>NC_137346.1:8917478-9517478 GCF_965287045.1 Carcharhinus amblyrhynchos | reverse complement strand
CAAACTCGGGTCCCTGGCACCGCGAGGCAGCAGTGCCAACCACTGTGCCAGCCTCATTTTATAAAACCTAAAATGATTCAATTCAGATCTTGCTCATTCGATTGACCAAACTGGGTGCAGAAGACTTACAAACAGCAGCTGATAAACAGCTGGGTGGCACAGTGGTTAGCACTGCTGCCTCACAGCGCCAGGGATCTGAGTTCAATTCCCGGCCTGGGTCACTGTGTGTGGGGAGTTGGCACATTCTCCCCGTGTCTGTGTGGGTTTCCTCCAGTTTCCCCTCTCAGTCCAAAGATGTGTGGGTTAGGATGACTGGCCATGCTAAATTGCCCCTTAAGCATCAGGGGGATTAGCAGGATAATGGAGTTGCAGGGATAGGGCCTGTGTAGGATCGTTACCAGTGCAGGCTCAATGGGCCAAATGGTCTCCTTCTACACTAAAGGAAGTCCACGAAGATAGTCCAGAATGAAAGTCAGTCCCACAAACCTGTCTTTGGCCGTTCCTTATTCACCAAGAAGAACTTGTATCCTCCGGGAGCCTCCGTTGTAAACACCCCTTCATGATTTTCAATCAGCTTCCATCCCTGTTTCTTGGCTTTAGTGACTGCCTCACTCGACTGAATGGTAATCCCCTGTGGGGAAAAATAATAATAATTAAACATCGCCAAATACACATTAGACTTTCGATGTTCTTATAGCAAGGAAAAACCTTTCTGTTTCACCATATTTACAATGTGAGGCCATTCAGCCCCTCAGGCCTAGACACCATCTATTAAACAGGTGTTACAGTGGTCAGCACTGCTGCCTCACAGCTCCAGCGACCCGGGTTCGATTCCCGGCTTGGGTCACCGTCTGTGCGGAGTTGCACATTCTCCCAGTGTCTGCATGGGTTTCCTCTAGGTGCTCCGGTTTCCTCCCACAGTCCAAAGGTGAGTGGGTTAGGTGCATTGGCCATGCTAAACTGCCCCTTAGTGTCAGGAGGATCGGCAAGGTAAATATGTGGGTTACAGGGACAGCGTGGGATTGTTGTCGGTGCAGGCTCGATGGGCCAAATGGCCTCCTTCTATATTGCAGGGATTCTGTGTACAGGTTGGGTGTACAATTTAGCTAAATTGCCCCCTAGTGTCCCAGGATGCATAGGTTAGAGAGATTAGCAGGGAAAATATGTGGGGTGATGGGGAATAGGGCCTAGGTGGGATTGTGGTCGGTGCAGACTTGATGGGCCGAATGGCCTCCTTCTGCATTGTAGGGGTTCTATTTCAATAATCTCTCCCTGCCTGTACACTATCCCAGCCCTTCCCCCATTCAACAGCATGAAGCTACAGTTAATCTATTGCAATTTCTTATATCCGTAGTTACATATCCTTCGATATTTCCACTCAACAAAATTCTACCTCCCATATTTCAGGCAGAATCAGAAATCTAAGTGAAATGTTACGTTGAAAACAATCTCACCAGGAAGTCATTCCCCAAGCGATAGTCCCCTACTCCGTAATTATACGTCAATTCTGATACAAAGTGGTTGTCCTCAGGGCCAAACCCCACCATGGTTTTACTCCATTTGCCATCGAAGGGGCTGTAAAACAATTTAGAAAGCGTTTAGAACATCAAACCTGTGCTGTGTGATGTCCTCATCCACCAACTTAACACCGTCACACAAGAAACCAGATGGGAGAAGGCCGCTTTGGTTCCTGCATCTGCTCCGGCCTCCAACAAACTTTTCTTCCGCTTCAACGTAATCTTGCTGCACCATCCCTACAGTCTGCCGTCCCCGGCACGGTGACACTGGTTAGCACTGCTGCCTCACAGCACCAGGGACCCGGGTTCGATTCCCTGCTCGGGTCACTGTCAGTGTGGAGTCTGCATGTTCTCCCCATGTCTGCGGGGGTTTCCTCCAGACGCTCTGGTTTCCTCCCACAGTCCAAAGATGTGTGGGTTAGGTTGACTGGCCATGCTAAATTGTCCCTCAGTGTCATGGGGGTTGGCAGAGTAAATGTGTGGAGTTACAGGAACAGGGTCTGGGTGGTCAGTGCAGACTCGATGGGCCGACTGGCCTCCTGGGACACAGTAAGATTCTATGAATACTGAAAGGTGCGGCGACCTCTGTCTTCGAATATGTTCAACAACTGAGCAGCCATCTCCCAATTCCAAAGGGTCACAGCCCAAACCTGTTGAGCGAAGAAATATCTTCCTCTACGGAATGGCTGGTCTACCTTGGGAATAGGGCCAGGATGGGATTGTGGCTGATGCAGATTCGATGGGCCGAATGGCCTCTTTCTGCAGTGTAGGGATTCAACGAAAGCAATCATTAGAAGGCTGGAGTTAATAGGGTTTGGGTGTGATTGTGGCTGGTACAGACTCGATGGGCCAAATGGCCTCTTTCTGCTGCATAGGGATTCTAAGAAAGGAATCACTAGAAGACTGTACACACCCGTTGCAGGTCGCTTTGCAACCTTCTTCAAACTCTTCGTGTCTCAGGACCTGTGTAAACACCCAAAGCGAGAAAGTCAAAGGCAAAAACCAATGTTCTTCCATATCAGTGTCACTAATAACCCCCCCACCACCCCTCTTCATTCCAGAACACACACTCCATACAGGAGTATGATCACACCAGGACTGGCTTCTCTCCAATAGGTAGCCATTATTCCTGCAAGCTTTGATGGCTGATTTCCTTGGCATGCTATTGAGAATCAGCCAAGCCTCAAACGTCATTGATAACATCACAGAACCATATAGAATCCCTACTGTGCAGAAGGCCAGTCGGGCCATCACGTCTGCATTGAGTCTTCCCAATGTGGAGATGCCAGCGTTGGACTGGGGTAAACGTAGTAAGAAGTCTCACAACACCAGGTTAAAGTCCAACAGATTTATTTGGTAGTAAACACCACTAGCTTTTGGGGCTTGCCCCTTCGTCAGGCGAGTGGGGAGTTCTGATCACAAACAGGGCATATAAAGGCACACACAGTTTACAGAATACTGATTAGAATGTGAGTCTTTACAGCTAATCAAGTCTTAAAGATGCAGACAATGTGAGTAAAGATAGCATTAAGCATAGGTTAAAGAGATGTGTATTGTCTCCGACAGGACAGTAAGTGAGATGTGCAAGCCCAGGCAAGTTGTGGGGGTTACAGATAGTGTGACATGAACCCAAGATCCCGGTTGAGGCCGTCCTCATGTGTGTGGAACTTTGCTATCAGTCTCTGCTCAGCGACTCTGCGCTGTCGTGTGTCATGAAGGCCGCCTTGGGGAACGTTTACCCAAAGCTCAGAGGCCAAATGCCCGTGACCACTGAAGTGTTCACCAACAGATGAATGAACACCGCTCGACAGTCACCAGGAAAGACTGTTCCCTTCTTGTTGGCGAACAATTCAGCCGTCATGGGCATTCAGCCTCTGATCTTCAGGTAAACGTTCTCCAAGATGCCTTCACGATATACGATAGCACAGAGTCGCTGAGCAGAAACTGATAGCCAAGTTCCGCACACGAGGATGGCCTCAACCGGGATCTTGGGTTCATGTCACACTATCTGTAACCCCCACAACTTGCCTGGGCTTGCAACATCTCACTTACTGTCCTGTCGGAGACAATACACATCTCTTTAACCTATGCCTAATGCTATCTCCACTCACATTGTTTGCACCTTTAAGACTTGATTAGCTGTAAAGATGTGCATTCTAATCAGTATTCTGTAAACTGTGTGTGCCTTTATATGCTCTGTTCGTGATCAGAACTCCCCACTCACCTGACGAAGGGGCAGAGCCCCGAAAGCTAGTGGCGTTTACTACCAAATAAATCTGTTGGACTTTAACCTGGTGCTGTGAGACTTCTTACTGAGTCTTCCCAACAGAGCATCTTCACCAAGACCACCGCCCTCCCCATCTTCGTAACCCTGTACAATCCTTGGTGGCTATCAGTGTAGAGTTTGCACGTTCTCCCTGTGTTTGTGTGGGTTTCATCCTAACCTCCAAAGATGTGCAGGTCAGGTGAATTAGCCATGATAAGTTGGCCCTTAGTATCCAAATATGTGCTCGTTGGGTGGATCACTGGCAATGCCGCAGGGTTCTGGAGATGGGGTGAAAGGGTGAGCCTGGGTGGGATGCTCTTTCGAAGAGTTTGTGCAGACTGGATAGCTTCTGTTTTTGAACTGCACGGATTCTACAGAACAGGGAGTGGTAGCAGAGAGCTTGTTTGTTAGGGACATTAGTGAACTCATTTTTCTTCGAATGTCACATTCATGACTGATTTATTATTGTCACATTGTTGATTCTCAGAGGCCATTTCCCAGGGCTGAAATGGTCGCTATGAGAGGACACAGGTTTAAGGTGCAGGGAAGCAAGTACAGAGGAGATGTTAGGGTAAGTTTTTCACTCAGAGGGTGGTGAGTGAATGGAATCGGCTGCCGTCGGTGGTGGTGGAGGCGAACTCGCTGGGGTCTTTTAAAAGACTTCTGGATGAGTATATGGGATCTAATGGGATTGGGGGTTATAGATAGGTCTATGGCTTAGTAGGTATAGAAGTGATCAGCACAACTTGTGGGCCGAAGGGCCTGTTTGTGCTGTAGTGTTCTATGTATTAACATAGTGAAAAATATTGTTTCTTGCGCCCTATATGGACAAAGCATACCATTCATAGGGAAGGAATGAGGGTGCGCAGAATGTAGTGTCACAGTCATAGCTCGGGTGTAGAGAAAGATCAACTAAATGTTGTTGGCAGCAGGGAAGAAGCTGTACTTGTGTCGGTTGGTACGTGACCTCAGACTTCTGTATCTTTTTCCCAATGGAAGAGAGAATGTCCGGGGTGCGTGGGGTCCTTAATTATGCTGGCTGCTTTGCCGAAGCAGCAGAATGTTTAGGCAGAGTCAATGAATGGGAGATGGTCACTTCCGCTGATATAATCCTATTGATGTAAAACTAAATGGACAAACTGGTCTTTTGTAAAAAGACTGAGGAGGTGACCTCTCTCTCCAGGTACCATGCCCACAGAGGGCACTAGCGACTGTACACTGCTGTTTGATAAGTGGTTCGCGGCTTCATTCTGCAGATGGTTCAGCTGCAGCACGATCATTAGCCCCGGCCTCTGGGTTATTAACCTGGCAAAAAGAACATGACACTGCAGAACCTGCACACAGCTCGAATATTGCTTCTCTCTCAGGAGGACAAGGACAGCATAGTTCAGATGAGGAGGACAATACATCACTTCACAATCACAGAGTCATACAGGGCAGAAGAGGCCCCTCACCCCTTTGAATCTGCACCAACTAATCCCATTTGCCAGCGCTTGGCCCACAGCCTTGAACGTTACGACGTGCCAAGTGCTCATCCAGGTACTTTTTAAAAGAATGTGAGGCATCCCGCCTCCACCATCCTCCCAGGCAGTACACATTCCAGACCCTCACCACCCCGAGTAAAAAAGATTTCCCCCCCTAAACCTCCTGTCCTCTCGTGACTGGCCCTTTAACCGAGCTGCTCCTTGTTCACTCGGTCCGCACCCCTTATAATCTTGTGATTAAGGGCAGCACAGCGGCTAGCACTGCTGCCTCACAGTGCCAAGGACCCAGGTTCAATTCCCAGCTTGGGTCACTGCCTCTGTGAAGCCTGCATGTTCTCCTCATGTCTGCCTGGGTTTCCTCCAGTTTCCTCCCACAGTCCAAAAGACGTGCTGGTTAGGTGGACCGGCCGTGCTAAATTCTCCCTCAGTGTACCCAAACAGGAGCTGGAGGTGTCGACTGGGGGATTTTCACAGTAACTTCATCGCAGCGTAAGCCTACTAATAAATAAACTTTAACTTTTTAAACTTTGTATACCTCGATCAGGCCACCCCTCAACGTCTGTTCACGTGGGATCAAACGCCACTAACTTTTGGAGTACTGCTCCTCCCTCAGGTGAGTGGGAGTTCTGTTCACAAACAGGGCGTATAAAGAGACAAACTCAATTTACAGAATAATGATTGGAATGCGAGTCTTTACAGCTGATCAAGACTTAAAGGTACAGACAACGTGAGTGGAGACAGCATTAAGCACAGGTTAAAGAGATGCGTATTGTCTCCAGACAGGACAGTTAGTGAGATGCACATCTCTTTAACCTGTGCTTAATGCTCCCTCCACTCACATTGTCTGTACCTTTAAGTCTTGATCAGCTGTAAAGACTCGCATTCCAATCATTATTCTGCAAATTGAGTTTGTGTTTTGATATGCCCTGTTTGTGAACAGATCTCCCGTTCACCTGACGAAGGGGCAGCGTTCTGAAAGCTAGTGGCTTTTGCTACCAAATAAACCTGTTAGACTTTAAGCTGATGTTGTGAGACTTCTTATTGTGTTTACCCCAGTCCAACGCCGGCATCTCCACGTCACATGGAATCAGGCAGACTACTCTTGGTCAGCACCAATGAGGATGTAGTTCAGGCCAAAATGTTGTCTGTTTTCAAGAAGAAATTAGATATTGCTTTTTTGCGCCTCTCGGTGATTTATTTCTAATTGAAAAAGTCAATTCAAATTAAGTCCAATCATGGTCCCCACAAGAGAGGCAAACCAGACCCAAGCTGACAAGACAAGGCATTTGCATCCCATCTTGGGCTCGATCAAACAAGATCCAAGCATTTATCCCCTTTTTCCCCTCCCTCCTGGGGCAAAAAGGACGACATCCCAGCTGTACCAATCCATCCACGTAACCAAGTCTCATACCCTCAGAACCATTCCTGCAAATCTTTCCTGGACGCTCTCCAATGCGTTCACATCATTCCTTAAGCTCAGTGAGTAGGACTGGATACATCACTCGTAGAATCCCTCCAGTACAGGAGGGCACCATTCAGCCCATTGAGCCTACAATGACAACAATCCCATCCAGGCCCTATCGCCATAACCTCACGTATTTACCCTAGCTAGTCCCTCTGATACAAGGGGCAATTCAGCACGGCCAGTCAACCTAACCCACACATCATTGGACTGTGGGAGGAAACTAGAGCACCCAGAGGAAACCCACGCAGACACAGGGAGAACGTGCAAGCTCCGGGAATAGAACCCAGGTCCCTGGCACCGTGAGACAGCAGTGCTGCCCCACTCCTGTTCAGGTCAACTAAAGGTTCATCATCACTCAGTTACTTTAGTACTCTGTGCAGCAATTAGAAAGCCCAGGATTCCTTATGCCTAGTTGACCACTTTCTGAACCTACCCTGTCACCACCAACAATTTGTGCACACAGAGCCACTCCACCCTCAGGTTCCTCTGCACTCACTTTGGAGCTGCAGTCTTCATTTTATATAGATCTTTGTTTTTTTAAAAAAGTAGAAGGCTGATTAAATGCTAAATTGCACTTATCCAGAGTTAGCGAGAAGTTGCGCTAACACCTTCCCTCCACACTGTCAACAGAAGAACGGGCTTTTTCTGTTTCTGCAGAAACTGCAGTCTGTGGAACTCTGCATTAGTCAATGCCACTTACAATCAAGGGAAAATAGGTCAACTATTTATCAGGCCATTCATTTTAGCCAGAGTTGCATAAAAATGTTATGTAAAACACCTGGTGGTGAAAATATAGCTTCAGCAAAAGGACAAAAATCTCCAAAGATGTGCAGATTAGGTTGATTGGCTATGCTAAATTGCCTCTTACTGTCAGGGAATTAGTAGGGTAAATACATGGGGTTACAGGGATAGGGCCTTGTCACAATTGTTATCAATGCACGCTCAATAGGCCAAATGGTCTCTCTCTGCACTATAGGGATTCTAGGATTTCACATTAATGGTGCTATATAAATGAAAATTATTGTTATTTTGACAATGCGCCATGCCCTGGTTTCTGTTTTGAGAGTGACCAATTTGTAGGAGCAGTGGCAAAAGCATTTTTTTTGGGTGGCACAGTGGTAAGTGCTGCTGCCTCACAACTCCAGGGACCCGGGTTTAATTCCAGCCTTGGGTGACTGTGTGGAGTCTGCACATCCTCCCCGTCTACGTGGGTTTCCTCCCACGATCCAAAGATGTGTGGGTTAGGTTGATTGGCCATGTTAAATTATCCCTTAGTGTCAGGGGAGGTTAACAGATGTGTGGTTATGGGGTTAGGGCCTGGGTGGAATTGTGGTCGGTGCAGACTCAATGGGCTGAATGGCCTCTTTCTGCACTGTAGGGATTCTATGATTCAATTAAATAATTTACCTGAATCACGAGATTAAACATTAACACTGAATCTCCTTTGAGGAAATAAAATGAAAGGTCTGTCTTTGCACTGGCTGAAGTTTATGATTAGAAAGTACTATTTTCCCTAAGGGCAAATGAGGTGGAGAGGGAGAGCTGAGCCATTGATTTGGGGTTGGGGGGAAGGCAGAGTGTTGATCTATTCCAGTTAATAAAACACACGAACTGCACCTTTCACATTTCACGCAGTTACAAACAAACCGAACTCACAGTCATGCCCAGCACATCCCTGTAAAACCTGATGCTGCGGGCCCGGTCTCCCACTTTGAAGACAAAATGCAGCGCCCTGCCCAGCACCATGACTGCCTGAAACTGACACAGCCGCTCACGTGACCGCCGCCTCACGTGACCCGCCCCTTATATTGCTACATTGCCGCGCAGGCGCGCCGCCCAGCAGCTGCCTCCCTCAGCAATGGGTTTGTGTCTCAGTGAATGAATGGCCACAGACCGACTCAGTGCTGTCTATTCCCCCCTGGGGAAAGTGAACTGTGTGTGTGTAAAAACAATTCTGATATTAAAAATACTAATTGCTGAAAACACTCAACAAGTCACGTAGCTCCACAACTAAAGATCGATAGAATCCCTACAGCACAGAAGGAGGCCATTCAGCCCATTAAATCTATAACAATTGACTGAAAGAGCGTCTTGCCCAGGCCCGCCTGCTCCATCCTGTCCGGCTAATACATTTTACCATGGCTAATCCATGGGAGACCATGCAGACGCTACGACAACGGAGGAATGAACACCGCTCGGCAATCACCAGGCAAGACTGTTCCCTTCCTGTTGGCGAACACTTCAGCGGTCACAGGCATTCAGCCTCTGATCTTCGGGTAAACGTTCTCCAAGGCGGCCTTCACAACATACAACAGCGCAGAGTCACTGAGCAGAGACTGATAGCCAAGTTCCGCGCACATGAGGACGGCCTGAACTGGGATCTTGGGTTCATGTCGCACTATCTGTAACTCCTGTGACTTGCCTGAACTTGCAACATCTCACATACTGTTTTGTCTGGAGACAATACACATCTCTTTAACCTATGTTTAATGCTATCTCCACTCATTGTCTGCACCTTTAAGACATAATTAGGTGTAAAGACATATTCTAATCAGTATTCTGTAAACTGTGTGTGCCTTTATATGCCCTGTTTATGATCAGAACTCCCCACTCACCTGACGAAGAAGCAGCGCTCTGAAAGCTAGTGGCGTTTACTACCAAATAAACCTGTTGGACTTTAACCTGGTGTTGTGAGACTTCTTCCTGTGCTGATCCATCTAACCCACATATGTTTTGATTTGATTTATTATTGTCACGTGTGTTAGTATATAGTGAAAAATATTGTTTCTTATGCACTATACAGACAAGACATGCTGCTCACAGTGAAGGACAATGTAGTGTTAGTCATACTTAAGGCACTAAGGGGCAATCCAGCATAGCCAATCCATTTGACCGGCACATCATTGGAGACTAAGAGGTATTTTACACAGCCAATCCATCTAATCTACACATTTTTGGACATTAAGGGGCAATTTAGCATAGCCAATCCACCTAACGTACATATCTTGGGACAATAAGGGGCAATTTAGCATGGCCAATCCACTTAACCTGCACGTCTTTGATCTCAAACAATGACGAGACAGAGTACAGGAATGAGACAGAGAATCTGGTGAACTGGTGCGGCAACAATAATCCTTCCCTCAATATCAACAAAACGAAGGAGATTGTCATTGACTTCCGGAAGCACAAAGGAGAACATGTCCCTGTCTACATCAACGGGGATGAAGTAGAAAGGGTTGAGAGCTTCAAGTTTTTAGGTGTCCAGATCACCAACAACCTGTCTTGGTCCCCCCATGCTGACACTATAGTTAAGAAAGCCCACCAAAGTCTCTACTTTTGCAGAAGACTAAGGAAATTTGGCATGTCAGCTTCCACTCTCAGCAACTTTTACAGATTCACCGTAGAAAGCATTCTTTCTCGATGTATCACAGCTTGGTACGGCACCTGTTCTGCTGAAGACCGCAAGGAACTACAAAAGGTCATGAACAAAGCCCAATCCATCATGCAAACCAGCCTCCCATCCATTGACTCTGTCCATATTTCCGCTGCTCAGCAAAGCAACCAGCATAATTAAGGACCCTATGCACCCTGGACATTCTCTCTTCCAGCTTCTTCCATCAGGAAAAAGATACAAAAGTCTGAGGTCACGTACCAACCAATTCAAAAACAGCTTCTTCCCTGCTGCTGTCAGACTTTTGAATGGACTTACCTTGCAGTAAGTAGATCTTTCTCTACACCCTGGTTATGACTGTAACACTATATTCTGCACTCTCTCTGTCTCGATGAATGGTATGCTTTTTCTGTATAACGCGCAAGAAACAATACTTTTCATTGTATGCTAATACATGTGACAATAAATTGAATCAGTCAATCAATCAATCTTTGGACTGTGCGAGGAAACCGGAGCACCCAGAGGAAACCCACACAGACATGTGGAGAATGTGCAAACTCCACACAGACAGTGACCCAAGGCTGGAATCGAACCTGGGTCCTTGACATTGTGAGGAAGCAATGCTTACCACTGTGGTGTATTGAGTAAATGTGTCCTCTGGAGAATATCAACGCATTTAATAAAGTTCTGTGACATACATCATTATGAATAATGTTTCTTTTTAGTTAAAAAAAACTACAGGAAGTAAGACAATTGGTATTAAAAAAATTTGAAGAAAATACTTTGCTCACCTTTGATTTATGTTCAAGGAAAGTTAATAAACAAACACAAAACTTTGGCTGAGACAGAATAATTTTTCCGCTGAGAAAGGCATTTTGTTCTCAGGTCACTGAGCAGTTTTTCGCTGACATGCTGTGCTGTAATCCAGAGGTGCCTCTGAGTACAAACTGGAAAGCTAACAGAACCCTTCACCACTCAATCAGCACGTCTGGCGGATGAAGCCACAGACATAGAAAAACACAGAAGCTGAGAACAAGGATATAATGTGGGGCCGGACCATAATTCCAGCCCATTTACCACCTAAAGGCCATAAAATTATTTGTACCAGCTGCATCCAAAGTATTAGTGCACCAATGCACAGCATCACAGCCATGGTTGGGAAGAAACTGTTTCGTCCCTCTTCATTTTGACCTAACGGCACGGTGGCACGGTGTTTATCACTGCTGTCTCACAGCACCAGGGACCTGGGTTCGATTCCTGTCTTGGGTCACTCTCTTTGCGGAGTTTGCACGTTCTCCCTGTGTCTGCATGGGTCATTAGCATTGGGGCGTCCCTGGTAAGGTAAATGGATATGGTACAATAATAATGTTTTTTTTCCTTTTCATTCACAGGTTTTAAGTCGGTCCGCCTTGTGTCCAACGAGGGGCATACACGCGATGGGTCGTACTTGGGCTGCTCTTGGTTGTTCCAGATTGGCCTAGTGCTTCATGTCGTTAGTGTGTGCCTAAACTGGACCAGATACTGGGCAAGACGACAGCTCAGTGACTATCACTGATTGCTGTGCAGACACATGGATTTGGGCCAGTGTCTGTGGGAGTTGCGCATTCTCCCCGTGCTTGCGTGGGTTTTCTCCGGGTGCTCCAGTTTCCTCCCACACCCCAAAGATGTGTTGTTAGGCTGATTGGCAGTAATAAATTGTCCCTAAATTAGTTTCCCTCAATGTGGATGGCCATAAAACATTAGACAAGGGTCATGGGTGGAGAGGGGGACTGGTGGTGTTGAGTTGGAGGCGCGGGCTCGTTGGGCTGAAGGGCCTGTTTCCCGGGCTGTTTTTGTTCTTTGTCTTTGATCTGGTTTCCTCCCACACTCCAAAAATGTTGATTGGCCATGAAGAGAAGTCAAATAAAGAACCCAAATTAGAGTTTCACCAATCCTTTTGTACGATTGGTACACTTATCATAGAAATCATAGAATCCCCACAGTGCAGAAGAAGGCCATTTGGCCCATCGCATCCACACCGACTCTCCTGACAGGGCAGTTTACCCAGGCCCACCTTCCACTCTATCCATGTAACCCCTCATATTTAGCCCGCTAATCTTCCTCTGGACCAGGAAGTGTAGGTTAGTGGGATCTGCACATCTTTGAAGTTGTGGGAGCACCTGGAGGAAACCTATGCAGACACGGGGAGAATGTGCAGGACTCCACACAGACTGTGACCCAAGTTGGCAATCGAACCCGGGTCCCTGGCACTGTGAAGCAGCGGCGCTAACCACTGCAGGATGAAGTGTTACAGTCATAGCTAGGGGTCATCAGTAGATCTTTAATTCCATAAGGGGGTGGACTTGCGACTGTTGCAAATGACATCTTGATTTTTGCGTGTGCAGGAGACAAAAAAAACAAAATTAAAGGAAACTTAACAAATCAAATTAAATTGACATTTCTGGGGGTGGAATGATAATATATTCAAAAAGGTTTATTCGGCCTCTTTCAGGTTGAATGCATGAGCAGTATTTATGAATGGAGAAGCTGGAGATATCCAGGGGAGCCCTGGGTGGATCATGTGATCAAATGTAGCCACTCGGGTCAGCTGACCTGCTGGGTTTGTTACAGTCCGCGCAGGCGCACTAGCCCCGGGCTGGCAGTCATGGCGGCGCTCAGGAGCAGCGTGAGCCGCTGGGGAGCTGCCCTGCTCCCGGCTCTGGGCAGGCGGTATCTCCGCCAGCTGAGGAGGAGGCCGCTGGAGACAGTGTATCCCCGGAGCCAGGGAGCTGGTGGGGCCGAATACCAGCCCAGTGGCCCGCTGACCAAGACGGAGCAGCGCTGTCCGCCGGCAAGGAGCCCAGCGCCGGTCCCCCAGCCCCGGCTGCCCTCCACTTCGCTGGACGGACTCCCCTACGACAAGGCGCTGCCTGGAGACAAGCGGCTGGCGTAAGGGATAAATCTGAGCGGGCTGGGAAAACCCTCCCAGCAGCGTGGGGAACTCGGAACCTTTCACCCCTACCTCCTCTGAGAGGGTCAGAGAATCCCTGCAGTACAGAAACAGGCCATTCAGTCCATCGAGTCTGCACCAGCAACAATCCCTATCCCTTTAACCCCCTGTAATTCCCCCTTAAGGTGCAACTTATCATGGCCAATCCATCTAACCTGCACATCTTTGGACTGTGGGAGGAAACTGGAGCACCTGGAGAAAACCCATGCAGACATGGGAAGAATGTGCAAACTCCACACAGTCAGTACCCAAGGCTGGAATTGAACCTGGGTTCCTGGCACTGTAAGACAAGCAGTGCTAACCACTGCTGCTACATTCAGCCTCTGCATGCTGCTTCATTGGGCTCTAACTCACAAGGGATGGCACAATGGTTAGCACTGCTGCCTCACAGTGCCAGGGACCTGGGTTTGATTCCTGCTGTGGGTCACTGGCTGTATGAAATCTGCACATTCTCTCTATGTCTGTGAGAGTTTCTCCCATGGTCCAAAGATGTTTGGGTAAGGTTGATTGGCTATGTTAAATTGTGTCAGGGGGACTGGCAGGGTAAATATGTGAGTTTATGGGAATAGGGCCTGGGTGGGATTGTGGTTGGTGCAGACCTGATGGACTGAATGGCCTCCTGCAGTGTAGGGATTCTATGTTCCCTTCATCCATCACCCCTGCGTTCACTGACCTACACTGGCTCCTCGTCCAACACCTCCATTTTATCATTACTAATTTTTAATCCAATTTTCCTGTTCTCACTGTAACCCCATTGTCTATAAACTCACTGATCACTGCATTTTTTAAACTCTGGCCTGTGGTGTATCCCTGATTTTCAGCATTCTCCATTGCCTTCTTTAAAACTTCTTTCGATTGAGTCTGGCTGATTTGTTGTTCATTTCTAAAAGCTCTTGAGAAAGTGGTGAACTGCTTCACAGTGCTCAGGATGTGTGTTCAATTCCAGCCTTGGCTGACTGTGGAGTTTGCATGTTCTCGCTGTGTCTGTGTGGGTTTCCTCCCATGCTCCAAAAATGTGCAGATTAGGTGGATTTGCCATGCTAAATTACCCCTTAGTGTCCCAGTATGTGTAGGTGAGGGGGATTAGTAAGGTAAATATATGGGGTTATGGGGCTTGGAGGGGATCCTCAGTCGGTGAGCCAGTGCATGCACAGTGGGCTGAATGGCCTCCTGTGCTGCAGGGATTTTATGATTCTAATCATTGTGTCCGTATGGTGCCAAGATACAAAGGAGTGATTGAACATGGCCAATCAACCTAACCCATACTTTGAACTGAGGGAGGAAACTGGAGCACCTGGAGGAAATCCATGCAGACGTGGGGAGAACATGCAAACTCCACACAGACAGTGACCCAAGCCAGAAATCGAACCCAGGGTCCCTGGACCTGTGAGGTAGCAGTACTAACCACTGTGCTGCCATGTTGCTTCCCAGCTTGGGGCACTGCAGAGTTTGCACATTCTCCCCGTGTCAGCGTGGGTTTCCTCCCACAGTCCGAAAGACGTGCTGGTTAGGTGCATTGACCGTACTAAATTCAGTGTACTCGATTGGGTGCCAGAGCGGAACGACTAGGGGATTTTCACAACTTAATTGCAGTGTTAATAGCTGACAAGACTCGAAGCTCTGGCACTTCTCTCTTTAAGGGGGAACTGATGGTGTGGATCAATGTTACCCAAGCTATTCACCACTGAGTGTTTGCTCACCCCATGCCTGGGTCTGCAGTGGATTAAATCAGAGACTTGACTGCTATCATTAGTCAATAAGTTCTTCATCATTGTATAGTGGCAGCAGTGATGTGGGAGGTGGTGATGTTAATGGAACATGTCTAACAGTTCGAATATCCCCTTCCCTGTTTCAAATTTGACTATGATTCTCGCCTGTTAATAGGAAAGTCGTGACGATCGCAAAGTCCAAGAAGTTCCGTGAGCAGCAGGGGAAGATCCTGGTGGAGGGACGGCGGTTGATATCTGATGCCTTGCAGGCTGGAGCGTTGCTGCAGACTCTCTTCTTCAGCACCATAGACAGTCTGAAGGAGTTACCTCTGGACAAACTGAGACATGTTAAGTTGATCAAAGTCAAGTTTGAAGAGATCAAGATGTGGTCTGATCTTGTAACGCCCCAGGGAGCAATGGGTATGCCCGCAACATCACTGCCTTTGGATGCTTGTTCTGTTGTTGGGTCAGGGTTCAGGGTTCAGGCTCCAGAACAGCTACATCCCATGAAACATTGAAGCTTAGCAACAAGAACAAAACAACTCTGCCGATTAAGTAATAACTTTCCGATATCGGATTTGTTTAAAACATTCCAAAGAGCGTTCACACGAGAACTGTTTGAAGTGTATGACGTATTGAAACAGGCGTGAGCCATCTGGCCTTTAGGGTGGCACAGAACATAGAACCCCTACTGTGCAGGAGGAGGCCATTGAATCTGCACCAACCACAATCCCACCCAAGCCCTATCCCTATAACCTGACATATTTACCCCGCTGAGCCCTCTAACCCAAGCACCCCAGGATACCAAGGGGCAATTGAACATGGCCAGTCAACCTAACCCACACATCTTTGGACTGAGGGAGGAACCTGGAGTGAACCCACACAGACATGGGGAGAACGTGCAGTCTCCACACAGGCAGTGACCCAAGCCAGGAATTGAACCGGGGGTCCCTGAAGGTGAGGTAGCAGTGGTAACTACTGTGCTACAGTGTCGCTTCCCAGTTTGGGACACTGTGTGCAGAGTTTGTACATTCTCCCCATGTCTGTGTGGGTTTCCTCCCATAGCCTGAAAGACGCGCTGATTAGGTGCATTGGCTGTACTAAATTCTGTGTACTCGATTGGGTGTCGGAGCGTGACGACTAGGGGATTTTCACAACTCAATTGCAGTGTTAATGTGAGGCTACTTGTGACACTAATAAATAAACTTAACTTTAAAAGCCTGCTTACCATTCAGTGTGATCATAGCTGATCATTGCACTTGGAGAGTTGTGTGCACTTCTGGTCGCCACACTACCAGAAGGAGGTAGCTGCTTTGGAGAGGGTGCAAAGAAGGTTGAGCAGGATGTTGCCTGGTTTGGAGGCTTTTAGGTATGAGGAGAGGTTGGATAAATTGGCATTGTTCTCATTAGCAGTTGGAGGCTGAGGGGTGTCAAAATTGAGTGGCATAGACAGGGTGGATAGTCAGAGACTTTCCCAGAGTGGAAGGGTCGACTACAAGAGGGCACAAGTGAAAGGTGTTACATTTAGCGGAGAGATGCGGGGAACATTGTTCACGCTGAGCGTGCTGGGTGCCTGGGATGCACTGCCAGTGGTGGTGGTGGAAGCAGGCACGTTAGCAACGTTCCAGGTGTATCTTGATAGAAACACAAGCGAGAGGCAACCAGAAGGATAGAAACCGTGTATTGGTGCAGGCTCAATGGGCTGAAGGGGCTGTTCCTGTGCTGTATTGTTCCTTGTTCTATTGCAATTCCAATTTCAGCTCTGTCCATTAATACCCAATTGGTCACATACTTTCTCTGTGTGCACTCAGTGCCTGGGGACCCAAGCTGAGGTACAGAATTCCAAAGATTCCCCGTTTTTAGTCCAGTGTTCCTGGTTCCCTGGCTGGAGAACACATTTTTCAGCTTGTCAAGCCCAGTGGCACAATGGTTAGCACTGCTGCCTCATTTCGCCAGGGTTCAATTCCAGCCTCAGATCACCGTGTGGAGTTTGCATGTTCTCCCCGTGTCTGCATGGGTTTCCTCCGGGTGCTCCAGTTTCCTCCCATAGTCCAAAGATGTGTGCATTGGCCGTGCTAAATTCAGGCGCTGGAGAGTAGCAACTAGGGGATTATCATAGTTACTTCATTACAATATTAATGTAAGCCTACTTGTGAGGCTAATAAATAAACTTTAAACTTGAACCTACAGATTTCTTGGTGGTTTCAGTTAGATTCTTCTGAACTTCAGGGAGCAATGGGCCTGGTCTAGTCAGTCTCTCCTGACTGGACAATCCTCTCATCTTGCCAGTGAATCTCGTGAACTTTCATTCAATTCCTCTCGTTCAGAGACACGTGGTGGCTGATTTTGCACAGGAAGATCCCACAAAGCGATGAGATGGATTGGCCAGTTTGTCTGAATTTGGAGGGGATTTGAAGGAGGAAAGTGGGTGAGAGAAACCCCTGATTTCATTTGTACAGTATCCAGGGGTCTTTAGTATTGACTGAAGCAGCCAGGTTTTAGCTCAGTAATGTGCACAGTTACACGGTGTAGAAATTGTGTTGATAACAGCTTGGGGGAGGGAAGGGGCTGATAAAGCTTCCTGGGAATAGTCAGCAAGTGACGTCTTTTTGAACTATAAATGAACCTCTTGGCCTTGCTGTTTCTGGCAGGGATTTTCGTCAGACCGGATCATTCCAAGATGAAGTTCCCGTCCGTTCAGCTGGAGCATACCATTCCCCTCTTCCTCATCGGTGACAATATCCGAGATCCTGGGAACCTGGGGACGATGTTGCGATCTGCGGTGGCTGCTGGCTGCACCAAAGTCTTGTTAACTAAAGGTTAGGCGCCATCGGGGTGTCTCGCTCGACTCTGTTACAAACCCGCACTCCCTCAGTGCTCCCTGAGGCACAGGCCTCACGCAGGGGCGTGAACGAAACAGCCTGGGAAACAGGCCCTTCGGCCCAACGAGCCCGCGCCGCCATTTTAACATTACAAGTTCCCTCCACCCTGACCCTTATCTATGCTTATGGCATTCCACATTAAGGGATGACTTGCGTGAGGTCTCGTAGCACCTCCCCCACTTACTGGCTACTCTCCCAGATGTGTGCCACAGAATCCCTGCAGTGCAGAAGGAGGCCATTTGGCCCATTGAGCCTGCACCGACGACAATCCCACCCAGGCCCTATCCCCATAACCCCATACATTTACCCTAGCTAGTTCCCCCCGACACTAAGGGGCAACTTAGCATGGCCAATCCACCTAACCGGCTGCTGAGCCAAATTGAGCTGCCGTACATTTCCCTCTCTCCCTGGCCCAGATTAGCTGACTCAGCGTTGAAAGTCAACCAGACAGGCTTATGTTCACAGAATCACTACAGCGCAGAAGAGGCCCTTCGGCCCATCGAGTCTGAACCGATGTGTGAAAGGCCCTGACCTGCCCACCTAATCCCATTTGCCAGCACTTGGCCCATAGCCTTGAATGTTTTGACATGCGAAGTACCCATCTAACTACTTTTTAAAGGATGTGGGCATCCCGCCCCATCCCAGGCAGCCTATTCCAGATTGTCACCACCCTCTGGGTAAAAAGGTTTTTCCTCACATCCCCGCTAAACCTCCCACCCCTCACTTTTAACCTGTGTTCCCTTGTGACTGACCCTTCAATAGGGGGAACAGCTGCTCCCTATCCATCCTGTCCATGCCCCTCATAATCTCAATCAGGTCACACACACACACACACACACACACACACACACACACACACACCACCGCCCCCTCCCCCCCCCCTCAGTCTTCTCTGCTCCAACAAAAACAACCCAAGCTTACCCAACCTCTCTTCGTTACTTAAATGTTCCACCCCAGGCAGCATCCTGGTGAATCTCCTCTGCACCCCCCGCAGTGCGATCACATCCGTGTGTTGATGTGTATCGTTCGGGAGAGTTACAAAAGGAAGTTTCTATTCTCCTATTTGTTTGGACCATGTCGTCAGTCTGTCCCCTATCATTCAATAATGACCTCTTGATGTTGTTTAGAAACATAGAAGATAGGAGCAGGAGGAGGCCATTTGGCCCTTCGAGCCTGCTCTGCCATTCATTACGATCATGGCTGATCATCCAACTCAATAGCCTAATCCTGCTTTCTCCCCATAACCTTTGATCCCATTTGCCCCAAATCCAGCCACCTCTTGAATACATTCAATATTTTGGCTTCAACTACTTCCTGTGGTAATGAATTCCACAGGCTCACCACTCTTTAGGTGAAGAAATATCTCCTCACCTCCATCCTAAATGGTCTCCCCCGAATCCTCAGACTGCGACCCCTGGTTCTGGACACCCCCACCATCCGGAACATCCTCCCTGCATCTATCCTGTCCAGTCCTGTTAGAATTTTATAAGTCTCCGTGAGATTTCGCCCCCCCCTTGTTCGTCTGAACTCCAGTGAAATCCTAACCTAGTCAATCTCTCCTCATACATCAGTCCCATCATCACCGGAATCAGCCTGGTAAACCTTCTCTGCACTCCCTCAAGGACAAGAACATCCTTCCTCCAAAACTGTACACAATACTCTGGGTGTGGCTTCCTCCGAGGCATGGCCTCTGATGGAGTTATGAAACGTCTGATCACCCAGACCCTTCCAGGACCATCCAGTCACCCTAACCCAGCACTGCTCTTCAATTCCCTCTGGAACGCAGTACCTGGAAGTGTGGTGGAGGCAGGATTACTCGAGATATCCAACAGGGCATGAGATTGAACAGAAGCAATGGGCAGGGGTTTGGGGGGGAATGGCACTAAGTTATGATGCTCTTTGAAAAGCCGTTGCAGACACAGTGGGCCGAATGGTCTCCTGCACTGTAATGACTCTGGTCCTGTATTACACAGCGAGGCTTGTGCACTAGAATGGCCTTGTGCCATCAGACACTCCTGCTGCACTCAGAATCCCTACAGTGCAGAAGGAGACCATTCGGCCCATCAAGTCTGTACTGACCACAATCCCATCCAGGCCCTACCCGCCCCGTAACCCGACACATTTACCCACTGTGAATCCCCCTGACACTAAGGGGCAATATAGCACGGCCAATCAACCTAACCCACACATCTTTGGACTGTGTGAGGAAACCGGAGCACCCGGAGGGAACCCAGACAGACACGGGGAGAAACCCCACACAGACAGTCAGGAATTGAACCTGGGTCCCTGGCGCTGTGAAGTAACACTGCTCAACCTTCTGTAAAATATAACACTGGGATGTTGAAGAAAAATTTTGGGAATTAGTGTTTTTTCCCCCCATTCTCTTCCGTCCGCAGGCTGTGTGGACGTCTGGGAACCGAAAGTGCTCCGGGCTGGCATGGGCGCTCATTTCCGCATCCCTGTTATCTCAAACCTGGACTGGGAGGTGGTCCCCAACTACCTGACCACCAGCACCCGTGTCCATGTGGCCGACCACTCTTACTGTGGCGCTGAAAGCCCTCCGGTGCCACCTCCTGAGTCTGGTGCCACCAGAGGCCAGAGCCGGGCCTCCTGGCGCACGAGACAGAGCGAAGACCAGGAGAGCGACACCGAGGACCAAGAGAGAGAACTCCCCCTCTCGTTACCCGAGGTGGAAGCTCGATGTTACTACCACGCCTGGGCACAGGAGCAGACGGCCGTCGTGATTGGCGGCGAGACGCACGGGCTCAGTCTGGAAGCCCTCTTGTTGGCGGAGAGGACGCGAGGCCAGCGATTGTACATTCCCATGATTCCTGGCGTGGACAGCCTCAACTCGGCCATGGCTGCGAGCATTTTACTCTTCGAGGGCCGGCGACAGCTCTTGTCCAAGGCAGCGAATGTCAACAGGACTAAAAGAACCTGGTAGAGTTGCTTCGGTAAGAGTGTGTGCACCGTAACCGAGGGGTCAGCGTTCTCCAGCTGCCGGCCACTGCAGGGATCAGTTTGATCGTGCCAGGTTGGGATTTCTGAAACTGATGGACGTGGGTCTACATGGGTTTTTAATCAGCGTCACGAGATTTCAAGTTCTGTTGTTGCAAAAGAATAACTTTGGCAGATGTCTGAAAGACTTGGCTCCATTAATGTAACACCGCATCTTGGTTTTCTTTTGGCTGACGTGCATTGCAAGCGTTCTGTCTTTTACACCTTGCACCACTATCCAAATCACAAGATAATTATGGTTCACGAAAGCCATTGGGCCCACCTTTAATGTATCAATCTGGAATTCCCTGCCCAGTGAAGCAGCTGAGCCTACCTCACTGTTTTTAAGGCGAGGATAGATAAATTTTTGAACAGTGAAGGGATTAAGGGTTATGGTGAGCGGGCGGGTAAGTGGATCTGAGTCCAGAAAAAGATCAGCCATGATCTTATTGAATGAGCAGGCTCAAGGGGCCAGATTGCCTACTCCTGCTCCTAGTTATGTTCTTATCCAAGTAAATCCTCTGGTATTGGCTGAAAGGAGGGACATGTTGCTGAAGCTTTTAATAAAGGACAAAGAAAATTACAGCACAGGAACAGGCCCTCCAAGCCTGCACCGACCATGCTGCCCAACTCAACTAAAACCCCTTTCCAGGGACCATATCCCTCTATTCCCATCCTATTCATGTATTTGTCAAGATGTCCCTTAAAACTCACTATTGTATCCGCTTCCACTGCCTCCCCCGCAGTGAGTTCCAGGCACCCACTGCCCTCTGTGTAAAAATAAACTTACCTTGCACATCCCTTTTTAAACCTTGCCCCTCCCACCTTAAACCTATGCCCCCCAGGTTTAATAGACTGGGACTTTTTTCTCTGGAGGGTAGGAGGCTGAGGGGTGATCTTATACAGGGCTATAAAATAATGAGGGGCACAGATCAGCTGGATAGTCAATACCTTTTCCCAAAGGTGGGAAAAAATTAAACTGGAGAGCATAGGTTTAAGGTGAGAGGGGAGAGATACAAAAAGGTCCAGAGGGGCAATTGTTTCACACAGAGGGTGGTGAGTGTCTGGAACAAGCTGCTGGAGGCAGTAGTAGAGACGGGTACAATTTTGTCTTTCAAAAAGCATTTAGTTTACATGGGTAAGATGGGTATAGAGGGATATGGGCCAAATGTGGGTAATTGGGATTAGCTGGGCGGTTTTAAAAAAAGGACAGCATGGACAAGTTGGGCTGAAGGGCCTGTTTCCGTGCTGGAAACCTCTATGACTCAGGAACTAAAGCTTTCCTTCACGTGGGGCCATTTCCAGCCTCCCGTGACACGGTGGTGAATGGATGATGTTTCCTACACCACCTGGCATTGAGTATTTGAGCGTGCAGATCAAGTTGTAAGATTGCTGCGGTATTCAGAATAGATCGGTGATGAGCAAGGGAGTCGCAGGGTGTGGGGGTAGATGGGAAAGTCAGGTTGAGGCCATGATCTTTGAAATGGCACCACAGGCTTGAGGGGTGAATGGCCTAATGCTGCTCCTGGTTCATATCATAGAATCTCTACAATACAGAAGGAGCCCATTTGGCCCATCGAGCCTGCACCGATAATAGTCTTACACAGATTCTATTCCTGTAATTGCACATATCTAGCCTCCTAACCCCCCGACACTAAAGGGCAACTTAGCATTGCCAATCAACCTAACCAGCATGTCTTTGGAGTGTACTGACAGCCCGCAGAAAGATGTGACTGCACTAGAGAGAGTGAACAAGAGATTTATGAAGGTGTTGCCTGGATTGGAGCGTTTGTGTTCTGAGGAGTAATTAGATAGCCTGGGGTTGTTTCCTTTGGGACAGAGGAGGCTGGCAGGATGGGGGGAAATTAATTGAAATGTGTAAAATTGAGAGATCTGGACAAAGGATTGAGGGGTTTGTAACCAGAGGATATAGAAGTAGGGTAAGATGTTTAGAGGGGATTCAAAAGGAAACTGTTCCCCTCGGAGGATGGCGGGGCTCTGGAACTTATTGTAGAATCAAAGAAAGTAAAAGGACAAAGGCAGCAGATACACAGGAACACCCACCACCTGCAAGTTGCCCTCCCAGCCACTCACCAATGTTATGGTTCAGGTCAGATCTCCAGAGTGTTTTATGGAGCCTGTCTGAATCATAAGTTTTGAATTTGGCTAGGATAAGCATGAGATGTTTCACTTCAGGTATGACTCAAGTGACCCAGTAGGGAGCTTTTATCAAATAAAGTATATTTAAGAATATATTTGTAATATATATGTATAATAAGAAAATTAGCAAGAACTTTTATCAGTTACAAACAAGAAACAATAAGCTGCCCAATCAAAACCAAAAACACAGCACAGACGAATGCTCACGTGATACTGAGATCCAGACCATTAGTTGAATTCCGCAGTCAAATGCTCTTGTGCCTCAGAACAGTTTGAAGACAAGACAGCTTCCCAAAACACCAGAGAGACTTTGGTCCAGCTCCCAACTACAGCAAATTTTCAAGAAAGAAAACAGCAGAATGTTCAAACAGAGAGAGAGGGAAAACATTTCTCTTTAGCTTGCTGTCCCTTTTAAAACTAGAAACTCCAACCTGCAGCTCCAAACTGAAAATGAAATCCCTGTCACCGGACCTGTCCCCAGTTCTTTATTTCTCCACCTAACAATGACATCACCTAAGGCTGTCAGCATGAATTAAAAAAAAAACTCATAAAGGCACACTAACAGCACGCCATCCTGACTTGAAAGTACATTGACGTTTCTTCACTGTTGTAAGGTCAAATCCCTGGAATTGCCTCTGTAACAGTGCTGTGGGTGTATCTACACCACAGAAGGTAACTCACCACCACTGTCTCAACTGGGGATGGGTGATGAGTGCTGGTCCAGCCAGTGATACCCACAACCCATGGGAGATTAACAAACCGGGAAGTTACCTAGTCTGCCAGATCACAGACCAGGAGCTGGAATGTGGGATTCAGCTGCATGGCTACTTGGTGACCAGTGTGGATATTGATGGGCTGAATGGCCTCAGTCTCTTTGTAAATTTCTGTGATCTTATAGCTCCTGGTTCCATCATCCTGTTCACACAGCACCATAATCAATGTTAAAAAACAGAACATGTTGCTGGATATCCAAGCCGGCCAATGCTGACCTTACACAGTAAATCCATCAGTAGATTACACATCCTTCACTTCTGGACTTGAAATGTCCCATTGCCTCGGGCGTTCTTGCATGTGGTCCAATCTGAATGATGGTATAATCTATTAGATCACAAGTAGTATCAGAGGTTACGATTGGTCCATTAGGCAGTTATTGAGGTCTACTGCACTGGTCAAACATAAACTACCCAACATAGGAGCAGAAGTTGGCAAATTCAACCCTTCGAGCCTACTCCGCCATTCAATCAGATCATGGCTGATCACTCCCTGGTCTCAAATCCATCTCCCTACCTGTTCCCCACATCCCTTTATCTCTTTTTTTATTAGAAATCTATCTCCTTGAAAGCCTTCAGTAATTCAGACTCCACCGTGCTGTGGGACAGTGAGTTCCACAAATTCTCCACCTTCTGTGAGAAGTAGTTCCCCCTCAACTCAGTCCTAAATCTATTGCCTCGCAGCCTCTATCTGTGACCTCTTGTTCGAGCTTACCCCAGTAGAGGAAACATTTGGTCTACGTTTACTTAATCTGTTTTAAAAATTCATATATTTCGATCAGATCCCCTCTCATCCATCTAAACTCCAGCGAGTACAAGCCCAAACTATTTAATCTCTCCTCATACGTCAACTTATTCCTCCCCGGAGTCAATCTGATGAACCTCCTCTGAATTGCCTCCAAAGCCAACACATCCTCAAATAAGGACACTAAAACTGGACACAATATTCCAGATGGTCTCACCAACACCCTATACAATTGCAACAACACTTCTCTACTTTTGTACTCCAGTCCTTTTGCAATAAATGCCAACATTCTGCTTGCCTTTGTTATTACATATTGCACCCGCGTACCGACTTCCTGTAATTCATGCACAAAGACACCCAGATCCCTCTGCCCGGACGCATTTTGAATCTGCTTCTCGTGTGGATAATAATTTGCCATTCTAATCCCACTTCCAGTACTTGGTCCGTAGCCCTGTGTGCCTTGGCAGCCTGGCATGTTGGAACAAGGTTAATCAGGGAATATACAACAATTGGCTGGTGAATTTATCCTGGCTGGATTAATGTTTTATTTCAGTGAAACTGTGCAAGCCTGCAGTTGGGCACGGTGAATTAGAGACTGCCAATATTAACCTGGTGACCACGAGGTGTGAAAGACTTCTCTGAGTAGGACAGAGGGACAACTAAACTTCAAATCTGTACCAAGACTAAAGGTCTATAATCAGAAACATTTAGCTATCTTTCAGTCAACGTTTTCCTTTTCAAGTAAGGATGATTTTTTTCCCCCTTTTTGGCAACTTTATTGAAGCTAATTTGTACAAAAGTTCAGACCAGTCTTCCTCCTCCTGTTCATCCTGATTGATCTGGAAGTACTGGAGCTCTCAGCTCCCTTTGCTATTTGCCAGTCACGCAGGTTATTTTTCTTAAGGTACTCCTTTGTGAGGTATTTCAGGTCCTCTTTTTGAGAAGGGAACCTCAGAGGTAACAGTGATCTTACTCTTGTTCCCCTCAATGGTTATCACATTGCCTGGGTTCCCAGCTTTACCATTCACTTTGATGCGTTCCTGCAGGAACTGCTCAATATTGGAGGCGTCCATGATGCCATCTTCCACCGGATGTGGGCACTTGCTTCTTGTTGCCTCTCGTCAAAAGCTTCTTCGCCAGAGCCAGGCCTGCACAAGATGGTGGCGAGGGCTTGAGAAGGTGATTTGGCCGAGATGTTCAAAATCCTGAATCAGCGGATCCCTACGGTGCAGGAGGCCATTCGGCTCATCGAGTCTGCACCGACCACAATCCCAGCCAGGCCTCATCCCCGTAACCCCACTTATTTATCCTGCCTACCCCCCCTCATACTAAGGGGCGTGTGGGAGGAAACTGGAACACCCAGAGGAAACCCATGCAGACATGGGGAGAACGTGCAGACTCCACACAGACAGTGACCCGAGGCTGGAATTGAACCCGGGTCCCTGGGCGCTGTGAGGCAGCAGCGCTAACCGCTGTGCCACTCATAATAGTAAACTAGGAGAAACCGTTGACAGTGGTGTTATGGTTAGTAACCTGTGCACCCTGATTTAATGTGATTGGCACAGATAAACAGGTAATATGAGAAAAACAGCAGATTTGGAATCTAATGTGCGGCACAGCGCCAGGGACCCAGATTCGATTCCCGGTTTGGGTTACTGTCTGTGGGAGTCTGCATGTTCTCCCCGTGTCTGTGTGGGTTTCCCCTGGGTGCTCTGGTTTCCTCCCACAGTGTGAAGGATGTGCAGGTTGGGTGGATTAGCTGTGCTAAATTGCCCCGTGGCATCCCAGGATGTGTAGATTAGGGGCATTAGCAGGGTAAATAGCAGGGAGATAAGGCCTGGGTGGGATGCTGTATTAGAGAGTTGGGGCAGACTCAATGTACGGAATTCTATTAATAGCTGAAAATGGATTCAAGATCAACATTCAAAAACAAAACATGATTAGTTAAAAGGGAAAACTCGCAGGGTTATGGAATAGTAAAATGTCTCACAACAACAGGTCAAAGTCTAGCAGGTTTATTTGGAATCACGAGCCTCCAGAATGCTGCTCCCTCATCAAGGGAGTGGAGAGGTGGGTTCACAAACATGGCATATATAGAGACTCAATTACAAGATAATGGTTGGAATGTGAGTCTTTACAGGTAATCAAGTTTTTACAGGTACAGACAGTGCAAGTGGAGAAAGAGGTGTGAACTGTCTTAAGCCAGGACAGTTAGTGAGATTGTACAAATCCAGGCAAATCGTGGGCGTTACGTGTAGTGTGACATGAACCCAAGATCCTGGTTGAGGCCTCATGTGTGCGGAACTTGGCTCTGCAGACTTTGACCTAGTGTTGTGAGACTTCTTACTGTGCCCACTCCAGTCCAACACCAGCATCTCCACACCAGGGTTATGGAAAAGAGCATGTGATTGGGACTAATGGGATTGGGATTTGAAAGGACTGGCATAGGCACATGGGGATGAATGGCCCGTCCCCCCCTCAGTCCCTGTTTCACTATTCCAGGATTTTCAGATTGTGCAGTTTCATGACTTGCCACTGGATGTCGCTGTGTCAAATGTCCGCCATAACAGCCCAAGGCTGGTGCTTCTCACTGGAGCCTCATGGTGGTGCTTGGCTCTGCACAGTAACTGTCGGTACAAGTCAAGCACTTAGACTGTGGAGAGACTGAACAAAAACTGGAGGAGTTTCAGCAGTGAATCTTTGGAAATCTCCACATTCACAGGGCTCAAAGTCATTGAATACATCCAAAACTGACTGATAGATTTTGTTTTGAGATAGGAGGAATAAGGGGGCATGGAGTTGGGGCTGGAAAGTGAAGTTGAGGTAGACAAAGACTCAGGTCTTTATGGCAGAGCAGACTCGAAGGCCCAAACGGCCGACTCCTATTCTTTGTGTTACTGAGATGCCATTGACGTGCCAACCCTTGGCATCCAGATATTGTTTTATGAAAGATACACCACACTCACTCCAAGGCCAGTGTATCTTCCCTGTGGTGCTGTGACAGGAACTGCTGGCAGAGATCGAAGTGGATCTGACCAGGGTATGATTTCTACTCCTTTCCACTTTAATAAAGGCCAGCATTCTGTGAGCCTTCCTTTTATGGGATGTGGGGGTCACTGACAAATCCAGCATTTATTGCCCGTCCCTAAGTGCCCTCGAAGTGAGTGGCTCACTGGGTCATTTCAGAGAGCAGGTACAAGTCATCCACATTGTTGTGTCTCTGGCCATATGAAAGCCAGACTGGGTAAGGATGGCAGATTTCCTTCCTTGAAGGAGATTACTGAACCAGGTAAGTTTTTAAGTGACAATCAATGATATTTTCATTACTGAGATTAGTTTTACATTTCAAATTTATTGATGGAATTTAAGTTCCATCATCTGCCTTGGTGGGATTTGAACCCATACACTGCGAGACACTAGCCTGGGCCTTTGGCTGTCTAGTTCATTACCATTATACCACCATTTCCTATTGCTGGTATCTAATAATGCAACGCATGCTTACACTGCATTGTGTTAGGGCACAGATCAGAAACCCCAAGGTATATTGTGAATTCAGATTAGCCCCCAAATATTTGCAATTAATGTGAGGATAAGGTGTTTCGCTCCAGGCGCGATTCTAATGACACACTGGGAAGCTTTTATCAAACCAAACTTAATTTAACAATACAGTTTAACTACAACAAATTAATGTGTTCATACTTAAACATGACATGATACAATTCTTAACTGCTAAACAATCTTTATTGGTTCCAATTCAAGCAATATTCCTCTTACAGACTCCTCTTCAAAATCAGTTAGCAACACACAGGTTTCTGTACTGATAGTTAGGTTGCCAGTCCTCGAGCCCCAAAACACCTTTGGAGAGAGAGAGAGACAAAGAGAGAGAGACAAAGAGAAAGACCTATTTCTCCTGGCAAGTCCGAAACAACAGCCGACAGAGAGAGACAGAGAGAGAGAAAAACATCTCTTCCTTCTTTCCGAACCCAACAGTAACTGCCTGCATTTCCCATAAGATTTGCTCCTCCCCTTAAGCACATGTCTCTGTTGATCAATCTAAACAAAGCCATATTCTGAAACCCCAGGGGGAAAACCAAATGTACAGAAATGCATTAACTCTGATTAAAACAAACACATCCCTAGCTAAAATCATTCATTAGCTTGCATTCTCAGCGTGTGAGCTGCCTGGTGCAGACAAGTGTGTAAAACAGAGCTGAATTTTATACATACCCCTCAGAAGACATGATATGAATATGTTTCTTAAAAGTACAGTATCATCACAATTGTTAGGTTTGTGACAATACTGTGCCTTTAAAATATGCCTTTTTAATCCTGTTTCTCTGCAGGATTTTGTCAATGCTGTGTTGTCTGCAGCCGATATCCTTTATTGTTACTGAAGCCGTATAATTGACATCATCTTGACTTTAATCTGAATGAATGCAGTGTTCTGTGGTTTTTAGTGTCTCTTGGGGATTGCTGAGTGAAGCTTGATTTGGGGATGATTATAGCTCAGGCGATATGTACGCGAACAGCTTTTTTTTTTACAGAGAATTCCAAGTTTTCAGTTGTGTTTCAGTTGCTGCCAGAAGCTGGTGGAAGAAGGCAGTGTCTCCCTGTTTCTGTCTCTCTCTTCAGAGGCTTTTGAAAGTTCAAAGAGTGGGGAGCCTCAGAGATTTCACCCAGCATTCAATTTGCAGCAGATGCTGCAAAGCTGGAGATCCAGCATCATGTGAGCAAACTTGCTTTTTGTGCTTAGTTTGGAGGAGGATCTGTGGGATGGTGTTTGACTTGTAGCTAGCTGAAAAGGATTATACTACAGCATGTTTAAATTTTGTAATTGGTAAAAGTTATCCTAATTTTTACTATATTTTAGCCGTGTTCTCAAATAAACTTTGTTTGATAAAAGCTTCCGAGTGGGTCATTCGAATCATACCTGGATTACCTGTGCCAAAATCAAATGTAAAACCTAGGATCTAAATTAATTTCACAAAACTCCTTGGAGTTCCTGGCCTGGGTCTTAACAAGTTCATGTCTCTGTGATCACGATTTCATGACTGAAGGACATACCTACTTAGAGTAGGATAAGGTCACGCCATAAGACCAAAAGATATAGGAGTAAATTAGGCCATTCAGCCCGTTGAGTCTGTTCCGCCATTCAATCATGGCTCATAAGTTTCTCAACCTCATTCTCCAACCTTTTCCCTGTAACCTTTGATTTGATTTGATTTGATGTATTATTGTCACATCTATTAATATACAGTGAAAAGTATTGTTTCTTGCTTGCTATATGGACAAAGCATTACCATTCGTAGAGAAGGAACAGAGACGCACAGATCAGCTAGACAATATATTTTCCCAAAGGGAGGGGAGTCTAAAAACTAGAGGCTTAGGTTTAAGGTGAAGAGGAGAGGGACGAAAGGGTCCAGAGGGGCAATTTTTTCATACAGAGGATGGTGAGTGTCTGGAACAAGCTGCCAGAGGTAGTAGTAGAAGCGGGTACAATTTTATCTTTTAAAAAGCATTTACATAGGTACAATGGGTATAGAGAGATATGGGCCAAATGTGGGCAATTGAGACTAGCTTAGGGGTTTAATAAAAAGGGCAGCATGGACAAATTGGACCCAAGGGCCTGTTTCCATGCTGTAAACCTCTATGACTAAGGAAAGGAGAGAGGATGACGATGGAGGACTCTCTTACCAATCAAGAACTTATCTATCTCTGTCTTAAATACACTCAATGAACTGGCCTCCACAGCCTTCTGTGGCAAAGAGTTCCACAGATTCACCACCTTCTGGCTGAAGAAATTCCTCTCCATCTCGGTTCTACAAGGTTGTTCCTTTATTCTGAGGCTGTTCCCCTTTGAACCTCCTGTGCCAGTCAATAAGATGATGGTATTTTAATGATCTGTGTACCTGGACCTCCGAGCATCTTTGGACTCCCACCGTTTCGAGGATATACCCTGTTCTACCCCTTTCAGGTCCAAAGTGGGTGACCTCACCTCAGCATACATAGAAGAGGTGACGAAGTGAGATTATGGACTCGGACAGGGCAGCTGGGGCAAAAAATATAGATTGGAACTCGAAGGTACTGGTTTCAAGAGCAGTGTGGGAGTAAGGCTGCAAGGAGGAGGGAGTAACTCAGTCAGATTGTAGCAATGGAGATGGTAGTAAAAGTAATACTACCGAGAGAACATCTGGAAAATTTCAAGCTGCAAATGAACAGATCATTAAAATAAAAGTGTGAGTTTTGGCAAGATGACAAAGGTTTGCAGAGGTAATAAAATCTGCGGTAATAGGATGTTTTTAAAGAATTATTCTTTTAAAAAACAGAAGGAGTTTGTAATTGATTGAGGGCGTAATGAGATCGAGTCAGTGGCTGACGTGTATTAACATGCAGTGAAAAGTATTGTTTCTGGCGTGTCATAAAGACAAAGCATACCGTTCATAGAGAAGGAACAGAGGGACACAGATCGGCTAGATAGTCAATGCCTTTTCCCAAAGGTAGGGGAGTCTAAAACTAGAGGGCATGGGTTTAAGGTGAGAGGGGAGAGATAGGAAAATGTTCAGAGGGGCAATTTTTTCAGACAAAGGGTGGTGAATGTCTGGAACGAGCTGCCAGAGGTAGTTGTAGAGGCGGGTATAATTTTGTCTTTTAAAAAGCATTTAGAGAGTTACATGGATAAGATGGGTATAGAGGGATATGGGCCAAATGCGGGCAATTGGGACTAGCTTAGCGGTTTAAATAAAAAGGGAGGCACAGACAAGTTGGGCTGAAGGGCCTGTTTCCATGTTGTAAACCTCTATGACTATGATTCTATGGCTAAGGAAAGGGGAGAGTGCAGAATGTAGTGTTGTAGAGGATGATGAATTAATGGATAAGACAATGTGATTGCTCTAGACAGACTGATAATGCCAAAGTTTGATTTGTTTGTAGAGGAACAGAAAGTTTTAAAGTTTATTTAGAGTCATAGAGTTTTACAGCATGGAAACAGGCCCTTCAGCCCAACTTGTCCATGCCACCCCTTTGTTGTAAACCTCTAAGCTCGTCCCAATTGCCCGCATTTGGCCCATATCCCTCTATATACGTCGTACCTATGTAATTATCTAAATGCTCTTTAAAAGACAAAATTGTACCTGCCTCTACTACTACCTTTGGCAGCTTGTTCCAGACACTCACCACCCTCTGTGTGAAAAAATTGCCCCTCTGGACCCTTTTGTATCTCTCCCCTCTCACCTTAAACCTATGCCCTCTAGTTTTAGACTCCCCAACCTTTGGGAAAAGATGTTGACTATCTAGCTGACCTGTACCCCTCATTATTTTATAGACCTCTACAAGATCACCCCTCAGCCTTCTACGCTCCAGAGAAAAAAGTCCCAGTCTATCCAATCTCTCCTTATAACTCAATCCATCAAGTCCTGGTAGCATCCTAATAAATCTTTTCCGCACTCTTTCTAGTTTAATGATATATTTTCTATAATAGGGTGACCAGAACTGTACACTCAGGAGTTGTGTGACATTTGTTAGTGTTACAAGTAGGTTTACATTGACACCACAATGAAGTTACTGCGAAAACTCCCTCGTTGCCACACTCTGGTGCCTGTTCAGGTACACTGAGAGAGAATTTAGCATGGCCAATGCATCTAACCAGCATGTTTTTTGGACTGTGGGAGGAAACTAGAGCACCCAGAGACACAGGGAGAATGTACAGACTCCACACAGACAGTGACCCAAGCCTGGGATTGAATCCCTGGCGCTGTGAGGTAGCCGTGCTAACCACTGTGAATTGCAAAGCTTGAGAATGGAGACGTTACATTAAACCTCGGTTAGACCACACTTGGAGAACTGTGCACAGTAAAGTGAAGTGAAACCAATATAGACGGAACTGGAGAAGGTGCAAGAAAGATTTACAACAATGATCTCAGAGGCAGATGATGGTGGTCAGTACTAACCAGCTGGATTGAACAGGGCTGGACAGGGGATGAGCTTTTGAGCGGCGTTCTCTGATCTTGTTTGTGTCTGTTGCAGTTGAGAACGGAGAATTTAGTGTTCCAACAAAAACTCCATTGACCAGAGCACCTGGGGGAAACCCACGCAGACACGGGGAGAATGTGCAAACTCGTGAATGGAGCGGCACCGGAGAGTCACAGAATAGAATCCCTACAGTGCAGAAGGAGGCCATTCGGCCCATCGAAGTTGCACTGACCATAATCCCACCCATAACCCCATGTATTTACCCTAGCTAGTCCCCCTGATACTAAGGGGCAATTCAGCCTGGCCAATCCACCTGACCCACACATCTTTGGACTGTGGGAGGAAACCGGAGCACTATAACCCTGCACTTTTTTAACGTATATATTCAATAGACTTTGAAACGATGTGAAACACATACCCCCCCTGCACCGTACACCTCCCCCCCACAAGGGCCATCTGTCATTTGTCCTTCAGCTTTGTTTTCACTCAGTCCTGATCTTTATTCTGTTTTGCTGTCTGACATTTGTGCCACAACCATCACCTTTAGTCCATAATGCTGCCATCAGCACTCCCTTTGTCTTGATGCGGAGATGCTGATGTTGGACTGGGATGGACAAGACAAGAGGTTACCCGACTCCAGGTTATAATCCATCAGGTTTATTTGAGATCACAAGCTTTCGGGGTGCTGCTCCTTGGTCAGGGGAAGGGCCTTGTGCCTGGTCAATCTCTCCATAGCTCTGACATATTCTGTTCAACCTTTTCCACCCCCATCCTTCTATATAATCCATCACGGGGCGACACGACAGCACAGTGGTTAGCACTGCTGCCTCACGTGCCAGGGACCCGGGTTCAATTCCCAGCTTGGGTCACTGTGTGGAGTTTGCGCATTCTCCCCGTGTCTGTGTGGGTTTCCTCTGAGAACTCCGGTTTCCTCCCACAGTCTGAAAGATATGCTGGTTAAGTTGATTGGCCAGGCTGAATTGTCCCTTAGTGTCAGGGGGATGTTGTGGGGGAGGAGCAGAGGGGGATTAGTAGGGTAAATGTGTGGGGTTGCAGGGTGGGGGCCAGGATGGGATTGTTGTTGGTGCACTCTTGATGGGCTGACTGGCCTCATTCTGCACTGTAGGTATTCTATTTCAACCCCTCTTCAACTCTAAGGTTGGCACACTGGCACAGTAGTTGGCGCTGCTGCATCACAGCGCCAGGGACCGGGGTTCAATTCCCGGTTTGGGTCACTGTCTGTGTGGAGTCTGCACATTCTCCCCATGTCTGCGTGGGTTTCCTCCGGGTGCTCCGGTTTCCTCCGACAGTCCAAAGATGCGCGGGTTAGGTGGATTGGCCGTGCTAAATTGCCCTTTAGTATCAGGAGGACTAGTAGGTTAAAGACAGGGGGTTATGGGGATAGGGCCTGGGTGGGATTGTGGTCGGTACAGACTTGATGGGCTGAATGGCCTCCTTCTGCACTATAGGGATTCTAAGAGGAGGCTCAGACGTTGGCCGGACTTGTAAGAGACTTGTAAGATCGTGCCCGAGGCCAACGGGGAATGCCATTCTGCGTGCTGGCAATACCAGGGCAGTTCACTCTGTTTCTGTCTCTGCGATCACTGCCAGACCTGCCGGGTTTGTCCAGCGTTTTCTGTGTTTATTTCTCTGGTTTCTGACCTGCCTCACAGCGGGACGCAGCTGCTCCCCGTACAGCTAAAGCTGTCAGCGTTCTGAACGCAGCCTCCATCTTTCAAAATGAGACTCCTTGATCTCACACCGGCCAGGCAGCTCCTGTGTTTGGTTCCAATGGGCGACACGGGCCTGGCGACAGAGGCAGGCTTTCTGCGAGCGGAGAAGGGTTTATATTATTAACAGATTCATCAGGAGGGGAAGTGACACTGTCAGAGTGATAAATGACAGCACCGTGCTGTTGCCAGTAGCAGACTTGTCATTATCACACTCGCATCCCACGCCTCACTGGGTCACTGTGCCACAGACTGGGTAAAACCTACAACAAAGGTTTCCTCATTCACTGTGGGGTCGACACAGGGATGTTAGCGAGAATTACAGCTCACAGGATCCCTATAGTACAGAAGGAGGTCGTTCTGCCCATCGTCTCTGTACCAACCACAATCCCACCCAGGCCCTATTCCCGTAACCCCGCACATTTACCCGGACACTAGGGTCAATTTAGCCTGGCCAACCACCCCTCACCCGCACATCTTTGGACTGTGGGAGGAAACCAGAGCACCCGGAGGAAACCCACGCAGACATGGGGAGAATGTACAAACTCCACATAGACAGTGACCCAAGGCCAGAATTGAACCTGGGTCTCTGGCGCTGTGAGGCAGCGGTGCTAACCACTGTCCACCGTGCCGTCCCTAAGGGGCTGATCAGCATTTACCTCACAAAGACATACCGGTGTCCAGTTCAAATGATATTCAGAATCCCTCAATCGCTTTGACTCAGGGCACCTCTACTCTCAAATTATTTTATCATAGAATCCCTACAGCGGAGGCCATTCAGCCCATTGGATCTGCACTGACCCATCATTTTCTTCTTACCCAGGCCCTATCCCTGTAACCCCTTGTATTTACCCCACTAATCCCCCTAACCTGCAGATCTTTGGACACCAAGAGGCAATTTACCATGGCCAACCCACCTAACCTGAATATCTATAGACACCAAGGGATAATTTAGCACAGCCAATCCACCTAACCCGCACATCTTTGGACACCAAAGGGCAATTTAGCATGGCCAATCCACCTAACCTGCACATCTTTGGACACCAAAGGGCAATTTAGCATGGCCAATCCACCTAACCTGCACATCTTTGGACACCAAAGGGCAATTTAGCATGGCCAATCCACCTAACCTGCACATCTTTGGACACCTAGAGGCAATTTAGCATAGCCAATCCACATAACCTGCAGATCTTTGGACACCAAGGGGCAATTTGGCATGACACCCAGAGGAAACCCCCTCAGACACAGGGACAATGTGCAAACTTCGCACAGTGCCCCAAGCTGGGAATTGAACCCAGGTCCCTGGCGTTGCGAGGCAGCAGTGCTAACCACTGTGCCACCATGCTGCCCATGTATACAACAACGAGTAAATATTTCCTGAATATAAAGTAAAAGTAAGTTTTTGAAAGGGGGAGTTGGATAAATGCCTGAAGACGAAAATAAAAGGCAAGGAATGGGGAAAATGGGCCAGAGGGGAGTGGGACTTATGGAATGGTATTTTAGAAAGAAGCAGGGTGAGAATAATGGACCCAACTTTATTATCACTTTGGACTCAAATGAAGAGTATCTTCGGAATTCTGTACCCCAGGGGTTGTGGATCGCTGAATATATTTAAGGCTGGGACAGACAGAGTTTTACTCTCTCAGGAATTTAAGGGACATGGGAGGTGGACTAGAGATTAATTCCAAAATCAGCCGTGATAGTATTGAATGGCAGAACAGGCTCGATAGGCCGAGTGGCCTACTCCTGCCCCTATTTCTTGTGTTTTTGTCCTTAAATGGACTCATTCTGTGCTGTAAGATTCTATCCGTCTTCCTGAAGTTCATTAAAAAATATCAGTGACAGAAACTCATACCTGGTACCCTCCAGCAATGACAGAGTATAATGCAGCCAGCCACACAAACTACAAGGACCATTTGTTTCCGAGACAGTGTCTCAGCGATATCTCTTCCCAAGGACAATGGAAGAAGCTGCGGTGGCACAATGGTTAGCACTGCTGCCTCACAGCACCAGGGACCTGGGTTCGATTCTTGGGTCACTGTCTGTGTGGAATCTACACATTCTCCCCATGTCTGCGTGGGTTTCCTCCAGGTCTTCTGGTTTCATTAAATCTCTATAGTGCAGGAGGGGGCCATTCAGCCCATTGAGTCTGCACTGTCCACAATCCCATTCAGGCCCTATCCCCATAATGTCATGCATTGCCCTAGCTTGTCCCCCTGACACTAGGGGGCAATTTAGCATGGCCAATCCACCTAACCTGCACATTTTCAGACTGTGGGAGGAAACCGGAGCCCCTGGAGGAAACCCACGCAGACATGGGGAGAACGCGCAGCCTCCACACAGTCAGCGACCCAAAGCCGGAATTGAACCTGAGTATCCGGCGTTGTGAGGCAGCAGTGCTAACCACTGTGCCACCGTTTCCTCCCACAGTCCAAAGATGTGTGGGTTAGGTTGAGTGGCCATGCTAAGTTGACCGTGAGGCCGGTATTTTACTGGTACGCTGCCCCGATTCCGGGGCTGGGCCAGGCTCGGAGAACAGAATTCACCGCTGGCCTTGGACGGGATTGTACGAGCTTTGGGCGGATGTGATAAAATTCTGCCCTTAGTGTCAGGGAGACTAGCAGAGTAAATAAGTGGATTTATGTGGATGGGGCCTGGGTGGGACTGTGGTCAGTGCAGACTCGATGGGCCAAATGGCCTCCTTCTGCACTGTAGGGATTCTCTGATTCTAAACTGGTGAATAATCACACCCCTGTCATTGAACCCATCAAGACCCCAGGATTAACATTCTTTAGACCCTTTAGATTAAACATTTTCATTATCATGGCAACTATTTCAGCAGGTTATGCCTGGTTTAATTAGCACCGCTGACACAAATGTTGGTGGAATATGGATATTAATCCGTTCTGATAACACAGCTAACACGGAAATGGAAAGCAGTATTGGTCTTATGCATGTTTTTTTGTTTGAGCGATACAGCGAGAGCAGCATTCATATCACTGCAGCCCCCAGGACACCTCAGTGTTCAGTTTCCATTCATTCATCTCTCCTTAGACTGTCACACGCTATAACTCTTCCCAGGACACCCGTTGAAGCTATCAGAATGGGCAGTGGAGCAAAACATTACAATTCTGTATCATAGAGAAGCCAAAAGAAAGAGAGGGAGAGAAAAACAAAGCCGATACATTCTAAGTTCAATCATTCTTATTAATGGTTTCGTTCTCTCCTCTATCATTCTGTCAGCTTCTTGCCCTCCTCTCTCTGTGGAGGTAGGTCTGTACAGAGGGTGGCTACAAAGGGCATTCTGCCGTCCAGGTTATCTCAGTTAAGGGGTACAAGTCCACACACCAGTTTAAGAGGTACAGTGTAACCGGTCATATTACTGTCTCAAACAGTGGCACGGTGGCACAGTGGTTAGCACTGCTGCCTCACAGTGCCGGGGATCCGGGTTCGATCTCCGGCTTGGGTCACTGTCTGTGCGGAGACTGCACATTCTCCCTGCGTCCGCGTGGGTTTCCTCCGGGTGCTCCGGTTTCCTCCCACAGTCAAAGATACTCAGGTTAGGTGGATTGGCCATGCAAAATTGCCTCTCAATGTCTAAAAATGTGCCGGTTAGGTGGATTGGCCATGCTAAATTGCCTCTTAGTGTCCAAAGATGTGCAGATTAGGTGTATTAGCCATGGCAAATTGCCCCTTAGTGTCCCAAGATGTGTGGATTAGGTAGATTAGCCATGTTAAATTGCTCCTTAGTTTCCCAAGGTGTGCAGATTGGGTGGATTGGCCATGCTAACTTGCCTCTTAGTGTCCAAAACTGTGCAGGTTAGGTGGATTGGCCATGCTAAGTTGCCTGTTAGTGTTCCCAAGATGTGCGGGTTAGATGGGTTAGCCATGTTAAATTGCCCCTTAGTATCCCAAGATGTGTAGGTTAGGTGGATTTATTCAAGGTAAATGCGCACGGTTATGGGGTTAGGGTTGGGTTAGAGGGCCTGGGTGGGGTGCTCTTTCAGGCAATTGGTGCAGACTCAATGGGCCGAATGGTCTCCTCCTGCATTACAGGGATTCTATGATTCTATGAGGAACATAGAACATAGAACATAGAACACTACAGCACAAACAGGCCCTTCGGCCCACGAGTTGCGCCAATCACATCAACACCTATCTATAACCCCCAATCCCATAAAACCCCATATACTCATCCAGAAGTCTTTTAAAAGACCCCAGCGAGTTCGCCTCCACCACCACTGATGGCAGCCGATTCCATTCACTCACCACCCTCTGAGTGAAAAACTTACCCCTAACATCTCCTCTGTACTTTCCTCCCCGCACCTTAAATCTGTGTCCTCTCGTAGCGACCATTTCAACCCGGGGAAATAGCCTCTGAGAATCCACCCTACCTATTCCTCTCAACATTTTATAAACCTCTATCAGGTTGCCTCTCAACCTTCGTCTCTCCAGGGAAAAGAGTCCCAGTTCCCTCAACCTAACTTCATAAGGCATGCCTCCCAGTCCAGGCAACATCCTTGTAAATCTCCTCTGTACCCTCTCAATAGCTTCTACGTCTTTCCTATAGTGAGGTGACCAGAACTGCGCACAGTACTCCAAATGAGGCCTGACAAGGGTCTTATAAAGTTGCAGCATTACCTCCCGACTCCTAAACTCAATCCCTCGATTAATGAAGGCCAGTACACCATACGCCTTCTTGACCACATCCTCCACCTGCGAGGCTGATTTAAGAGTCCTGTGGACCCGGACCCCAAGATCCTTTGGGAAGAACCATGGGAACAGGCTCCACTGAGTCACGAACAGCACCACTGGTTGGGCAAAAGGTCTGTTTCTGTGCTGTACATCCCGATGTGATCTTTCCATGTCCCTTTCTCCCAACGCTTCCTCGGGACTTTCTCACCAACCAAGGTTTTGGCTGCCATCGTTAATTCTTCTCTGCCTCATCCTCAGTATATTGACCACCATCTGGTGGAATGAACACACAACTTTAGAGGCCCTTTATCCTGGGATGTCTGCCGCCATGGCGAGGCCACACTTACTGCCCAGCCCTAGTCGCGTTGATGGCCCTTCTATTGAAAAGTATCTCTTTGCACTTCCCTGCATTAAAGTGATCTGCCACGGCACTAACCTTTGAGCCAAACTGGCGAGTTCACAGCAATGGCGGCACAGTGCCTTTGGGATTTATGCCAAGAAGTACATTACAGAGCTAAATAAAAGCAAATCTTTCTTCTCATGGACTTGGGGGCTTTGCAGAGAGAGTACAGGAAAGGTTTACCAGGATGTTGCCAGGTATGGAGGGTCTTAGCGATGAGGAGAGATTGAATGAAGTGGGATTGTTCTCCCTGGAAAGATGGAGGCTGAGACGGACGACCTGATAGACGTTATGAGGGGTATGGATAGGGGGAATGTTGGAAGCTTTTTCCCAGGACAGAAATGACAATTTCAAGGGGGCACAAGTTCAAGATAAGGGGGGAAAGGTTCAGTGGAGAGGTGCGGGGGACGTTTTTTGTCACAGAGGGTGGTGGGGGCCTGTAACGCACTGCCAAGTGAGGTGGTTGAGGCAGTTACAACGACATTTAAGACTTACCTGGATAGACGCATGAACAGACGGGGAATAGAGGGATACAGGTAGTTGGTCTAGATAGGACAATGTGATTGGGGCAGGCTTGGAGGGCCAAGGGGCCTGCTCTTGTGTGGTACTGTTCTTTGTTGTTTGTTCTGGGCAGCATGGTAGCACAGCGGTTAACCCAGTGATTGCTAAATTGACCCTCAGTGTCAGGGAGGATTAGCAGGGTAAATACATGAGGTTACTGGGACAGGGGCTGGGTGGGACTGTTGTCAGTGCAGCCTCGATGGGCCGAATGGCCTCCTTCTGTACATTATTCCATAATTCTGTGTGTAAAAAAATCAATATTTCTATTATTCTAGTGATCGAACTCACTGGGGAGGTGATGGCTGAGTGGTATTATCCCTAGACTATTAATCCAGAAACTCAGCTAATGTTCTGGGGACCCGGGTTCGAATCCCACCTCGGCAGATGGTGGAATTAAAAATCAATAAAAGATATCTGGAATTAAGAATCTACTGATGACTGTGAAACTATTGTCGGAAAAACCCATCTGGTTCACTAATGTCCTTTGGGGAAGGAAGTCTGCCGTCCTTACTGAGTCTGGCCTACACGCGACTCCAGAGCCACAGCAATGTGATTGGCCCTCAATTGCCCTCCAAGGGCAACTAGGGACGGGCAATAAATGCTGGCCCAGCCAGTGGAGATCATGTCTTGTGAATGAATAAAAAAAGACACAGTTATTTACAGTGGTGAGTGCAGAGTGTGTTGGATCCGTATTGGCACGGAGGGACTCTGGGTTCAGACGGATTTCTCGGCCACTTTAACAGAGCGAATGTGAACACAATCGAAGCATTTAAGATAAGGGGTGACTCCCATTTTTGTCATGGCAACAGCTCGCAGTGAAAACAATACGGAACGCTGTCAGTCTGGCTTATTGCTCAGATGAATACTCTTATTCTAAACAAGTCCTTGCTGGCTTCAATGAGAATTCCACAACTGCATTAGATCATTGCTTCGGTTTAGTCCTTCCGGCATTTTCCTGGCCCACATGTAGAGCCAGAGAGAGAGAGAGAGAGAGAGGGGATGGGGGCTGCGATGGAAACTAGCCTGCCTAAACACGCAGCACCTTTCTGATTTCCCCCACAAACTGCCTGGTGTGATGCAGAAGTGAAGCCGATGTGTCCAGGCCTGGGTTTGTAAGGGTAAAGTCAGCCTCTGTTTGCACAGTGAATTAAAATACAACCACAGGCAAGAGCCAGCACAAGAGGAGGCAGGCATCTGAATTACACAGACAGCTGGTGAAAGGATGGCGTGCGTGCGACTGAATACCAGACTGTTTGCTCGCACTGTGGGATTAACACGGGGGCTGCTGGTGCACATTCTCTCCTGGTGATCCTAATAGTCTTTTCCCTTCCGGTCCTGTCTCCAAGCGCACTGACGTCTCTACACTGAGGCAGAGCGAGGGCTGAGGGGGAAAGAAGGAGAGAAGCAAATCCCGCCCCCCGGATCCCACTGCTGCTCCCACCCCCCTGGGATCATAGATCCCTGGCTCCAGAATCGGCCTGTTCCGTCACCCGTGGCCAAGAAGGTCGTGACCCTGAGCAGGCGTCATCCTCCAATCGAGGGGCAGCTTCGTCCACCAGCTGACTAGTCAGTCCGTTTGTGTCTCAGTGAGACCATAAGGTGTAGGAGAAGGACATTTGGCCCATCGCTTTTGTTCCATCATTCAATCATGGACAATAAGTTTCTCAAACCCATTCATCGAATCCATAAAGTGCAGAAGGAGGCCATTCGGCCCATCGAGTCTACAGTTCCAACAATCCTTCCCAGGCCTTATTCCCCGTAGTCCCACATATTTACCCTCCTAATCCCGTGGCTGTAAGGGATAGTTTAGCACGGCCAATCAACCTAACCTGCATGTTTGTGGACTCTAGGAGGAAACCGGAGCACCCGGAGGAAACCCGTGCGGACATGGGGAGAATGTGCGAACTCCACACAGACAGTCACCCAAGGCCAGAATTGAACACAGATCCCTGGCGCTGTGGGGCAGCGGTGCTAACCACTGTGCCTTCGTGCTGCCCAGGTTATACTGTATTAAACATATGATGGTACCATGCTGCCCCAAACATAGCCGATAAGTTTCTTAGTGCTAACCACTGCCCTTTTGTGAGTAGGGTTGTGTGTTGGAATGGCAAGTGTCAGGAGGGTGTGAGACCTTCTTGCCTTACTGTATAAATCTTGTCCGATCTTCTTTATCTATAGTTCTGACTAAGGGTCATCCAGACTTGAAACGTTGGCTCTATTCTCTCACCACGGATGCTGTCAGACCTGCTAAGATTTTCCAGCATTTTGCTGTTTTTGTTTCAGATTCCAGCCTCCGCAATGATTTGCTTTTGGTTAATTCTTATTTTATCCATTCGTGGGGCATAGGTGTCGCTGGACTCGCCAGCAATTATTGTCCATTCCTAGTTGCCTGAGAGCAATTGAGAGACAATTGATGTGGCTCTGGAATCACATGTAGACCAGACCAGGAAGGGATGGCAGATTTCCTTCCCTAAAGGACATTAGTGAACCAGATGGGTTTTTCCGACAATGGTCATCAGTAGATTCTTAATTCCAGATATCTTTTATTGAATTCAAATTCCGGATCTGCCAAGGCAGGGTTCGAACCTGAACATTAGCTGAATTAATAGCCTAGTGTTTATACCACTGGGCCATCATCTCCCTCTTAATATTGGTTCTGCTAGAATACCATGGTTATACTATAAGAGGGGCTATTGGTAAAGTTCTCACTAGCAAGGGTTGGCAGGGGAGGACATGGCGTGGATCAGCTGAGATAAATTCTAGACCTGCCCATCAGGATTCCACAGACTCACTCATGGAAAGTAATTGTTGACCTTAAAGAAAGCATGCTTAAGAGATGTAACGATCTCTGTGGCAAGGATTCAATCTCTCTCAAAGTGCTATTAATTGTCGTGTTCTTTAACAGTAGTTCACAAGAATGATCCCTGGAGCGAAGAGCTTGTTGTATGAGGAATGGTTGAGGACTCTGGGTCTGTACTCGTTGGAGTTTAGAAGGATGAGGGGGGGATCTTATTGAAGCTTGCAGGATACTGCATGGCCTGGATAGAATGGACGTGGAGAGGGTGTTTCCACTAGTAGGAAAAACTAGAACCAGAGGGCACAACCTCAGGCTAAAGGGATGATCCTTTAAAACAGAGATGAGGAGGAATTTCTTCAGCCAGAGGGTAGTGAATGTGTGGAACTCTTTGCCACAGAAGGCTGTGGGGGCCGGGTCATTGAGTGTCTTTAAGACAGAGATAGATAAATTCTTGATTAATAAGGGGATCAGGGGTTATGGGGAGAACGCGTGAGAATTGGAAAAGAGAAAAATATCAGCCATGATTGAATGGCAGGGCAGACTCGATGGGCCGAGTGGCCTAATTCTGCTCCTATGTCTTATGATTCCCTGTGTGGAGCTGCGGTGATAGCACCAGTCAATTCACGTAGCCAATCAGATTGAAGAATTCTCACAGACAGCCAACCAGGAAATGAAAAGCACTGATAACCAAATCACTTTTCTTTAGACATCAAGTGAAGTAAAGATCGGGGCAGTAGGTGGGGTGAAGGCTGAAATGTCATCAGCTATTAAATTATTTAACAATTATTGTTAGAAAATCCATCGTAGTGGAGATATTTACCAACATTCCACACATATTTCAGAGGCAGCTCATTTGTTTAGCAGTTGTTATCACTCAGATAATGATTAAAAACTCAGTCACCCTCATGGAACAGGGCTTAACTATTCAGCAGTCGTATAAGTGTAGGAAGAGGTGGTCTACACCAGATTAATCGATGTGATTGATCATTGCTGGCTCTCGGGAACAGAGAGTGTAATGTCCACAGTGCAGTATCCTCAAGACTTCCATGTTCATCTGTGTTTGCAGCAAATCCAAAGGTTGTAGTCAAATTTGATGGGACAATAATGGTGAATGTTAAGAGATTTCCATCAAAAACGCTGCCAACTCCAGACCCTTGTGGTTTTGTTTAGGGAGGGCAGCGCGGTGGCACAGTAGTTAACACTGCTGCCTCACAGCGCCAGGTTTCAGGTTCGATTCCCGGCTTGGGTGACTGTGTGGAGCCTGCACATTCTCCCTGTGTCTGTGTGGGTTTCCTCCGGGTGCTTCGGTTTCCTCCCACAGTCTAAAAGATGTGCTGGTTAGATGCATTAATGCCTGTTTGGGTCAATGCACCTAAAGTGGGCAATTGGGGTTGTGGGGGAGAAAACAGTGGCACAGTGGTTAGCGCTGCTGCCTCACAGTGCTAGGGACACGGGTTCAATTCCGGCCTCAGCTGACTGTCTGGGCGGAGTTTGCATGTTCTCCCCGTGTCTGCGTGGGTTTCCTCCGGGTGCTCTGGTTTCCTCCCACAGTCCAAGGATACGCAGGTTGGGAGGATTGGCCATGCTAAATTGTCCTTTAGTGTCCCAAGATGTGCAGGTTAGGAGGATTGGCTATTCTAAATTGCTGCTTAGTGTCCTGAGATGTGCAGGTTAGGTGGATCAGTTATGGTAAATGTGTGGCGTTATGGGGACAGGATAGGGGAGTGGGCCTGAGTAAGATATTCTGTCAGCATATCAATCGGGGTCGGTACAGACTCGATGGGTCAAATGGCCTCCTTCTGCTCTGCAGAAATTCTATGATTCTGGGCATGTGAGAAAATCGCATGTCCAGGATCGCAAAAAATAATTCTGAAAATACTGCTGCTGTGTATTTTGAGCTGTTAGTGTCTGAAACCCCAACGTTAACCTTGTTTCTCTCTTCGAAGATACGGTCTGACCTACTGAGTATCCCCGGTGTTTTTCTATTTACCCTTGAACTGATTGCCATGCGTCTGGAGTCACATGGGCAAGAGCATACTGGCTAAGGATGGCAGATTTAGTGAATCAGATGGGTTTTTGCAACAATGGATAGTTTCATATCCACAGTTACTTAATCTAACTTTCGAGTCCAGATTTTATTAGTTGAATTTTATCAGTTGCGATGGTGGGATTTGAACCCGTGTCCCTAGAGCGCTTGTCCTGACACTTGGATTACTCATACCAGTGACATTACCACTATGCCAGCTTTAATATCGGAGACTCAGGCTGCCCGATTGAGAGATTATAGATTAAAGGCTATTTCATTGAGTGTTTTTAAGGCGAGGATAGATACATTTTTGAACAGTAAAGGGATTAAAGGTTATGGTGAGCGAGTGGGTAGAATCATAGAGTCCAAATAGTGCAGAAGGAGTCTGCACCGACCACAATCCCATTAAGGCCCCATCCCCATAATCCCACACATTTACCCTGCTAATCCCCCTGACACTAAGGGGCAATTTAACCTGGTCAATCCACCTAACCCGCACATCTTTGGAATGTGGGAGGAAACAGGAGGAAACCCAAGCAGACACAGGGAGAATGTGCAAACTCCATGCAGACAGTGACCCGAGGCTGGAATTGAACCCGGGTCCCTGGCGCTGTGAGGCAGCAGTGCTGACCACTCCGCCATCATTAAGTGGAGCTGAGTCCATGAAGAGATCAGCCATGATCTCATTGAACGGCGGAGCAGGCTCAAGGGCCAGATGGCCGACTCCTGCTCCTAGTTCTTACGTCGAGGTACTACTTAAAACAAGATCACTCAATATCCCCGCCCATTGAAAACAAGCTACTGGCCTATCACTCTGTGAAATCTTACTGTGCTCAGAGTAGCGGTTGTGTTTGTCTACATTACAGTGACTGCACCTCATTGTGCGCTGCTGATGTGATTCTATAAATACAGGCCTTTGTCTTGCTGTGTGAAATCTAATTTCCGACCAGCTTTGTTTAATGGGTTTAGGAAGACCTGTTCTGTTCTCATGTTGCTGCCTTATGACAGGATAAAGCTGAAGATTTATTCCTGGGGCTCAGTCTGTGCTACCCATGCAGAGAACACCATCACTTATGTCTGACAGGGCACGAGTGTGCAAACGATAGCCCTGCCAGCACACAAGACAAACACTGTCATCCACATCTGCCGCTCTCCAAATAGCAAGCTCGGCGTGGAATATCCATCATCTTTAAAAGAGCTATTCTTTCCCACAGGTCCCAGGCTGGCGTGCCTACCCATTGTGGGGCTTTATTCCCTGCAAAGTACAGGAGTCAGGGGTGATGCGGAGTCTGACTGGCTGCATTTTACTAACAGGAAAGCACCTCACTAAATCAACCGTGATACGTGAGGGGAAGCTGGTGGGCATTGTGGTAATGTCACTGGATGAGTAATCCAGCTGTTGGGGCCAATGCCCTGGGGACACCGGTTCAAATCCCACCATTGCAGCTGATGGAATTTGAATTCAATTAATGAAATCTGGATTCGAAAGTTGGATTCACTCACCGTGGATATGGAACTATCAATTGATTGTGGTTAAAAACCCATCTGAGTCACTAAATCTGCCATCCTTACCCAGGTTGGCCTGGCACACGTGACCCCAGACCCTTGGCAATCAGGTGAAGGGCAAATAGGGATGGGCAACAAATGTTGGCTTTGCCAGTGACACCTGAATCATAGAATCCTGATGTGGAGATGCCGGCGTTGGACTTGGGTAAACACAGAAAGAAGTCTCACAACACCAGCTTAAAGTCATAGAACATAGAACATTACAGCGCAGTACAGGCCCTTCGGCCCTCGATGTTGCGCCAACCAGTGGAACCAATCTAATGACCCTCTAACCTAAACTATTCCAATGTTATCCATATGCCTATCCACTGACCATTTGAACGCCCTTAAAGTTGGCAAGTCCACAACTGCTGCAGGCAGGGCATTCCACGCCCTTACTACCCTCTGAGTAAAGAACCTACCTCTGACATCCATCCTATAATTACCACCCCTCAATTTAAAGCTATGTCCCCTCGTGTTCACTGTCACCATTCAAGGAAAAAGGCCCTCACTGTCCCCCCTATCTAACCCTCTGATCATCTTGTATGCCTCAATTAGGTCACCTCTCAACCTTCTTTTTAACGAAAATAACCTCAAGTCCCTCAGCCTTTCCTCATAAGACCTTCCCACCATACTAGGCAACATCCTGGTAAACCTCCTCTGCACCCTTTCCAATGCCTCCACATCTTTCTTATAATGCGGCGACCAGGACTGCATGCAGTGCTCCAAGTTCGGCCGCACCAGAGTTTTGTACAGTTACAACATGATCTCATGGCTCCGAAATTCAATCCCTCTACCAATAAAAGCTAACACACCGTACGCCTTCTTAACAACCTTATCAACCTGGGTGCCAACTTTCAGGGATCTATGCACATGTACCCCGAGATCTCTCTGCTCGTCGACACTACCAAGAGTCCTTCCATTAGCCCTAGATTCTGTACTCCTGTGACTCTTACCGATGTGAATCACCTCACACTTTTCCGCATTAAACTCCATTTGCCACCTCTCAGCCCAGCTCTGCCCCTTATCTATGTCCTTCTGCAAACTGTAACATCCATCCTCACTGTCTACAACTCCCCCGACAGGAGGAGTCCAACAGGTTTACTTGATAGTAAATGCCACAAGCTTTTGGAAATGTTGTTCCTTCATCAGGTGAGTGGAGAGTTCTGTTCAGAAACAGGGCATATAAAAGCACACACAGTTTACAGAATACTGATTAGAATGTGAGTCTTTACAGCTAACCTGCTAATCAAGTCTTAAAGGTGCAAACAATGTGAGTGGAGATAGCATTAGGCATAGGTTAAAGAGATGTGTATTGTCTCCAGACAGGACAGTAAGTGAGATGTTCTGTAAACTGTGTGACTTTATCTGCCCTTCTCTGATCAGAACTTTCCACTCATCTGACGAAGGAACAGCGTTTCTGAAAGCTTGTGGGTTTACTATCAAATAAATTGGTTGGACTTTAACCTGAGACTTCTTACTGTCATAGAATCCCTACAGTACAGAAGGAGTCCATTCAGCCCATCGAGTCTACACTGACAACAATCCCAGCCTATCCCCGTCACCCCAAATATATACCCTGCTAATCTCCCTGACACTAAGAGGCAATTCAGCATGGTCAATCCACCTAACTCACACATCTTTGGAGTCTGGGAAAAAAAACTGGAGCACCCGGAGGAAACCCATGGGGAGAACAAAGATCAAAGAAAATTACAGCACAGGAACCGATCCTTCCGCTCTCCAAGCCTGCACTGACCACGCTGCCCGACTGAACTGAACACGCAGACAGTGACCCAAGCCGGGAATTGAACCCAGGTCCCTGGCATGGTGAGACAGCAGTGCTGACCAATGTGCCACCCTAAAACAATACCGAACAATAGCTAGGCAAGGACTCGCCTGGGATCTGCATTTCATGAAAGGATAATAACATGAACACGTAGTAATATTCACAAGAAATGCACATTTTTGAGATGTTTTGTCAGTCTGTCTCTTGAGCTTGGATCCTTCTGTCCAGGACTCTAGACATGAGACGTGATTCTTAGACATACTCTGGGATCTGTGTGATGTTTGTTTATTAACACTGCATCTCAACAGGTTACAGAGTAGACATGGTGCCCTTAGGCATGTTTCGAACTGCACTTGGGTCTAACACATGACAGCATAATATCGGCGGTACATGATCATCGAAGCTGTATATTAGCATATCCCATCTGTTAACCCTTTATACTACACCTCCGCCAAAATATATTACCCTACTTTTTAACAACATGAAACTACGGGCCGAATTCTCTCATGCTCCTGCCAAGGGGTTTAATGGTGGGTGGTAAGGGACAGGGGGGGAATTCACGGGGATGGCCAATAATCAGATTTAGGTTGGCATGGTTTGATGAGGCTGGAGTACTGTGTGGGCACCACATTATAGGAAGGATGTGATTGCACTGGAAGGGGTGCAGAGGAGATTCAGCAGGATGCTGCCTGGGATTGACAATTAAGTTATGGAATGAGGTTGAGTAGGCTTGGGTAGGTTGAGTGGGAGCAGAGAAGACTGAGGGGCGACCTGATCGAGGTGTACAAGATTAGGAGGGACATGGACAGGGTGGATAGGGAGCGGCTGTTCCCCTTAGTTAAAGGGTCAGTCTGGAAGGGACATAGAATCAAGGTGAGGGGTGGGGGGTTTAGGGGGGATGTGAGGAGAAACCTCAGAGGGTGGTGAGGGTCTGAAATGCGCTGCCTGGGAGGGTGATAGAGGCGTTCTGCCTCACATCCTTTAAAAAGTACCTGGATGAGCACTTGGCACATAACATTCAGGGCTGTGGGCCAAGTGCTGGCAGATGGGATAAGGTGGGGAAGTCTGGTTTTGCTAATGTATCGGTGCGGACTTGATGGGCCGAAGGGCCTCTTCTGCGCTGTATGATTCTATCTGCTGGTGCCAGCTATGGCAGACTGGGAAACTCACTGATGGCAGGTGTCAAAGTGATTTGTGCCCTGCAGATGAAGGCCCAAACACTCATGCCCAATTCTCCACGATGCCAGCGAAAAACGCACCCATCCAAAACAGGGCTGGCGCAACATGGGGTGCAGATGACAGGACTCTCCAGAACAAAGCTTGCGGACTGTTCCTGTGCGTTGCTGCTCTTTGTTCTATGCGCCGTTATGAAGTACTACAATGCATTTATAGTATAGAAACAGGCCACTCAGGTCAAAGGTCACCATCTCCTAGCCCCCCCCCCCCCCACCCCCCACCTCTTCATCTAACACCATGGACAGAATAAAACAGGAAAAACTGCGGGAATCTGAAATAAAAACTCAGCAGATCAGGCAGCACTGTGGAGAAACAGTTTATTTATTGCTGTCACAAGTAGGCTGACACTAACACTGCAATGAAGTTACTGTGAAAATCCGTGAGTCGCCACACTCCGGCACCTGTTCGGGTGCACAGAGGGAGAATTTAGCATGGCCAACGCACCTAATCAGCACGTCTTTCGGACTATGGGAGGAAATCCACGCGGACACGGGGAGGAATGTCCAGACTCCGCACAGACAGTGACCCAAGCCGGGAATCGACCCCGAGTCCCTGGCGCTGGGAGGCAGCAGTGCTAACCACTGTGCTGCTGATACTTGGAGATGTCTGCATTCTTCCATAACTCTGATCTCTTGCACGTTCCAGACATTAATCATGCCATCATTGGTGACCTTACTCTCAGCTGCCTGGTTCCTCTAATCTCTGAGAATTCCTTCTCCAAACCTCTTGACCTCCTTTAAGACGTTGCCTCTTTTACCAAGTCACCTGTCCCAACATCTGTTTGCTTGGCTTGGTGTCAAAAGTTGTCTGGTAATTACTAACCCCCCCTTCCCCCTACCCCCCCCACAACATACTTCTAGATCTTTGACTCTCTTGAAGGTGCTAGATAAACGGCAGTTGTAGTTGCAGAGAAGTGCCTTTCCGATTCTTGCTAAGCTCTCAGCAATGAGAAAGGCAGGAAAAAGTTAATGTTAACATCATGGGCAGTCTCAGACAAAGCAGGGAGATAGTGAGCCTTTCATAACCTGGAGCTGATGGATATAGTACAGTGCAGGTCACTGCTTTGGGATACTGCTGGGGGCCTGACTGAGAACAATGCCATCTTTTATCCGGCGTTAACTTGTTAAAAGCTAAGAAATCATGGGGTGTTGCTGGCCTCTGAGCACATTGGATTTTTGTGTTACAGTTAACGTTGATTTAATCAGTGAAGGAATGAATAATCATTACAAATTATGAATGAATTCTTCAAATATTTGTTATCACCTATCTACCATCGTTTCTTTAATGTAACTGAGCTGGCACAGTGATTAGCACTGCTACCTTACAGCACCAGGGAACCCGGGTTCGATAGCCAGCTCGGGTCGCTGCCTGTGCGGAGTTTGCACATTCTCCCCGTGTTTGTGTGGGTTTCCTCCAGGTGCTCCGGTTTCCTCCCACAATCCAAAAGATATGCTGGTTCGGTGCATTGGCCATACCAAATTCTCCCTTAATGGACCCGAACAGATGCCGGAGCGTGGCAACTAATGCATTTTCATAGTAACTTCATTGCAGTGTTGATGTTAGCCTATTTGTGGCACTAATAAATAAATCAACTTTAATTTCCCAATCTATCTTAGCCAACCCTCCCTCCATACCTATGTTCAGATTTAAGACATTGGACTTAACGAAATCAATCTCAAACTAGTGTAAAATGTTGTCATATTGTGATCTGTCTTCCCCAGAAGTTCCTTTATTACAAGATTATTAATTAATCCTCCATCATTGTACATACTTACTGAGGTGCCAGAGGGGCAGTAAAGTTTTTTTATTTATTTGTGTGGCTGGTCAGTATTTATTGCCCATTCCTAGTTGCCCTTGGAGGGCAGTTGAGAGTCAACCACATTGCCATGGCTCTGGAGTCACATGTAGGCCAGACCAGGAAAGGACGGCAGATTTCCTTCCCTAAAGGACATGAGTGAACCAGATGGGTTTTTCCGACAATGGTTCCATGCTATCAGTAGATTCTTAATTGCAGATTTTTAAAATTGAATTTAAATTCCACCATCTATGGGAGTTGAACCGGGGTCCCCAGAACGTCAGCTGAGTTCCCTGGATAGCGATAATACCACTAGGCCGCCACCTCCCCATAGCTCCACAACAGCATTGTTTAATGACCTCGGAACATAAAGAGTCAGTGAGATATACAGCACAGCCTTCAGCCCAATTCGTCCATGCCAACCAGATTCCTTAAACTGAACTAGTCCTTTTTTTTTGCAATTTGGCTCATATCCCTCCAAACCTTTCCTATCCATGAACTTGTCCCAGATGTCTTTGGTGATTCCATGAAGAACCACTCCTTCCACTCTGTAACCCAGATAGATCACTTGAGGAAACTCATTCCTCCCTCTTGAGGCATACTTGCACTGTTGAAAAGGACTTCCTCCAGGTTCTGCCTTTGACCTGGAATGAGAGCATCCAGCTGAGGTTAACCCTGTAACCTGGTCTCTGCTATTCTCTGGCGGCACGGTGGCATAGTGGTCAGCACTGCTGCCTCCAGGGCCAGGGACCCGGGTTCGATTCCTGGCTTGCGTCGCTGTCCGTGCGGAGTCTGCACATTCTCCTCGTGTCTGCGTGGGTTTCCTCTGGGTGCTCTGGTTTCCTCCCATGTCCAAAGATGTGCGGGTTAGGTTAATTGGCTAAATTGCCCCTTGACGTCAGGGGGATTATCAGGGTAAATGCATGGTGTTACAGGGATAGGGCCTTGGTGGGATTGTGGTCGGTGCTGGCTGAATGGCCTCCTTCTGCACTGGAGAGCTCTATGATTCTATAACCATACAGGATTTAAAGGCAATCTTAAAAGCTTTTTCCTTTCTCTGTAAACGTATCCCAGCACTTGAGTAAAAGTTATGTCAAAATTGAATGCGATCACTTATGTCCCTCCCAAGGTAAAGTGGAACATGTGCACACAATAGGATATCTGATACCTCATCTAACCAGAGTTAGGAATGCAATTCCGACATTAAATCCTCCTCCTGTTAAAATAAAGATGTTTGCATTCTACAATACTTGGGTTATAACCAAAAACTCATATCCCCAGCAAATCTTGGCCGAATTATCCTATAAAACAATTCAGACGGCACATATTTAAGGTAAAGAATTCACTCAGGGACTTGTTTGTCTGTGTATTGCTGCTCCTTGCATTAGCGGCAAACTGATCCAGGTTGGAAATTAGATTACAGAAGCAGACTTTCTCCCAGAACAGTATCCCTTTCATTTGCCATGGCTAAGCTGTAATGTAAAAATCAGAGGTGATATTGTCGAGGAAGAGAAAAGCGGATTTTTTTTCCCGAGGTGGAAGTCGAGAGCTGCAGAATGCCACTTTGACAAAGCCATGATAACTTTTAAACCGTCTGCCAGTCTAACCTGGGCCCACGTCGTTGAGTGCTCTCGGTCTCCAGGGCTCGGCCGAGGTGAGTATTCAGGAGGTCAGGCGGTGTCTGCGGGGAGAGAAATGGGATCAAAGAACGGAATCAAACTCCGCCCCACCTGCCACGGGAATCAGAGTGAGCGAGGGACGGACAACGGGGAGGTCCGTTGAGCTGTGGCGGGATTTTATGGTTTCGGGACAAGCCAGTCCCTCCAAAGATTCAAGTTAACAACTTTTCACTCAGAGTCCAGGATGTTCTTGGGGTTGTAGCTGATTTCCATTCAGGTAGGAGCTTACCTACTACACAGTAGTTACAGCACAGAAACTGGCCATTTGGCCCAACAAATCCATGCTGTGCATGAGCTTCCTTCCACCCTACCTGAACTAACAGTGCCAGCATGATGTTTTCATCCTTTTCTGCTTTGTGTGATTGTTGAACTTCCACCCTTCGATATTACAAAGAACCGGGAAGCAGGCCCTTCGGCCCAACAAGCCCGCGCCGCCATTTTAACATTACCAGTCCCCCCTCCTCCCATGACCCTTGTCTATGCTTATGGCATTCCACATCGAGGGAAGGCTAATTTAGGGACAATTTATTACACCAATCAGCCTAATAGCACATCTTTGGGGTGTGGGAGGAAACCGGAGCACCCGGAGAAAACCCACGCAAGCACGGGGAGAATGCGCAAACTCCCTCAGACACCAACCCAAATCCATGTGTCTGCACAGCAAACAGTGATAGTCACTGAGCTGTCACCTGAACTCACTTCTTGTGGTTGTGAGTTCCAACTTCTTTGATTTATTATTGTCACATGGATGAGAATACAGTGAAAAGTATTGTTTCCTGTGCACTAAACAGACAAAGCATACTGTTCATAGAGAAGGAAAGGAGAGTGCAGAATGTAGTGTTACAGTCATAGCTAGAGTATAGAGAAAGATCAACTTAGTGAGAGATGGGTCCCTTCAAAAGCCTGACAGCAGCAGGGAAGAAGCTGTTCTTGAGTCAGTTGGTACGTGACCTCAGACTCTTGGTATCTCTTTCCCAACGGAAGACGGTGGAAGAGAGAATGTCCGGGGTGTGTGGGGTCCTTAATCATGTTGGCTGCTTTGCTGAAGCAGCAGGAAGTGTAGACAGTGTCAATGGATGGGAGGCTGGTTTGTGTGAGGGATTGGGTTACATTCACAACTTTTTGTAGTTCCTTGTGGCCTTGGGCAGAGCAGGAGCCCATACCAAGCTGTGATACAACCAGAAAGGATGCTTTCTATGGTGCATCTGTAAAAGTTGGTGAGAGTCGTAGTGGACATGCCAAATTTTCTTAGTCTTCTGAAAAAGTAGAGGCATCGTGGGCTTTCTTAACTATAGTGTCAGCATGGGAGGATAGGTTAATGGTGATCTGGACACCTAAAAACTTGAAAATCTCAACCATTTCTACTTCATTGTCATCAACTTCAGGAAGCGTAAAGGAGAACATACCCCTGTCTACACCAATGTCCCCATTAATGTAGACAGGGATATGTTCTTTACGCCTTGTGGGGCACCGGTGTTGAGGATGATCGTGGAGGTGTTGTTGTTGCCTATTCTTGCTGATTGTGATCTGGAACATTTGGTGCCAGTCGCAAAGGGGAGGTGCCAAGGCCCAGGCCACAGAAGTTAAGTGGGCACCCAACCGCAGGATTAACAAACTTACAAAGTGGTTGACTCTACTTTTTTATTCATTCCTGGAACATGGGGGTCGCTGGTTGGCCAGCATTTATTGCCCATCCCTAGTTGCCCGAGGGCAGTTGAGAGTCAACCACGTTGCTGTGGCTGTGGAGACACATGTAGGCCAGACCGGGTAAGGACGGCAGATTTCCTTCCCTAAAGGACATTAGTGAACCAGATGGGTTTTTCCTTTGCAGTCGCTGGATCAAAATCCTGGAACTCCCTCTCTAACAGCACTGTGGGTGTACCTACACCACAAGAACTGCAGCGATTCAAGAAGGCGGGTCTCTACCACCTTTTCAAGGGCAATTAAGGGTGAGCAATAAATGCCCCAGTGGTGTCCACATCACTTGAACTAATTTAACAGGTGAATACTGAAACAGGAGTAGTCCATTTGGCCCTTCTGAATCCTGTTCAATTCAATGAGATTATGGCTGATCTGTAGCCTCAACCACTGCAAAAATCACATTTTTGAAATGATTAAATAAGTTTTGGTTCTGTGGGCACTGTGCCACTCTAATGCTGTCTGCAAGCACCACCTTTCCCCATCACCTTCGCACAGACTGGCACAGGTCAAAGTATCTCTGCTGTTTGCCCCATGTATGCACAGTGCCAGCAAGACTCAGGGAGACCGGCTACATGACAAAATAAATAGAAAATACTGACTCACTCTCTACAAACTATCATTAAAGCAGCTTTAGGTGATGTAGAAATATATCAGAGTGTTGTCAGGATGATAGGATAGGGAACAGAAAGGGAAAGAGACAAAGGGAGAGAAAGAGCGAGGCAGGGAGAGAGGGAGAATGAGAGAGAGAGAGAAAGGGAGAGAGAGAAAGGGAAAGGGAGAGAGGAAAAGAGAGGGAGAGAAAGGGAGGGGGGAGAGGAAAGGAGAGAAAGAGAGAAACAGAAATGGAGAGAGGGAGAGAGAGAGTGAGAAAAAGAGCGAGGGGGGAGAGGAGAGGGAGACCGAGAGGGAGAAAGAGACAAAAAGGGAAAGAGAGAGACAAAGAGGGAGAGAGAGGGGAGGAGGGAGAGGAGTGGGGAGAGGTGGTGGGGAGATCAAATGCAAGAGACACTGAGAGGCCGATTGAAAGAGATTGAAATAGAGCGAGAGAGAGCAAAACTGAGTGAAAGTGACCCCAATATAGAGAGAGAGAGAGAAAAGGAAGTGACTGAGTCACTGGAAGACCAAAAGCTGGAGAAAGAGAGAGACAAACACAGAGAAAGAGACACAGAGAGAAAACAAGAGGGGCACAGACACATTGCGAGAGAAAGAGAACGGAGTGAGCAAGTGATAAAAGGAGGTAAAGACAAGTAGAGGGAAAGGAAGAGATAGAGAAAGAGGCAGAGTGAAGGAGATACCGATCGAGGGAAAAAGTGACTGTGCGAAATAGGCAAAGATACTGAGAGAAGGAGGCGGAGAGTAAACAGAGAGACTGAAAGAGAGAACGAGAGAGAGACAGAGAGAGACACCACCGGTGAGACACCAAAACTGGAATCCAGGAAAAACAGAGAAAGAAACCAAGAGGCAGAGAAACTGAGAGATAGAAAGATGCACACGCACCAAGTGAGAGTGAGAGACGGGAAAAGGAGAAAGACATCGAGAGGATAGATACCGAGATTGAGAATCATACAATCCTAATAGTGCAGAAGGAGGCCATTCAGCCCATTGAGTTTGCACTAACCACATTCCCACCCAGGCTGTATTCCCACAATGCCATGCATTTACCCTAGCTAATCCCCCTGACTCTATGGGGCAATTTAGCACAGCCAATCCACCTAAAGCCACAAATCTATGGACTGTGGAAGGAAACAGGAGCACCCAGAGGAAACACACGCAGAGATGGGGAGAATGTGCAGACTCCTCAGAGACAGTGACCCAAGCCGGGGATTGAACCCGGGTCCCTCGCATTGTGAGGTAGTAGTGCTAACCACTGTGCCTTCCCAATAGAGAGAGAATGAGAAACAGAGAAAGAGGGAGAATGAGAAACAGAGAAAGAGGGAGAATGAGGGAGAAAGAGAAAGGCAAGTCTCTTTGACACATGCATGCACGCACAAAGGAGAAAGTATACAGAGAAATAAAAGGGGAAAGGAAAAAGAAAAAAATTTTCAAAACACAAAATGGATAAACTTTGCAAAGCGAAAGATTCTTTGCCCCGAGCGCATTCCAGAGTCGCAAGAGTTTACAATGCTAATACTCTTCAGAAGACAAAATATTCAGTCACATTACCCTACGATCAGCAACCCTTCACTACAGCTTTTTAAAATTGGGTAATATTTACCCTCAAAAATTACCCGAATGAAGTCTCATCAAATTGAAGAAAACAACTTTGGTGGAAGCCGTTTTGTTCGAAGGGCACCCAGAAAGAAGGAGGAAACTAAACAGAGCTGCTTTCAATGCGACTGCTGCCGTGTTTATTAGACTTACTTGCAATAACTTAAAACACTGTAACAGGGCCAGATTACATAAAAAGGAGGATATATCAAAAAAAGGACGTGGTGTAAAGTCAATGGGAAACTGCTTGGAAGTATATAGTGCGTCTGGAGGGCGGGGGAGGGAGGGGGGGGGGGGCGATAGTGGGAGGCCGGCGTTCTAACAGGCGCCCGTTGAATAACCAATAACACCAAAAGCAGCCCAGGGTCGGTGGATTTGTCAGTGAAAGAATCGCGTCCGGCTTCGAGAACGGAAGAGCTTCAGCTGGAAGGGACTAGGCCCGAGCAGAATTTAGTCGGCTTATCAGAGATGGTAAAGTGTCTGCTGCAACCTGAAGTCAAACTACCAGCTGGATTCATCGCAACAGGGTCATGGCCAGCTAGAACAGAGGCAAGAGACACCAGCAGTCTCCTCCAAGGATGTGCGTATGACCGTAATGTTAGAACGAACAGAAATTCAATAGTTAGAAAGAACCTTTTTTTTTTGTAAATTTTTTTTTTTTGTTTAAATAGAAGTTTGAATGGAAATCAGCCGAGAGTGTTAAATATTCTCCTTCCCTTCCCCTCCTCAGATGGGCTCCGGTTTTAGCTTCTCCTTCAGGAACGCCCTGACAAACTCTTCCACGATGGCCGGTGTGATTTCCTCCACATCTTTCACGTACTTTGCTCTCTGCGACATGTCCAGGATGGTGAGCAGCGGCGCGGATTCCGGAAGGTTTGTGAAATCCCGTATCGAATCCGTCATGTCATCCTGTTACAAAGCAGAGAGAGAGAGAACATCAACGGCCTGAGCAGCCACGGGTCAAACCAGCTTGACCGAGCTCTGAACTCGGCATTAAATCAAGTTTTAAAACTCCGTTAGAAACATGCATTTACATAGTATTGGCAATGTGAGAAAATGACCTGGGACACTGCTGTTATCAAACTAAATTTGCCACCTAGCACTAGTGGGAGGCAGGATATCATAGAGGTTTACAGCACGTTTGGCCCATATGCCTCTATACCCATCTTAGCCATGTAACTGTCTAAGTACTTTAAAATGGACAAAATTGTACCCATCTCTACTACTACCTCTGGCAGCTCGTTCCAAACTCTCACCACCTTCTGTGTGAAACAATTGCCCCTCTGGACCCTTTCGTATCTCTCTTCTCTCACCTAAAACCTAGTTTTAGACTCCCCTATGTTTGGGAAAAGATATTGACTATCTAGCTGACCTATGCCCCTCATTATTTTATAGACCTCTATAAGATCATCCCTCAGCCTCCTACGCTCCTGGGAAAAAAGTCCCAGTCTATCCAGCCTCTCCTTGCAACTCAAACCATCAAGTCCCAGTAGCATCCTAGTAAATCTTTTCTGCACTCTTTCTAGTTTAATAATATCCTTTCTATAATAGAGAACTGTACACAGTATTCCCAGTGTGGCCTGACCAACGTCTTGTATAACTTCAACAAGATGTCCCAACTCCTGTACTCAATGTTCTGACCAATGAAACCAAGCATGCCGAATGCCTTCTTCTGTCCACCTGTGACTCCACTTTCAAGGAGCTATGAACATGTACCCCTAGATCTCTTTGTTCTATAAGTCTCCCCAATACCCTACTATTAAGAGAGTAAATCCTGTCCTGGTTCGATCTACCAAAATGCATCATCTCGCATTTGTCTAAATTAAACTCCATCTGCCATTCATCAGCCCACTGGCCCAATTGATCAAGATCCCATTGCAATCCTAGATAATCCTCTTCACTGTCCACTATGCCACCAATCAGCTTGGCAACGAACGCCTTAAAGCAAGGAAGTGAGGTAGGGAGATGGAGAGGTTTAGGGAGGAGATTAAGGCCAAGAGAGGCAGTAGCATGGTGGTAATATCGCTGGACTCGTAACCCAGAGACTCAGGTTAATGCTTTGAGGACCGGGGTTCGAGTCCCGTCACGGTAGATAGTGGAACTTGAATTCAATAAAAATATCTGGAATTAAGAATCTACTAATGACCAGGAAACCATTGTCGATTGTCGGAAAAACCCATTTGGTTCACTAATGTCCTTCAGGGAAGGAAATCTGCCGTCCTTACCCAGTCTGGCCTCCATGTGACTCCAGAGCCACAGCAACGTGGTTCACTCTTAAGTACCCTCATGGATGGACAATAAATGTTGGCCCAGCCAGCGACATCCACATTCATGGAAATAAAAAGCTGGAGGCATGGCCACTAAGGGCAGAAACATTACAAATGGGGATGCTCAAGAGGTCATGGTTAGCAAAGTGCAGATATCTGAACATATGACACAATGCGCACAGTGGTTAGCACTGCGGCCTCACAGCGCCAGGGACCCGGGTTCGATTCCCGGCTTGAGTCACTGTCTGTGCGGAGTCTGCACATTCTCCCCATGTCTGTGTGGGTTTCCTCCGGGTGCTCTGGTGTCCTCCCACAAGTCCAAAGCTGTGCGGGTTAGGTTGATTGGCCATGCTAAATTGCCCCTTGGTGTCAGGGGGATTAGGATGGTAAATATGTGATAGGGCCTGGGTAAGATTGTTGTCGGTGCAGACTCGATGGGCCAAATGGCCTCCTTCTGCACTATAGAATCTATGAGAGTGACCCAAGCTGGGAATCGAACCCGGATCTCTGACACTGTAAGGCAGCAGTGCTAACCACTGTGCCACCGTGCTGCCACTGATTATGACAATGATTGGTAATATGGAAAAGAATAAAAATGCCTTCCACTGAGCTTAGAAGTGTTGTGTGGGTGCGAGAGAACGTGGGTTCCTTTTACAGGAACGTCACAATACCAGTGGCATCAGGGCTGGGTGGGGAAGGTCGGAGACAAAGGAGAGCTGCTGGCATTGTGCCAGTTGTCTCATGTACTTGGCACAGGGCAAGATGCCACTCTTGGTGAAAAGGCCAAGGGTTAGCTAACCTGCCCGCCTTGCCAACAGCCCCCACTACCTGGTTTCAGGACACCAGCAGCACGGGAGTTGGAGTTTGAGCTGTATGGGTTCAGGAATCGGTCCAGAGTGGAAACTAAATGTTTACATATGAGAAAGTTTGATGCTGAATACTTTTATTGGCAGCGAGTTATAATATTCTGATTCATATCTCAACTCATCTGTGCAACATAAAATAACCCCAGCCCTGGCTCATCGTTCTTTGCCATTATATACGTACTGAATGGAACATTTCCCCATAATCAACATCAGATTACTTCTCCAATAAAGCTGTAGTAATAACATTTGTGATCATTAATCCTCCAGTGAGAAACTGCAATCAAACCTCAGGAGAAAACTGGCTGAGAAAATGGGCAGAGAAAAGGGAGAGAGAGAGAGAGAGTGAGAAAGGAGAGAGAGAGACAGTGAGAGAGGGAGTCAGAGAATGAGACAGTGAGAAAAAGAGGGAGTGAGAGGGAGAGACAGAGAGAGAGGAGGGAGAGAGAGAGAGAGACAGAGAAAGAGAAAGCGATACTGAGCAGGGAAAGGGACAGAGAGAGAAAGTGAGCAGGTAGGGATAGAGAGAGAGAGAGAAACTGAGTAGGGAGAGAGAGAGAGAGAGAGGGAGAGAGACACTGAACAGGGGAGAGACAGAGAGAGAGGGAAAGAGAGAGAGTGAGCAGGTAGGGATAGAGAGAGAGAGAGAAACTGAGTAGGGAGAGAGAGAGAGAGGGAGAGAGAGAGACAAGAGAGAGAGAAAGAGAAAGCGATACTGAGCAGGGAAAGGGACAGGGAGAGAGAGTGAGCAGGTAGGGATAGAGAGAGAGAAACTGAGTAGGGAGAGAGAGAGAGAGAGGGAGAGAGAGAGACAAGAGAGAGACACTGAACAGGGGAGAGACAGAGAGAGAGGGAAAGAGAGAGAGTGAGCAGGTAGGGATAGAGAGAGAGAGAGAAACTGAGTAGAGAGAGAGGGAGAGAGAGAGTGAGCAGAAGGAGACAGGCAGAGAAGGAGGGCGCAGAGAGGGGCGGAGGACAGAGAGAGGCAGCGGTGGGTGATTATGTCGGAACTTGGGAGCAAGGCAATTAAACTCTTGGTCGCCACTGATGAAGGGACAGGAACAGGATGCATTCAGGAAACTAGAAACTGAAGGGCAGATAGAACAAAGAACAGTACAGGTACCTCCAAGCCTGCGCCGATCATGATGCCCGAACAAAGTAAAACCGTCTGCACTTACGGAGTCCGTATCCTTCCATTCCCATCCTATTCACGTATTTGTCTAGTTGCTCCTTAAATGCTGTTATTGTCCCTGCTCCCACCACCTCCCTGGGCAGTGCGTTCACCACCCTCTGTATAAAAAGACTTGCCTGGCACATCTCCTCTAAACCCTTCCCCACGCACCGTAAACCTATGCTCCCCGAGTACTTGACTTTTCTACTCTAGGAAAGCCCATCTGACTATCCACTCTGTCCATGTCACTCGTCATCTTGTAAACACGCTTACCAGGTCACCCCTCAATCTCTGTCGTTCCAGTGTGAACGAACCCAGTTAACTCAGAGGGGCGTGGGGTTGGAGGAGATGATGGAGAAAGGGGAGGTGCAAAGGGATAACGAGAATGATACTTTAAAATTGAGGCATTGGTGACGGGGAGGTCAGCGAGCTGGGAGGGGGTGACAGGTGAACAGGACTGGGTGTAAGGACGTGGGTAGCAGTGTGGACCTCACTTTTACAGGTAAACCAGCAGCGAGCGCGACTGAATTATTCTAGAACAGGCCTACAACGAGGCACGGTCGTTATTTCTACCTGCTTTCAAAAACTAGAGGGGAGAAGGAATGGTTCTGCTCGGAGTCATCGATCATCTTGACAAAGGCAGCTTCACACAAAGGAAAGTAATCTCATTTTCAAGGCCGGTGCCCAGAGGAACTGAGACAAGGTATTAATTTACGGCTGCTTTGGTAATGTACACCAGCAGGAAGAACGGAGCAGCACTACCTCATCAAAATCAGGGCAGGACTTCTCCAACTACAGGCAAAAGTTAACGCCAACAATTACCAATTAGCAATGGCTCAGGGTGTGTGCAATGCAGCACTGCCCGCAGTGCCTGTCACTTCTTATACACATCATACTTCCTGCTCATTTCCTCCCCTGCTCTCCCCCACCACTATTTACAACAGTCTGTGAGCCGAGCACACATCAAACTGGCCAGCGTCAGACAAACCAAATGAAATTGGAACATGGGACCCTCTGAGGGGGTATCGTAAAATCCCTGCAATGCAGAAGGCGGCCATTCAGCCCATCGAGTCTGTACCGACCACAATCCCACCCAGGCCCTATTCCCGTAATGTTTACCCTGCGAATCCCCCCTGATGCTAAGGGACAATTTAGCACCAAACCCGCACATCTTTTGGAGGGTGGGAGGAAAGCGGAGCACCCGGAGGAAACCCCCACGCAGACATGGGGAGAATGTGCAGACTCCACACAGACAGTGACCCAAGCCAGGGATTGAACCCAGGTTCCTGGCGCTGTGAGGCAGCAGTGCTAACCACTGTGCCACCCCTAGACTGAAGGATTGGGATAATCCTCGTCAGACACCCTCACCAGAACAGCCGTGAGTGTGTGCGCATGTGTGTGCGTGCGTGCATGTGTATGCGTGTGTGTGAGTGTGAATGTGTGTGTGTGCATGTGCAATTGGGGGGTGGGGAGCGGGAATAATATCACTGCCAGAAGCCAGGCCTCAAACCCACTTCCAAACCAGTGAGGCTCTGTCTAGCCAAAATTTGTTGAGTGCACTCCCTGTCTACAATTAGATTCATCCCTTCAAACGCTCTCTCCTAAAGGTACCGAGGACACCCAGGTGTCCCTTCTAATGCATGGGCAGCAGGGCGGCACAGTGCTTAGCACTGTGGCCTCACAGCACCAGGGACCCAGGTTCGATTCCCAACTTGGGTCACTGCCTGTGTGGAGTTTGCACATTCTCCCCGTGTCTGCGTGGGTTTCCTCCGGGTGCTCCGGTTTTCTCCCTAAAGGAAGGAGGTTTTTAAGGCTGGCCTCATGATTTCACGTAGGCATGCGCTGCAAGTTATGGTCCGGGAACAAACCAGGAAGGTGGTACATTCCAATCTACAGCCTGTGTCCTTAGAGAAGATAATGGCCAAGGTTGCAACGAACCTCATGATGGTCGGCCCGATTCATAGGAACAGAGGAATTAGGAGCAGAAGTTGGCAAATTCAGTCCTTCGAGCCTGTTCCGCCATTCGATCAGATCACGGCTGATCCTGGTCTCAAATCCACCTCCCATCTGTTCCCCATATCCCTTTATCCTGTGTTTTTTATTAGGAATATATCTATCTCCTCCTTGAAACCATTTAATAATCCAGGATTATATTCACTGGAGTTTAAAAGAGTGAGAGCAGATCTCATAGAAACTTATAAAATTCTAACAGGGTTAGACAGGGTAGGTTCAGAAAGAATGTTCCTGATGGGGGAAGCCCAGAACTAGGGGTCACCATTTGAAGATAAAGGGTAAACCTTTTAGAACTGAGGTGAGGAGAAATTTCTTCAGGTAGAGGGTGGTGAGTGTGTGGAATTCACTACCACCGAATAGAGTTACAGCCAAAACACGTGATTTCAAGAAGAAATTAGATACAGTTCATGGGGCTAAAGGGATTAAAGGCTATGGAGGGAAGGGAGGGGATTAGGATATTGAATTCGGTGATCAGCCACAATCAAGATGAATGATGGAGAAGGGCCAAATGGCCTACTCCTCCTTCTAGTTGCTATGTTTCTACATCAACGGGGACAAAGTAGATAGGGTCGAGAGCTTAAAGTTTTTAGGTGTCCAGATCACGAACAACCTGTCCTGGTCCCCCCATCCGACTCTATAGTTAAGAAAGCCCACCAAAGCCTCTACTTTCTCAGGAGACGAAGGAAATTTGGCATATCAGCTATGACTCTCACCAATTTTTACAGATGCACCATAGAAAGCATTCTTTCTAGTTGTATCACAGCTTGGTATGGGCTCCTGCTCTGCCCAAGACCACAAGGAGTTACAAAAGGTCATGAATGTAGCCCAATCCATCACACAAACCATCCATTGACTCTGTCTACACTTCCTATTGCCTTGGCAAAGCAGCCAGCATAATTAAGGACCTCACGCACCCCGGACATTCTCTCTTCCACCGGGAAAAGGGTACAAAAGTTTGAGGTCATGTACCAACCAACTCAAGAACAGCTTCTTCCCTGCTGCCGTCAGACTTTTGAATAGACCTACCTTGTATTAAGTTGATCTTTCTCTACACCCTAGCTATGACTGTAACACTACATGCTGTACTCTTGTTTCCTTCTCTATGAATGGTATGCTTTGTATAGCCTGCAAGAAACAATACTTTTCACCATATGCTAATACACGTGACAATAATAAATCACATCAAATCTATGACTCCACTGCGCTATGGGGGCAGTGAGTTCCACAAATTCACCACCCTCTGCGAGAAGTAGTTCCCCCTCATCTCAATGTTAAATCTACTGCCTCGCAACCCATACCTGTGACCTCTTGTTCGAGATTAACCCATAAGGAGAAACATTTGGTCTACATTTACTTTATCAATACCTCTTAGAATTTTATATATCTCAATCAGAAGGCCCGGAAGGAACTGCGGAAAGCTTCTAAAACGACCAGAACCCTTTTCCCATGGAACATGGGAATCCCAAGTGCTCGCTCTCCTGAACACATCGAAAAACCCTCCACATGCACAGGGCACAGGAACATAGGAATTCGGAGCAGAAGTGTGGTGGGTGCTGGGACAGTGAGTAAATTTAAGGAGTTAGATTTTTAATGGGTTACGGGGAGAAGGCAGGAAAATGATGAGGAGCATATCAGCTCTGATTGAATGGCAGAGAAGACTTAATGGGCCGAATGGCCTAATTCTGCACCTATATCTTATGAATGTTTGAACTTATGAAGGAGGCAAGTTCAGCCCTTGAAACCTGTTTCAGTCAGATCATAGCTGATCTCTCCCTGGTCTCAAATCTACCTCCCTATCTGTTCCCTTATCCATTTTTTATCCTGATGTGGAGATGCCAGCGTTGGACTGAGGCGGGCTATCTATCTCCTCTTGAAATCATTCAACAATTCAGATTCCATGCGCTAGGGGGCAGCGAGTGTCACAAATTCTCCACCCTCTGTGAGAAGTAGTTCCTCCTCATCTCAGTTTTAAATCGACCGCCTCGCAACCTATACCTGTGACCCCCTTCGAGATTACCACATAAGAGGAAACATTTAGTCTATATTTACTTTATGGGTGGCACAGTGGTTAGCACTGCTGCTTTACAGCTCCAGGGTCCTGGGTTCGATTCCTGGCTCAGGTCACTGTCTGTGTGGAGTTTGCACATTCTCCCCATGTCTGTGTGGGTTTCCTCCGGGTGCTCCGGTTTCCTCCCACAGTCCAAAGATGTGCGGGTTAGGTTGATTGGCCATGCTAAGAAATTGTCCCTTAGTGTGTAGGGATGTGTAGATTAGAGGGATTAGTGGGTATAATATGTAGAGATATGGGGGTAGGGCCTGTGAGGGATTGTGTTCAGTGCAGACTCGATGGGCTGAAGGGCCTCTTCCTGCACTGTAGGGTTCTATGATGAATTATCAATCCCTATTAGAATTTTATATACCTCGATCAGATCCCTCTCATCCTTCTAAACTCCAGCGAGTATAAGCCATGTTTAAAGTGTGGCTGAAGTATTGATGACCTGTCACTGCGCTTTTGATAATCTTGCTCGTGTTGTAGTCACACAGTTGTAGTTATGGGACCTAAATCCCCCCAGGTGACGTTTTATCGCGCACGTTCTAGCAATAATTCTCCAGCTAACTGGAGCTCTTAAAATTTGCTGGGACTACATAGGCCGCAATACAAAGGCCCATGGAGCTGGCTGTCCCCCGTCATACAAATCATCATCATAGAATCCCTGCAGTGCACAAGGAGGCCATTCTGCCCATCCAGTCTGCACTGACCACAATCCCACCCAGGCCCTATCCCTACAACTCCGCATACTTATCCCTCTAACCTACACATCCTGGGACACTAAGGGGCAATTTGTCATGGCCAATTAACCTAACCTGCACATCTTTGGAGTGTGGGAGGAAACTGGAGCACCCGCAGGAAACCCACGCAGACACGGGGAGAATGTGCAAACTTCCACACGGACAGTGGGCAAGCTGGGAATCGAACCCAGGTCCCTGGAGCTGTGAGGCAACAGTGCTAACTATTGTGCCAATGTACACAGCAGGATCCCATGTACTGTTTCGTAATAATGACTGCAATTATTTTTTATTTGTGTTGAGTAAGAGATAAATTTCGCCTTGCGGTGGGGGGGGGGGGGGGGGGGGAGCGGGGGAGGAGTCACTTCTGCTCATTTATGCACAGCAAGCTCCCACAAGCTGCCATGTAATCATGAACAGATGCTCTGTTTTCATGATATTGGTTGGTGTGATACATATTGCAGTCGGCGCAGCCGGGAAGTTCTAGACAGCCAGCAGCGCCAAATCTCTCTCGGGCCGAGCGGAAGGTCAACTTGGCTCTGCCAACGGCCACACAATCCACACATGGACTCACTTTGGACTTTACCTGGGGAATGCAGGATCCATTATTTTTATTGAGGTTCGAAAAAATTCACTTAAAAAGTGTGATTAAGACTGGGTCGAGCCGTCCCTTTGGTTAGTGTCTGGCAGCATTCACTGCATAGAGCAGTTTGTAAAACCAATTATCTTTAAAAGCTAAATCACTTCAAGACCTTTGGTTGCTTAAAAAAAAGAAAATGCCGATAAATTTTCCACCTTGCACTCATCAGGGCAGATGCAAGAATATCCAATACCAAAGGCAAAGAGAAGAACAAGAGATTAACCCTTTAGCTTTTGTTTAAGTTCAACACAGGCAAATCGACTTGGGTGGGGACAGCACGGTAGCACAGTGGTTAGCACTGCTGCCTCGCAGCGTCAGAGCCGCAGGTTCAATTCCAGCCTCGGGTCACTGTCTGTGTGGAGTTTGCACATTCTCCCTGTGTCTGCGTGGGTTTCCTCCCGATGCTCTGGTTTCTTCCCACAGTCCAAGGATATGCGGGATAGGTGGATTGGCCATGCTAAATTGTCTCTTAGTGTCCCAAGATGTGGAGTCTGGGGAAAACGGTGGGGCAAGTACATGGGGATAAGGCAGAATGTCGGCCTGGATCAGATGCCCTGCCAGAGAGTTGATGTAGACTTGATGGGCTGAATGGCCTCCTTCTGCACTGTAGGGATTCCATGATCCTATGCACAGCATAATTAAGGACCCCATGCACCACGGACATTCTCTCTTCCACATTCCTCCGTCAGGAAAAAGATACAAAAGTCTGAGGTCATGTATTGAATGACTCAAGAACGGCTTCTTCCCTGCTGCCATCAGACTTTTGAATGGACCTACCTCGCACTAAGTTGGTCTTTTGCTACATCCTAGCTATGACTGTAACACTGCATTCTGCACTGTCTCCTTTCCTTCTCTATGAACGGTATGCTCTGTCTATCCAGTGCACAAGAAACAGTACTTTTCACTGTATGTTAATACATGACGATAATAAATCAATTCAAATCACCTTGTCCCATCATTGGCTGATGTGTTGTTTGGGGCACCTAACAAGGTTGGAAGACTCTCCCGTCACTGTTGACTCCCTGGCTGGAATCTTACTGGCCCACCCACCATGTGAATCGGAGTGGGTGAGGAGCGGAGCATTGGGAAGTTCGTTGACTGCGGGCGGGATTTTACAGTCTCGGGACAAGCGAGGCTGTAAAATCCCTCCCAGCGCCTCCAATCAAATGAAGTATTCCAATGTCACATGTACCTCAGTCAACGTAAAATCTCACCTGGGGCTGACCTCAGTCCGTTTTGACTGGGCTGCAGATACTCCATCACTAGAGACACGGAGAAACCTTAACCTCCACCAGCCTGCCTCACATTCACCGGACTACAGACAAGGCTAGTAACTCACCTCCTCAAGGCCTGTCCACTATCTACAAGGCAGAAATCAGGAGTGTGATGGAATTCTCCCCACTTGCCTGGATGGGTGCAGCTCCAACACTCAGGAGGCTTGACACCATCCAGGATAAGGCAGCCCCACTTGATTGGCACCACATCTACAAACATTCACTCCCCCAATCATCGACGCTCAGTAGCAGCAGTGTGTACCATCTACAAGATGCACTGCAGCAACTCACCAAAGATCCTTTCTCAGCACCTTCCAAACCCATCTAGAAGGACAAGGGCAGCAGATACATGGGAACACCATCACCTCCAGTTCCCCTCCAGGCCACTCACCCTCCTGACTTGGAAATATATCACCGTTCCTGCGCAGTCAAAATCCTGGAATTCCCTCCCTCAGGGCATTGTGGGTCAGCACATGGACTGCAGCGATTCAAGAAGGCAGCTCAAGGGCAACTAGGGATTGGCCATAAATGCTGGCCTTGTCAGAGATGCCCATGTCCCTCGAATGGAAGAATGAATAAAAACATTTGGTGGGACATCGGGGGTGTGGTTGGGGCAGATGGACACTCCGGTGGTTGGGGTCCTACACGAGTTATCGGGCAGATAGGATAGTCACCCATCAGATTTCAACACCCTGGGGTCCAATGCCACCAATGGTGTGGGGACTTTCTGATAGGTATCCCTGTACAAGCACGTTTTATACAAGGCAGCCTTAGGCAGAATGGTAAAAACATTCAGAACACGGGCAGAACTGTTAACCACCAGTCAGCACGCAGTTCCTCTCAATACTCAGTAAGGCTCAGGTAACACAGGTCTGTACAGTTCGAACACAGATCTTAAAAAGCGGTAAAACCAACTCCAATGACAGGTACCTGGCAGAGTGCAGTGAAAGCATATCACACCTGACACAGCACCTGGGACATCCCAAAGCTATGAGGTACTTTTCTACTGCTGCAATGTAGGAAACTCAGCAGTCAAAGTGTGCACAGCAAGATCCCACAAACAGCAATGTGGCAAAAAGGAGGTAATGTGTATTTTTTGAAAGTAAAGGCTGGTTGAAGGTTAAACATAGGCACAGGGCAACCGCTGTTCTTCAAAATAGTGCAACAAGGTCTTTTCCAATGCACCTGAGAGGTCTTCGTTTAGTGTCTCTTCCAAAAGACCAGGCTTCTGATAGTGCAGCACTCCCTCAGAACTGCAGTGCTCTTATCAAGCCAGGTTTTGTATTCAAGTTTCTGGAGTGAGACTCAAACCCTCAATCATCTGGGTCAGAGGTCAGGGAGCTCACTAATGTTCCACAGTGACCCATATCTCCTGGGTCAGAGGTCAGGGAGCTCACTAATGTTCCACAGTGACCCATATCTCCTGGGTCAGAGGTCAAGGAGCTCACTAATATATCACAGTGACCCATATCTTCTGGGTCAGAGGTCAGGGAGCTCACTAATGTTCCACAGTGACCCATATCTTCTGGGTCAGAGGTCAAGGAGCTCACTAATGTATCACAGTGACCCATATCTTCTGGGTCAGAGGTCAGGGAGCTCACTAATGTATCACAGCGACCCATATCTCCTGGGTCAGAGGTCAGGGAGCTCACTAATGTATCACAGTGACCCATATCTCCTGGGTCAGAGGTCAGGGTGCTCGCCAATGTATCAGAGCGACCCATATCTTCTGGGTCAGAGGTCAGGGTGCTCGCTAATGTATCACAGTGACCCATATCTTCTCATTGCTTTACAAAATGTCCAATTCCACACTTAACATTAACAAAATGCCCCCAAAATGAAACGTGAACATCCATTAGGGACTGAGTTGTTGGAATTCAATGGAAGCTGTGCTGTGCACATTCAACAAAGGCCAATGAGGAACTAACTTTCCAATTTTAAAACAGTGGTTCCACAGACAATGAGATCTTATCTTGCTATTTCTTGATTTAAGATCTCAAATGGACAACAGCATGCACAGGATTGAGCAATAATTCCAATTTCGCCTCAATTCAAGAGAAATAAACAAGGGAGAAGGTGATAGGAGCCATGGGGAAGTATCTTAAATATTTGGAACTTCCAAGAAAAATAATTGATAATCCCAGTCTCTGTCAGCCGGAGTAAGAGAAGAATTCTCAACCTCAGGGAATGCGTGGAGACTAAATTATGACAAGCAAATCTGTTAAGTAATGGAAAAGATTATTAACAAACAAGACCTTCAGTGAAGCCAATGCTTTTGCACTCAGGATAAGAGACAAATCTAACCTTGCATCAGTTTCATAAACGCTGCATTCCAGGCTAGGACACAGAAAGTAAACAAGGACAAGTTACCATGACAATTACCAAATAAGGTATGATGCTAATAAAGGAGACGGTTTTCTATTGGATAAGAAAGGGCAAAAAGCTATGCTATGATTGGATGGACTATGTATGTAAATTAATGATTAGAAAGTTGCTCGTTTCTCATTTGCTGTAATTAACTACAACTGCTAATTATCTGTACGAATCTCATTGTGAAATTCACTGTCCACTGTGTCTGTTCTCCTTGCCAACAGGTTAATAAAAAACTCAAAAGATTTGAGTACTCACTCTGCATTATTTGGGTTCATTCTCAACAAATGCGCTTGTAGGGTGGTTTAGGAAGTGTTTATCCCCCTGCCCTCCCTCCACTGGCGTTCAGCCCAAGTTCTACTTGAGAGTGAGGTTCTTATCCCTCCGGGATTAAAACGCAACTGACAAAGTATCGTGAAATTTGACAGCTGAGAGTGATATGCCTCCAGTCCATATTCCATATTTCCCTTTCCCATATACCCGCTCTTTACTCATACCAGTCTTTTCCTGTGGAGTTCGCAATGGGAGCTTGCTTTCATTGTCCATTAAGAAGTAAGTGATACGTGGTGACAAGGTGATGACACTGGGGAAGGAGGTGGGCCCAAGGCGGTCAATGCTACAGCAAGCTTAATACTTGCTCCAATATTGTTCCAATAATAGAGGTTCCCCGTGTGTTCAAAGTGAAACACAGGAGTAGAAATGATGTGGATAGGCTATGGGGAAAAACTCCGCAGAATGATACAATGTCGTGCAGCTTGTTTAGGGAGCTGGGAGCACTGTCCCGACGGGCCAAATGGCCTCCTTCTGTGCTGTAACAATTCTGAGTAGGCTGGTTATTGCGAGGGAGGGTATCACAGTGGCACAGTGGTTAGCACTGCTGCCTCACAACGCCAAGAATCTGGGTTCAAATTCCCAGCTTGGGTCGCTGTCTGGGTGGAGTTTGCACATTGTCCCCGTGTCTGCCTGGGTCTCGGTCTGGTTTCCTCCCACAGTCCGAAAGACCTGCTGATTAGGTGGTTTGGCCGTGCTAAATTGCTCCTTCATGTCAGAGGGACTAGCTAGGGTAAGCTCGTCCCTCTAGCAATTAGACCAACAAGAAAATAATAATAATGGTGATCCTTCTCGTTGCAGGCAGTGTGGAGCTTAAGTTCCTCACTCTTTCTCTCACACACACACCCTCAGCGGTACATCCCTGCTTTTGTATTCTAGCCCTCTAGAAATGAATGCTAACATTGCATTTGCCTTCCTAACTGCTAACCGAACCTGTAAGAGAATCTTGAACCAGGAAGTTAAAAGGTCATTTCTTCCAGCAGAATGTGGTGGTGAGGGTGGTTGGGGATGGGGGGGGGGGGAGACAGGGGTGGACGGAGGTGGTGGGGGGGAGTGGTTTATGTCCCTTACCCGAATGCCCACCTGTGTCTTAAAGAGTGGGGGAATAATAGCTGCTATCCTTCTGCTATGAGTTGAGTCTGACAGGGATCTGTTTCCAGTTAATGCTAACCATGTTCTCATGTTGGGGGAATGCTTTCAATTAGGGCAACGCTGGAACCTTTTAGCATCTGTAGATGCTGCAGGGAGAGAGAGAGAGAGAAAAAAAAGACACACGTGTCTGGCAAACATCGCCAGCACCAGATGTATCGACTAACCTGGACTGAAGTAAAACACTTATCAGATAGAGAAATGGAAACCAGTGAACTCTGAGGTTAGTGCTGTACCATTCGGGCAGCTGGCACACTGAGGCGGTTGCCTAGGAAATACAAACTTTTCCTTTGTCCCTTCACCGTCAGGAAGACTCGCAGCTGAGTGTTGACGTGGTCACTCTGCTGAGACAGCCTCTGGCATCACAGGGAATGAAAGCATATCCGAGGCAAAATAATTCCTCCGCTACTTTTATCTTTCAAGATGTGCGTGCCAACGGAGCAAAATGCAACCGTTTATTGCCTGTCCTTTCCTGGCAAAGGGCAACCAATGAGTGCAGGGTGGAGTCGCGTGTGGCCTGCCTGCGATAGGGTGATCCTGGTGGGCTTTGTCGAGTTAGCTTTACTGATCATCCCTCAATTCTCGCAGTCATTTAATTCTGATCCAACTCACAAATACCAACACGTCCCAACTGACCCATCAGACTTTTGAATCATAGAATCCCGACAGTGCAGAAGGAGGCCATTCGGCCCATCAAGTCTGCACCGACCACAATCCCACCCAAACACTATTCCTGTATCCCACATATTTACCCATGCTAATCCTCCTGACACTAAGAGTCAATTTAGCATGTCCAATCAACCTAACCCGCACATCTTTGGACTATGGGAGGAAACCAGAGCACCCGGAGGAAACCCATACAGATATGGGGAGAATGTGCAAACTCCACACAATCAGTGACCCGAGGCTAGAATTAAACCCAGGTTGCTGGTGCTGTGAGGCAGCAGGGCTAACCACTGTGCCACCGTGCCACCCTACCTCGCACTAAGTTGATCTTTCTCTATACTCTAGCTATGATTGTAGCATTATATTCTGCACCCTCTCCTTTCCTTCTCTATGAATGGTATGCTTTGTCTGTATAGCGCGCAAGAAACAATACTTTTCACTGCATGTTATTACATGTGACAATAATAAATCAAATCAAATCAAAGAATTGGATTCCTATTCATATTTTGCCATGGTGGGATTTGAATTTTTATCCTTTGTGTTACTCATTCAATATCGTAATCACGGTATCTCTCCCTCAGTGTTCCTGAGCAGGCGCTGGAGAGTGGCGACTAGGAGATTTTCACAGTAACTTCATTGCAGTGTTAATGTAAGCCCACTCGTGACACTGAAGTTTATTTATTAGTCACAAGCAGGCTTACATTAGTACTTACAACCGAGCACTTGTGACTGAGGCTTACATTGGTTAAGCACAGGTTTAAAGAGATGTGTGTTGTCTCCAGACAGGACAGTTAGTGAGATTTTGCAAGCCCAGGCAAGTTGTGGGGGTTACAGATAGTGTGACATGAACCCAAGATCCCGGTTGAGGCCGTCCTCATGTGTGCAGAACTTGGCTATCAGTCTCTGCTTCCACTCTCTCCACTCACATTGTTGTGTACCTTTAAGACTCGATTACCTGTAAAGACTCGCATTCCAACCATTATTCTGTAAATTAAGTTTGTGTCTTTATATGCCCTGTTTGTGAACAGAACTCCCACTCACCTGATGAAGGGGCAGCGCTCCGAAAGCTAGTGGCTTATGCTACCAAATAAACCTGTTGGACTTTAACCTGGTGTTGTGAGACTTCTTACTGTAGAGAAAAGGCAGAGGAGTGGGATTGGCCGGGTTGCTCATACGGGGAGGCCAGCAAGTACAGGCCAGGCCAAATGGCCTCGTTCATAGCTGGAACCATTTGACAATTCAATGAAAACATACTATCTGGTCATTATTGTGTTGCTATTTGTGGTTAGGGGGATTCATAATAAGAACATAAGAACATAAGAACATAAGAAATAGGAGCAGGAGTAGGCCATCTAGCCCTTCGAGCCTGCCCCACCATTCAATAAGATCATGGCTGATCTATCGTGGCTCAGTTCCACATTCCCACCCTCTCCCCATAACCCTTAATCCCCTCGCTTATCAAAAACCTATCAACCCGCGTCTTAAAAATATTTAGCGAGGCAGCCTCCACCACTTCAACGGGCAGAGAATTCCAGAGATTCACCACCCTTTGAGTGAAGAAGTTCCTCCTCAACTCTGTTCTAAACCGCCCCCCTTTTATCTTGAGGCTGTGCCCCCTAGTCCTACTGTCCTTTCTGAGCAGGAAGAGTCTCTCCACCTCTAACCTATCCATCCCATTCATCATCTTATATGTCTCACTGAGATCTCCCCTCATTCTTCTAAACTCTAACGAGTACAAGCCTAGTTTATTCAGCCTCTCCTCATAGCTCAACCCCCTCAACTCCGGTATCAGCCTAGTAAACCTCCTCTGCACTCCCTCCAAGGCCAAAATATCCTTGCGTAAATTCACGGGGTAAACATGGGGTTATGGGGATAGGACACTGTTTGGGCTTGGGTGAGATGCTTTGTTGGAAAGTCGGTGCAGACTCGATGGGCTGAATGGCCCTGCTGTGCGCTGTAGGGGTTCTAGGATTTGAAGGAGCTTGCTGCGAGGAAATTGGCTGCCAGGTTTCCTACAATTAAACATTGACTAGGCATAAAAGCAAATTACTGCAGATGTTGGAATCTGAAACCAAAAGAGAAAATGCTGGAAAACCTCAGCAGGTGTAGTAGAATCCGCCAGGAGAGAAAAGAGCTGACGTTTCGAGTGCAGATGACCCTTTGTCAAAGCTCATAGATCAGCGAGATAATCAATACCTTTTCCCAAAGGTAGGGGAGTCTAAAGCTAGAGGGCATAGGTTTAAGGTGAGAGGGGAGAGCTACCAGAGGGGCAATTTTTTCACACAGAGGGTGGTGAGTGTCTGGAACAAGCTGCCAGAGGTAGTAGTGGAGGCGGGTACAATTTTGCCCGAAGGGCCTGTTTCCATGCTGTAAACCTCTATGACTCTATGACCCCTGACAATGATTAGGCTTCAGTGGCTGCACAGGGCTCTAAGACGTTCTGAAGGGTGCTATAGAAATGCAACTCTCTCTCTATTTCAGATCAGACATTGAACGCAGTGATCCAATTCACAAAAGGCCAAGTGAACCTTGTACCTACATCGCCTGCAACAAAGAACAGCAATGGAGGATCTTCATCCTTTGCCTTGTGCTCAGCAAAAATCTTCTCCGCAATTGGCTGGATCAGTTGCTTTGCTGGTTCTAATTCCTCCTCGTCAGAATCTGAAGATAAATTCAAAAATCAAAGCACTGTCACAACAGGTAAAAGATAGAATCATAGAAACCCTACAGTGCAGAAAGAGGCCCTTCGGCCCATCGAGTCTGCACCAAACACAATCCCACCCAGGCCCTCCCCCCATATCCCTACATATTTTACCCACTAATCCCTCTAACCTACACATCTCAAGACACTAAGGGGCAATTTCTTAGCACGGCCAATCAACCTAACCCGCACATCTTTGGACTGTGGGAGGAAACCGGAGCACCCGGAGGAAACCCACGCAGACACGAGGAGAATGTGCAAACTCCACACAGACAGTGACCCGAGCCAGGAATCGAACCCAGGACCCTGGAGCCGTGAAGCAGCAGTGCTAACCACTGTGCTACCGTGCCGCCCAAGATCGAGTCTCCATTATCCCAGATGGCCAGAGGCTCTTTGAGGGGGACAGTGCGGACTGGTGGCGATTTAACCTGAGGATCACCACACCTCAGGTAAGGTTGAGAAGGTGGGGCCTTCATAGATAAGCTCAGCCAGTAACGGGAATTGAACCCGTTCTGTTGGCATCGCTCTGCTTCACTAACCAACCATCCAGCTAACTGAGCTAAACCGACTCACAATAGCCCACGTGATAACCCCCCTCCGTGGGACAGTTTAGAAATGAAAGGAATGGGAATGATATACAGGGCACAGAATGAAGAACTTCTATAATTGCCTCTTACTATAACCAATCTGTTTCATTTCCCAAGGAAAGGTCCCTCAGGCTCTTACTTCCCTCTCTCTCAAATAGCAAGGCAAGGAAAGTTCTAGAATATCGAACAACATTTCCATTCCACATTATTCACATTAACCTACTAGTTTTTCCTTAACCGCAGGATTCAGTGATCTCTAGCCGTATACCTGTAGAAACAATGGTTAAGTCTACTTGATGGAAAGCACACTGTGCCTTATACGTTGGCTCATGGCAGAATCTAACTCAACTACAATGCACGGTTTAATAGTCGAGAGTGACACTCTTTATCCATAGGACATGGGTGTTGCTGGCTGGCCAGCATGTATTGCCCATTCCTAGTTGCCCTTGGGGGCAATTAAGACGGAAGTTAAGAGTCAACCACATTGCTGTGGCTCTGGAGTCACGTGTAGGCCAGACTGGGTAAGGACAGCAGATAGGGTAATGGATCTTTGGAATTCTCTGCCCAATGAAGCAGTAGAGGATACCTCATTAAATGTGTTTAAGTCACAGGTAGATAGATTTTTAACCCATAAGGGAATTAAGGGTTATGGGGAGCAGGTGGGTAAGTGGAACTGAACCCACCATCAGATCAGCCATGATCTTATTGAATGGCGGGGCAGGCTCAAAGGGCTAGATGGCCTACTCCTGCTCCTATTTCCTTCCCTAAAGGGCATTGGTGAACCAGACGGGTTTTTCCGACAATGGTTTCATGGTCGTCAGTAGATTCTTAATTCCAGATATCTTTTATTGAATTCTAATTCCACCATCTGCCACGGTGGGATTCGAACCCAGGTCCCCAGAACATTAGCTGAGTTTCTGGATTAATAGTCTAGTGACTATACCACTCGGCCATCGCCTCACTATTGAGACCATGGAATGAAATCTAAAACCTACAGCTTTCAGGAGTAAAGTTAGGAAACACTTCCACACACAAAGGGTGGCAGCAATTTGGAACTCTCTCTCACAAATGGCCATTGATGTTCCATCAGTTGTAAATTTTAAATCGGCTGTTTCATGGAATCATAGAATCCGTACAGTGCAGAGAGGGGCCATTCAGCCCATTGAGTCTGCACCGACCACAATTCCATCCAGGCCCTATCCCCGTAACCCCATGCATTTACCCTGGCTAGTCCCCCGATACTAAGGGACAATTTAGCATGGCCAATGAGCACATCTTTTGGGCTGTGGGAGGAAACCAGAGCACCTGGAGGAGACCCATGCAGACATGGGGAGAACGTGCAGATTCCACACAGACGGTGACCCGAGCCGGGAATCGAACCTGGGTCCCTGGCGCTGTGAGGCAGCAGTGCTAACCACTGTGCCACCCCGTGCTGTTTGTTAATCTAAGGTATTAATGCTGGGCGGGCACTTAATGCCCATCTCCAGTTGTCCTTGAGAAGGTTGGTGGGGCTGGTGGGCGGAGCGGGGGTCGGGGGGGTGGAGACAGATACGTAGAGTTAGACCACCCATGAGGCATGTTCTCAGTGACTGGCAGAGGAGGTCAATGGCCTCCTCCCTGTGCCTGGGGGGCACATTTGCCCAGGAGATTTGACAGTAAGACAAACAAAGGCCAAGCCATGCCACCCAGCACTACCTGCTGCCAGCTTCCTGGAGAGGATTATGTGGAAGCTCGAAGGGCTAGTTGGCCTACTCCTGCTCCTATTTCTTATGTTATGTTCTTAATCTTGGTTCATCCAATCCTCACAAACGCCAATTAGGTGTCAATTCCAGTTGGGGTTTCTCTCCCTCTTTGGGAAGCTGGGCAGGATGGGGAGGTGGGAGGGAGGGATGCGGTTACACAGATGGCTTCAGGCTCCCCATGTGTGAAGCAGCTTATCTGCTGCAGGAGGCATCATAATACATGCAGATTCTGTCTTTGCATTTGACAGGTTAAATTTCTACCCTCTCTTTGGGGTGATCTTATAGAGGTTGATAGAATAATGAGGGGTACAGATGAGATCGATAGTCAACATCTTTTCCCATTGGGAGGGGAGTCTAAAACTGGAGGGCATAGGTTTAAGGAGGAATACAAATGGGTCCAGAGTGGCAATTCTTTCACACAGAGGGTGGTGAGTGTCTGGAACTAGCTGCCAGAGGTAGTAGTAGAGGCGGGTACAATTTTGTCCTTTAAAAAGCATTTAGACAGTTACATGGGCAACATGGATACATTGAACATTACAGTGTGGTACAGGCCCTTTGGCCCTGGATGTTGCGCCAACCAGTGGAACCAATCTAATGACCCTCAACTAAACTATTCCCATATTATCCATATGTCTATCCAATGACCATTTGAATGCCCTTAAAGTTGGCGAGTCCGCTACTGCTGCAGGCAGGGCATTCAAAGAACCTCCCTCTGACATCTATCCTATGTTTATCACCCCTCAATTTAAAGCTATGTCCCCTCGTGTTAGCCATCACCATTAAAGGAAAAAGGCTCTCACTATCACAGGAGGATATGGGCCAAATGCGGGCAACTGGGACTAGCTTAGTGGTTAAAAACCGGGTGGCATGGACAAGTTGGGCCGAAGGGCCTGTTTCCATGCTGTAAACCTCTCCGACTGTCAGTCCTGGGAGACAGAGGTCAGCACACAACACCTCGAACCTCCCCAAACCGCTGTGGCTCAGTTACTGTTAACATGAGTCATGTACCAGTAAGTAACTGACCCAACATGAGCCATTGTTTAATCACTGCACTATGTGGCCAGTAAAGCTCATAAAAACAGAACAACCTCCAAGAGATGCTGGTTATCAGCCAGATAATTAAAGCATTAACCCATTGGGAGACTGATTCCATCCAACAGGAGCCAAGGGTATCTTCAACTTCCACAGTCAATGTGACAGGTTAATCGGATAGGATTTCCATTCTATGATATAAAACTGAGTGGGCAGCTCACTCCCACTGGTGAATTTAATTCAAAGTGAATATTTTTGCTGTGAATTAGTTTCCATATTTCCCTGTCTCTCCGGGGAAGTGGTTAGTGTGGCCTAGGGGCAGTATAAACACTGGCAGCTGGATGGCCAGCTTCTGCACTGAAGACACAGAATCATAGGAGGAGGCCATTCAGCCCATCGAGCCTGCACCGACAACAATCCCACCCAGTCCCCGTAACCCCATATATTTACCCTGCTAACCCCTTCGACACGAAATTGCAATTTAGCACGGCCAATCCACCTAACCTGCACATCTTTGGAGTGTGGGAGGAAATCTGAGCTCCAGGAGGAAACCCACGCAGACACGGGGAGAATGTGCAGACTCCGCACAGACGGTCACATGGGTAGCATGGCGACACAGTGGTTAGCACCGCTGCCTCACAGCACCAGGGACCCGGTTCGATTCCTTGTCTGTGTGGAATCTGCACATTCTCCCCGTGTCTGCATGGGTTTCCTCCAAGTGCTCCAGTTTCCTCCCACAGTCCAAAAGACGTGCGGGTGAGGTGGATTGGCCATGCTAAATTGCCCCTTCGTGTCAGGGGGACTAGCTAGGGTAACTGCATGGGGTTATGGGGATAGGGGCTGGGTAAGACTGTGGTCGGTGCAGACTCGATGGGCCAAATGGCCTCCATCTGCACTGTAGAATTCTATAATTCTATCCAAACAGGCACCGGAGTGTGGCGACTAGGGGATTTTCACGGTATCTTCATTGCAGTGTTAATGTAAGCCTAATAAATACATTTCACTTTTACTTTCATTTCACTTTTACTTTACCCAATATATTTTGGCCTTGGAGGGAGTGCAGAGGAGGTTTACTAGGCTGATACCGGAGTTGAGGGGGTTGAACTATGAGGAGAGGCTGAATAAACTAGGCTTGTACTCGTTAGAGTTTAGAAGAATGAGGGGAGATCTCATTGAGACGTATAAGATGATGAATGGGGTGGATAGGATAGAGGTGGAGAGGCTCTTCCCGCTCAGAAAGGACAGTAGGACTAGAGGGCACAGCCTCAAGATAAAGGGGGGGCGGTTTAGAACGGAGTTGAGGAGGAACTTCTTCACTCAAAGGGTGGTGAATCTCTGGAATTCTCTGCCCGTTGAAGTGGTGGAGGCTGCCTCGCTAAATATATTTAAGACGCGGGTTGATAGGTTTTTGATAGGCAAGGGGATTAAGGGTTATGGGGAGAGGATGGGAATGTGGAACTGAGCCACGACAGATCAGCCATGATCTTATTGAATGGTGGGGCAGGCTCGAGGGGCTAGATGGCCTACTCCTGCTCCTAATTCTTATGTTCTTATGTTCAAAGCCAGAATTGAACCCGGGTCCCTGGCGCTGGAAGTCAGCGGTGCTAACCACTGCACCACCGTGCTGCCCACGAGGTAACTACAGCTCTATATTTCCCATTTCCAGCTCCAGGCATGATGTTTTAGCCTCATATTGTCAGGCTTTTGGGAAACATTTACACATACATCAGATTAATCCCCTCCTTTCTCTGTCATTCCTAGAGAAAGCCGTCTCAGTCACTATTTTCAGATGACAGAGAGTTAAATTTAGCTAAAGTGCAGCGAGTGAGTGAAACTGGATCTTCAACAAGGGGCGGATTGTGGAAAGGACAGGAAGACAGCCAGCAAAAATAGAGCTCACATCTAGCGAGAATCAAAGGGAACAAGTGAGAGCAGGTCAAGGTCGTGATCAGTGGGCAGCTAGCCTGGGATCCAGGGAGGCGCAGGAATGAGACTCCGGGGAAAAAGACGGGAAGCGTTCCGGTAAAAGGGTCAAGGACACGGTTGCGGCCGTGAAGTCACCAGGAGGGAGAATGCGGAGGCAGAGGACAGGTTCGGGGTTGAGTGGTCCACAACCCATAGCTCCTGAAACGCTGACAAAATGGCACTTTCTTTTTAATCTCATGGAGTGTGTGGCCTGCCTAAAGCCATAAGATATAGGTGCAAAGTCAGGCCATTTGGCCCATCTGCTCTGCTATTCGATCATGGCTGACATGTTTCTCAACCCTACTTTTCCACTTTTTCCCCAATGACCTTTGATTCCCTTACCAATCAGGAACCTATCTATCTCTGTCTTATATATACTCAATGACCTGGCCTCCACAGCCTTGTGTGGCAAAGAATTCCACAGATCCACCACCTGCTTTCTGAAGAAATCCCTCCTCGTCTCAGTTCTAAAGTGTCGCCCCTTTAGTCTGAGACTGTGCTCTCGGGTCTGTGTCTCTCCTATTTATGGAAACACCTTCCCCATGTCCACTCCATCCAGGCCTTGCAGTATCCTGCAAGTTTCAATGAGATTCCCCCACCCCCCACAATCCTTCTAAACTCCATCAAGTACAGACCCAGAGTCCTCATATGTCAAGCCTTTCGTTCCCGGGATCATGCTTGTGAACCTCCTCTGGACTCTCTCCAAGGCTAGCACACCTTTCCTTAAATATGGAGCCCAAAATTGCTCACAGTATTCTAAGTGATCGGGAGGCACGGTGGCACAGTGGTTAGCACTGCTGCCTCACAGCGCCAGGGACCTGGGTTCAATTCTAGCCTTGGGTCACTATCTGTGTGGAGTTTGCACATTCTCCCCATGTCTGTGTGGGTTTCATCCGGGTGCTCCAGTTTCCTTCGAAAGATATGCGGGTTAGGATGCATTGGCCGTGCTAAATTCTCCCTCAGTGTACCCGAACAGGCGCCAGAGTGTGACGACTAGGGGAATTTCATAGTAACTTCATTGCAATGTTAATGTAAGCCTACTTGTGACACTAATAAATAAAGCCAAAAGTAAATAAAAATATAAATAAGCAAGTGTGGTCTGGCCAGACATACAATGTGGTGATGTGCAGACCTGCCTTGGTGCTGTACACACTGACCCTTCTCATTTGTGAACAGCAAACCCATTCACTTTTAACACCCACCCCCCCATACCTCTTTAATAAAATATAAAACTGGGTGGCGGATATCCTATTTTTGTTCCTCAGAGAGTCAACCCAAAAGATGACCTGAATCCTGAGGGCCAGATATGCACTTAAGTGGCAACAAGGGAAGGAGCTGCTGCCTTGGCGTTAGTTTTAGGGAATGAACCTGGACAGGTGGAAGGGACTATCCGTGGGAGAATATCTGCGGGCTGGTGATCAGGATTCAGTTTGACTTTGGGTAGTTATGTAAACGGATCCTTTAGGGAAGGAAATCTGCCGTCCTTACCCGGTCTGGCCTACATGTGACTCCAGAGCCACTGCAATGTGGTTGACTCTCAACTGCCCTCAACTAGGGATGGGCAATAAATGCTGACCCAGCCAATGATATCCATGTCCCACGAATGAATAAAAAAAGGATAAAGATCGGCCAAGAGGAAAAGCTGTAATTTGCGAAAGGCCAGTTTTGCCACGCTGAGATGTGATTCAGCAAAAGTGGACCATAGACAGTTACTCAAAGGTAAAACTGTGGCAGGATATTCACGTGTGTATATGTAAGAGAGAGAGAGAAAGAGAAAGAGGAAGAGAGAGAGAAGAAGAGAGAGAGAGAAAGAGAAAGAGAGACAGAGAGAGAGAAAAAAGAGTGAGAGAAAAAAAGAAAGAAAGAGAGAGAGAGAAAGAGAGACAGAGAAAGAGAGAGAGAAAGAGAGAAAGAGAAAGAGAGAGAGAGAAAGAGAGGAAGAGAGAGAGAAAGAGAGAGAGAGAAAGAGAAAGAGAGAGAGAGAAAGAGAGAAAGAGCAAGAGAAAGAAAAAGAAAAAGAGAGAGAAAAACAGAGAGAAAGAGAGAAAGAGAGAGAGAGAAAGAGAGAGAGAGAAAGAGAGAGAGAGAGAGAGAAAGAGAGAGAGAAAGAAAAAGAAAAAGAGAGAGAAAAACAGAGAGAAAAAGAAAGAGAGAGAAACAGAGAGAAAGAGTGAGAGAGAGAGAGAAAGAGAGACAGACAGACAGAAAGAGAGAGACAGCGGGGATACTCAGATCTTGCCCCCATTGCTGGGGTTCCCCAGTCCCACTGCAGGGAAGGGAGGTCTGGCTGAAGGCCACATTCTCCATTCTTGCTGGGTACACGGGATTGGAGAATCCCAGCCAGACATCTGCAGCCACACAAATACAGATAGGGGATACGGGACTAAGACTTCATACCCACAAATAGAACGAGGCTGGGTCCCTCGTTCAGTTGCATGGCGTTGGATTCTGTGAGTTCCAATACTGGTTTGGGATGCCACGGGAAGTCTTTGCAATCCATGTCATTAAGTACTGCTGGCCTCCCCTGGCGTGTAATTATCTTCCCCTCCTGGTCCAGGATGATGAGGGTCGGAATACCTGGATTCAAAACAAAACATTGGTGATTATATGATGTTTCTACCTAAACGCAACAACAATAGAAGCTCAAGGAATCTGTACGGCTCTACGCATCTTCCAGAGATTTTACAGATTTTAACTTTTACAGATACATCATAGAAAGCATTCTTTCTGGTTGTATCACAGCTTGGTATGGGCTCCTGCTCTGCCCAAGACCGCAAGGAACTACAAAAGGTCATGAATGTAGCCCAATCCATCACACAAACCAGCCTCCCATCCATTGACTCTGTCTACACTTCCCGCTGCCACGGGAAAAGCAGCCAGCGTAATTAAGGACAGCACACACCCCGGACATTCTCTCTTCCACCTTCTTCCGTTGGGAAAAAGATACAAAAAAGTCTGAGCGCGCACACCAATGGACTCAAGAACAGCTTCTTCCCTGCTGCTGTCAGACTTTTGAATGGACCTACCTCGCGTTAAGTTGATCTTTATTTACACCCTAGCTGTGACTGTAACACTACATTCTGGCCATTAAATCACAGCACCATCTCCACACATACCCAGAGAGGATACAAGCCCCAGCTCTCATCATCCTGTGTATAAGCTTATAGGGCTCAGATAGTTGGTAAATGAACCTGTGGGTAGGGAGTGCACATTAGACAAACATAAACTCTATATACAAGGATTTCTCAGTGGATTGACTTCATGATCTTAAAAGCAGAGTCATTAATCTTCTTCCAGGGACAGCGGCACTTGGACTTCAGGAAGCGTAGAGGAGAACATGCCCCCGTTTACATCAACGGCGATGAAGTAGAAAGGGTCAAGAGCTTCAGGTTTTTAAGAGCCCAGATCACCAACAATTGTCCTGGTCCCCCCGCCATGCCAACACTATAGTTAAGAAAGCCCCACCAACGCCTCTACTTTCTCAGGAGACTAAGGAAATTTGGCATGTCCGCTACATCTCCCGCCAGCTTTCACAGATGCACGACAGGAAGCATTCTTTCCAGCTGTAACACAGTTTGGGATGACTCCTACTCTGCCCAAGGCTGCTGAAACTACAAAGGTTCGTGAACAAAGCCCAGTCCATCCCTCAAACCAGCCTCCCATCCATTGATTCTGTCTACACTTCCTGCTGCTTCGGAAAAGCAGCCAGCAGAGTTAAGGTTTAAACAGAATTCTCTTCAGGTCACAGCCCAACCTTGTGGGGCACCGGTGTTGAGGGTGATTGCGGAGGAGGTGTTGTTGCCTATCTTATTCATTGCTGCCTATGGGTTAGGAAGTCTAGGATCCAGTCGCAGAGGCCCAGGCCACGGATCTGAAGGAACGGGGATGGCAGAGGGAAAGCGGTGGGGGTGGGAAGGTGGTCCTGGTAATTCAATCTGGGGCTTTGCTGGTGTTACAGACGGCCGGTGTTAGTGTTACAGACATGTGTAAAAGATAACGAGAAAGGGCCAAAACATTGGTTGAGTAAATATGCAGAGCAGGCGAAGGAAACTCGGAGTCAATCCCACTGAGAGCTCATTAAAACATTGGCCACATGACAGTTACTGAGAAAGAACTTCAATCCTCGACTCGCTCTCACAGCTGAAATAATTTCACATCACAATGATTAGAGGATTCTGTTTAAAGCGTCTCACCATTACTACAGCTTCTGTAGATCAAACTGCCGCCCAGAGAATTACAAACCAGCCTTAAACAACTATTTGAGGTTTTTTTAACTTTCTCCCCTCTCTGTTGAAAGGTCCATGATTTGAACTAGATTGCACTATGTGCATTGTTGACTCAAGAGTTTCAGAACCATTCGTGCCGTCCACATCACTTTGTGTTCATACCGGTTAGAGACAGAATCAATCGCAAACGGGGACAATAAGTGAGATTAAGGTTTTATTTATGAGTGTTGCAAGTAGGCTGGTAACACTGCAATGAAGTTATCCCCTAGCTGCCACAATCTAGCCCCTGTTCGGGTACACTGCATTCTTTTTGGTTGTATCACAGCTTGGTATGGCTCCTGCTCTGCCCAAGACCACAAGAAACTACAAAGGGATGTGAATGAAGCCCAGTCCATCTCACACACCAGCCTCCCATCCATTGACTCTCTCTACACTTCTCGCTGCCTGGGAAAAGCAGCCAGCATAATTAAGGACCCCACGCATCCCAAACATTCTCCCTTCCATCTTCTTCCGTCAGGAAAAAGATACAGAAGTCTGAGGTCATATACCAACCAAATCAAAAACAGCTTCTTCCCTGCTGCCATCAAACTTTTGAATGGAAGTATCTTGCACTAAGTTGATCTTTCTCTACACCCTAGCTATGACTGTAACACTACATTCTGCACTTTCTTGTTTCCTTCTCTATGCTTTGTATGTATTGCGCACAAGAAACAATACTTTTGACCACACGCATGTGACAATAATAAATCAAATCAAATCTAAGGGGGAATTTAACATGGCCAATCCACCTAACCGACATGTCTTTTGGACTGTGGGAGGAAACCAGAGCACACGGAGGAAACCCACGCAGACACAGGGAGAATGTGCAGACAATGCATAGACAGTGACCCAAGCCAGGAATTGAACCCAGGTCCCTGGTGTTGTGAGGTAGCAGCGCTAACCACTGTGCCACCGTGTGGGAGAAGAGTCACATGTCAAGGAGGTAGGTGGATGGTGGAGTGCTAACATTACTAAATGAGCAAACCAGAGGCCCTGGCTAATGTCCTGGAGAGACAGAGTCAAAACCCCACTAAGACAGCTGGTGGAACTTAAATTCAATCATTAAATGTGGAATTAAAATCTTCAGTAATGGTGACCGTGAAACCATTGTTGATTGTTGGAAAAACCTATCTGGTTTAGGGAACGTCCTTTAGGGAAGGAAATCTGCCATCCTTACCCGGTCTGGCCTATATGTGAATCCAGAGTCACAGTAATGTGGTTGGCTCTTAATTGCCCTCGGGCAACTAGGGATGGGCAAAAATGCTGGACTTGCCAGCGATGCCCACATCCCAGTGGAAGAATTAAAAAGAGATGTCCTGAGAACTGCCAGGTGCCACCCATGGCTCTGTGGGTAACATTCTTACCTCAAAGTCATGAAGCTTGTGCGTTGAGAGAGGGAGCGTCCCGCTGAGGGAGCGCCCTGCCAAGTGAGTGCCACGCAGAGGGAGCGCTGCGCTGAGGGAGCACCGTGCTGTTGGAAGTGCTGTCTTTCCGATGAGATATTAAAACAAGGCCCTTGACACAATTCAGAAGGAACACAGATGGTGTTATTCCCAGTGTCCTGCCCAATATTTATCCCTCACTAAACCCCACATAAACAGGCCATCCCACGATTACCACACTGGTGTCTCTGGCAGCTGGCTGTGTGAAAGTTTGTGGCCGTGTTTCCTACATTACAACACTGGCCGTTTGCCTGTGTACATGGAGCCTGCTGTCTAACAGGAGAGTGGGGATGGATAATAAATGCCAGTCTCGCCCGAGATGCCCGTATAGTGAACAAATATACAAAAAAAATCTCTGCGTCTTCCCAGCAGGAGCTGAACCCCATGGAGGGGGGAGGGGGCGGAGGGCACTGAGGAGGTGCCGTTTAATGATCTACACTCGGATGTTTAAATTAAAGCTTCTGAAATTAAATATTTCACTTGGATAAAGGGATTGTGCCAGTTAGAGGATGCAGCTAATGGTAAACTCTTGAAGCCTGGTCCTTCCCCATCCCCCCACCAAACCTCTGAGCTTCCAAACCAAGTGTCCAGTGAGCACACTGTGTTGCAAAACCGCATTGCAACACAGTCTGGAGATACTGAGCATTATTCAGCCAAAACTGTCAGCGTTTCCTGTGGGAGTGCAGAGTGGATGCAAAGGGCTTGAGGCTTTACTCGTTTCAATGGAAGAGAAATGAAGAGTAAAGAACATAAGAACATAAGAAATAGGAGCAGGAGTAGGCCATCTAGTCCTTCGAGCCTGCCCCGCCATTCAATAAGATCATGGCTGATCTGTTGTGGCTCAGTTCCACTTTCCCGCCCTCTCCCCATAACCCTTAATCCCCTCTCTTATCAAGAACCCATCAACCCGCATCTTAAAAATATTTAGCGAGGCAGCCTCCACCACTTCAACGGGCAGAGAATTCCAGAGATTCACCACCCTTTGAGTGAAGAAGTTCCTCCTCAACTCCGTTCTAAACTGCCTCCCCTTTATCTTGAGGCTGTGCCCCCTAGTCCTACTGTCTTTTTTGAGCGGGAAGAGTCTCTCCACCTCTATCCTATCCATCCCATTCATCATCTTATACGTCTCACTGAGATCTCCCCTCATTCTTCTAAACTCTAACGAGTACAAGCCTAGTTTATTCAGCCTCTCCTCATAGCTCAATCCCCTCAACTCCGGTATCAGCCTAGTAAACCTCCTCTGCACTCCCTCCAGGGCCAAAATATCCTTGCGCAGGTGCGGCGCCCAAAACTGCACACAGTACTCCAGCTGCGGCCTCACCAATGCCCTATACAGCTGCAGCAAGACCTCCCTACTTTTATATTCAATCCCCCTCGCTATGAAGGCCAGCATCCCATTCGCCTTCCTGACCACCTGCTGCACCTGCAAGCTGGGTTTTTGCGACTCATGCACAAGGACCCCGAGGTCCCTCTGCACCGTCGCCTGCTGCAGTTTTTCGCCACGTAAGTAATAGTCCTTCCTACCATTCTTCCTACCAAAGTGGACCACCTCACACTTGCCAACATTAAATTCCATTTGCCATTTCCTGGCCCATTCGCCCAGCCTATCTAGATCCTTCTGCAGACTCTCCACACCCTCCGCACAATTTGCCTTTCCCCCAATCTTGGTGTCATCAGCAAATTTCGACACCCTGCACTCGGTTCCCTCCTCCAGATCATCTATATAAATGGTAAATAGCTGAGGCCCCAGCACCGACCCCCTGAATCCTATCAGCCCATAGCTCACTGGGTATAGAATCACAGGCCGGAATTTTACCGGCATGCCCGCCCCCGAGGCTTGGAGAATGGCATTGATGTGCCGGTAACATTCCGCCCACAGAATTCCAACAGCGCAGAAAGAGGCCATTCGGCCCATCGAGCCTGCACCGAAAACAACCCCACCCCGACTCTATCCCCGTAACCCCATGTATTTACTCCCCCTAACACTAAGGAGCAATTTAGCATGGCCAATCAACCTAACCCTCAGCACCCAGAGGAAACCCACACAGACACGGGGAGAATGTGCAAATTCCATATAGTCGTCGGACGTTGGAATTGAACCTGGGTTCCAGGCACCGTGAGGTAGCTGTGCTAACCACTGCGCCGCCAGTAATTTAGCACGGTCAATGCAGCTAACCAGTCTTTCGGAGCACCCAGAGGAAACTCATTCAGACAATGGGGGGAAGGTGCAAACTGCACACAGACAGTCACCCAAGGTCGGAGGTTAACCCAGGTCTGTGGCACTGTGAGGCAGCAGTGCTAACCACTGTGCCACCGTGCCACCCATAACTTAGCACGGCCAATGCACCTAACCATCACGGACTTTTGGACCATGGGAGGAAACCAGGCACGGGGAGAATGTGCAGTTTCTGCACATTCTGTGATGTGAGCTGGGAATCGAAGCGGGGTCCCTGGCACTGTGAGGCAGCAATACTAACCACCGTGCCGCAACAGTGGCTGCCTTTAAATGCTTCAAGGGTCCGCGAACTGCAGAGAAAAGTGACCAGATGTTTCAGGGATTGGTTAAGGTCAAACTATTGGACAATGGACCAGGAATTACTCTCCTTCCCTTTTTCAAATTAGCCCCATTGGAACTTTTAAATCCACTTAGAGAGGAGACAGTGCTGTGATTTAATGTCTTATCCAAAAACTGGCAACTCCCTCTGTACTGTAGTGGAATGTTACTCTTAATCGCGTACTTCATTTCCTTTTGACTCACTTACCTATGTGATGCTATGTGCCACTAAAGATTGCATTTTTAATCATATTCCCCGCAGTTTGTAAGAAAGCATGTTTTTATTTTTGTCACTGGCACCGTGAGGTCAGTAGTGGTATCTTTTATTGTTGCTAGAGTTATATAATAGGCCTTTTGTTAATTTTTAATCTGGGCCTAATGCGCTGTCCTGGGGTTTTATGATCCTTTTGAATTGTTTGGGAGAAGATGATTGACAGGTGAAGTGGGACAGTCTTTTTTTCACAAGGCTTCTTTACTTACAGGTTTTGCTGGCTAGTTGGAAGGTGTTTGGACTCCCAGACTGGATGCAGTTTTTGTCTCTTTCCCTGGTAATAGAAATTCTGCTGGCTAGTTGGAAGCCGGTTTGAAATGTAAAGTTTTAAAGTAAAGTCACAAGTAAGCATTACATTAACGTTGCAATGAAGTTACTATGAAATTCCCCTAGCTGCTGCACTCCGGCGCCTGTTTGGGTCAATGCACCTAACCAACACATCTTTCAGACTGTGGTGGAAACTGGAGCACCCCGAGGAAACCCACGCAGACACGGGGACAACATGCTGACTCCACACAGATACTGACCCAAGCCACGAATTGAACCTAGGGCTGGGAGGCAGCAGTGCTAACCACTGTGCCACCATGCTGCAGGGTTTTGTCTCCCTAGAGTGAAAATGTTGCTGTTGGTGATTTGCTATCTGGAGGCTAGCTGTGGCTCCAACTCTGCCTTGAGGGGTGCCGGGAGCTCCAGGATGGAGAAGTCAGAGTTGCAATTCTCCATCCAAGACAGTAATTCACAGCAGGTGTTGCAGAGCTGGAAATCACGTGAGCATGCGTATTTTGTGCATTAAACTGAAACTGGGAATGTATTTTGGTAAGAATGTTGTGTTGGAACAGCATTTGTAGCTGTTAAAGTTTATGCAATATCATGGTAGTTTTTTTGTTTGTAATTGATAAAAAAAATTGCTAATTTTCTTTCTATGCATGTTAACTATATTCTTAAACAAACTTTGTTTGATAAAAGCTCCCTAGTGGGTCATTTGAATCAAATCTGGAGTGAAACATCTTAAGCTTGTCAATACCAAAGTGCAAAACTTATGATCTAGGCTGACTTTTAAGAAACCCTTGGAGTTTCTGACCTAGATTATAACACCTACTGAAGATAAAAGTAAATTGATGACAATGGCGTAAAAACAAGAACGAAAATGCACTGTTTAATGCCTGGGTTTTGCTACAGCAACTTAAACGTTGGTCAGATAATGGTACACTCTGGTTCATAATTCACACCCATTGACTCTGTCTACATTTCCTGCTGCCTTGGAAAAGCAGCCAGCATAATTAAGGACCTCACACAAACTTGACATTCTCTCTTCCACTGGGAAAATAATACAAAAGTTTGAGGTCACGTACCAACCAACTCAAGAACAGCTTCCTCCCTGCTGCCATCACTTTTGAATGGACCTATCTCGTATTAAACTGGTCTTTCTCTACACCCTAGCTATGACTATAACACTGCATTCTGCACTCTCTCATTTACTTGTCTATGTACGGCTTGCTTTGTCTGTATAGAGCGCAAGAAACAATACTTTTCACTGTATACTAATACATGTGACAATAAAGCAAATCAAATCAAGGTCCACTTGCGGGAAATAGTTATTGATGTTAGACCCAATTAAGAGGCAGATGGATTGAAAATAACAACCTATGATGCAGCAGGCCACTCCAACCAGGGAGGGACACAGATTGGGTATCCCTGTACAGCAACGGGAAAGTAGCCTGCATTCCCAATTTCCCCTAATCTCCACAACACTTCAGATTACCTAATGGCTGAAAACGCTTTGGGATAGGCCAAGGTCATCAAAGGTGCTATGTAAATGCAAATTTCATTTTTTTTCTTTCTGTGAGAAGATGGCCACAATAATCCCTTGGGGGGGGGGGAGTGGGGTGGTGATCAGAGACAGCAGCACAACAAACGTTCAAATAAGCCGGGTGGCACAGTGGTTAGCACTGCTGCCTCACAGCGCCAGGGACCCGGGTTCAACTCTGACCTTGGGTCACTGTCTGTGTGGAATCTGCACCTTCTCCCCATGACTGTGTGGGTTTCCTCCAGTTTCCTCCCACAGTCTACAGATGCGCGGGTTAAGTTGATTAGTTGTGGTAGTTTGACCCTTAGTGTCAAGGGGACTGGCAGGATAAGTATGTGGGGTTATGGGAATAGGGTGGGATTGTGGTCAGTACAGACATGATGGGCCAAATGGCCTCCTTCTGCGCTGTGGCAGTTGTATTTTGTGATTCTATTCTAAGCTATAACAGCTGGGACAAATCATTTACTAAAGAACTTAGATTTACGCAGCGCTTTGATACATCTTCATGAAGCATCAATCAGCCGCTTTCCGAACATCATTGTGATGTAGGCCAATGTGAGAAGCTTTCATGTACACAGCAAGATCCCAAAGAGAGCAAACCGAGACCATTTGACGCTGGATTGATAATGTCAGCCTGGGATATTCTGCTCAAGTCCGGCGTGCAGTCAGCACTGGGACCACCAATGGGTGTGTGGGGAACATATTCCTAAAAGTTGGTGCGGGGGCAGGATATTGGGAAATTGTCAAGAGTGGATTCGGAAGAAAACATTTCAGCTTCCAGCGTGTGTGGCAACGCGCCGAATATGAGCTTTCCGTGCACACACAGCAGGACACTCGGGCGGAGATGTGACATCTGGTTATCTGGGCTCAGTGACATTGCCTCTCACGTCGATTTATTATTTTTGAGAGGGAACGGAAAGCTGATTTTTAAAAGAGTCAGAAAAATAGGAAAGTAAGTTTACCAAAATAAAAAATTGAGCTGTGAGTGAAAGGGGGTGGCGCAGTGGTTAGCACTGCTGTCTCACAGCACCAACGACCCGAGTTCGATTCCCGGCTTGGGTCATTTGAGTTATTATTGTCACGCGTGTTAACGTACAGTGAAAAGTATTGTTTCTTGCCCGCTATACAGGCAAAGCATACCGTTCATAGAGGAGGAAAGGAGAGAGTGTAGAATGTAGTGTTACAGTCATAGCTAGAGTGTGGAGAAAGATTCACTTAAGGCGAGGTAGATCTGTGGGGAGTTTGCATGTTCTCCCCGTGTCTGTGTGGGTTTCCTCCGGGTGCCTCCCACAGTCCGGAGGACGTGCTGGTTGGGTGCATTGGCCGTGCTATATTCTCCCTCAGTGTAACCCGAACAGGCGCCGGAGTGTGGCGACTAGGGGATTGTCAGAGTAACTTCATTGCAGTGTTAATGTAAGTCTACTTGTGCCAATAATAAATAAACTTTAAGAGAGTTCGGAATTGAATCCAGTGCCTGTTTTTATGCCCCAGAATTGGGGCATGGGACAGAATTGCCCCACCTGCAAGAACAAAGAACCGTACAGCACAGGAACAGGCCCTTCGGCCCTTCAAGTCTGTGCTGGTCATGATGCCCAAACTAAACTTAAAAAAAAACCCTTCTCGGTCCATATCCCTCTATTCTCTCCCTACTCATCCGGATGCTTCCATCCCTTCCTCTTCCATACCTTAACCATCCCACAGAGTTGGCCTTGGGAGTGACCTTTAACCTCTCACTGTGAATGGGAGCTGGAAACTCTTCCTTCCTTCTGTAAATTATCACCATTTCATTACAACCAAGACGTCCTGTGATGACCCATCGATCATTCTTGGCTGTGGCATCTCTCGTCACCTTTACCCACCGTCTCCCTCACCCATGCCAATGACACTTGTGTTGAAGTGCAGCCCCTCAGGCACTGCCACACACTGGCATCTCATCCACGTGGCCACCGGAACATCAGGACTTCACAACCCAACTCTGACTAAATAGCATTCACCCAAAAAAAGGGAAGACGTTGCATTTATATAGCGCCTTTCATGTCCTCTTGTGCGTCCCAACTTCACAGCCAATGAAGTACTTCTGATCATAGAATCCCTGCAGTGTAGGTGGAGACTTTATTTGGCCCATCGAGTCTGCTCCGACCACAATCCCACCCAGGTCCTATTCCCATAACTCCCCTTATTTACCCTGCTAGACTCCCCTCGACACGAAGGGGCAATTTAGACGGCCAAACAACCTAACCCGCACATCTTTGGGCTGTGAGAGGAATGATGTAGAGATGCTGGCGTTGGACTGGGGTAAACACAGTAAGGAGTCTCACAACACCAGGTTAGAGTCCAACCAGACTGACACACCTGACGAAGGAACACTGTTTCTGAAAGCTTGTGAGATTACTATCAAATAAACTGGTTGGACTCTAACCTGGTGTTGTGAGACTTCTTATTGTGAGAGGAAACCAGAGCACCCGGAGGGAACCCACACAGACACGGGAAGAATGTGCAGACCCTGCACGGACAGTGATCCAAGGCTGGAATTGAACCCGGGTCCCTGGAGCTGTGAGGCAGCAGTGCTAACCACTGGGCCACCGTGCTGCCCGAGAAAGATTTGTCATCATTCACACCACGATCGTGTTGAGGGTGATGTTTTCCTTGTGGATGGTTGAGTGAGTGTGAGATGTTGGCACTGGTTGTGGGTTCGCAGATAGCACCTGTTTTTCACCTTACAGGCATGCCCACGGTAAGGAAATTAGCTGATTGAGATACTGGCGGATTGTTGCCCTGAGGCTCTCTCATCTCTCTCAGTGGCTGCTCTCCTTGACTGTAAGAACTTGGTGCCATTTTAGAACATAAGAACATAAGAAATAGGAGCAGGAGTGGGCCATCTAGCCCTTCGAGCCTGCCCCGCCATTCAATAAGATCATGGCTGATCTGTCGTGGCTCAGTTCCACATTCCCGCCCTCTCCCCATAACCCTTAATCCCCTCGCTTATCAAAAACCCATCAACCCGCGTCTTAAAAATATTTAGCAAGGAAGCCTCCACCACTTCAACGGGCAGAGAATTCCAGAGATTCACCACCCTTTGAGTGAAGAAGTTCCTCCTCAACTCCGTTCTAAACCACCCCCTCTTTATCTTGAGGCTGTGCCCCCTAGTCCTACTGTCCTTTCTGAGCGGGAAGAGTCTCTCCACCTCTATCCTATCCATCCCATTCATCATCTTATACGTCTCAATGAGATCCCCCCTCATTCTTCTAAACTCTAACGAGTACAAGCCTAGTTTATTCAGCCTCTCCTCATAGCTCAACCCCCTCAACTCCGGTATCAGCCTAGTAAACCTCCTCTGCACTCCCTCCAAGGCCAAAATATCCTTGCGTAAGTGGTGAAGTATGGGCCTATGCTGTGTTCGGACTGAGGCTGGAAAGCCCAAGGTGTTTTATGAAGTTAGCCCAGACCCTAAGTTTTACATTTGATTTTGGAATTGGAGTGAACATAACACGTTTCATTCCAGGTATGATTCAAGTGACCCACTAGGGAGCTTTGACCAAACAAAATTTATTTAAGAACATGGTTAAAATATGACAAAAGAATGAGCATAACTTTTACCAATTCCGACACTTAAATACGACACAATACAAGTCTTATGAGCTAGCTATCTCTGTTGTTCCGGGTTAAGCACCATCCCCATACAGACACACCCTTCTTCAGACTTTGCACAAAAAGTAAGTATGGTCACATGAGGTTCAATCTTCAGTTTTGTAACACCTACTGCGAATTGTCCTTTGAATGTTAGATCAATTCTCTGACGCTGCTGAAGTTTCCAGAAAGTTTTTGAAGGGAGAAAGGCTGAGAGACACTGCTTTCTTCCACCAGCTCCTGGCAGCTACTGAGAAACAAAAGTAAGAACTGGACCTCTCTGTGAAGCAGAGCTCTTGCTAGCCACCTGACAAGACCTGTCAATCCTCCTCAATCAAGCTCCACTCGGCAATCCCAAGGGACACATTAACACCACAGAACACTGCATTGGTCCAGATTAGGTTAGGTTGACTGGCCATGCTAAATTGTCCCTTCGTGTCTACAATCATAGAATCCTTACAATGCAGAAGGAGGCCATTTGGCCCATCAAGGCTGCACTGACCACAATTGCACCCAGGCCATATCTATCCCCTTAACCCCTTTTATTTACCCTGCTAGTCTCCCTGATATCAAGGGGCAATTTAGCATAGCCAGTCAATCTAACCCGCACATCTTTGGACTGTGGGAGGAAACCAGAGCACGTGGAGGAAACCCACGCAGACACAGGGAGAACATGCAAACTCCACACAGACAGTGACCCAAGGTCGGAATTGAACCCGGATCCCTGGCGCTGTGAGGCAGCAGTGCCTGGATAAAATGCTGTTTCGGAGATTCGATGGGTTGAATGGTTGAACCCCTTCTGCACTGCAGGGGTTCTATGGATTCTAATAGGTAATAGTTTGTAAGTTCTCAACAGAGTCACTGTATCTTACGAGCACCACAAAAATTACTGGCTATAGATGACTTACCCAAGACAGCACTATGAGCAAACTCATTCATGTTGCTATCCAACTCTCATGTGTGAACACAGTCCATTAGGAGAGAGAGGGTAACATGGTGCACAGTGGTTGACATCGCTGTCTCACAGCGCCAGAGACCCAGGTTCAGTTCAGGCCTTGAGTCACTGTCTGTGTGGACTCTGCAGGTTGTCCCCGTGCCTGCATGGGTTTCCTCCGGATGCTCCGGTTTCCTCCCACAATCCAAAGATGTGCGGGTTAGGTGGATTAGCCAGGCTAAATTGCCCCTTAGTATCCCAAAATGTGTAGGTCAGGTGGATTGGCCACGCTAACTGTGAAGGATTATGGTGGTACGGTGGGGAGTGACCCTAGGTAGAGTGCTGTTGGGGGGGATTAGTTAGAGGCATTGGCCATGGTGAATATGTAGGATTACAGGAATAGGGTGGGAGATATAGCCTGGGTAAGGTACTCTGCCAGAGAGTTGGGTGCAGACTGATGGGCCAGGAAGTAGATGTTTCCTCAGAAGGAACTCTTCAAAATGCAGCCAATGAAAATACAACAAAAACTTACCCCAGCTTATAAACCAAAGGAAGGGTTTAATAAAGATACTTCATTACTCCAAACTTGGAGTCTCACCCTAGACCACTCCACGCTCGCCACAATTCTACATCGTTCCTCATTTATAGTGAATCAGCTGGTCAGCTGATTATTACATCACGTTGTGATTGGTTCCATGGTTTACTGGGTCAGCTGACCCTTGTGCCCATTGGCCACATTACATCCAATACAAAGTTATCACTGGTTGCATTCTAACATCAGAGAGGCAGAAATGCTTCACGAGGCAAGTAGATTAAGTACTATTAATCCAGAAACTCAGCTAACGCTCCGGGGATCCGGGTTCGAATCCTGCCATGGCAGGTGGTGGAATTTGAATTCAATAAAAGTATTTGCAATTAAGGATCTACTGATTGTCGAAAAAACCCATCTGGTTCGTCAATGTCCATTAGGGAAGGAAATTTTCCATCGTTACCTGATCTGACCTACATGTGACTCCAAAGTGTGGTTGACTCTCAACTGCCCTCCAAGGGCAACTAGGGCTGGGTAATAAATGCTAGCCAGCCAGTGATGCACTTGCCCCATGAATAAACAAAAAAAGGGCAAGATTACAGAATCATAGAATCTCGATTGTGCAGAAGGAAGCCATTCGGCCCATCGAGCCTGCACCGATGAAAATTTCACCCAGACCCTATCCATGTAACTCCACATATTTATCCTAGCTAGTCCCACTTATACTTAGGGGTAATTTAGCATACAAAATCCACCTAACTGCATATCTTTGGACTGTGGGAGGAAGCTGGAACACCCGGAGGAAACCCACGCAGACACAGGGAGAATGTGCAAACTCCGCACAGACAGTGGCCCAAGCTGGGAATCGAACCCGGGTCCCTGGCACGGTGAGGTGGCAATGCTAACCACCGTGCCATCGAGTTGCGAGTGGCAAGGTGAGAATCACTCTTTAGCTCACCAGCCAGCCAGCACTGGGACTGAACTCTGGCCACAATGCTGTGTGCGACAATATGCCTGCACAATTCTTCTGCCTAATAGGCATTACAAACACATGCTTAAAGAAACATACAGTCAAATTCACTTTGTTTACGCTGCGATGAGATAAAAGAGGTTCGAGTTCTGTTTTAGGAATAATTCCCCAATCCACACCTATTCAAATCAAATTATGAGTGGCATGATGGCATAGTGGTTAGCACTGCTGTCTCACAGGGACCCGGGTTCAATTCCCAGCTTGGGTCACTGTCTGTGTGGAGTTTGCACATTCTCCCCGTGTCTGTGTGGGTTTCCTCCCACAGTCCGAAGGACGTGCAGGTTAGGTACATTGATGGAGAATTTGGCATGGCCAATGTACCCAAACAGGTGCCAGCATGCGGCGACTAGTGGACTTTTGCAGTGCTCTGTGGGTTTCCTCCGGGGTGCTCCGGTTTCATCCCACACTCCAAGGATGTTCGGGTTAGGTTGATTGGCCATGCTAAATTGCCCCTTAGTGTCCTGGGAGGTGCAGGTTAGAGGGATTAATGGGGTAAATGGGGTTACAGGGATAGGGCCTGGGTGGGATTGTGGTCGGTGCGGGCTCGATGGGCCAAATGGCCTCCTTCTGCACTGTAGGGATTCTACAGTCTGAAAGACGTGCTGGTTGGGTGGATTGGCCATGTCAAATTCACCCTCAGTGTACCCAAACAGGCGCCAGAGTGTGGCGGCTAGGGGATTACATTGCCGTGTTAATGTAAGCCCACTTGTGACAATGATAAATAAACTTTAAATTTTAATAAATGGAAATTCAGGAATTCACTGAAACTCAGAAAGAATTTTTTCCCCCCCAAAAACGTATCCAATAAGATTTTGGAGTGAACAAGATTGGACTGTAAGTGATCAAATATATTTCAACTTTGTATAAAAACTTTCTGTATCTCTCCCCTCCCCCCCAAACCCTCCCCCAGGGGTTACTGGGGGATTGAGTTTCAAAGCAAGTGCGCAGGGAGATTAGGTTACAAACACAAAAGGCTCAGTGGAACAAGCTGGAATCCTTCATCGCTCTGGGAAACACATATCAATCCAGGATGATTCGTCACGGAGTGAGGTCTTTTGGTCCACTGTGCCCGGGGCAGACAGTCGATTAGTCCCACTTGCCCACAGGCCTGCCTGTTCCATTACACATCCAATACCCCCTTTCTTGCAAATTGCCACTGAACCTGTCTGCAGGGAACATTCAGGCAGCATATTCCGGAAGGGTCTGAGGTGGAGGGTCAGGAGAGGGAGTCAGTGGGGTCACAGTGGGGAGAGAGAATCAGCCATCAGGTTAGTATTAAAGGATTTCCTGATAGTATACAAAAGATCACTCTCAGCGGAGATACTCAGAGGGTAGTAAGGGCGTGGAATGCCCTGCCTGCAGCAGTTGTGGACTCGCCAACTTTAAGGGCGTTCAAATGGTCAGTGGATAGACACATGGATAACATTTAGGTTAGAGGGTCATTAGATTGGTTCCACTGGTCGGCGCAACATCGAGGGCTGAAGGGCCTGTACTGCGCTGTAATGTTCTATGTTCTATGAGATACGCGGAGGGCACGGTGGCACAATGGTTAGCACTGCTACCTCACAATGTCAGGGACCCAGGTTCAATTCTGGCCTTGCGTGACCATGTGAAGTTTGCACGTTCTCCCCGTGTCTGTGTGGGTTTCCTCCAGTTTCATCCCACAGTCTTAAGATTTGATTTGATTTATTATTGTCATATGTATTATACAGTGAAAAGTATTGTTTCTCGCGCGCTGTACAGACAAAGCATACCGTTCATAGTGAAGGAAAGGAGAGAGTGCAGAATGTAGTGTTACAGTCATAGCTAGGGTGTGGAGAAAGATCAACTTAGTGCGAGGTAGGTGCATTTAAAAGCAGCAGGGAAGAAGCTGTTCTTGAGTTGGTTGGTACGTGACCTCAGGGTTTTGTATCTTTTTCCTGACGGAAGAAGGTGGAAGAGAGAATGTCCAGGTAATTATGGACCTCCTTGGTTGCTTTCCCGAGGCAGCGGGAGGTGGAGACAGAGTCAGTGGATGGGAGGCTGGTTTGCGTGATGGATTGGGCTACATTCACAACATTTTGTAGTTTCTTGCAGTCTTGGGCAGAGCAGGAGCCCATACCAAACTGTGAAACAACTGGAAAGAATGCTTTCTATGGTGCACCTGTAAAAGTTGGTGGGAGTTGAAATGGACATGCCAAATTTCCTTAGACTTCTGAGAAAGTAGAGGAATTAGTGGGCTTTCTTGACTATAGTGTCGGCATGTGTAGGTTAGGATAATTGGCCACGTTAAATTGCCCCTTAGTGTCCCAAGTTGTATAGGTGAGGGGGATTAGTGGGGTAAGTGTGTGGGGTCACAGGGTGGGGGAGGGGGGCCTGGATACTTTCAGAGAGTCAGTGCAGACTCGATCGTCTGAATTGCACTGTAGGGATTTCTATGATCCAGCTTCTGCACAAAAAAAAGTCTCACAAACAGCAATGCAATAATGAGGCAATCATTGCTTTTTAGGTGTTGGCCGAGGGATAAATATTGACCCGGAGGTCAGAGAGAGTTCACCTTCTCTTCTTTGACACGGGGCCGTGGGACTGGGTTTGAGTCGACCCGAGGGGGCAGTGGGGGCTTCAGTTCAACACCTCAGCTGCGAGGTCACACGTGTAAAGGTGTCGGAGCCACCGCGGGGTGGAGGCGACTTCCCTCGAGCCTGAATCTTGCAGCTGGGAGCCTTTGTACTCTGCTTCTCTGTGCACCCCGGTGCTCCCGGGCTGGCAAACGGAGGCTTGTTTAGTCTGCAATGCTTCAATCTACACTCGTCACCACTTAAATAAGGGTGAGGCTCTGTGAGGCAGCAAGGACGGACAGCCAGGATTGCTTACATTGTGTGACACTGGCCCTCGCTATAGTGAAAACACTGTCATCTAAAGGCTTTGAGTGGTGCAATTTATAGAATTTAATACTAACAAATGGAACAGAGTGTAAACATTGGGCTGGTTATAAACTCAAGGGTGGTCAGAAAAGGAACATTCCAAGGACTTATTCTCTCTTTTGACTTCCACTATAAAGCTGAATGAGGCGTTCATGATTTCAATTGACAGAAATCATTACCTAGAGTCGTAGAGATATACAACACGGAAGCAGGCCCTTCGGCCCGACTCGTCCACGCTGACCAGGTTTCCTAAACTGAACTGGTCCCATTTGCCTGCGTTTGGCCCCTATCCCGCTAAACCTTTCCCATCTACGTCCCTGTCCAAAATGTTGGAATTGTACCCGCCTGTTCCGCCTCCTCTGGCAGCTCATTTTCACACAGAGGGTGGTGCCGGTGTGGAAAAGTTGCCCCTCAGCTCCCCTTTGAAATGTTGCACCAGTCCATCCATTGGTGGATTGGCTATGTTAAACTGCCCCTTAGTGTCAGGGGGACTAGCTGGGGTAAATGCATGGGGTTACAGGCCCTGGGTGGGATTGTGGTCGGTGCAGACTCGATGGGCCAAATGGCCTTCTTCTGCACTGTAGGGTTTCTATGATTTTGCCTCCATACATAAACCTTCCTGGTCCCTAAGTGGCCCCAATTACCACCTTTTTACTGTATACATGCCTAAAGGAGACTTTGGGATTTCCTTTTATGTAACTGACAGTCTCATTCATACTTCCTTTTCATCATCTTATTTACTTTTTCACCTTCTATGTTCAGCCTTGTATTTTCTACCTGACAGCTATTATAAGCGCATTTCTTCTTCTCTATCTTCATCGCTAGCTCCTTTGACGGCCGGAGAGCCCTGGGTTTTTTTTCCCCTACTTTTCCCTTTCCAGGGAATATCCCTTCACTGTGCCTGAACTATCTCTTATTTGAAGGGAGCCAGCCCACTGTTCAGCGAATGTTTTTCCTGCCGTCCTTTGATCTCAGTTTATACGACCCCAAGACATTCTTTTCCCCGGTGAAGTTGGCTTGCCCCCACTTAATTATTGTTACTCTGGATGGTTCTCCGGGTTTTCCCACAGCTGTCAGACTTTTGAATGGACCAACCTCGCATTAAGTTGATCTTTCTCTACACCCGAGCTGTAACACTACATTCTGCACCCTCTCCTTCTCGATGAACGCTATGTTTTCTCTACAGCACGTAAGAAACAATGCTTTTCTTTGTATGTTAATACATGTGACAATAATAAATCAAATCAAAAAATCCTGTGATACAATGATCACTCTTTCCCAAATGTTTTCCCACTGATACTTATTCCACCTCATCCCCAAGAACCATGTTTATGCCCCCTTCCTTGTTGGACTGGAAACATACTGGAATAGAACATTTGCGTGAATACACTTGGGGAACTCCTGCCCTCTCTCTGCCCTTTACAATACTATTCTCCCACTGTATATTTGGCTAATGAAACTCCCCCATTATAACTATCCCATTATTCATGCACCTCTCTATAATTTCCTTCCAAATTTTATCCTCCACATCCTTCCCACTCATTGGTGATCTACAGACCACACCGAGCAATGTGACTACACCTCCCTTGCTCCTTATCCGTAGCGACAAGGATACTGAAGAAGGTGAACCTTCTCTTGTAATGCTCTTCTGAAGCAATTCCGCCACCATTCCCCCATCAATTTCCCTATCTTTCTTAAATGCCCAGGGATAATTAACACCCAGTTCTGTCCTTCTGGGTACAGAGGGATATGGGCCAAATGTGGGCAATTGGGACTAGCTTAGTGGTAAAAATGGGGCGCCATGGACAAATTGGGCCAAAGGCCCTGTTTCCATGCTGTAAACGTCTCTGACTCTTTTAAAAGAATGCTTTTGCTGGACTATATTTACCTCACCCCTTGTGGTTAGTTACAAAGTTTGATGCGAAATTTAATTCAATAACCTACTGGGGGTTAATGGGTGCTATTCGGATTGGCGGATGGTGACTAGTGGAGTGCCCCAGGGGTCGGTGCTGGGGCCTCAGCTATTTACCATTTATATAGATGATCTGGAGGAGGGAACCGAGTGTAGGGTGTCGAAATTTGCTGATGACACCAAGATCAGTGGAACGGCAAATTGTGCGGAGGGTGTGGAGAGTCTGCAGAAGGATCTAGATAGGCTGGGCGAATGGGCCAGGAACTGGCATATGGAATTCAATGTTGGCAAGTGTGAGGTGGTCCACTTTTGTAGGAATAATGGTAGGAAGGACTATTACTTACGTGGCGAAAAACTGCAGCAGGCGACGGTGCAGAGGGACCTCGGGGTCCTTGTGCATGAGTCACAAAAACCCAGCTTGCAGGTGCAGCAGGTGGTCAGGAAGGCGAATGGGATGCTGGCCTTCATAGCGAGGGGGATTGAATATAAAAGTAGGGAGGTCTTGCTGCAGCTGTATAGGGCATTGGTGAGGCCGCAGCTGGAGTACTGTGTGCAGTTTTGGTCGCCGCACTTACGCAAGGATATTTTGGCCTTGGAGGGAGTGCAGAGGAGGTTTACTAGGCTGATACCGGAGTTGAGGGGGTTGAGCTATGAGGAGAGGCTGAATAAACTAGGCTTGCACTCATTAGAGTTTAGAAGAATGAGGGGAGATCTCATTGAGACGTATAAGATGATGAATGGGATGGATAGGATAGAGGTGGAGAGACTCTTCCCGCTCAGAAAGGATAGTAGGATTAGGGGGCACAGCCTCAAGATAAAGGGGGGGCGGTTTAGAACGGAGTTGAGGAGGAACTTCTTCACTCAAAGGGTGGTGAATCTCTGGAATTCTCAGCCGTTGAAGTGGTGGAGGCTACCTCGCTAAATATTTTTAAGATGCGGGTTGATGGGTTTTTGATAAGAGAGGGGATTAAGGGTTATGGGGAGAGGGCGGGAATGTGGAACTGATCCACTTCAGATCAGCCATGATCTTATTGAATGGCGGGGCAGGCTCGAGGGGCTAGATGGCCTACTCCTGCTCCTATTTCTTATGTTCTTATATGTTCAATGTTAAGAACGCTCATTAGACACTGAAAGTTACATATCTCCTGCTTTCCAAGAAGAATCCGTACCTTTTCCTGGAGTGACGCCGTCTCGTTCTTTTAGTCACCTTCATCACAACCCAAACCAGAAAACTTTCGAATTCCCCTGGAGTCTCCACAGGCTGGCGCCTGGCTGCAGAGCGCAGACACTTCTCCCTGGATTTAGTATTTCAGTTACAGTATTTTAAAATAAACCTCTGGCGTGGATTAGTCAGATTTCAGGGATTTTCTGGGGAAATTAATACTTGTTTGGCAGTAACACGGGATCACGCTAAATTCCTCGGGGCTGGGATTTTGGCCTGATGACTTGGCGCCAACCTCGGGATCACTTCATACAATCCCTACAGTGCAGGAGGAGGTCATTCGGCCCATCGAGTCTGCACTGACAACAAGCTCACCCAGCGTAACCTCACACATTTACCCTGCTGATCCCCCTTGGCACTAAGGGGCAACTTACCATGGCCACTCCACCTAACCCGCACATCTTTGGACTGTGGGAGGAAACCCACGCAGACATGGGGAGAATGTGCAAACTCCACACAGACAGTGGCCTGAGGCAGGTATTGAACCTGTGAGGCAGCGGTGCTAACTACTGTGCCACCGTGTCACCTCAGGATCGAACCCTGCACTGTGCCCGGTGCAGCTGCGGGCATGATTTTCAAAGCCAAGGCTGGTGGAGGGCCAAAGAGGGCAGAACCATCACTTAAATAAGGGGAAGCAAGAGGGTCTAAATGCTGGAGGGCTAAAGGTTCTGCTGCCTTGAGGGAGCAGCAGCCCTGCCGAGGCAGGTAAGGAAAAAAGAGGGAGCTCTGAGATGGAGGAGTCCTCCTCAGCGCATTGATACAGTTCAAAACAAAGTTGTACGCAGCTGTCACACCACCACGATCGAGGGAAAACCGCTTCACCAGATGGGCCCAAGGCTGCAGCTCTAGACATTGAGACGATATGGTTAGCAACGGAGTAGGGAGTGAGGGTGGGGATACATGGGGTAGGTTTAAAAACTCCACTGGGGAGTCACAGAATCACTCCACTGCAATGTGTACCATCCATCATTGCTGAAACACCCCGATGGGTACCATCCATCATTGATAAAACACCGTGATGTGTACCATCCATCATTGATAAAACACCGCGATGTGTACCATCCATCATTGCTGAAACACCCCGATGGGTACCATCCATCATTGATAAAACACCGTGATGTGTACCATCCATCATTGATAAAACACCGCGATGTGTACCATCCATCATTGATAAAACACCGTGATGTGCACCATCCATCATTGATAAAACACCGCGATGTGTACCATCCATCATTGATAAAACACCGCGATGTATACCATCCATCATTGATAAAACACCGCGATGTGTACCATCCATCATTGATAAAACACCGTGATGTGTACCATCCATCATTGATAAAACACCGCCATGTGTACCATCCATCATTGATAAAACACCGCCATGTGTACCATCCATCATTGATAAAACACCGTGATGTGTACCATCCATCATTGATAAAACACCGTGATGTGTACCATCCATCATTGATAAAACACCGCGATGTGTACCATCCATCATTGATAAAACACCGCCATGTGTACCATCCATCATTGATAAAACACCGCCATGTGTACCATCCATCATTGATAAAACACCGCCATGTGTACCATCCATCATTGATAATACACCGCGATGTGTACCATCCATCATTGATAAAACACCGTGATGTGTACCATCCATCATTGATAAAACACTGCCATGTGTACCATCCATCATTGATAAAACACCGCCATGTGTACCATCCATCATTGATAAAACACTGCCATGTGTACCATCCATCATTGATAAAACATTGTGATGTGTACCATCCATCATTGATAATACACGGCGATGTGTACCATCCATCACTGATAAAACACCATGATGTGTACCATCCATCATTGATAAAACACCGCGATGTGTACCATCCATCATTGCCAAAACACCGCTATGTGTACCATCCATCATTGATAATACACGGCGATGTGTACCATCCATCACTGATAAAACACCGCGATGTGTACCATCCATCATTGATAAAACACCGCGATGTGTACCATCCATCATTGCTAAAACACCACGATGTATGCCATCCATCATTGCTAAAACACCGCGATGTGTACCATCCATCATTGATAAAACACCCCGATGTGTACCATCCATCATTGATAAAACACCGTGATGTGTACCATCCATCATTGATAAAACACCGCGATGTGTACCATCCATCATTGCTAAAACACCACGATGTGTACCATCCATCATTGATAAAACACCGTGATATGTACCATCCATCATTGATAAAACACCGCGATGTGTACCATCCATCATTGATAAAACACCGCGATGTGTACCATCCATCATTGATAAAACACCGCCATGTGTACCATCCATCATTGATAAAACACCGTGATGTGTACCATCCATCATTGATAAAACACCGCGATGTGTACCATCCATCATTGATAAAACACCACGATGTGTACCATCCATCATTGATAATGCACCGCGATGTGTACCATCCATCATTGATAAAACACCGCGATGTGTACCATCCATCACTGATAAAACACCACGATGTATACCATCCATCATTGATAATGCACCGCGATGTGTACCATCCATCATTGATAAAACACCACGATGTATACCATCCATCATTGATAATGCACCGCGATGTGTACCATCCATCATTGCTAAAACACCACGATGTGTACCATCCATCATTGATAAAACACCGCGATGTGTACCATCCATCATTGATAAAACACCGCCATGTGTACCATCCATCATTGATAAAACACCGCGATGTGTACCATCCATCATTGATAAAACACCGCGATGTGTACCATCCATCATTGATAAAACACCGCGATGTGTACCATCCATCACTGATAATGCACCGCGATGTGTACCATCCATCATTGATAAAACACCGCCTTGTGTACCATCCATCACTGATAAAACACCCCGATGTGTACCATCCATCACTGATAATGCACCGCGATGTGTACCATCCATCATTGATAAAACACCACGATGTGTACCATCCATCATTGATAAAACACCGCGATGTGTACCATCCATCATTGATAAAACACCCCGATGTGTACCATCCATCATTGATAAAACACCGTGATGTGTACCATCCATCATTGATAAAACACCCCGATGTGTACCATCCATCATTGATAAAACACCCCGATGTGTACCATCCATCATTGATAAAACACCCCGATGTGTACCATCCATCATTGATAAAACACCGCCATGTGTACCATCCATCATTGATAAAACACCGCGATGTTATGAAGATTTCATATCATTGCCAGTCTAACTGACCCAGTCGTTGTGTGCTTATTTTACCTTGAAGTCAGCACCAACTGAAAAGCAAATACCTTCAGCCTGCTGAAGGTTCCTCACTGGACTCAGTAAATCACATGAATGAATATGACTTCCCTTTCTCGCTTTTGTGTGAGTGTGTGTGTGTGTCCGTGTGTGTGTGTGTCCGTGTGTGTGTGGTAAGATGCCCTACGTGACTGTCGTGTGGAGTTTGCACATTCTCCCTGTGTCTGCAGTGGTTTCCCCTGTATGCTCCTGTGTCCTCCCACACTCCAAACAAGGTTAATTGGCCATGTTAAACTGACCCTAGTGTCGGGGGATTAGCAGGGTTAGTATGTGGGGTAACGGGATTAGAGCCTGGGTAGGATTGTGTTTGATGCAGACTTGATGGGCTGAATGGCCTCCTTCTGCATTGTGGGGATTCTAAGACATTCTGTTAGAGATTCAATGGGCTGACTGGCCTCCTTCTGCACTGTCAGGATTCAATGATTCTAAGATATTCTGTTCGAGACTTGAGGGGCTGAATGGCCTCTTTCTGCACTGTGGGGACTCTGTGATCCCTCTATTTTGGGGGCTGAGTAACTCACAAAGAGATAACTCCGTTTCAAACGGACAGGACGAGAAAACCAAGGTGAGTGGTTCCTTCCCCCTGCAGCTGCTGGCTGAACAAGGCTGAAAAGCAAATAACTCACTGTGCTGTTTACAACGGTCAAGCATTGTGAGGGTTTAGGCAACATTTAGACAGACTTAACATTCTGAACCGCACTGCAGCTCTCAAACCGCCTACTATCTCCTTTCATGTACAGAACACGATTGGTTAAAGTGATACTTAAATGTTTCGAGAGAGAGAAAGAAAAGTGGAATTTAAAAAAGCTAAACAAACACAAGACAGACGGAATCACCCCCCAGGGATCACCCGCTTTTCTACAAGTACCTTGTATGCCGTAATGCCAATTGAGCCGTGACCTCCTGGCTTCATCCGTGTATGGTACAGCCACCCAAGGCATCTCGTTGAAATACTGTTTGTAGGAATCTTCTGACCTAGGGATGAAGAACGGCAGGACTTACATTGCATTCTGTTTTTGTCAACCCATGTCTCAGGGTGCGGGGGCGCAGCGGGGGTGTGTCACCTTGGTTGAGATCTGCAGCTCAAGAGGCAGCAGATGTCAAGAGGCACCACGAATAGACCCGGTAGCCGGCCACTAGGAGACGTGGGAGACGTCTCCAAGCCCCCCTCCAACCCACCCACCTCTCCCCCTGCCCCGCATGCATTTTCCCCAGCCACTCCTTCCGCTTTGCCCCTTCCAAAATGCAGCAACAGCTGTTAAAAAGCTTATTTCTTCGTCACAGGTAAGGCTTACATTAACACTGCAATGAAGTTACTGTGAAATTCCCCTAGTCGCCGCCCTCCGACGCCTGTTTGGGTCACTGCACCCTAACCAGCACGTCTTTCGGACTGTGGGAGGAAACCCACGCAGACACAGGGAGAACGCGCAGACTCCACACAGTGACCCCAAGCCGGGAATCGAACCCGTGTCCCAGGCATTGTGAAGCAGCAGTGCTAACCACTGTGCCACCGTGGTGCTGTAGAGATATAAACAAAATTTTGGTGCATGGGACGAGAGCTCATGCCACAAAACAAGACATTCTCCCATCCATCTCTCTAGCCTGGCATTTATCCTCTTAATGACACTAAGCATTTGACATTTTTTTTATTTGTTCATGGTGGGCATTTAGTGCCCATCCCTAATTATCCTTGCGAAGGTGGTGGTGGTGAGCTGCCTTCTTGAATCGCTGCAGTCTGAGAGATGTAGGTGAACCCACAGTGCTGTTAGGGAGGGAGTTCCAGGACTTTGACCCAGCGACTGCAAAGGAATGGCTGGTATATTTCCAAATCAGGATGGTGAGTGGCGTGGAGGCGATTGCATTGCCAAGCTACCTGCGATATACTCAGCAGTAACACCCATTGGCTACATCAGGACACAGAGTGACTCCAGGCGCTAATACACCATGTGCCCTGCAGGACTACTGAAACTTAACAAAGGCTTCAATACACACTTCTAGCTTGGTGACCTTCCTTCTCCATCTCTGTTATAGAGTCATAGAGGTTTACAGCAGGGAAACAGGCCCTTCGGCCCAACTTGTCCATGCTGCCCCCTTTTTTAAACCACTAAGCGAGTCCCAATTGCCCCCATTTGGCCCATATCCTTCTATACCCATCTTACCCATGTAACTGCCTAAATGTTTTTTAAAAGACAAAATTGTACTCACCTCTACTACTACCTCTGGCGGCTCATTCCAGACACTCACCACCCTCTATGTGAACAAATTGCCCCTCTGGACCCTTTTGTATCTCTCCCCTATCACCTTAAACCCTCTAATTTTAGACTCCTCTACCTTTGGGAAAAGATGTTGACTATCTAGCTGATCTATGTCCCTCATTATTTTATAGACCTCTATAAGATCACCCCTAAGCCACCTACACTCCAGAGAAAAACGTCCCAGTCTATCCAGCCTCTCCTTATAACTCAAACCATCAAGTCCCAGTAAATCTTTTGTGTTCGAGGCAGGACAACTTGTATAAGTTGATTAGAAACAGCAATCTGTAGAATCACTAATCTTTGTAATTGTTTATAACTTAACCAGAGAGAGAATGCTGGAAAATCGCAGCAGGTCTGGCAGCATCTGTAAGGAGAGAAACGCGCTGATGTTTCGAGTCCAGACAGTGCTGGATTTAGGCATAAGCTAAACAAACTACAGCTTAGCACCTCACTATCTGCAGGGGCCTCACAAAATTTCAGAAGATTTACAGTGAAGAGAACATTTAAGAACAGACACCAGAAAAGACAAAGAAAGCACCAGCTTGAAAAGCAACTCAAAAAATTATCCAATGTTGACCGTTACTTTACTCCAGAAACGGACAAGGACCCACAAACCCAAGGTGATCCGCAAAGTCCAAACAACCACAGCCTAGTGCCTCTGCTACTGAGACAACAGTCTGAGATCTCAGCTGAGGAAAACACTGGAAGTGATGGAAATGCGAGTATTGCAGAGCTGACATCCACAGTGGAAACAACAAAATTCACGAAACTCAACGATGTAGGTCAATGGGGGTGTCTTAACCGAGGATGAGCTCTCATACTGGATCCATAAGGGCCCTTCAGCGTGTCAACACTGAAACAGCCCATTTGAAAACTCAAAGCGGTCATTCAAAAATCAAGATATTGTTCAAAAGGTCTTTTTCAGTCCGGAAAAGTTAATGGTGAAATATATGATCGGGAATGGCTAGTGTACTCTCCAACAACCGTGAGACCTTTTGGTGCAACTTTTTAACAAGGGGCGTCCAAGCTTTATATAGCTCAGGACCTCACCCAGTCTAAATCCCACATCGAGTCCAGATGAGCCTTTGTCAAAGCCTTTCTCTATAGTTTGTCGGGGTTCTGATAAAAGGTGGATCTGTCACATTAACACTCCTTCTCTCTCCACAGATACCATCAGACCTGCCGAGTGTTTCCAGCATTTTATATTTGTAATTCACATTCCCGACATCTGCAGTCATTGTTTTATTTCTTGTCGTAATACCGCGCTGCCTTTCGCCCGACACCGTCATTCCTTTTGCCACTTAATCTTTCCTGTCTTCCCTGTGCCCTTTCCCCTATGGCTGGACCCCTGTGCTTGCTTCAAACCGACTGCGTGTTCCAGTTCGGACAGCAGGGTGACAGGGTCGCAATGTTAGCTTTGATTTCACGCTCCGCTGATGCGGCCGTCAAAATGCTGAGCGCTTCCAGAACCTTCTGCCCAGATTCCAGATTTCCAGCATCTGCATTCCTTTAAACAATAGTTTGGACTGTCTTGTCTACGATCGCTGCTCACCCAGAGCTCACACAAAGTTAACAGGGGCAAAACCATTAAGGGAGATGGTGCCAACTGGTTAAATGGAGTCAGGCTGCTGATACCTCACCATCTAATGCCCACAGGCACCATTGTAATAACATTCCTGTAAGTACTTGATGTACTGGGATGTTGATTAGAAACTAGAAGCAGGAGTAGGCCATTCGGCCCTCCGAGCCTGCTCCGCCCATTCATTATGATCATGGCTCATCATCAAACTCAATATCCCTTGATCCCTTGGCCCCAACAACTATATCTAATCGCTTCTTGAAATTGCACAGAATTTTGGCCTCGACAACTTTCTGCGGTGGTGAATTCCACACATTTACCACCCATTGGATGACGAAATTTCTCCTCAGCTCAGTCCTGCGAGCAGTGGCCTGCTAGCTATGGTATACGGCATGTTCGATGGGCTGAATGGCCTTCTCTGAATGTTGTGATACATTCTGGCTTGTTGCAGAACGTGGGAACTTGTGGCTCATACTCCGAGTTGCTCCTCCCAAGTTAAGTCAAGGGTGTCCAACGTATGGCCCTCGGAAAACATGTAGCCCACCAATCATGGTTCCTCACCTCTCGCAACTTGGTCCGCTTTGGCTAAAATTTTCCAGCCCTTCCAGAATCTTCCCGTCCTGCCGATGGCAACCCCCAGTGGCCCAGATGCCCGCAAAATCCCGTAGACATTGATTTGATTTATTATTGCTACACATATTAGTATACAGTGAAAAATATTGCTTCTTGCGTACTACACAGACAAAGCATACCATTCAGAGAGAAGGAAAGGAAAGGGCACAGAATGTAGTGTTACAGTCATAGCTACGGTGCAGAGAAAGATCAACTTAATGCAAGGCAGGTCCATTCAAAAGTCTGATGGCAGCAGGGAAGAAGCTGCTCTTGAGTTGATTGGTACATGACTTTTGTATCTTTTTCCTGACGGAAGAAGGTGAAAGAGAGAATATCCGGGGTGCATGGGGTCCTTGATTATGCTGGCTGCTTTGCCCAGACAGTGGGAAGTGTAGGAAGTGTCACGGGTGGGAGGCTGGTTTGAGTGATGGACTGGGCTATGTTCATGACCTTTTGTAGTTTCTTTGCAGTCTAGGGGCAGAGCAGGAGCCCATACCAAGCTGTGATACAACCAGAAAGAATGCTTTCTATGGTGCATCTGTAAAAGTTGATGACAGATGGAGCTGACATGCCAAATTTCCTTAGTCTTCTGAGAAAGTAGAGGCGTTGGTGGGGCTTTCTTAACTATAGTGTCAGCATGGGGGGACCAGGACAGGTTGTTGGTGATCTGGACACCTAAAAATTTGAAGCTGTCAAATATCGACGTAGACAGGGACATGCCCTCCATTACACTTCCTGAAGTCGATGACTATCTCCTTTGTTTCGTTGGCACTGAGGGAGATTGTTATTGCACCAGTTCACTAGATTCTTTATCTCATTCCTGTACTCTGCTTTGTTGTTGCTTGAGATCCGACCCACTATGGTGGCATCATTGGGCAGGGCTGGGCCATCCCAATGTTGGCCACTGGCAAGCCTCCACCGCCTGTGTATGTGTGTGTGTGTGTGTGTGTGTGTGTGTGTGTGTATGTATGTGTGTGTGTGGGGGGGGACCCGGATAGGGTGGGGTGGGAGGGAAGAATCCCACCCTTTGGGTTTATAATTGTCAGTGTGACCAGCTTGTATTCCAGGTTTGGAAAGGCTGATTGCTTCGCCAAGTTGCCTGAGTAGCAGATAAATCCTAAGTCAGAAAGCGGCAGGACTTATTAACCAGGGGGAGATGCAAATTAACGCTGGAAACAGGGCTTTAGCGCTGTGCAGGAGCTCTAAGGGACTCGCTGTGTGGGCCGATAAGCTCCAACACTCTGTGAACTAAGTGGTTGGGTCTTGGTGGAAAACTCCTTAGCAACAAGGTTACTCCTTCATTTTCTTCAGCCTCTCCTTTAACTGGAGACACAGTTGGGCTCTTTCGATGCAGACATTCTTCCAAGAGGAAGACTTGGAGTCAAAATCCCCATGATTTACGTGCACATAACAACACAAGGGCAGGCTGAAAGCTGATATGTAATGGGTTTGTTTGTTGTTCTACAGCTGCCAAATCATCTCAGTGCTGTCCAGGACAGGAAAAAGCTTATGTTTATAATTAAAGTCACTGGTTATAAATACTTGCTGAAGAATGCAAGAGCCAGTGCTGGCCAAATGCCATCCGCAATTCTGACCTTCCGTTTGCTTCCACTACAGTGTCAGCCAGAGATAACAGAATGGATTTTATATCGCATTCCTCCCTTTGTCTCTCTCTCTCTCTCTCTTCCCCACACACACTAACTCAGTGCTGGACAATAAAGTTAAAGTTTACTTATCAGCGTCGCAAATAAAGCTTACATTAACACTGCAATGAAGTTACTGTGAAATACCCCTCGTCGCCACACTCCGGCGCCTGTTCGGGTCAATGCGTCTGACCAGCACGCCTTTCCGACAGTGGGAGGAAACCGGAGCATCCGGAGGAAACCCAAGCAGATATGGGGAGAATGTGCAGACTCTACACACACAGTGACCCAAGCCGGGAATCGAACCCGGGTCCCTAGCACCGTGAACAGGTTAGGCAAAGCAAGACATGTGACCCGCAATGTCTAAGTTTATTAAGAGTCACAAGTCGGTTTACATTAACACTGCAATGAAGTTACTGTGAAAATCCTCTAGTTGTCAATTCCCGAGTGGATTTATTCCTTGTTTCTACATCCCCCTCCCCAGCGCAAACTTCAAGACCTTTTTTTCCTACCCCACTGACACGTAAGAAGTCAAACATTTAGTGTGCGAGATCCCAGCAGCATCGGGAGTTGGGTGGCATTTTTGGATTGGAACCCAAAGCTAGGACTCAGATCACTTAAAAAGCAGAAGAAAAGTTTAAAGTTTCTTTATTAGTGTCACACGTCAGTTCATATTAACACTGCAGTGAAGATACTGTGAAAATCCCCTAGTCGCCACACTCTGGCACCTGTTCAGGTACACTGAGGGAGAATTTAGCACGGCCAATGCACCATAACCACTGCATCTTTCCAGTCGGGTGCTCCAGTTTTCTCCCACTGGTTTAAGGTGAAAGTGTCCAGAGGGACAATTTTTTCCCACAGAGAGTGGTGAGTGTCTGGAATGAGCTGCCAGAGGTAGTAGCAGAGGCGGGTACAATTTTGTCTTTTAAAAAGCTTTTAGACAGTTACACAGGTAAGAGGGATGTGGGCCAAACACGAGCAATTGGGACTAGTTTAGTGGTTAAAAAAAGGGGCAGCATGGGCAAGTTGGGCCGAAGGGCCATGTCCATGCCATGAACCTCTATGATATCCAGAGGAAATCCACGTAGACATAGAAAGAACATGCAAACTCCACGCACATAGTGACCCAAACTGGGAATCGAACCCGGGTCCCCTGGCGCTGTGAGGCAGCGGTGCTAACCACTGTGCCACCTTGTCAGGTAAATATTATGGTCCTGCTACCAATTGGCAAACAAGTTCGGCAAGATACCCATACAATGGAGCGGGTTAAATTTATGAGCTTAGAAAATAGGAACAGGAGCAGGCCATTCGGCCCATCGAGCCTGCTCCACCATTCATTATGATCGTGGCTGATCCTCTATCTCAATGCCACGTTCCGGCGCTCTCCCCGTACCCTTCACGTCTTCAGAGTCCTGATATATTTCTACTTCTTAAATATATTCAGTGACTTCCACAGAGAATAGGAGGCGATGGCCTAGTGCTATTATCGCTAGACTATTAATCCAGAAACTCAGCTGATGTTCTGGGGACGCAGGTTCGAATCCCGTCACAGCAGATGGTGGAATTTGAGTTCAATCAAAAATATCTGGAATTAAGAATCTACTAATGACCACAAAATCTTTATTGATTGTCAGAAAAACCCGACTGGTTCACTGTCCTTCAGGGAAGGAAATCTGCCATCCTTACCTGGTCTGGCCTAAATGTGACTCCAGAGCCACAGCAACAGTTGACTCTTAACTGCCCTCAGGTAACTAGGGATGGGCTAGCTAGCCACGTCCATGTCTCCAGAATGAATAAAAAGGTAGATAATTCCCCTGGTTCACCACCCTCTGAGTGAAAAACTTTCTCCTCATCTCTGTCCTGAGTGGCCTTCTCCATATCTGAGACTGTGACCCCTAGTTCTAGACCCTCTAGCCAGAAGGAACATCAGCCCTGTCCACACTTTAATGAGATCCCCTCTCATTCTTCTCAACTCCAGTGAATACAGGCCCACTCGACCCAATCTCCTCTCAATCAACAATCCTGATACACCAGGAATCAGTCTGGGGTGTATTCTACCCAGTTATCCCTCCACAACACCTGATAAAAGGGGAGGCTAGACCATAGTGGTATGGTCACTGGATTAGTAATCCAGAGGCCCAAGGTAATGCTCTGGGAACCTACGTTCAAATCCCAGAGGGTGAAATTTGAACCCATCTGATTGGTACCACACCCACAGTTTGAGAAGGACGTGAGAGATGGCAGAAGGGGTTTTCTCGAACGGTTCCAGGGTTGGGGGGAATTACAGCAACGTGGATGAACCGGAGAAGCTGGGATTGCTCTCCTGTGAGCAGAGGAAGCTGATGGCAGGTTTGTCGGAGGTATTTGAATTCATGAACATAAGAACATAAGAAATAGGAGCAGGAGTAGGCCATCTAGCCCTTCGAGCCTGCCCCGCCATTCAATAAGATCATGGCTGATCTGTCGTGGCTCAGTTCCACATTCCCGCCCTCTCCCCATAACCCTTAATCCCCTCGCTTATCAAAAACCCATCAACCCACGTCTTAAAAATATTTAGCGAGGCAGCCTCCACCACTTCAACGGGCAGAGAATTCCAGAGATTCTATATAAATGGTAAATAGCTGAGGCCCCAGCACTGACCCCTGGGGCACTCCATTAGTCACTAACCGCCAATCCGAATAGTACCCATTGACCCCCACTCTCTGCCTCCTATTTGACAACCAATCCTCTATCCATGCTAACACCCTACCCCCAACTCCATGTCCCCTGACCTTCTGCAATAACCTCTTGTGAGGTACTTTGTCGAACGCCTTCTGAAAATCAAGAAAGACCACATCCACCGGCTCTCCTCTATCCACTGCCCTAGACACATCCTCATAGAACTCCAGTAAATTTGTCAGACACGACTTCCCTTTAATGAAACCGTGATGCGTCTGCTCTATCAAGCAATTCCCCTCAAGATGCCTCGCTATTTCCTCCTTGATGACGGATTCTAACATTTTACCTACAACAGATGTTAAACTAACTGGCCTATAATTCCCTGCCTTTTGCCTGGCAACCTTTTTAAACAACGGCGTAACATTAGCCGTTTTCCAATCTTCTGGCACTTCCCCGGAATCCAGCGACGTCTGGAAAATAACCACCAAGGCATCCACTATCATCTCTGCCATTTCTTTCAGAACCCTCGGATGCATTCCATCCGGTCCTGGGGACTTGTCCACAATTAGTCCCTCCAGTCTGTCGAGCACCGCCTCTCTAGTAACAGTAATGTCATTAAGACCCTCCAGTCCTACCACCTTTCCATCACTAACACCCGGCAAAGTATTCACATCCTCCTCCGTGAAGACCGAAACAAAAAAGTTATTCAAGACCTCAGCCATTTCCCCATCCCCTACCACCAAGTCCCCCTTCTCATCCTCTAAGGGTCCAATGTTCACCCTAGCCAGCCTCTTCCTTTTTATATATTTATAAAAACTCCTGCTAAAATGCCCTCCATACCAGGCAACATCCTGGTAAATCTTTTCTGTACCCTCTCCAAAGCCTCCACATCCTTCTGGTAGTGTGGTGACCAGAATTGAACACTGTATTCCAAGTGTGGCCAAACTAAGGTTCTATAAAGCTGCAACATGACTTGCCAATTTTTAAGCTCAATGCCCCGGCTGATGAAGGCAAGCATGCCGTATGCCTTCCTGACTACCTTCTCCACCTGCATTGCCACTTACAGTGACCTGTGTACCTGTACACCCAGATCCCTCTGCCTATCAATACTCTTAAGGGTTCTGCCATTTACTGTATATTTCCTACCTGTATTATACCTTGCAAAATGCGTTACCTCAATTTGAAAATTCACACTCCTTCCTATTTCTGGGGCCTCTTTCAGCCCTGCCATCCTCTAGAGAGCCTGAGTTCCTCCAATTCTAGTCTCTTATTCATCCTGGTTTCCTTCACCCTGTCACTGGCAATTGTGCCTTCAGCCGTCTATACCCTAAGCTCTGAAATTCCCTTTTTAAACCTCCCTGCTCCCCTATCCTCCTTTAAGACACTGCTTAAAGCTGCCTCTCTGACCAAGGCCACCCTGTCTTAATTGCTATGGTTCAGGCATGGTGGCACAGTGGTTAGTACTGCTGCCTCACAGCGCCAGGCACCCTTGGTCACTCTCTGTGTGGAGTTTGCATGTTCTCCCTGTGTGGGTTTCCTCTGGGTGGTTTGGTTTCCTCCCACAGTCCAAAGATGTGTGGGTTAGGTGCATTGGCCATGCTAAATTGACCCTAGTGTCAGGGGGTTTAGCAGGGTAAATGTGTGGGATTACAAGAACAGGGGCTGGGTGGGATTATAGTCAGTATAGATGGGCCAAATGGCCCCCTTCTATACTGTAGGATTCTAAAGATCTAAGGTCAGAAACTCCAAAATGTTTTATGGAGTTTTGTATCTTGAATTTAGCTACGATAAGCATGGGATGTTTCACTTCAGGTTTGATTCAAATGACCTACGAGGGAGCTTTTACCAAACAAAGTTTATTTAAGAATGTAGTTAACATGTATAGTAAGAACCCTTATCAAACAAGAAACAAAACAAACACTATAATGTATAACCCTTAACAAATATATCTAATGTGTACCAATCAAACCAATCCGGTAGACAAAAGATCTTTTCCACAGGTTTAACACAGCAAGGACTAATGCTCACGGAATACTAGATTTGGGTCCTTTGGATGAAGCCTGCAGTCTCTGAATAGAGTCAGAACAGTTAAAGTCAGAACAGCTTTACAAAGTACTAGGGACTCTAGGCAAGCCACCAACAGTCGATTCCCCCCTTCAGAAAGGCAAGACCTTGCTTTCAGGTAACCAGCAGAATTTCCAAAACCAGGCAGAGAGAGAGAGACTTCTTTTCAGCTTGATGCCTCTTCTAAAACTAAAACCCAAACCTGCAGCTCCAAACTGAGTGAAAATAAAATTCCTGTCACCTGACCTGCCAGTTTTTCTCCTAAAAATGCAGAGTCATAACCACCTCAGTAAAAATAAACAAACCCCCATTTAAGCAGCAATGAAAAGATTCTGTTTTTCTCATTGTTGCCGGGCTGTCTCCCAAACTGAGAAAGTTTGTTTACAACTGCAGAGCACATGATTTAAAAAAAACACTTCTTAAAGGTACACTCATGTCACATGATGTCTCCATCTTTAGCTTGGTGTCAATTTTTGGTTTGATCTGGGACACTGGACCAGGAGAAAGCATGCAAATATATGAATTAGAAATGTGAGGAGGCACCTCGAAGCTGGGAAAAGGGTAAATTTTGATTTCTGGGGCCGGGCTTGGGGGCCGTAATTGTTTCCAGCACTACCCTCTTCCTCCCTGGAAACTGACAGTGAGTGAAGTGTAACATCCGACTGATTGGTGACCACCACGTGTGAACAATAACAAGCTATTTAGTAGAACAACTACGCTTGTATACTGAGTGCTCGGATATGCTGGCGGCACAGTGGTTAGCATTGCTGCCTCACAGCGCTTTGGGCCCGGGTTCGATTCCCGGCTTGGGTCACTGTCTCTGTGAAGTCTGCACATTCTCCCTGTGTCTGCGTGGGTTTCCTCCGGGTGCTCCGGTTTCCTCTCACAGTCCAAAGACATGCTGGTTAGGTGCATTGACCCAAACAGGTGCTGGAGTACAGCAACTAGAGGAATTTCACAGTAACTTCATTGCAGTGTAAATGTAAGCCTTACTTATGACGCTAATTAACAAACTTTGCTTTTTGACTTCTGCAGCTCCGGGATCGATTAATTCCAGGAAAACCTGTGTTTGGCTCTGGAGTTCCCGCTGTTTGGCCCAAGTGGCTGACCGGGTCACATGACCTTCTGAAACCACGCCCCCTTAAAGGGGCATGCTACCACACAGATCACCCACGTGAATGTCACTCAGTATAGTGTAGAGATGTATCTTTCCAGAAGGTCATTCTGCGGTCGAATACCCCAAACTAAGGAATATGGTTTACCTGTCAGCGCTGACGAAAACAATCTCAAACTTCTGTCCCATCTCCTTGATTTTCCGATACGTCTCGACCAGGAGACGGGTGAGGCTTCTACAAGGAGGGCACTGTACCAAAAAGGAGAGAATTAATACGGCAAACAGTTGGGTTCAGTTACTCTTGCTTTCTGCACCAATAATCTTCACACTTTTTCAGCAACATGGTAATCATTAAAAAAACCTCCCTCCCTCAGAACACCATCAATACATGTCACTTATCCCTGTATTTTTGTATTTGATGTAACGTCCCACATCTGGGAAACATGTGGCCTTTTCCCAGGGTCTCGCATTTTCAGAGTTGTAATAATTAGCCCCATTGCAGGACAAATCTGATGGGGAATGTTCAAGAATTTAGATATTGCTGGAACGCATTCAAAGTTAAATTAAACCTTTTCCTCCCCAGTCCGTCTCTCACTAACTTACTTTCCAAAATGTGGATTTGCCGGCGTTGGACTGGGATGGGCACAGTCAGAAGTCTCTTGACGCCAGTCTAACGGGCTCATTTGGTCGCACAAGCTTTTGGAGTGCTGCTCCTCGCTCCGAAAGCTCGTGCTACCAAATAAACCTGTTGAACTTTAACCTGATGTTGTGAGACTGCTGACTGTTCCTTTCCAAAGGCACTGACTCCACCATACCGTTCTCTAAACAGGCCAATCAAAATGTTCTTGGCAGGCAGTTGTACGGAAATGGGGGCGGCACGGTGGCACAGTGGTTAGCACTGCTGCCTCACAGCTCCAAGGATCTGGGTTCAATTCCCGGCTTGTCATTTGTCTGTGTGGAGTTTACAAGTTCTCCCCATGTCTGCATGGGTTGCTCCAGTTTCCTCCCACACTCCAACAATGGGCGTGTTAGGTGCATTGGTCCTCCCAGGAGAATGGAGTGATTGTTCCTGCACAGTCTCCCCTCCCATCTTAGAATAACATAACCTTATCAAAAGTCTCATCCTAACTCACATCGAGTTCCATTCATCCTTCACTCTCTGTGCTCAGTAATCTGTACTGGCAACGCCACGATTTTAAAATTCTAGTTCTTATTTTCAAACCCATCCATAGCCCTTCCTGTCTGTGTAACCTCCGCAGCATGGTGCCACAATAATTAGCACTGCTGCCTCTCAGTGTGTGGGTCCCAGGTTCAATTCCCAGCTTGCGCACTGTCTGTGCGGAGTCTGCACATTCTCCCCGTGTCTGCGTGGGTTTCCTCCCACAGTCCAAAGATGTGTGGGTTTGGTGGATTGGCCACGCTAAATTCTCACTCAGTGTAACAGAACAGGCACCCGAGTGTGACATAAGAATGGAAGAATAGGACATCTGGCCCCTCGAGCCTGCTCCGCCATTCAGTAAGATCATGGCTGATCTTTTTATGGACTCAGCTCCACTTACCCGCCCGCTCACCATAACCCTTAATTCCTTTACTGTTCAAAAATCTATCTATCCTTGTCTTAAAAACATTCAATGAGGGAGCCTCAACTGCTTCACTGGGCAGGGAATTCCACAGATTCACAACCCTTTGTGTGAAGAAGTTCCTCCTCAACTCAGTCCTAAATCTGCTCCCCCTTACTTTGAGGCCATGCCCCCAAGTTCTAGTTTCACTCAACAGTGGAACCCAACTTCCCTGCTTCTATTCCCTTCAATGACAAGGGGATTTTCACAGTAACTTTATTACACTGCTAATATAAGCCTACTTGTGACACTAACAAATAAATTTAAACTTTAGCCAGTGATATTGCTAGACTATTAATCCAAGAACTCAGCTAATGCTCTGGGGATCTGGGTTCGAATCCCGTCACAGCAGATGGTGGAATTTGAATTCAGTAAAAAAAATTTGGAATTAAGAATCTACTGATGACCATGAAACCATTGTCGGAAAAACCCATCTGGTTCACCCATGTCCTTTAGGGAAGGAAATCTGCCGTCCTTACCTGGTCTGGCCTACATGTGACTCCAGAGCCACAGCAATGGGGTTGACTCTCAACTGCCCTCCAAGGGCAACTAGGGGTGGGCAATAAATGCTGGCCCACATATGACCCCACCTATTTACCCTAGCTAATCCCCCTGACACTAAGGATCAATTTAGCATGGCCAATCCACCTAACCCACACATCTTTGGAATGAGGGAGGAAACCGGAGCACCTGGAGGAAACCCACGCAGATATGGGGAGAATGTGCAAACTCCGCATAGACAGTGACGTGAGGCTGGAGTTGAACCCGGGTCCATGGTGTGGGAGTTTCCTCCCACACTCAAAACATGTGTGTAGTTTGGGTGGATTGGCCATGGTAAATGCGTGGGGTTAGAAAGGGCCTGGATAAGATACTCTGTCAAAGGGTCAGTGCCGACGCGATGACCTGAATGGCCTCTTCTGCACTGTCAGGGATTCTATTCGATGATGCATTATTTACAACCTGGCTTGGGATCCATTAACCAATCTTTAATGCATCAAAATGTATGTGTTCCATGCGAGGCAAAGCAAAAGGTCTGTGACTCTGGTCTTACCCAGTGCGCAGAGAAATAGACACCGATATAGCTGCCGTCCAGGGCACCGCTGTCCACTATCTGCCCATTGTTCTTGATCAGTGATCCAGCAATCACCTCACCGAAAGATTTGTGACCCCAGGGGAACTCGGCGCCTGCTCGAGTTAACAAAGCGGTTAGTGCGGCTGCAAAAAGGTACTGAAGGGTGAGGTATTTGTGTTGGGGGGGGGTGCCCGCGACAAACTGAAGCTGCGCGGTGGGGGGTATGGGAAGGGGGCGATAACATCCCTACCTAGAGGGTCATCCCGGATGATCAGGTGTCCATTCCTGCTGACGATCCGTCCTGTGCTGCCTTCGATGAATATTAGTGAAGGGATGTTCGTCACTTTGTATTTCGTCCACAACTTCATCTGAAATTGGACAGCAGAAACAACAAAGAACATTTAAGTTTGCAATTTATTGCTGAAGAAAGAGACCCGCTGAAGTTTTGTGCCTTGGACTCATCAGGACATTACGCAAGGGTACCAGTACAAGGAGGAAACAACAATTTATTCCGGATGAGAAGAGAATGCTGACAGGTTGGCATGTCGATTCGGATTGGTAGAGGCACTGCCCTCAGATCTACTTGCCAGCCAATCAGCACTCTCTTCCCATCCAGTATCAATTGTTGTTCTTACGGCACAGTGGCACAGTGCTGCCTCACAGCTCCAGGGACCCGGGTTTGATTCCTGGCTCAGGCCACTGACTGTGTGAAGTTTTGCACATTCTCCTTGTGTTTGCGTGGGTTCCCTCCGGTTTCCTCCCACGGTCCAAAGATGTGCGGGTTAGGTTGATTGGACATGCTAAATTAACCCTTACTGTCCAGGGATGTGAGAGGTTAGAGGGATTAGCAGGGTAACTAAGCGGGGATAGGGCCTGGGTGGGATTGTTGTTGGTGCAGGCTTGATGGCCTGAATGGCCTCCTTCTGCACTGTAGGGCTTCTATAATTTTCCCTTGATATTCGTGGTCTTGTGAAGTGTCCTGATGAGTGGAAGATGAAAAGCTTCGACAACATGTCTCTTTTTTTTCCAGCAATGCTCAAGTTCTGTATTACTAAACGACTATTTATCCAGTCAGTCCCCTTCAAGATGGCACTAGCAAAGACTCTCAACAATTCCATGGCAATGACACCCTGTAACTGGCCACTGGATATGAAAGGGTGAGTGACGATGACCGCCCATTGACTCCATTCCCACTCCATCCATCCACCGCGTCCAGTCCCTGGGGACCTTATAGCTGTCCTGTGCTCTGAGCCCACTGCGCTCCAGGTCTCCCAATCCTAGCCTTCTCTTTACAGCCTAGCCTAGCTCCACAAACTGGGTTTGACTTTCACCTGGGTTAAGGATCAACGGGCAACTCTTTACCACAAGAATGGGTGGCTGGATACCACCCATCCCTTCACTCCACACTCCAGCGCCTGTTTGGGTACACCGAGGGAGAATTTAGCACGGCCAATGCACACTAACCAGCACGTCTTTGGAGTGTGGGAGGAAACTGGAGCACCCGGAGGAAACCCACACCGACACGGGGAGAACATGCGGACTCTGCACAGACAGTGACCAGGAATCAAACCCAGGTCCCTGGCGCTGTGAACAGCTAACCACTGTGCCGCCTCGGTGGTGATGGAGGCAAACTCACTGGGGTCTTTTAAAAGACTTCTGGATGAGCATATGGGATCTAATGGGATTGGGGGTTATAGATAGGTCTTAGTAGGTATAGATGTGATTGGCGCAACTTGTGGGCCGAAGGGCCTGTTTGTACTGTAGTGTTCTATGTTCTATGTTCTAACCAGAGTAGGCTAACCTCTTTGCACGAGGTGGGGAGGGTCTTTCGCTGAGGGGGCCGATGAACAAATTTCAGAAAGGTAAACATTCAACATGAATTTTTAAAAAAAAAATCAAATGTCAAAGCAATAAATCGCTAATTTAAAAAAAAGACTACTTAATACAAAAGAACATCAAAAACTGCCCAGCAACTGCGTGGGTTTCCTCCGGGTGCTCCAGTTTCCTCCCACAGTCCAAAGATGTGCGGGGTTAAGTGGATTGGCCGTGCTAAATTGCTCCTTAGTGTCAGGGGGATTAGCTAAGCTAAATGCATGGGGTTTTGGGGATAGGTGGGATCGTGGTCGGTGCAGACTCAATGGGCCAAAGGGCCTCCTTCTGCACTGTAGGGATTCTATGGTCAAGACAAGAGTCAGAATTCACCCACGTTCCAACAAACCTCTCGGGTGCTAAGTGCCCAGAAATTTAGCTGAGGCATTTTTTTGTGTCTTGGGCAATTTCTGGCACAGATTGCCTGAGCCAAGGCGAGTGTTGCGGCTGTTACGAGAGCTCGGATATCTGCACAGACTCCGTCCTGACAGTTTAACTGCCTAACCCTGGCTCCAATCTCACACTGCAACAGATGGTGTAAGTGCCACATAGCAAACAGAGCAATGTTATTTTTCCTTTCTCCCTCCCCCGCCCCACCCCCGTCTCAGATCCAATTAATGGAGCTTTCCAGGCACTAACGCTGCATTCAGTTATAATTAAAACTTCTGCAAAGGGGGAAAAAAAACAAGGATATCGTCCCTAAATTGGCCCGAGATCTGCTAACTTTCGCAAAGCTTCATAATTAAGAACTCAGTAACAGTAAAGTCACACAAAATGCAGCTAAGCCCACTGCACTGAGCATAACACAAAAATCATTGGCAGATGTGTGAATTTTCAACTCCCCAGAGATGGCTTTTAAAGTTTTAAGTGAGACAAACTTCCTAAATCCTCAGATACGCAGCATGAGACAGCCACAGGCAAGGCGATCACACAGCACATTTCCTTATTTAAAGGGAACCCACCTTCACACAGGGAGAAACCCTTACAAGGGGCTGAGTAAAAACACACTTTCTCTCCCCACTTCCTCCTCCCCCCCAGTCCCCTTTTTAACTGCAAAGTTTACAAGAATTTCTGCTTCGTTAATGAGCAGGCTACAGCATCACTGTCAACCTGCTGCTTTGCTCAGACGTGGAGGCTTTGGAGAAGGTACAGAAAAGATTGACCAGGGTGTTGCCCTGGTACGGAGGGCATCAGGTGTGAGGAGAGGTTGGAGAAGCTTGGCTTGTTCTCACTGGAACGATGGAGGTTGAGGGGCGACCTGATAGAAGTCTACAAGATTATGAGCGGATAGTCAGAAGCTTTCTCCCCTGGGATGGAAGAGTCAATAACTAGGGGGCACAGGTATAAGGTGCGAGGGGCAAGGTTTAAAGCAGCTCGAGAAGGAGCAATACATAGCCCATCCAAGTGTGGCCTACAAGACATTCTGTCAACCATTGCACTCACGCAGAGGGGTTGCCATGTTCTGCTGATGTGCACATAGCTTTATTCCCCTACTGGTGTGAGTGAAGTGATCCGCGTATAAAGCAAGGGCTGGTGGAGTGAGGTGGCTGCCGGTTGTACACAACATTGACCGAGATAGCCACTCTCTCTGCGTCCAAAGTGCAAATATTTCTTTTGTTTTATCATTTGGGTAGCACAGTGGGTTAGCACTGCTGCTTCACAGCTCCAGGGTCCTGGGTTCGATTCCCGGCTCGGGTCGCTGCCCGTGTGGAGTTTGCACATTCTCCTCGTGTCTGCGTGGGTTTCCTCCGGGTGCTCCGGTTTCCTCCCACAGTCCAAAGATGTGCGGGATAGGTTGATTGGCCATGCTAAGGAATTGCCCCTTAGTGTCCAGAGATGTGGAGGTTAGAGGGATTAGTGGGTATAATATGTAGGGATATGGGGGTAGGGCCTGGGGTGGGATTGTGTTCGGTGCAGACTCGATGGGCTGAAGGGCCTCCTTCTGTACTGTAGGGTCCTATAATGCTTCTACAAACTCAATTTACAGCATAAGGATTGGAATACAAGTGAGGTGAGCTGTGCAGACTCGATGGGTCGAATGGCCTCCTTCTGCATTGTAGGGACACAATGGTATGGATTTCCTTCAACGCTGATACTTGTATTTAATAATACCCTGGTTTGAGAATAAATACTCCAGTGAACTGTAAAACTACCGATCTCTGCACACGAATGCAACTTAGATGCAATTCGATAATTTTACAATGAATTGTTAAGTGAAGGAGCAGCTCAGGGATACACGTGATAAATAAGATAGAGGTGGCGGATTCAGGCAGATAGATTTTGAGTGTGAGGTTAAGTTACCCGCGCACAGCGACTGGGCTTTGGATATAGGAGCATTAACAAATTGCAGCAAAATGCCTGAGAGTTGGGCAACACTGCAGCATTCCCGGAAATTAATTTGCCCGGATGGTCCCCAATTAAAACGTAAACGCAGTTAAAATTCCTGCTTGTAAAGTAACTTTCCCAATCTTCTTAATCTTTGAAAAAGACATCCTTACAGCCACACACACTCAATCAGGTTCGGGGCTGTTCCTTAACCATCCTGACAAGCTCCAGAGGAAAAAAGGTGTTCTCTCCTATTAGTTCCCACGATGTGGCTATCACTGGCATGACCCACATTTATAAGAACATAAGAAATAGGAGCAGGAGTCGGCCATCTGGCCCTTTGAGCCTGCCCCGCCATTCAATAAGATCATGGCTGATCTGAAATGGATCAGTTCCACTTTCCCGCTTTCTCCCCTTAATTCCCTTGTCTATCAGAAACCTATCTACCCGCGACTTAAATATATTTAGCGGGGTAGCCTCCACCACTTCAACGGGCAGAGAATTCCAGAGATTCACCACCCTTTGAGTGAAGAAGTTCCTCCTCAACTCCGATCTAAACTGCCCCCCCACCTTATCTTGAGGCTGTGCCCTCTAGTCCTGCTGTCCTTTCTAAGCGGGAAGAATCTCTCTACCACTACCCTATCCATCCCCTTCATTATTTTATACGTCTCTATAAGATCCCCCCTCAGCCTTCTAAACTCCAACAAGTACAGACCCAGTCTATTTAGTCTCTCTTCATAGTCCAACCCCCTCATCTCCGGTATCAGCCTAGTGAACCTCCTCTGCACTCCCTCCAATATATCCTTCCGCAAATGTGGTGACCAAAACTGCACACAGTACTCCAGCTGCGGCCTCACCAGTGCCCTGTACAGTTGCAGCAAGACCTCCCTGCTTTTATGTTCTATCCCCCTCGCTATAAAGGCCAGCATTCCATTTGCCTTCTTTAAGCCCAACCCTAGCTGCCCTTGCTGTGCAGAGTCTCCATTCCATTCAAATTGGAAGTCACAGAATCCTACATTCTTTCTGGTTGTATCATACCTTGGTATGGCTCCTGCTCTGTCCTCAACACCGGTGCCCCACAAGGCTGTGTTCTCAGCCCCCTACTATACTCCGTATACACCTGTGACTGTGTGGCCAAATTCCCCTCCAATTCGATTTTCAGGTTTGCTGATGACACTGCCATAGTGGGTCGGATCTCAAACAATGACGAGACAGGAATGAGACAGAGAATCTGGTGAACTGGTACAGTGACAATAATCTCTCCCTCAGTATCAACAAAACATAGGAGATTGTCATCAGCTTCAGGAAGTGTAACGGAGAACATGCCCCTGTCTACATCAACGGGGATGAAACAGAAAGGGTTGAGAGCTTCAAGTTTTTAGGTGTCCTGATCACCAACAACCTGTCCTGGTCCCCCCCATGCCAACACTATAGTTAAGAAAGCCCCACCAACGCCTCGATTTTCTCAGAAGACTAAGGAAATTTGGCATGTTAGCTGCAACTCGCACCAACTTTTATCGATGCACCATAGAAAGCATTCTTTCTGGTTGTATTACAGCTTGGTATGGCTCTTGTTCTGCCCAAGACCGCAAGAAACTATGAAAGGTCGTGAATGTAGCCCAATCCATCACACAAACCAACCTCTTCCACCTTTTTCCATTGGGAAACAGATGCAGATGTCTGAGGTCACGTACCAACCGAGTCAAGAACAGTTTCTTCCCTGCTGCTGCCAGACTTCTGAATGGGCCTACCTTGCATTAATTTGATCTTTCTCTACACCCCAGCTATGACTGTAACACTACATTCTGCACTCTCTCATTTCCTCCTCTATGAACAGTATGCTTTGTCTGTATAGTGTGCAAGAAACAATACTTTTCACTGTATGCCAATATACAAAGAATAAAGAAAATTACAGCACAGGAACATGTCCTTCGGATCTCCAAGCCTGCACTCATCACGCTGCCTGACTGAACTAAAATCCCCTACCCTTCCGGGGACCATATCCCTCTATTCCCATCCTATTCATGTATTTGTCAAACGCCCCTTAAAAGTCACTATCGTATCCGCTTCCACTACCATTAACATACGGTGAAAAGTATTGCTTCTTATGCGTGATACAGACAAAACATACCGTTCATAGAGACGGAACGGAGAAACTGCAGAATGTAGTGTTACAGTCATAGCTAGGGTGTAGAGAAAGATCAACTTGATGCGAGGTAGGTCCATTCAAAAGTCTGACAGCAGCAGGGGGGAAGCTGTTCTTGAGTTGGTTGATATGTGACCTCAGAATTTTGTATCTTTTTCCCAACGGAAGAAGGTGGAAGAGAGAATGTCCGGGGTGCGTGGGGTCCTTAATTATGCTGGCTGCTCTTCCGAGGCAGCAGGAAGTGTAGACAGAGTCAATGGATGGGAGGCTGGTTTGTGTGATGGATTGGGCTACATTCACAATCTTTTGTCTCTTCAAATATAGACAAGAATCTTGGGAGAGTTCAGTTTCAGAGTCTCTTTCTCTCCTCAAAATCCTTCTATTGTATTTCTCTACCATTATTCATGCATACCTAGCTGGCATCTGTTTCAACTACACCCAGTTCCTGAAGGAATTTATTAGCCCCCTTATCCTGAGACACCATTCCCCCCCACACCCCTCTATTTTAGATTCCCTGACCAGCAGAAACCAGTCTCTCAGCATCCAGCCTATCGAATCCCTGAGGATCTGAGATGTTTCAGTTAGATTGCCTCCTATACTTTGAAACTCCAGAGAATATAGGCCCAGTTTACTCGGCCTTGTGTCAGAGGTCAGCCCCTTTATCCTGGGGGACAGTTTAGTGACGCGTAGCTCCACTAGAACCTCCAGTGACACTCTCTCCCTGGTCCTACAGGATGTTGCCACACATCAGCCAGAACATGTCACATCTTTATTGGGAGTATGTCATGGTGACTCACACATATACCACTCACGGAACTCGGTTGCCGTGTGCAAACCATGCAGAAGTCTACTCTCTCCGGGCTAAAAATCTAGTTCCGATAATCAGCAGTTGGGGCCAAAATTGCTTGCTAAAGTCCAAACTTTCGAACATGTTACTAGAGCAGTACCCCTCAGCCAATATGGCAGCCCCCCGTGTCTGAGGGCCAACCCAACACATAGAAAGAAAGACATGCATTTATCTGGCAGCCTTCATGGCCTCAGGACAACTCAAAGCACTCTACACTCAACCAAGTACAGTCAATAGAAACATACAAACGTAGGGGATAGGAGCAGGAGGAGGCCTTTTGGCCCTTCGAACCTGCTCCATCATTCATCACAATCATGGGTGATCGTCCAACTTCATAGCCTAATCCTGCTTTTTCCCCATAATCTTGGATCCCATTTACCCTAAGTGCTATATGTGGCCACCTCTTGAATACATTCAAGAGACGGCTAGATCTAGGGGTAACAGCAGGGCCCCGAACAGCACTGATATACAGAAGGATCTTGGGGTTCAAGTCCATGGCTCCCTGAAAGTCCAATAAGAAGTCTCACAACACCAGGTTAAAGTCCAACAGGTTTATTTGGTAGCACAAACCACAAGCTTTCGCAGCGCTGCTCCTTCATCAGGTGAGTGGGAGTTGTGTTCACGAACAGGGCATATAAAGACGCAAACTCAATTTACAAAATAATGGTTGGGATGCGAGTCTTTACTGGTAATCAAGTCTCTACAGGTACAGGCCATATGAGTGGAGAGAGGGTTAAGCACAGATTGAAGAGATGAGTATTGTCTCCAGACAGGACAGTAAGTGAGATTTTGCAAGCTCAGGCAAGTTGGGGGGGTTACAGATAGTGTGACATGAACCCAAGATCCCAGTTGAGGCCGTCCTCATGCGTGCGGAACTTGGCCATCAGTTTCTGCTCAGCGACTCTGCATTGTTGTGTATCTTTAAGGCTTGATTATCTGTAAAGACTCGCATTCCAACCATTATTTTGTGAATTGAGTTTGTGTCTTTATATGCCCCGTTTGTGAACAGAACTCCCACTTACCTGATGAAGGAGCAGCGCTCCGAAAGCTTATGCTACCAAATAAACCTGTTGGACTTTAACCTGGTGTTGTGAGACTTCTTACTGTGCTCACCCCAGTCCAACGCCGGCATCTCCACATCCCTGAAATTGGCCACACAAGTAGATAGGATGGTAACGAAGGCGAATGGCACGCTTGCCTTTATTGGTCAGGGTACTGAGTATAAGAATCAGAATGGCAGCTTTGTAAAGCTTTGGTTAGGCCACACTTTCATAGTAACTTCATTGCAGCGTTAATGTAAGCCTTACTTGTGACTAATGAATAAACTTTTAAAAAAAACCTTTATCTTAGAGTATTAGGGGCATACACGCGGTGGGTCGTACGAGGGCTGCTCTTGGATGTTGCTTCGAGAGTTGCCTAGTGCTTCACGTTGTTAGCGTACACTTAAACTGGACCATCTGACGGGCAACACGCCAGCTCAGTGACTATCACTGTTTGCTGTGGAGTTACAGGGACCCGGGTTGGATCTCCGACTTAGGTCGGTGTCTGTGGGAGTTTGCACATTCTCCCCGTGCTTGCGTGGGTTTTCTCCAGGTGCTCCGGTTTCCTCCCACACCCCAGCTTTTAGGCTGATTGGTGTCAATAAATTGGATCTCCCTTAATCTGAAGCACACATAATTCCCTAAATTTTTACCCCTTTATTGTGGAGTCCACTAGTGGTAGACAAAAGTCGTAGGTAGAAGGAAGACTTGAATAAGGCACTTGCTGAGTGTTAAAATGGGCTGTGCGGGCTTGTAGGGCCAAAGGGCCTGTTTCCTGGGCTGTTCTTTGTACATTCATGGTCGCCACATTACAGAGAGGATGTGGAGGCTTTGGAGAGGGTGCAGAAGAGGTTTACCAGGATGTTGCCTGGATTAGAGGGTGTGAGCTGTAAGGAGAGGCTGGACAAACGAGGGTTGTTTTCTCTGGAGCGGAGGAGGCTGAGGGGAGGCCTGATAGAAGTCTATAAAATGATGAGAGGCATAGATAGGATTGACAGTCAGAATCTTTTTCCCAGAATTGAAACATCTAATACTAGCAGGCTTGCACTTGAGATGAGAAGGAGAAAGGAGATGTGAGGAGAATCTCAGCAGATCTGGCAGCATCAGTAATCTCAAAGATTTGACAAAGGCTCATTTGGACTCGAAACGTCAGCTCTTTTCTCTCCTTATAGATGCTGCCAGATTTTCCAGCATTTTCTCTTTTGGTTTCAGATTCCGGGATCCGCAGTAATTTGCTTTTATTAAGGAGATGTGAGGAGTCAGCATTTTTTTTTTAGACAGAGCGTGGTAGGTGTCTGGAACGCGCTGCCATGGTTGGAGGCAGATACGATGGGGGCGTTTAGATAAGTACATGGATGTGCAAGGAATAGAGGGATATGGACCAAGGGCAGACAGAAGGGATTAGTCTAATTCGGTGTCTTGTTCAGCATAACATTGTGGGCCGAAGGGCCTGTTCCTGTGCTGTACTGTTGTATGTTAAATACCTTTGAAGTGTGGTCACGGTGGTAATGTAGGGAACGCAGCAGAAATGTGTGACAAGGAGCTCTCACATACAGCACTCCGATAATGACCAATGTAGCTGTGTTTGAAGTGGTGTTGCGTTACACGAGTGTGGCGAGTGGATCGAGCGGAATAGGTCCATCTTTACGCTGCTGCCAATCTACTCAAAGCAGCTGCAAATAGGATTGAACTCTGCACTCTTGGGTGGGGAGGGATGGGGCGGGGGGGGGGGGGCAGCAGTTGGCCAATGCAAGGCATGAACAGGTCATTGCACATCTCCTCCCCTCGCCCTCCCTCCCGACAAGAGATCTCCGCGGGAAAAGTCCCCTTTCGCTCGCAAACGAGGAAAACATGAACGGATTTTTTTCCTTTGATATCTCCGCGGTGAAATAATCTAGGGGTTGGGGGGGTCAGTCTATTTGGTGAGGGAGATGGGGGGATGTGGGTGGGGGTGAGGGAGAGGAAGGGTGGGGGAGAGACAGGAGAAGGTGGGGGCGGAGAGCAAAGAAGGGATGGAGGATGACAGGTGGGGAAGAGGAGAGCAGAAGAGATGACAAGAGAGCGAAGAGGAGAGAGAAAGTGAAGGGGAGAGAGAAAAAGTGAAGAGGAGAGAGAGAGAGCGAGGAGGAGAGAGAGAGCGAAGAGGAGAGAGAGAGCGAAGGGGAGAGAGAGAGCGAAGGGGAGAGAGAGAGAGCGAGGAGGAGAGAGAGAGCGAAGAGGAGAGAGAGAGCGAAGGGGAGAGAGAGAGCGAAGGGGAGAGAGAGAGAGCGAGGAGGAGAGAGAGAGCGAAGAGGAGAGAGAGAGCGAAGGGGAGAGAGAGAGCGAAGGGGAGAGAGAGAGCGAAGGGGAGAGACAGAGCGAAGGGGAGAGAGAGAGAGAGAGAAGAGGAGAGAGAGTCTGTGAAAAGGAGAGAGAGAAAACAAAGAAGAGAGAAAAAGCGAAGAGGAGACAGAGAGAGAGAAAGAGAGAGCGAGTGAAGAGGAGAGACAGAGATAAAGAATACACTGAGTGACATCCATATTAAAAGAATTGTACATGTCTCATTGACTTTCCCCCCAACCCCTTTTAACTTTTGACCCAGTTCCCCTTTCATTCTGAACCTGGCCCAGGAGAATTCGAATTAGGATGGCACATCCTTTGGCAGATGCCAGGACTCCTCTCAGCGATCGCTGCCAAGAACATGAGTGGATATTTATTGATGTCAGCCTGCAAGTGGCAGCTGTCAGTGTGTTAAATCCCTTGGCTGAGATCCACAGGGATTTGGGATTGATGCATTTACCACATTTACACGTTACATTAAGTAATTCCATTTACCAATGTCACAACAGCGGGTTCTGGGCTGTAGCAGCGCACAGGCCCCCGAGAGCAGGCGCAAGGCAATTACCATGAATCCCTATCGCACAAAACCAAGCGTGCATTTTTACACGGCAGCCTTCATCCTTATTTGCATTCGCAACAAACTGTTAAACAGCAAACCCTGATCCATTAAACTGTCAAACCACCTCAACTCACACAAAGAGACAGAACAGCAAGATACTGGAATTATTTGAAAGACATATCTGCATCCTTGGCTGAATGAGCCAATTGCCTCTTAGACTACCGAGACCTGCCGTGCCTGAGACAGACAGCGCACATGTCTACGTCTGTTTTCTGGACCTTCTTCTCCCTAGAACAGTCCGCTAGCCTGAAGCCAGATCATGGAATGTCTTTAAGACAGAGATAAATAGGTTCTGCATTAATAAAGGGATCAGGGGTTATGGGGAAAAGGCAGGAGAATGGGGATGAGAAGAATATCAGCCATGATTGAATGGCGGAGCAGACTCGATGGGCCGAGTGGCCTCATCCTGCTCCTATGTCTTATGGTCTAAGCCCAGAGACTGTCGGCTTGGGGGCACTCCACATGGCTGGCCAGCGTCTCTCCTGCTCTATGCACCTGCCTTAAACGTGTTGGCAGGATTCGCAACCTGACGACCGATCTGTTTTGGTCATTGTTGGGTCCATTCCTTCACTTGAAGGGACAAGAGGACAGCACTGGTACGAGTTTTAAAATGGGTTTCTTTTGCTGAAAAGAACTTAAAGAATTAACATAACAGAAGCAGAAAGGGAACTTGGAGACTGGCTTCTGGGGCCAGGCCCTCCACAGTAAAAACAGGTCCTGAAATGAGCGGAAATGAACTGAACTTGAACACACTCTAAAATCAAAATATATTTCAACCCTTATCTTGTTATTGGAAGTGTTTTTTGCAGGCATCTTAGAAAAGCAATCCTGCTGTTGTTTGCCTGTATTGTGTACCCTTTAGGAATGCAGTCAGTTTTTAGTTAACCCATCATGCCTTCTGATTCTACATGAGGTCAAACCAGTTCAGCAGAGTTAGTTAACCCCGACAGTCTAGCATTTAAATGTAATCGTGCATAGGCAGAAATATCTTAAAATTAAGTCTCTGAAGTAGACTGGGTTAAGCACACACAGGATCCTCAATCACTGAGTCCCTCAGAGGAACTTGAGCCAGGAGCTCCTGGCACAGAGGCAGGGACATTCACCCACTGTGCCACGAGACCACCTCAGCTGCCTCCCTTGCCGCTGGGTTTGATGATTTGAAATCGTTGGTCAGAAGCACAAATAGGAATATTATTAAGGCGTTTCACGGCAAGATTGACTGACTTGTGGGTGGCGCGGTGGTTAGCACTGCTGCCTCACAGCACCAGGGACCCGGGTTCAACTCCTGGCTTGGGTCACTGTCTGTTTGGAGTTTGCACATTCTCTCCGTGTCTGCGTGGGTTTCCTCTGGGTGCTCTGGTTTCCTCCCTCAGTCCAAAAGATGTATAGGTTAGATAGATTGGCCGTACTAAATTGCCCATCAGGGGGATTAGCTAGGGTAAATACGTGGTGTTTCAGGGATAGGTCCTGGATGGGATTGTTGTCAGTATAGGCTCAATGGACCGAATGGCCTCCTTCTGTACTGTAGGGATTCTTCAATTCCAAAATCTCTCCCTCAATGTCAACAAAACGATGGAGATAGTCATTGACTTCAGGAAGCGTAAAGGAGAACATGCCCTTGTCTACATAAAAATTGGCAAGTCATGTTGCAGCTTTATAGAGCCTTAGTTAGGCCGCACTTGGAATAGAGTGTTCAGTTCTGGTTGCCACACTACCAGAAGGATGTGGAGGCTTTAGAGAGGGTACAGAAAAGATTTACCAGGATGTTGCCTGGTATGGAGGGCATTAGCTATGAGGAGAGATTGGAGAAACTTGGTTTGTTCTCACTGGAACGACGGAGGTTGAAGGGCGACCTGGTAGAAGTCTACAAGATCATGAGGGGCATGGACAGAGTGGATAGTCAGAGGCTTTCTCCCAGGGTGGAAGAGTCAATTACAAGGGGGCAGAGGGTTAAGATGCAAGGGGCAAGGTTTAAAAGAGATGTACGAGGCAGATTTTTTACACAGAGGGTGATGGGTGCCTGGAACTCGTTGCCGGGGAGGCAGAGAAAGTGGATACCGTAGTAACTTTTAAAGGGGCGTCTTGGCGAATGCATGAATAGGATGGGAATAGAGGGATATGGTTCCCGGAAGGTTTTAGTTCAGTCGGGCAGCAAGGTCGGTGCAGGCTTGGAGGGCCGAAGGGCCTGTTCCTGTGCTGTAATTTTCTTTGTTCTTCGTCTGTGTGGGTTTCAACCGGGGGCTCCGGTTTCCTCCTACAGTCCAAACATGTGAGGGTTAGGTTGATTGGCCAGGCTAAATTGACCCTAGCATCAGGAGGGTTAGCAAAGGAAATATGTGGGACTACGGGAATAGATGGGATTGTGGTCGGAGCAAGACTCGATGGGTCCTTCTGCATTGTAGGGATTGTATGAAGCTCGGTTAAAGAGATTGGGTTTTAGGGAACATTTTAAAAGCGGGAAAACAGCTGGGAAAGAGCAGCGATTAGGGAGGGAATATGCAGTACTCAGGGGAATGAGTTAGATGTTTCACTTAAATATGTGACAATTCAGCAACAGAAGAGCCCTGGAAACAATCAAACAATTGGCAAACGTTTGCAAAGAGATTTTAACAGGCAACATATGAGCTAGGTTTAACGAGAGGCTCAAGCAAGCTGATGTTATCGATGGGACGGACAGACGGACGCAAGGCTTGGCTTGTAACTCTGGCCCCGTAAACCCATCTTTGCCTCATCCGCTCCCTCTTCAACACGAGTGGGAAGGAAGAGTGGAATGCGATTCGGGAATGGGAACCAAGGCAAAAACCAGGATTGAGACTGCGCCCGGTCCTGTAACGAGGGCTGTCCTTGCAAGATATTCACGGCGAAGATCGGGGATCCTGTGGGGGGGTGTGTGCGCACACAGTCCCACGTGGACCTCCTTGTGACTTATCCGTGCAATGCTGCTCTTTCCTCCGTGCTCCCCCAACCCCTGCCACGGGCAAATTTTAAAAAAGTTCTGACGACTCCAGCGACTGTTTTAGCAATCGTAAGCCTTACAATAGAAAGCACTTGAAGTCGTTTAATTCCCCGAGGGGAGCAGTAAATGCAGAGTGCCGCTGCTGGGTACCTTACTGCTCAGAATCAGCTACATTTCCCAAACGTCAAACATAACTGCAGCCTGCAGCAGATTTTACTGTCAATCATTTACTTTACAAGTCAGAATTAATTATCAACAAATGGTTAACTTACCTCATCCTGAACTCCTGTTGCATTAACCCCTCCATTCCCCTATCCTGCATTGCTTTAATTCTAACCCTTCCATTGGGAACCGTTACAATTTTAACCCATTCCTGTTACCCCAGCTCACACTGTTTTAACTTTAACCCTTCCCTGTTACCTCATTCTGCAGTATTGGAATTTTAACCCTTCCCTGTTAACCCCATCAAGCACTGTTCCAATTTTAACCCTTTATTGTTACTCAGCCCGTACTGTTTTAATTTTAACTTTTCCCTGTTACCCAGCCTTGCACAGTTTTAATTTTAACTCTTTCCTGCTACCCCCAACACCCACTGCCTTAATTTTAACCCTTTCCTATTACCTCAACACCCACTGTCTTAATTTTAACCCTCTCCTGCTACCCCCAACACCCACTGCCTTAATTTTAACCCTTTCCTGTTACCCCCAACATGTACTGGTCCAAATTTCACTCTCTCCTGTTACTACACTCCACACTGTCCTAATTTTAACCCTTCTCCATTATCCTAGCCTACACCTTTAATTTTAACCCTTCCCTGTCACCCCAGCCTATTCACTTCCTAATTTAACCCTTCCCTGTTACCCCAGCCTATACACTTCCTAATTTAACCCTTCCCTGTCACCCCAGCCTATTCACTTCCTAATTTAACCCTTCCCTGTCACCCCAGCCTATTCACTTCCTAATTTAACCCTTCCCTGTTACCCCAGCCTATTCACTTCCTAATTTAACCCTTCCCTGTTACCCCAGCCTATACACTTCCTAATTTAACCCTTCCCTGTCACCCCAGCCTATTCACTTCCTAATTTAACCCTTCCCTGTCACCCCAGCCTATTCACTTCCTAATTTAACCCTTCCCTGTCACCCCAGCCTATTCACTTCCTAATTTAACCCTTCCCTGTTACCCCAGCCTATACACTTCCTAATTTAACCCTTCCCTGTTACCCCAGCCTATTCACTTCCTAATTTAACCCTTCCCTGTTACCCCAGCCTATACACTTCCTAATTTAACCCTTCCCTGTTAACTCCTCCTGTTCTGGTTTTATCCACTCACTGTTATCACATCAATTACAACTCTGATCTTCCCACACCCGGTGTTTGCTCAGATCTGTTCGTCTCATTCGGGTCGAGTCTGAAGAAAAGTTGCCCGGGAGGAATCGTGAGGGTGACATTTCATACGGACCTTAGATTTGGGGAGGACTTTCAGCAGGTGACTCCAGAATCATTCCTAAACAACATTCCCAATCCCAACTTGCCTTTCAGCAGGGTCTGGATACGAAGAGAGCTCAGTGAACTCACGAGGAACAGATGTTACTCACCTCATTGTTTTCCGTGACACCTTCCGTATGGATTAACTGTTATCTTTGCCAATGCACCGAAGTGTGTTGGATCTCAAACAATGACGAGACAGCAATGAGATAGAGAATCGGGTGCGGTGACAATAATCTCTCCCTCAATGTCAACAAAACGAAGGAGGTTGTCATTGGCTTCAGGAAGCATAAAGGAGAACATGCCCCTGTCTACATCAACGGGGATGAAGTAGAAAGGGTCGAGAGCTTCAACGTTTTAGGTGTCCAGATCACCAACAACCTGTCCTGGTCACCCCATGCTGACACTATAGTTAAGAAAGCCCCACCAATGCCTTTACTTTCTCAGAAGATTAAGGAAATTTGGCATATTAGCGACGACTCTCACCAACTTTTATAGATGCACCATAGAAAGCATTCTTTCTGGTTGTATCACAGCTTGGTATGGGCTCCTGCTCTACCCAAGACTGCAAAGAACTACAAAAGGTCATGAATGTAGCCCAATCCATCACATAAACCAGCCTCCCATCCATTGACTTTGCCTACACTTCCTGCTCCCTCGGCAAAGCAGCCAACATAATTATGGACCCCACGCATCCCGGGCATTCTCTCTTCCACCTTCGTCCATCGGGAAAAAGATACAAAAGTCTGAGGTCACGCACCAACCGACTCAAGAACAGCTTCTTCCCTGCTGCCATCAGATGTTTGAATGGACCTGCCATCATACATGATACACTGTAAGAAGTGTAATAAATGGCGCACGGTGGCACAGTGGTTAGCACTGCCCCCTCATAATGCCAAAGATCCGGGTTCAGTTCCAGTCACTGTCTGTGCAGAGTCTGCACATTCTCCCCATGTCTGCGTGGGTTTCCTCCAATTTCCTCCCATTGTCCAAAGATGTGTGGGTTAAGTGGATTGGCCATGCTAAATTGCCCCTTAGCATCAGGGGGATTAGCAGGGTAAATACATGGTGCTTACAAGTTCTCACCTAATAAAGGAGCAGTGCTCTGAAAGCTTGTAATTCCAAATAAACATGTTGGACTTTAACCTGGTGTTGTGAGACTTCTTACTGGGGTTACTGGGATTGGGCATGGATGGGATGCTGTCAGGGCAGGCTCGATGGACTGAATGGCCTCCTTCTGCACTGTGGGAATTCTATAATAATAGCTGTGTAAATGTAAGCTTTATTTTCCTTCACCAGTGACTCCCTTTAAAAGCTGTCTGTGTACGTGACTTCCTCAACCCTGTCTCCAAATTCCTGCTTTCCCGGAAACCTGCCACAACTGTGCATCAATATCCCACTGGCGTAGATTAAACCAAGGAATCACAGGTCATCGGTTTTTAATTTGTCCATTTGGAGCTGTACACTGATTTGCTTTGGCCCCGATATCGATGCAGCTTGAGCAGGGTTTGTTCGGAAGCCTGCTGGAGATGCGTGGCAGTCTCCCACCGCTCCCCCCCTCCCCCAGCTACACTCTCCCCCTCCACTAAACAACTCGACAGTGCTTCTCATGGACACGTCTCACTACTGGGGAACGGAAACCGCCATCCTCATTTCCAAAGGTCGGCCCCCACCGCCCCCCCCCCTCCAAAGCGTGAACTCTGTTTCACTGTCTGCAGATACGCCTGCTGATCCCTTGCGCTAGTGTGTTTTGATTTCTTGGGGATTTTTAGGGTTAGTCTAGGCATTGACCCCAGTCACGGTAAATTGCTTGCTGCGGATATACACAGGGTGGCCACTGACACACAGTTAAAATACACTGTGCCTCTTGATCATTCTGTAACTGCCATCCCTAGATTTACTTGCAAATAAAAATCTCAAAAGCAAGTGGACGTAGGGAAGATGCACTGATTTATAGTCCTTCCCCCTGCCCTATTGTTCTGGGCACAGTAACAAGCCTCATAACACCAGGTTAAAGTCCAACAGGTTGGTTTGGAATCACCTGGTGTTGTGAGACTTCTTACTGTGTCCACCCCTGTCCAATGCCGGCATCTCCACACTGGGTGGCACAGTGGTTATGTTGCGAATTTGAGTTTGTGGAGTTTTAAAGTTAAAGCTTATTTGTCACAAGTAGGCTTACATTAACACTGCAATGAAGTTACTGTGAAATTCCCCTAATTGCCATACTCCAGTCCCTGTTCGGGTACACTGAGGGAGAATTTAGCGTGGCCAATGCACCTAACCGGCACATCTTTCAGACGGTGGGAGGAAATTGGAGCACCTGGAGGAAATCTACGCAGACACGGGGAGGACATGCAGACTCTGTGTGGACAGACAGTGACCCAAGCCGGGAATCGAACCCAGGTCCCTGGCACTCTGAGGCAGCAGGGCTAACCACTGTGTCACCTGTTGGAATTTTGGTGTTGGTAAAGACGTAGCAAAATTGTAAAAAAATGCCAGAGCGAAAAAAAATTGTGTGGTTCCCTTTAAAAACTGGTGTCTGGTTTCAGTGCTTGGAGGTTTAAAATGCAAAGAACACACAGAGTTCCAGACCGAAACATTTGAGTCAAAAAGTCAAGCAGTAGTTTTGACAGGGCAACCTGTTCTTTTTCTTAATTTAGCCCAATCAATTTAAAGAAGGCAATCAGCTGCCAGGAACCTATAAGATTTGAACTTGATGGTGTTGACAACATCAGGCCAATCCTATTGCAGGAAAATTGATAGGTCATCACAGGTATAAAAGAGAGTGGAGGAGGGAAAACAACAGAGGGCAACAGAAGAACTGTCACCTCTCAAGCCTGAGAGGGAGAGAGCAGCTCTCAGCTCTGCCAACTTCAAATGCATCTTAAGAGAGCACACCATCTAACTAGCAAAAGGCACCAAACCAGAAAGAGTTTATAGAGGAATCAACAGAAGAATTCCAAAAGTTTCCAAGAGTTACAAAACCTGGTTGTACTTTTTGAGAGTGGCTGAATTCTATTTTTTTTTTGTTAATGAATTATTTGAACAGCCTTCCATCAGAATCTTATTTTATTCAGTATGTTATTTGTTTAGTTAAAGTTCCCGGTTAGTTAAATAAATAAATTGTGAAGTGTTCACCTTAAAGAGTGTGTCAGGTATTTCTGTTAACACTAAACATTACTGAGGGACAGTTCACAGCTTCCCACACACTGCTAACAGATTGCCAGGTGAAGTATTCCTCTTTGGGGGATTCGATGTTATGTCTCAAAAGGGGAAAACCTTTGGCACTGTATAACATTCACGCCACACAAGCTCTAGGCAATGACCGCCACCAATAAGAGACACTCTAACCACCACCCCTTGACATTCAATGGTGTTACCATCACTGAATTCCCACTGTCAACATCCTTGGGGTTACCATTGACCAGAAACTCAACTGAACTCACCACATAAACACAGTGGCTACAAGCGGAGGTCAGAGGCTAGGAACACTGCAGTGAGTAACTCACCTCCTGACTCCCTTAAGCCAACCCACCATCTACAGGGCACAAGTCAGAGTGTGATGGAATACTCTTCACTGACCTGGATGGGTACAGCTCCAACAACACTTCCGGACAAAGCAGCCCGCTTGATTGGCATAACTCCACAAATATCCACTCTCTCCACCACCGACACTCAGTAGCAGCAGGGTGTACTATCTACAACATGCACTGCAGCAATTCACTAAAAATCCTTAGACAGCACCTTCCAAATTGGTTAACCTTTTTGATTTTGGTGTTCTATTCCAGGTGCGATTCAATTCACCAATTAAGAAGCTTTTATCAAAACAAACATTATTTAGTAACACAGTTAAAATAAAACAAGAAGAATTAACGTAACTTTTACCAATTGAAGTATTTAAATGTGACAAGGTATAATTCTTAACCGCTAGCTACCTCTATAGTTCCAATTTAAGCAATATCCCCATAGACATAAATCCTACTTCAGAATCAGTTAGGACAAAACATATAGGCTTCCAATCTTTTAACACCTCTGGACAGAGACATAGAAAGACACTGACTCTCAAATAGCAGCCTGCAATGAAAGATCTACCTTCAAACAGCAGAACTTAACAGAAAAATACATATTTTCTGGTAGGTTCCTGACTCCAATTTTCAGTGACAGAAAGAGAAAGACAGGGAGCTACTTCTCTCTAAAGATCCTGAGTAACACTAGTGCTTGTTTCTCACTGCGAGCCCAGCCTTGCCCAGTCACATTATTTTGCCTGTCAATCAACCTAATTAAACCTTACTCTGAAAAGGTCCTAGGGGAAAACACTGAAGTAGCAACACTGCATTAGCCCAAATTAAAACAAACACTCCAGCAATTAGGATCAGTTATGCTTCTGCAGTATCAGCATGTGGGCTGTCAGTTGTAGACAAAGTGGCACCAGGTAAATAGAATTGACTTTGAAACAAAATCCTGCACAAGAAACATGAACAAATACATTTCTTAAAGGCACAGTATCGTCACACTAGAGAGGAGAGCACCCTGAAATTTGAGAACCTCTATTCTACACTGGCATCTCAAGGTCATTATTGGTGGCATGTTGCTTGTTACTGGGGCCATTCTTCAGAAGGCACACATTAATCTGAAACTAAACTCTCCACCTTGGGTGGAGGTTGGAGATTTGAAGAGGAGACGCTCCCAGTGTCACGGTCAACATTCATTCCTCACTAAAAACACATCAGTACAGATTCAATGCTTCTTCAATTCATTTGTTTAAAGCTTACTTATTGGCGTCACAAGTAGGATTACATTAACAGCGCAAAGAAGTTACCGTGAAAGTCCTCTAATTGCCACATACCGGTGTCTATTCGGGCATACCGAGGGAGAATTTAGCATGGCCAACGCAGTTAACCATCATGACTTTCGGACTGTGGGAGGAAACCCATGCTGACACAGAGAGAACGTGCAGCCTCCACACAGACAGTGACCCGAGCCGGGAATCGGGCCCGGGTCCCTGGCACTGTGAGGCAGCCGTGCTAACCACTGTTTGTGTATCTTAACTGACTGCCAAACAAAAGGTGACTGTACTTCAAAAAGAATATTTTGGGATATGCTGATGTAAAAGGTGCGATAAAGATTTACTTTGTTATCAGAGATAGTTCATGCCTTTTTACCATATTGCTTACAACAAAGCTCTCTCTCTTTGATGGTATCGTATATTGCAACATTACTCACTGAACATGCAAGAGAGCGACACTGATGGTTTAGGGGACTAATAATTACTGCCAGGACAGACATTCCATGGCCCTCCTTTAATGTAAAGCAAGGAACAAGCATGCGTTCCTTTTGAAACAATTAAAGTAACAATGCTATCTGTCTTCACAAGCGAACAAAGACAAAAGGATAATGACCAGCTTACTAACTTGCGACAGGTCTTTACCCCAGAATTGAAGAAACTAATTTCAGGCTGTTAAGCAGCAGTTGTTAACTGGTAATTATACAGCAACCATCCGGCTCACCGGAAAAAACAGCAGCTTTCATTTTAATTCAATCACCGTTAAGTGGGGCACGGTGGCACAGTGGTTAACACTGCTGCCTCACAGCGCCAGAGACCCGGGTTCGAATCCGGCCTCAAGTGACTGTCTATGTGGAGTGTGCGCAGTTAAGAAGTCTCACAACACCAGGTTAAAGTCCAACAAGTTTATCTGGTAGTAAACCTACAAGCTTTCGGAAACGGTGTTCCTTCATCAGGTGAGTGATACCTTCCGCTCACCTCACAAAGGAACACAGTTTCCGAAAGCTTGTGGGTTTTACTATCAAATAAACTTGTTGGGCTTTAACCTGGTGTTGTGAGACTTCTTACTGTGTTTACCCCTGTCCAACGCCAGCATCTCCACATCATGACTATGTGGAGTTTGCACATTCTCCCCGTGGGTTTCCTCCGGTTTCCTCCCACAGTCCAAAAGATGTGTGGGTTAGGTACATTGGCCATGCTAAATTCTCCCTCGGTGTACCCGAGTGTGGCACCTAGGAGATTTTCGCAGTAGCTTTCATTGCAATGTGAATATAAGCCTACTTGTGACACTAATAAATGGACTTTAAATATATTTTACATATAGATTCATTCCTGGGACCTGAACATCAGACAGGGGAATATTTCTTTACATCAATTTTGCTTTGATTTGATTTATTATTGTCACACTTATTAACGTACAGTGAAAAGTATTGTTTTCTTGCGCAGTATACAGACAAAACATACCGTTCGTAGAGAAGGAAAGGAGAGGGTGCAGAATGTAGTGATGCAGTCATAGCTAGGAGATAGAGAAAGATCAACTTAATGCAAGGCAGGTCCATTCAAAAGTCTGACAGCAGCAGGGAAGAAGCTGTTCTTGAGTCAGTTGGCACATGACCTCAGACTTTTGTATCTTTTTCCTGAAGGAAGAAGGTGGAAGGGAGAATGTCTGGGTTCCGGAGTTTGGTATGGCTCCTGCCGTGACTCAATCTTCCAGTTTGCTGATGACACCATCATTGTTGGGAATATCTCAAACAATGACAAGGCAGAGTACAGGAATGAGATAGAGAATCTGGTGAATTGGTGCAGTGACAATAATCTCTCTCTCAATGTCAACAGAACGAAAGAGATTGTCGTCGACTTCAGGAAGCATAAAGGAGAACATGCCCCCTCTACATCAATGGGGACGAAGCAGAAATGGTCAAGAGCTTCAAGCTTTTAGGTGTCCAGATCACCAACAACCTGTCCTGGTCCCCCCATGCCAACACTATAGTTAAGAAAGCCTCACCAACGCCTCTATTTTCTCAGAAGATGAAGGAAATTTGGCATATCAGCTACGACTCTCACCGGCTTTTACAGATGCATCACAGAAAGCATTCTTTCTGGTTGTATCACAGCTTGGTATGGGCTCCTGCTCTGCCCAAGACTGCAAGAAACTACAAAAGGATCGTGAATGAAGCCCAATCCATCACACAAACCAGCCTCCCATCCCTTGACTGTGTCTACACTTCCCGCTGCCTTGAAAAAGCAACTAGTGTAATCAAAGACCCCACACACCCCGGACATCCTCCCTTCCACAGACTTTTGTACATGACAAGTCTGAGGTCATGTACTAACCGACTCAAGGACAGCTTCTTCCCTGCTGCTGTCAGGCTCCTGAACGGACCTACCTTATATGAAGCTGATCCACACCCTAACTATGACTGTAACACTACATTCTGCACCCTCTCCTCTCCTTCCCTATGTATGGTATATTTTGCCTGTATAGTGCAAGAAACAATACTTTTTACTGTATCCCAATACACGTGACAATAATAAATTGAATCAAAAATTAAATATGAATGGTAGCGAAAGGCTTTAATGAAGCAGTTGAGTATGTTTAAGACAATGCTGTAGCTTTCTTGATCATATTCTGATGCTGGTCCAGAGATTGAGAGAATTGCAGAATGCAGTTTCACCAAGGTGGGATCCAAGCCCACAATTCTGGAGTTAAAAGTCTTATGCTGTTGCCACCATGTTAATCTCCCCTTTGTTAAACAACAAAACCACCCCCACCCGTATGTCAAACCTTGCTTTCCCTAAGGCAAGGGACAAAGTTACGAGTGGTAATAAAAAACTTCTCAAGAACGTCACTGTTTAAATTAACTACAACCTTCGGGCATCTGGACTGTTAAACCTAAAATTCAACACTTCTAATTAAATATCGACGGTCGTTTATTCTCCAAGAGGCTTTTGGAGGCAGCAACTTATTTTCTAATCGAGTGTCTGTAATAGATGATGACACCAGTGAGCAAAGTCAAATCAATGTCTCTCTCTTTTCACCCCCTACTCTCATCAGAATCAATATTCATCTCATTATCAACTCACCATCATCATAACTGGCTCTGCTTTCAATATCTTACACTCAGCAAGCTTATTCTGGGAGACTTGAAGAGATTCTAAACACCTAAAGATACCCTACAATGCAGAGGGGGGCCATTCAGCCCATCGGGTTTGTACTGACTCTTCAGCAGAGCATCCCACCCAGGCCCTCTTCCCCCACTCTATCCCCATGACCCGTGTATTTACCCCACCAATCCCCCTAACTTTCACATCTTGGGCAATTTAGCATGGCCAATCAACCTAACCCACCCATCTTTGGATTGTGGGAGGAAACCAGAGCACCCGGAGGAAACCCACACAGACACGGAGAGAACATGCAAACTCCACACAGACAGTGGCCCAAAGCCAGAATTGAACCCGGGTCCCCGGCGCCGTGAGGCACGGTGGCACATTGGTTAGTACTGCTGCCTTAGGGACCAGGCTTCGAATCCTGGATCGGCTCACGGTCTGTGTGGAGTCTGCGCATTCTCCCCATGTCTGCATGGGTTTCTTCTGTGTGCCCCAGTTTCCTCCAAAGATGTCAGAGTTAGGGTGAGTGGCCATGCTAAATTGCCCCTCAGAGTCAGGGGGATTAGCAGGGTAAATACATGGGGTTATGGTGATCAGGCTGGGATGGGATTGTTGTCAGTGCAGTTTCGATGGGCTGAATGGCCTCCTTCTGCACTGTAGGGATTGTATGATTCCATGTCAACTAGTGCGGCGTAAGCCTCCATTTGTATTCACCATCCACCTTTCCATCCATTCACTTCCAGGCTGAATATTGAATTCATTGCGAAACTGGCAAACCAACAAAGCACAATGCCAACCCAAAGGGTGGCACTCCTTCGGCACTATTTACAGCAACGTCAACCTCACGCTGTCCAATGTTTCTCATGTGGCTGCCGAACAGGAAACAGAGTAGCAGAGCCAGCTCCACTGGGAAGGATAGAGTGAGCGCCGAAATATCTCGGATTTTCTCCACTTGGTGAACAGGAATGAGAGTGGCATCAGCATCAAGAAGTCCCAGATCCCTTTCAGCTGGGCACAGTTATTTTAATCTCTCCACCATTGGTGGCCCCATGCCTTCTGGGCCCCAAGCTGTGGAATATCCTCCCCCCAAGACCTCTCCTTCAGGACACTCCCAGAAAACCCACCTCCCCGATCAAGCTCTGTGCCACCTGCCCTTACTCATCTTGGCGCCAATTTTTTATTGGCAAGCGTGGTAGCGAAACATCTTGTGACATTCTAGTCGCTAGTTAAATGCAAGTGTTTGCTGTTGTTGAGTAAAAATTCTATGTAACTCCGCTCCCAATCTCGGAACAGTTGTGTGCCCCCCTCATGCCCCTCCGTAATGTGGGCACTCTCACTTTAAACCGAGACACAGTCAAGAACTTGCCTGTCACATGCATCGTTCTATAGTCTCAGTCATGGTTCAGTGAGTAGCATTCTTGCCTCGAGTCAGAAGGTTCATAGAATCCCTACAGTGCAGGAGGTGGCCATTCGGCCCATCGAGTCTGCACTGACTCTTCAACAGAGCATCTTTCCAAAGCTCAACTCCCTCACCATCCCTGTAACCCTGCACATTTACCCTGCTAATCTCCCCTCTAACTATGAGCGGTGCATTGGTACAATGGTTAGCACTGCTGCCTCACAGCGCCAGGGACCCGGGTTCGATTCCCGGCTTGGACCACTGTGTATGCGGAGTCTGCATGCTCTCTGTCTCACAGTGCCAGGGACCCGTCCGCTGAGTCACAGCACCAGGGAGCCGGGTTCGATTCCCGGCTTGGACCACTGTCTGTGTGGAGTCTGCACGTTCTCCCCGTGTCTGCATGGGTTTCCTCCTGTTTCCTCCCACAGTCCAAAGATGTAGGTTGACTGGCCATGATAAAGTCTCCCTCAGTGTTTCAGAATGTGTCGGTTAAGGGGATTTGCCAATGATTTCTGCACAGGATGTTACGGCGATAGGGGCTGGGTAACTTGTTCTGTCGGAGAGCTGGTACAGACCCGATGGGCCGAATGGTCTCTTTCTGCTCTGTAGGGATCCTATCATTCTATTCTATGAAAGCTGTTTTAAATCAGTTGGGGGAGAGGTGGGGGGGGGGGGGCAGATTCTAGAATCAAGGAATCCTTGCAGTGATGAAGGAGGCCATTCAGCCCACCCAGTCTGCACCAAAAACAATCCCACCCAGGCCTTATCCCCCTAACCCCTCAGAGCTAATCCCCCCAACCTACGCATCCCGGGACACTAAGGGGTGATTGCGCATGGCCAAAACACTCGACCCTCACATCTTCGGACTGTGGGAGGAAACTGGAGCATGTGGAGGAAACCCACGCAGACACGGGGAGAATGTGCAGACTCCGCACAGACAGTGACCCGAGAATTGAACCCAGTGCTAACCACTGTGCCCTCCTATAGCACCACTGCTGTAGCACGTGCATTTTGAACTGTGCTCAATTCTGTCTATCCGGGGAAGGGGGGGGCGGTTTTTTTTAAAGTTATTTTAAAAAGACACTTGGCCTGGAATGTATTACCCTTTTGGAAATAAGGCCAGTAATTCGCGCTGCGTCCAGTCCACTTCCTGCTGCAGTAAACTTGATGGAAATGGTGCAGGGGGTGTGGAAGTGCCAGGCGATGCTGCCTGCGGGAAGGGTAAGTGGTCCCGGGAGAGGGCCGCAGGGGTGGGACGTATCGTCAAAACATTGGGAAAAGGTCGGGAGGGCGAGGGGGATGCCGTAAAGCTGCAAGGGGTGGGCCCGTAAACCACTCAAAAAGCATCTGTCCTTCCAGGGTCTGTAATGACGCCACTAAATATATGGGGTGGGGGAGGGAAATGTGAGGTTCCGATGGCCACGGGAGGCAGGATCACTCGCTGCACTGTTTAATCTCTTCCTGGCAGACTCCACTGACTGGGTTTCTCTGAGGAAGATTAATTCATTTAGCACCTGGCACCTTCGTTCCAGCAAGGTTCAAACTCCCTCGTCGTTTGAATTCGAGAAAGCTGAGCGTTGCTTGCATTTGTGTAGCACCCGTCACAGCCACAGGCTGCCCCAAGAGTGCTTCCGCAGCCAGCTTAGAATCATAGAATCCCCGCAGTGCAGAAGGAGGCCATTCGACCCATCGGGTCTGTACTGACCACAATCCCACCCAGCCCCCGTTCCCGTAACCCCACATATTTACTCTGCTAACCGCCACCCCCCCTGGCACTAGGGTCAATTTATCATGGCCAATTAACCTAACCCGCACATCTTTCGACCGTGTGTAATGTATTTTTCTTTTAAGTGAGCAGTCGCTGCTTTTAATTTGCAGCCACTAATTTACACAGAGTAAGCTCAGGCATGCTGCATTGTGATCATCAGAGAATACCTACAGGGCGGAAAGAGGCCATTTGGCCCATCGAGTCTGCGCCGACTCTCTGTCAGAATGTCTTACCCGGGCCCTCATCCCCCAACCCCACACATTCACCCCGCTAACCCCACCTAACCCGCACATCTTGGGGCACCGAGGGGCAATTTAGCATGGCCAATCCACCTAACTTTGGAGCTGCGGATGGGAACTGGAATATCCAGAGGAAACCCACACAGACACGGGGAGAAGGTGCAGACTCTGCACAGACACCGGGAGAAGGTGCAGACTCCGCGCAGACACCAGGAGAAGGTGCAGACTCCGCACAGACACGGGGAGAAGGTGCAGACTCCGCACAGACACTGGGAGAAGGTGCAGACTCCGCACAGACACCAGGAGAAGGTGCAGACTCTGCACAGACACCGGGAGAAGGTGCAGACTCTGCACAGACACCGGGAGAAGGTGCAGACTCTGCACAGACACCGGGAGAAGGTGCAGACTCCGCACAGACACCGGGAGAAGGTGCAGACTCCGCGCAGACACCAGGAGAAGGTGCAGACTCCGCGCAGACACCGGGAGAAGGTGCAGACTCTGCACAGACACCGGGAGAAGGTGCAGACTCTGCACAGACACCGGGAGAAGGTGCAGACTCCGCACAGACACCGGGAGAAGGTGCAGACTCTGCACAGACACCGGGAGAAGGTGCAGACTCCGCACAGACACCGGGAGAAGGTGCAGACTCCGCGCAGACACTGGGAGAAGGTGCAGACTCTGCACAGACACTGGGAGAAGGTGCAGACTCTGCACAGACACTGGGAGAAGGCGCAGACTCTGCACAGACACTGGGAGAAGGTGCAGACTCTGCACAGACACTGGGAGAAGGCGCAGACTCTGCACAGACACCGGGAGAAGGTGCAGACTCCGCACAGACACCGGGAGAAGGTGCAGACTCTGCACAGACACTGGGAGAAGGTGCAGACTCTGCACAGACACAGGGAGAAGGTGCAGACTCCGCACAGACACTGGGAGAAGGTGCAGACTCCGCACAGACACGGGGAGAAGGTGCAGACTCCGCGCAGACACTGGGAGAAGGTGCAGACTCCGCGCAGACACGGGGAGAAGGTGCAGACTCTGCACAGACACTGGGAGAAGGCGCAGACTCTGCACAGACACCGGGAGAAGGTGCAGACTCTGCACAGACACTGGGAGAAGGTGCAGACTCTGCACAGACACTGGGAGAAGGCGCAGACTCTGCACAGACACCGGGAGAAGGTGCAGACTCCGCGCAGACACTGGGAGAAGGTGCAGACTCTGCACAGACACTGGGAGAAGGTGCAGACTCTGCACAGACACCGGGAGAAGGTGCAGACTCTGCACAGACACTGGGAGAAGGTGCAGACTCCTCACAGACACGGGGAGAAGGTGCAGACTCTGCACAGACACTGGGAGAAGGCGCAGACTCTGCACAGACACCGGGAGAAGGTGCAGACTCCGCGCAGACACTGGGAGAAGGTGCAGACTCTGCACAGACACTGGGAGAAGGTGCAGACTCTGCACAGACACTGGGAGAAGGTGCAGACTCTGCACAGACACGGGGAGAAGGTGCAGACTCCGCACAGACACTGGGAGAAGGTGCAGACTCCTCACAGACACGGGGAGAAGGCGCAGACTCTGCACAGACACGGGGAGAAGGTGCAGACTCCGCACAGACACTGGGAGAAGGTGCAGACTCCTCACAGACACTGGGAGAAGGCGCAGACTCTGCACAGACACGGGGAGAAGGCGCAGACTCTGCACAGACACGGGGAGAAGGTGCAGACTCTGCACAGACACGGGGAGAAGGTGCAGACTCCTCACAGACACGGGGAGAAGGCGCAGACTCTGCACAGACACGGGGAGAAGGTGCAGACTCCGCGCAGACACTGGGAGAAGGTGCAGACTCTGCACAGACACCGGGAGAAGGTGCAGACTCTGCACAGACACGGGGAGAAGGTGCAGACTCCGCGCAGCCCCTGGGAGAAGGTGCAGACTCTGCACAGACACCGGGAGAAGGTGCAGACTCCGCACAGACACTGGGAGAAGGTGCAGACTCTGCACAGACACGGGGAGAAGGTGCAGACTCCGCACAGACACCGGGAGAAGGTGCAGACTCTGCACAGACACGGGGAGAAGGTGCAGACTCCGCGCAGACACTGGGAGAAGGTGCAGACTCTGCACAGACACGGGGAGAAGGGTGCAGACTCCGCGCAGACACTGGGAGAAGGTGCAGACTCTGCACAGACACGGGGAGAAGGTGCAGACTCTGCACAGACACCGGGAGAAGGTGCAGACTCCGCACAGACACGGGGAGAAGGTGGAGACTCTGCACAGACACCGGGAGAAGGTGCAGACTCCGCACAGACACGGGGAGAAGGTGGAGACTCTGCACAGACACCGGGAGAAGGTGCAGACTCCGCACAGACACGGGGAGAAGGTGGAGACTCCGCGCAGACACTGGGAGAAGGTGCAGACTCTGCACAGACACGGGGAGAAGGCGCAGACTCCGCACAGACACCGGGAGAAGGTGGAGACTCTGCACAGACACGGGGAGAAGGTGGAGACTCCGCACAGACACTGGGAGAAGGTGCAGACTCCGCACAGACACTGGGAGAAGGTGCAGACTCCGCGCAGACACTGGGAGAAGGTGCAGACTCCGCACAGACACCGGGAGAAGGTGGAGACTCCGCACAGACACGGGGAGAAGGTGCAGACTCCGCACAGACACGGGGAGAAGGTGCAGACTCTGCACAGACACTGGGAGAAGGTGCAGACTCTGCACAGACACCGGGAGAAGGTGGAGACTCCGCACAGACACGGGGAGAAGGTGGAGACTCCGCGCAGACACAGGGAGATGGTGGAGACTCCGCGCAGACACTGGGAGAAGGCGCAGACTCTGCACAGACACGGGGAGAAGGAGCAGACTCTGCACAGACACCGGGAGAAGGTGGAGACTCTGCACAGACACCGGGAGAAGGTGCAGACTCCGCACAGACACGGGGAGAAGGTGGAGACTCCGCGCAGACACTGGGAGAAGGTGCAGACTCTGCACAGACACGGGGAGAAGGCGCAGACTCCGCACAGACACCGGGAGAAGGTGGAGACTCTGCACAGACACGGGGAGAAGGTGGAGACTCCGCGCAGACACTGGGAGAAGGTGCAGACTCCGCACAGACACCGGGAGAAGGTGGAGACTCCGCGCAGACACTGGGAGAAGGTGCAGACTCCGCACAGACACCGGGAGAAGGTGGAGACTCCGCGCAGACACTGGGAGAAGGTGGAGACTCTGCACAGACACAGGGAGAAGGTGGAGACTCTGCACAGACACAGGGAGATGGTGGAGACTCCGCGCAGACACTGGGAGAAGGTGCAGACTCCGCACAGACACCGGGAGAAGGTGGAGACTCCGCGCAGACACTGGGAGAAGGTGCAGACTCCGCACAGACACCGGGAGAAGGTGGAGACTCCGCGCAGACACTGGGAGAAGGTGCAGACTCCGCACAGACACGGGGAGATGGTGCAGACTCCGCGCAGACACTGGGAGAAGGTGCAGACTCTGCACAGACACCGGGAGAAGGTGCAGACTCTGCACAGACACGGGGAGAAGGCGCAGACTCCGCACAGACACTGGGAGAAGGTGCAGACTCTGCACAGACACGGGGAGAAGGCGCAGACTCCGCACAGACACCGGGAGAAGGTGCAGACTCTGCACAGACACGGGGAGAAGGCGCAGACTCCGCACAGACACTGGGAGAAGGTGCAGACTCCGCGCAGACACTGGGAGAAGGCGCAGACTCCGCACAGACACAGGGAGAAGGTGCAGACTCCGCGCAGACACTGGGAGAAGGTGCAGACTCCGCACAGACACCGGGAGATGGTGCAGACTCCGCACAGACACGGGGAGAAGGTGCAGACTCCGCGCAGACACTGGGAGAAGGTGCAGACTCCGCGCAGACACTGGGAGAAGGTGCAGACTCCGCGCAGACACTGGGAGAAGGTGGAGACTCCGCGCAGACACTGGGAGAAGGTGCAGACTCCGCACAGACACGGGGAGATGGTGCAGACTCCGCGCAGACACTGGGAGAAGGTGCAGACTCCGCACAGACACGGGGAGATGGTGCAGACTCCGCGCAGACACTGGGAGAAGGTGGAGACTCCGCGCAGACACTGGGAGAAGGTGCAGACTCCGCACAGACACGGGGAGAAGGTGCAGACTCCGCACAGACACAGGGAGAAGGTGCAGACTCTGCACAGACACTGGGAGAAGGTGCAGACTCCGCACAGACAGTGATCGAATGGCCAGGTAATTACAACCTTGGTTGAAGGAATAAATCTTGACCAGGGGATAACTACCCTGTCCTTCTTCACCGCGTGGGATCGAACTGCATGGAATTCTCAAGCTGCAAACCAGAAGGAGATGAAAGATGCCTTGGAGGGCGGCACTAACTCTGAGCCTGGTGTTTCTCTCTGCCACGTTCTACAGTTGTGCCTGGCTTCCTCCTCTTAGCAACCGATCTATCTAATAAGCTTCTGACAGGGGAGCCTGACATACGCTGTAACGATGGGAGACACGCGGAGGAAGCTTTTTACGCAGAGAGTGGTGGGTGCCTGGGACGCGCTGCCAGAGGAGGTGGTGGAAGCGGGCACATGAGCAACATTTCAGAGGCATCTGGGCGGAAACACGAGTAGGGAGGGAATAGAGGGTCACGGACCGAGTAAGGGCAGAAGGCTTTTCAAGTTTTAGCTTGGGTAACATGATCGGAACGGGCTTAGTGGGCCGAAGGGCCTGTTTCCATTCTCTAAACCTCCATGACTCGGGGATCTCCATTGAGGCAGTGCCACACTACGTAGAGTGTGAGAGCAAACATTGCTGATTATCATGGCTGGATCTTGATATTTACAACACCTCCCCCATTTTCCCCCTCTCGTGTGTCAGGTGCACGTCCCCCCCCCCCAACACCCCCCACCCTCCCTGCCTCAGGCGAAGGTGAACCTCGAAAGCATGTTTCGATCCAAATGTTTTCCTCCTGGGTTGTAAGATTCGTTCCACAGCTTCCCTGTGAGAGTTGGATTCCTTGTTAAGAAAGAGCGGCGGCGGGTTTGGGTGAGGTGCGGGGGTGGGAGGGGGAGAGGCTGCGCCTTTCAGAAGGCCGCCGACCTCTGAACTTTAGGGTCGGCCCGAAGCCTGGCTCCCAGTAATGAGGCGACGGTGGGGAAAGGCTCCAGAATGCATCTCCATGGCAACGCAGTCGTCATCTGAAATACCGCAAAAGGCAGAGACCACCACCCCCCCGCCCCGCTCCCCGCCCCCCCCCCCACCCCACACCCATCCCCCCACCCCCCCCCCCCCCCGGCCCTCGTGACCTGGATACAGGCACCGTTTATAGAAGGGATCACTTGTGCAGGAGGCTAACAGCAGAACTTAACAAGGAAGCAGGAATACCGCCTCTCCCTCGTTCATCAATCCGAGAATTCCCAGGATTTGTTCCTTGTTTCTACGTCCCTCCCCAGCACAAACTTCAGGACTTTTTTTTCCCCGCTACGTTGGCACATTTAGGGTGTGGGATCCCATTGGGAGTTGGGTGGCATTTTTAGTTTGGAACACAAACCTTTTAATCTCGGACCCGGATCATTTAAGGAGCAAAAGAAAAAGTTTCTTTATTAGTGTCACAAGTCAGCTCACATTAACGCTGCAATGAAGTTACTGTGAAAATCCCCTAGTTGCCATACTCCGGCGCCTGTTCGGGTACACTGAGGGAGAATTTAGCATGGCCCAATGCGCCTAACCAGCACGTTTGTATAGACACCCCGTGTCACGTTAGGTGACCAACAGGCAGTCTGCGCAGTGACCCGAGCCGGGAATCGAACCTGGGTCACTGGTGCTGTGCGGCAACAGTGTTGACCACTGTGCCACCATCCACCTGAGAAGGCCTCGGTTTGACAAGTTGGTGCACCCCTGGCAGTGTGGCACTCTGGCAGTGCGGCACTCCCCCAGTACCGTCCGTCACTGGGAGGGTTGGCTTCATATTTTGCGCTCAAGCCTCTGAGGCACAGCCTTCAACAAGGCGAGGGTGAAGTCGCTAAATCCCCTCTTCGCTGTACTCTTTAGGTCTCTGAATGAGTGGATAACTCACTTTCCCAGTCAAAGGCAACATCAAACTCTCAGTAAGGAGCCGAGCCTTTTCCTAACTCGCCTGAACACAAATGAAACTTCTCACAGGCTCTGACACTCTAAAGGCCAAAGGGCTTAAAAAAGTTACGTAGCATTGTTAATGTTTCATATGTTCATTCTGGCCAAAGAGCGGACTGAGATAAGGGCACAGGAAGCAACAACAAGTGGATCCCGGGAGTCAGGAAACAAAACGACATCGGAGGAACATAGAAACTAGAAGCAGGAGGCCATTTGGCCCTTCGAGCCTGCTTTGCCATTCATTTTGATCATGGCTGATCATCAAATTCAATATCCTGATCTCCCCTTCCTTCCAAATCCCTTAATCCCTTTAGCCCCTAGAGCTATATCTAATTTTTTCTTGAAATGACACATTTTAGCCTCAACTACTTTCTCTGAAAGTGAATTCCACACATCCATCACTTTCTGGGTGAAGAAATTTCTCCTCACCTCCGTTCTAAAAGGTTTACCCCTTATCCTCAAACTATGGCCCCTAGTTCTGCGCTCCCCCACCATCGGGAACATTCTTTCGGAATCTACCCTGTATCATTAAACCTTGTTAGAATTGTATCAGTTCCTATGAGATCCCCTCTCACTCCTCTAAACTCCAGTGAATATAATCCTAACCGATTTAGTCTCTTGTCATATGACAGACCTGCCATCCCAGGAATCAGCCTGGTAAACATTCACTGCACTCCCTCTATAGCAAGGACATCCTTCCTCAGGTAAGGACACCAAAACTGCACACAATACTCCAGATGTGGCCTGTATACAATTTCAGTAAAACATAACTATCCCTACAGTCAAATCCTCTTGCTATGAAGACCAAAATACCATCTGCTTTCTTTACTGCCTGCTGTTCCTGCACACTTTCAGGGACTGATGTGTGAGGACACCTCTCTCAATTTGCACCCATTCAAATCATAATTTGCCTGTCTATTATTGCTACCAAAGTGGATAATCTCATATTTACTACATTATTCTGAATGTCTACTCAAGGAGTGATAGGTGAACAGAGGGAGGGGAGATGCAGATTTGAGGTTACTATCACATCAGCCACGATCCTATTAAATGGCGGAACAGGCTCGAGGGGCTGAATGGCCTACTCCTGCTCCTAGTTTGTACTTAAAGCAGCAGAGATAATACCTCAAAGTTAAATCAGACTCGCAGGGCCAGAGGACGCCGATTCAAACGAGTTAAACGTAAATTAGAGGAACATCAGAGTGAGCTCTGTGGCAGTGAGGCAGGAGTGAGTTTCAGCGCTATGCAGTGTTCATGTTTTCCCACCTCCTTCGCCTTGCTGGTGTACACAAGGTAACGCAGGTTAATGTTGGAGAACTTCTCGATTTGCCCAACAACTTCCCACTCCCGGCATCCAGTGTTAGAATCAAGCGCTCCAACGTGAAGTCAGGAACAGCAGTGCAGTAAAAGGTGTCCTCGACAACACCCCAGCCCTCTGGCCCAGAATAGCCACACCCTGACGCATCAACCGCACAATTTCCCATTTCCCACCAAGGAAATGCGGACTCAGAGTGAGACTGTAATCGGTGCCGGACAGAAATCACCACCGGATGCAGCTCAGTGTTGGACGTAATCGGCGCTGGACCGCAATCAGCGCCAGACCGCAATCGGAGCCAGACCGTAATCAGTGCCGGATTGCAATCAGTGCTGGGCTGTAATAAGTTCCAGACTGTATTCAGCACCAGACTGTAATCAGCACCGGACCGCAATAACGCCAGACCACAATCAGCGCCAGACCACAATCGGAGCCAGACCGTAATCAGTGCCAGACCGTAATCAGTGCCAGACCGTAATCAGTGCCGGATTGCAATCAGTCCTGGGCTATAATAAGTTCCAGACTGTAATCAGCGCCAGACTGTAATCAGCACCAGTCTGTAATCAGCACCAGACTGTAATTAGTGCCAATTGGAAGGCAGCTTCTTTGTCACAATACACACACATCCTCCGAGATGCTGACAGCTTGCACAACAACAAAATGCCACGGGTGCTGGAAATTGGTAATATAAACAATAACCGCTGGCAAAGGCAGGCTCCCTCTGTGCAAGGACACTCACCTCATTTCACAGAGAAATCTCCTACCTGGAGAAGACTTGCTCCCTCAGCCGGCTTTTAACACCCAGGCTCACACAGCAATAAATCAGTTTTTCACCCAATCAAGATACAGGCCATGACCTTCACAGAGCCAGGGTCCTGGGTTCGATTCCCGGCTCGGGTCACTGTCTGTGTGGAGTTTGCACATTCTCCCCGTGGCTGCGTGGGTTTCCTCTGGGTGCTCCGGTTTCCTCCCACAGTCCGAAAGACGTGCTGGTTAGGGTGCATTGGCCGTGCTAAATTCTCCCTCAGTGACACTGGAGTCTGGTGACTGGGGGATTTTCACGGTAACTTCATTGCAGTGTTAATGTAAGCCAACTTGTGACACTAGTAAATAAATAAGAGACACTGTCGCCTCTTTTGACAGCACCTTCCATGTCCATGACCTCTACCACCCAGAAGGACAGGGGCAGTAGAGACATGGAAACACCACCACCCGGAGGTTCCCCTCCCCTCCCAAAACCCCGCACCATCCTGACACGGCAACATATCAGCTCTTCCCTCACTGAGTCAAAACCCTGGGACCCCTCTGACTGCACTGTGGATGTACCTACACCACACGGCCTGCAGCTGTCCCAGAAGGCGGTTCTCAATTTGGGCAGGGCAATAAACGTTGACCTGCCAGCGACGCCCACATCCTGCCACTGAATGAAACAAAAGCCTGAGCTGTGAACAAACAGGCCGGCAGCACAATGGTACACTCCCTTCCCAATCCGGGATGTGCCGAGGGAAATCCCTTCAAACTGTGGGACGGGGGGGGGGGGGTGGAATTGATTCCAAGTTCTGTCACTTTGTTGGGGCGGCAGCAATGGGAACAAGACGCGGTGATAGATCTTTTACAGATTATTTAGTTATTAGCATAAGTGCACTTTTGTATTGATATAACAAACAGGGTTATCAGCTCTGTTGGTCTGTGTTTAGCTCGACTGGGCCTGCGCTCCACCCGGCCTGCGCTCCACCCGGCCTGCGCTCCTCCGGGCCTGCGCTCCACCTGGCCTACGCTCCACCTGGCTTGCGCTCCTCCGGGCCTGTCCTCCACCCAGCCTGCGCTCCACCGGGCCTGCGCTCCACCGGGCCTGCGCTCCACCCGGCCTGCGCTCCACCCGGCCTGCGCTCCTCCGGGCCTGCGCTCCACCCGGCCTGCGCTCCTCCGGGCCTGCCCTCCGCCCGACCCTGCCCTCAGCCCGGCCCTGCCCTCAGCCCGGCCTGCGCTCCTCCAGGCCCTCAGAAGCCACAGAAACTGTTATCACAATTGGCACTTTGGTGAATTGATAGGACGGCACAGTGGTTGGCATCACTGACTCACAGCGGCAGGGACACGGGTTCGATTCCCGGCTTGGATCCCTATCTGTGCGGAGTCTGCGTGTTCTCCCCGTGTCTGCGTGGGTTTCCTCCAGGTGCTGCAGTTTCCTCCCACAGTCCAAAAGACATGCTGGTTAGATGCATTGGCCGTGTTCGATTCTCCCTCAGTGTACCCCCCCAAACACAGTGTGGTTTCACAGTAACTTCATTGCAGTGTTAATGTAAGCCTATTTGTGACACTAATAAATAATAATAAAGACACAATGCATTTTTAAGCTTCATCTTTAGTCACCTGGTTGCCAACCAAATGCCAATCCAGATGTGCCAGGGAACCAGAAAGCGAGGATAAAGGCCTCAAACAAGTCCGTTCCAACCACTAGCTCCCTACAACATCTGAGTTTTCTTATCTGAACGGCGAAAAAGTGATCTGTTTCCTCAAAAACAAACCACACAAAATGAAACCCTGCCCCTTTTGTTTCACTCAGGCTGGGAACAGGAATGCTGGGGCTGGAAGATCAAACTACTCTCCTGTGGCTAACAGATTAGACAACGCCTACTAAAGTCAGCAGAAATTCCTGAGATTCTCGATAGCAGCGAGACGGCGGAGGGGGGAGGGGGTGGTAGAGAGAGAGAGAGAGATAGCAAAGAACACAACTCACCGAGTTTGAAAGTGGCCTCCATTTTTTTTTCTGCCTTCCCCAAGTCATCAAAAAACCCTTTTTTTCCCCCAACAGAGAAATATCGCTTACTGCTTCATCTCCCAGCCCTGCACAGAACGCAGCATAGGGGCGGCACGGTAGCACAGCGGTTAGCGCTGCTGTTTCACAGCTCCAGGGACCCGGGATCGATTCCCGGCGCGGGTCACTGTCTGTGTGGAGTTTGCACATTCTCCTCGTGTCTGCGTGGGTTTCCTCCCACACTCCAAAGATGTGCAGGTTAGGTTGATTGGCCATGCTAAAATTGCCCCTTAGTGTCCTGGGATGTGTAGGTTAGAGGGATTAGTGGGTAAATGTGTAGGGATATGGGGATAGGGCCTAGGTGGGATTGTGGTCGGTGCAGACTCGATGGGCCGAAGGGCCTGTTTCTGCAGTGTAGGGTTCTACACATCTTGGGACATTATGGGGAAATTTAGCACGGCCAATTCACAATCCAACTAACCTTACATTAACACTGCAATGAAGTTCCTGTGAAAATCCCCTAGTCGCCACACTCCGGCGCCTGTTGGGGTACACTGAGGGAGAAATTAGTACGGCCAGTGCCTCTAACCAGCATGTCTTTCAGACTGTCGGGGGAAACTGGAGCACCTGGAGGAAACCCACGCAGACATGGGGAGAATGTGCAGACTCCACACAGTGACCCAAGCAGGGAATTGAACCCGGGTCCTTGGCACTGTGAGGCAGCCGTGTTAATCACTGTGCCACCCAGGAGCACAACTAATTTGTGCATAACTTAAAAAATGCTGGATAAACCGTCTATGGAGAGAGAGAGAGTTAATATTTCGAGTTTTTCTAACCCTTCCCATTGACTTGAAACTGTAACTCCGTTTCTCTCCCTAAAGGTGCTGCCTCCCCTTTTTGTTTGTTCATTTACAAGGTGTGGATATTGCTGGCTTGGCCAGCATATAGGCAGCACGTTGGCACAGTGGTTAGCACTGCTGCCTCGCAGCGGCAGGGACCCGGGTTCAATTCCTGGCTCGGGGTGACTGTGTGGAGTCTGCACGTTCTCTCTGTGTCTGCGCGGGTTTCCTCCGGATGCTCCGGTTTCCTTTGAAAGACATCCTGGTGAGGTGGATTGCCTGTGCTAAACTCTCCGTCAGTGTACCTTGAACAGGAGTGTGGCGACTAGGGGATTTTCACAGCAACTTCATTTGCAATATCAATGCAAGGCTACTTGTGACTAATAAATAAACTGTACTCTTACATTCATTGCCCATCCCTAGTTGCCCTTGAGGAAGTGGTGGTGAGCTGCCTTCAGAGATGCAGCTGCAAACAGAGATTAGTGGAACCTTTACAGGTGCAGTGCAGAAGGAGGCCACTCGGCCCATCGAGTCTGTACCGACTCTCCAGCACAGCATCTCACACAGGCCCTATCCCTGTAACCCCGCTAATGTTTTAGTCCGCTAATCCCCCTCACGTACACATTTTTGGACATGGAGGGGTAACTTAATATGGCCAATACACCTCACCCGCACATCTTTGGAGTATGGGAGGAAATCCGCCAGTCGCCACACTCCTGTTTGGGTAACACTGCGGGAGAACTTAGCATGGCCAATGCAGCACGTCTTTGGACTGTGGGAGCAAACTGGAGCACCCGGAGGAAACCCACACAGACATGGGGAGAATGTGCAAACTCCACACAGACAGTCACCTGTGGTTGAACGCAGGTCCCTGACCCTGTGAGGCAGCAGTGCTAACCACCGTGCCGCCCTACTGGTTAGTAAAGTTAGGCAGTTTTTTGGGGGTGCGGGAACAGAGAGGAGTAAGCATTGGACAAATGCTCCTTAACCAGCTGAAAGGCTCTGCAAATTCATCTCCAAGTGGCAGTGGCAATAAACCACAAACACTGTACACACAAGTCAATGCTTCCCGTATGGGATAAAAACTACTCACAAATATCAGGGGTACAATATAACTCTGCACAGAACATTAGGCTCAGCAGCTCTATTGTCACGCTACTTAACTAAAATAAACCCTTTGAATTAACAAGCAGTGACCTCTCCCCCTGGCCCCTTCACCAGAAATACCCTCTGTAGGTTTGGATGGTATTAAGTGACTGCAGCTGGCAGCGTCTCTGGGATTTGCTCTCTGTACGCTGGCTGCAGATGCCTTCGGTCCCATTCATACTACAGCAAGGCTGGAGAGAGGGTCACATCAAGGCCAGCAGGTGGGCAAGCTCCCTCATCCCTTCTACTTCCTTTCTGAGTGGCGTTCTGTTTTTATAATGACGATTCCCCCGGCGATTGCAGTCGCTGGCTGAGTAGAACCGGAGATATCCCGCTCGGAAACTGCCCCACTTTACAAAGGTCCAAAGCCACGAACAAAAGAACAGTCCGGAACAGGAACAGGAACAGGCCCTCCAAGACTGTGCCGATCGCGTTATCCTACCTAGACCAACCGTCTGTAACCCTCTATTCCCCGTCTGTCCGTACGTCCATCCAGCTAAGACTTAAATGTGGCTAATGTATCTGCCTCAACCACCTCACTTGGCAGTCCATTCCAGGCTCCCCCACCACCCTCTGTGTCAAAAAACTTTCCCCGCACATCTCCACTGAACCCTTCCCCCCCTGCTTACTGTGAACTTGTAATTGTCATTTCTGCCCTGGGAAAAAGCTTCCAACTGTTCACCCTATCAATACCCCTCATAATTTCATTAACGTCTATCAGGTCGCCCCTCTCAGTCTGTCTCTCCAGAGAGAACAATCCCAAGGCCACAAGAAACTACAAAGGGTTTTGAACGTAGCCCAGTCCATCACGCAATCCAGGGTCTCATCCATTGATTCTGACCCACTAGAGGTATTGGGGTGCTCCCCCCACCATGCCCCTCCCCGCCATATACATGGAGTGCCCCCCACTGACACCAGGGATGCCCCCCACAAGCTTGGAGTGCCACCACTGACACCGGGGATGCCCCCCACAAGCTTGGAGTGCCACCACTGACACCAGGGGTGCCCCCCACAAGCTTGGAGTGCCCCCCACTGACACCGGGGATGCCCCCCACAAGCTTGGAGTGCCCCCCACTGACACCAGGGATGCCCCCCACAAGCTTGGAGTGCCACCACTGACACCAGGGATGCCCCCCACAAGCTTGGAGTGCCACCACTGACACCAGGGGTGCCCCCCACAAGCTTGGAGTGCCACCACTGACACCGGGGATGCCCCCCACAAGCTTGGAGTGCCACCACTGACACCAGGGATGCCCCCCACAAGCTTGGAGTGCCCCCCACTGACACCGGGGATGCCCCCCACAAGCTTGGAGTGCCCCCCACTGACACCGGGGATGCCCCCCACAAGCTTGGAGTGCCACCACTGACACTGGGAATGCCCCCCCCCCCCCCCCAACAAGCACGGGATGGCCCCCACCGACACAGGGGACACCCCACAAGCATTGGGGTGCCCCACCTACAGCCCTCCCCGCTCGTCATAAGCATTGGGGTGCGCCCACCAACATGGGGGGCACCCCACAAGCAGTCCCTCCTGCCCCTCAGCACAAATATTGGGGTGCCCCTCCTGCCCCCTCTTCACCACAAGTATTGGGGTGCCCCAGCCATGCCCCCCCCCCCCTGCCAGACAGACACAGGGGATAACCCCCTCCACAAGCATTGGAGTGCCCCCACATCCTACCCCCCATCACCCAAACATGGAGTGACTCCACCTCCCCCAACACACAGAGGAGAGGAACCTGGTCATCATCGCTGTTTGTGGGAGCTTGCTGTGCACAAATTGACTACTGTGTTTCCTACATTATACCTATAAGGGTACATCACAATTGCTTCACCGGTACCCGGGTGCTTTGCAATGTCTCTCTCAACGTTGTTGCTGAGATAATCTTCAATGCAGAGGGGCAGACTCTGGGACGATCCCAGAAAGTGGGATCCCAGCTCGAGACTGCTCTTACAGGTTATTCTGCGCTTGGTTTGGTTTCTTCATCCCACACAATCGTTGAACCCCTACAGTGCGGAAGGAGGCCATTCAGCCCATCGAGTCTGCACCGATCACAATCCCACCCAGACCCCATCCCCGTAACCCCACATATTTAGCCTGCTAGTCCCCCTGATGCTAAGGGGCAATTTAGCAAGGCTAGTCAGCTTAACCCTAAACTAAACAAGTTTTTTACCCAGAGGGCGGTGGGTGCCTGGAACTCGCTGCTGGGGGAGGTAGTGGAAGCAGACACGATAGTGAGTTTTAAGGGGCGCCTTGACAAATACATGAATAGGATGGGAATAGAGAGATACGGTCCCCGGAAGGGTAGGGGGTTTTAGTTCAGTTGGGCAGCATGGTTGGAGGGCTGAAGGGCCTGTGCTCTAATTTTCTTTGTTCTTTGTATTAACCCGCACATCTTTGTGTGGAGGAAACCAGAGCACCTGGAGGAAACCCACGCAGACATGGGGAGAATGTGCAAATCCCACACAGACAGTGACCCAAGCCGGGAATCGAACCTGGGTCCCTGGCGCAGTGAGGCAGCAGTGCTAACCACTGCTGATAGTTCAGGTTATGTTTTGAGTTGGAAATAGGTGGGAGGCGAGGGGATGACCTGCCGTCACCCTCCCCTCATCCCAAAGCAATCTGGCTCACAAATAAATCAGGGAAGGGTAAATTCACAAAACCTCATCTGCATCAATAACAGCACGGAGTGCCTGGATTCAGTCACTGCAGAGCAGCCCCAGGGAGCCATACACCGCCTCCGGTTAATCCAGGACAAATCCCGAAAGCAGCAACTCCCTTCCTGGCTCTGGAACAATTTGTACATTGCCCACAATCATCGGCAGCACAACTGGGTGTGCTGTGATCTTGTTCAACTCTTGCTTCACCATCTGTTCTCTCTCCTTTTCCGACTTAGACGCAGGGTTTGCTGTGCAATGCAGAATTAGCCGTTGTTTATCCAGCCCACGATTACTGCTACGCGATCTGTTTCTCTCGCACACATGCACAAGGGTGGTTCCAGTGGGATCGAGTGGACCACAATCGTGCCCTCTTAACAAACCCTACTTAACACGGTGTCAGAAAAATCTTTCATTGCTGCCGCACTGCACGCAGATTTAGGGAAGCGTAATAACTCCAGGCAACTCAGTGTGGCGGGTAACAAACTATAAGGTTCATTGACTGAGAAGAACTGTGCAAGACTGAAGATTTAACAGCACAACCTGTACAGATCCACTCCCGACAACGCCATGACTCCAACCGAAATATTCCAGCCCTGGGAATGCGTGCTCTCGCTCCTGATTAGTCCAGGTTCGGTATGGCTCCTACTCTGATCAAGACCGCAAGAAACTATAAAAGGTTGTGAACGTAGCCCAGTCCATCACGCACACCAGCGCCCCCATCCACTGATTCTGTCTACACTTCCCACTGCCTTGGCAAAGCAGCCAGCATAATCATGGATCCCACGCACTCCGGACATTCTCTCTTCCACCTTCTTCCGTTGGGAAAAAGATACAAAAGTCTGAGATCGCCTACCAATCAACTCAAGAACAGCTTCTTCCCTGCTGCCACCAGAGATCTGAATGGACTTACCTCGCATTAAGTTGCTCTTTCTCTACACCCCAGCTATGACTGTAACACTACATTCTGCACTCTCTCCTTTCCTTCTCTATGAACGGTATGCTTTGTCGTATAGCACACAAGAAACAATACTTTTCACTGTATGTTAATACATGTGGCTGTAACAAATCAAATCAAGCTACCCTACGGTATTTATTAGAAGTAACATTACGGAAGGAGACCATTAAAAGATAGGAAAAGAAATATAAAGGCATGGGTGGGATTTTCTGGCTGGAAATTCCCACCGGAAGTCAACGGGGACATTATCTGACCCCCATCCGCTACGATTCTCATGGTGGGAGGGAAGGGAAAATTCCATCCACAGAGTTACTTTGCGATAGAATATAGTGGCACTCAATGTTGGCGAGAGGGAGAGGATTATAGAAACATAGAAACTAGAAGCAGGGCTAGTCCATTTGGCCCTTCTAGCCTGCTCCCCCATTCATTTTGATCATGGCTGGTCATCAAATGCAATATCCTGATCTCCTCCTTCCTCCAATATTCCCTGATCCCTTTAGCTCCAAGAGCTATATCTAATTCCTTCTTGAAATCGGACAACGTTTTGGTCTCAACTACTTTCTGTGGGAGTGAATTCCACACATTCACCACCCTCTGGGTGAAGAAATTTCTCCTCATCCCAATTCTAAAAGGTTTACCCCCTTATCCTCAAATTATGACCCCCCCCTAGTTCTGGACTCTCCCCCACCATCGGGAACATTCTTTCTGAATCTACCCTGCCTAACCCTGTTAGAATTTTACAAGTCTCTATGAGGTCCCCTCTCTGCAAACGGAGCCAGGGGAAAACATGAAGGATGCATGTAGCTGCATGTACATGGAGAAAAATGTGAACTATTGGATGCAGGTCCTTGGACAAGTTAAATTAAGAGTTTCGAGCATTTCCATACAATGTCTGGCATGTGCATGTATAAATATAAGAATAAGTGGCTTCATTCAGTACACCTAACACAGGTTTATTGACTTAGCTCAGTCAACAACACGGGGCCTCACCATTCATTAATCTGAGAATGTGTGTACCAGACAAATGGAAGGTCCCTCCCTCCCTCTTTTCATTGGGAATAACGAGCGATGGTGGAGTTGGAAGTTGGGAAGTTCAAGGAGAGGCCCAAATGGGACTGGAATGTAGGGCTAACAGCTCAGCTGCCTTGCCTTAGCGGCTGTTTCCATGTTAGATTTAGTGAGGTATTGACAAGTCCAGCGTTTGTTTTTTCATTTTTCACTCCATTCTTAAAGTTACAAAGCCGGGCAAACCCAAATCCATCTCCTTGCTTGCTCCAGAGACCAAATTCCAATTCAATCCAATTTTCACAGCCCCCACGAAAGAGACAAACAAGATCCAAGCTGACAAGAAAAGGCACTGCACCCCAGCTTCGTGGCACCGTGGTTAGCACTGCTGCCTCACAGCGCCAGGGGCCTGGGTTCGATTCCTAGCTTGGGTCACTGTCTGTGTGGAGGTTGCACATTCTCCCCATCTCTGCGTGGGTTTCCTCCAGGTGCTCTGACTTCCAGTCCGAAAGATGTGCTGGTTAAGTGCATTGGCCGTGCTAAATCCTCCCTCAGTGTACCCGAACAGGCGTCGGAGTGTGGCAACTAGGGGATTTTCACAGTAACTTCATTGCAGTGTTAATGTAAGCCTACTTGTGACACTAATAAATAAACTTTGCTTTACTTTTACTTTACATTGGGCTTGATCAGATACTTAGTCCTAAGAGTTGCTAAGGTGGACCGTTGAGAAAGTCTGGTTAAGAACAATGCTCCATCAATTGGCAAGCCTTAATAAACGTGGCAAGTTTCTGCTTGTGTTGCTATTGGCTGCAAGAGGCCCAGGCATTGAAAACATTTAGGTTACAACTGCATTTTCAAAAATTCCTCCATTAATCTCCTAACCTTGGCAACACCCCTGTTGATGAAAACAGAGATTCGTGGAATTGTCATAGATATAGTGCAGAAGGTGGCCCATTGAGTCTGCACTAACTCTCTGATAGAGCACCTTACCCATCCCTGTAACCCCACATATTTCAGTCCACTAATCCCCCTTATCTACACATCTTTGAAGATGAAGGGGCAATTTAGCATGGCTAATGCGCCTAACCCACGCATCTTTGGACACTGCAATGAAGTTACTACGAAATTCCCCTGGTTGCTACACTCCTGTTCAGGCACACTGAGGGAGAATTTAGCACGGTCAATGCGCCAAAACACGTCTTTCCAACTGTGGGATGAAACCAGAGCATCTGGAGGAAATCCACGCAGACACGGGGAGAATGTGCAGACTCCGCACGGACAGTCATCCGAGGCTGGTATTGAACCTGGGTCCTTGGCGCTGTGAGGCAACAGTGCTAACCACTGAGCCACCGTACCCGAGTTACCATTGAGGCGGAGGGCTCATGGGGAAGGGAATGAGATTTGTCATGCATCTTTTAACACAGGACAGTTTTGTTGCGAGCCCACTTAGGCAACTTATTTTAGAAGATTGACGGTGACTGGTCACTCACTCACGCTGAAATTGGTTGCCGTGTTCTCAATATTAGTGGCCTCCAACCAGTGCAGTGACCACCATCCCCACGGCCACCAAATGTGCCACGAGAAAGGTTTCTAAACCATCAAAAGTTCATGTAATTAAACTAAAACAGGCCTTCATCTTTAGTTCTGTGGTTGGCATTTTCAAGGCCTGGTGAATCATAGAATCTTTACAGTGCAGAAGGAAGCCATTCAGCCCATCAAGTCTGTACTGACAACAATCCCACCCAGGCCCTATCCCCGTAATGCCACATATTTACACTAGTAATCCCCCTGACACTATAGGGTAATTTAGCATGGCCAAGCAACCTAACCTGCACATCTTTGGAGTGTGGGAGGAAACCGGAGCACCCGGAGGAAGCCCACACAGACACGGGGAGAATGTGCAAACTCCACACAGGCAGTGACCCAAGCCGGGAATCGAACCCAAGACCCGGCCCATGCGTAAGACCAACGGGACTTGGAGCTGAAGAGAAAGGTCCCCATGTCCCTGTATAAAAACTCAAAATGGATACACAGAAAAAAGGCGGTGGCACAGTGGTTAGCACTGCTGCCTCAACGGCGCCAGGGATCTGGGTTCAATTCCCCGCTCTGGTCACTGTCTGTGTGGAACCTGCATGTTCTCCCCATGTCTGCGCGGGTTTCCTCATTCCAAGTTTCCAGTAAGGGGAGAAAATAGGAGATGTTCCTCGACATTTTGTTTCTATAGTATCGAGGTGTGTCATGACACATAGCAGCACAGCTCGATATTCGAGCAGTGACTACACTTCAGGGGTACCTAATGGGTAGCAAAGCACTTAGGGTCGTCTTTAGGTTGTGAAAGGCGCTATATAAATGCAAGCCGTTTTAACTTTTTTTTCCCATCTACAAGTTAATGGAAATGGATTTGAACCTTAGGCGCGGCCCATGACTTCATGAATCATGATTTAATAAGCCACAATGACCAAAAGCCTCAATGACTGCTGCAATTTGGTGCATTCTTGGCTCAGCCTCTGAATTGGCATCAAACCATATGTTTGATCTTTCAAACTAAATTAACTAATGCTCGGATTGCCAAATTCACTTTGGCGGTTTTAATCTCGTGGCCTTCCACCTCCGACGACCCTGCCCAAAGGCGTGTTTCCTTTTCTCCCTTCTTGAGTACTTTTCATGCCAAATAAGCAAAAACCTTTCAAAGAAAATGACTTCCCTCGAGACTCGCGCCTCTGAAGCAGAGAGCTCAAGTCCCAGTCCAGAGACTCCAGCGTGAAAGCCAGGTCGATGTTCCACTGCAGTACTGATGGAGAGCTGCACTGTCTGCGGTGCCATTAAGCACAGGCCCCATCCAGCCTTTTAAAAAGCAGTCAAGAAAACCTTAGCACCATTAAGAGGAATAGAGCATTTCTTTCCTGGTACATAGTGATCCCACAATCAACTTGATTTGATTTGTTATTGCCACGTGTCACAATTAACATTTGATTTATTACTGGCACTTGTCACAATTAACATACAGTGAAAAGCATTGTTTCTTGCGCGCTATACAGACAAAGCATACCGTTCATAGAGAAGGAAACGGGAGAGTGCAGAATGTAGTGTTGCAGTCATGGCTAGGGTGTAGAGAAAGATCAACTTAATGCGAGGTAGGTCCATTCAAAAGCCTGACAGCAGCAGGGGAGAAGCTGTTCTTGAGTGGGTTGGTACGTGACCTCAGACTTTTGTCCAAAGGAAGAAGGTGGAAGTGTTAGCGTGTGCTGAAACTGGACCAGCTGATGGGCAACACGGCAGCTCAGTGACTATCACTGTTTGCTGTGCAGATACATGGATTTGGGCCGGTGTCTGTGGGAGTTTGCGCATCCTCCCCATGCTTGCATGGGTTTTCTCTGGGTGCTCCGGTTTTCTCCCACACCCCAAAGATGTGCTCTTAGGCTGATTGGTGTAACAAATCGTCCCTAAATTAGTTTCCCCTCAATCTGGTTTCCAATGTGGAGTGCCATTAGCATAGACAAGGGTCATGGGTGGAAGAGGGATTCACAGTGTTGAAATGGCGGCGCGGGCTCGTTGGGCCGAAGGGCCTGTTTCCCGTGCTGTGTTGTTCTTTGTAGAATGTCTGGGGCGCGTGGGGTCCTTAGTTATGCTGGCTGCTTTTCTGAGGCAGCAGGAAGTGTAGACAGAGTCAATGGATGGGAGGCTGGTTTGTGCGATGGATTGGGCTACTTTCATGACTTTTTGTAGTTCCTTGTGGCCTTGGGCAGAGCAGGAGCCCAGACCAAGCTGTGATACAGCCAGAAAGAATTGCTTTCAATGGCGCATCTGTAAAAGTTGGTGAGAGTCGCAGCTGACATGCCAAATTTCCTTAGGCTTCCGAGAAAGTAGAGGCATTGGTGGGCTTTCCTAACTATAGTGTTGGCATCGGGGGGGGACCAGGACAGGTTGTTGGTGATCTGGACACCTGAAGTTCTCAACTCTTTCTATTCCATCCCTGTAGATGTAGACAGGGCATGTTTTCCACTACGCTTCCAGAAGTCGATGACATCACTCAAACAGACTGTCTGGTTCTTACCTCTTTACTGTTTGTGGGATCTTGCAGTGCACAATTTGACAGTCACTATTCCTGCGTTACAACATTTCAGAAGAATTTCACTGGGTGCAAAGCACTTTGGGATGTTCCCCTCGCCCCCGTCCCCCGACTCCCCGAGGTTGTGAAAGGTGCTACAGAAATGCAAGTGACTGTCTCTCCCCTCCCACTTATGAAACTGAACTTGGATTCCATTTTTTTAATTTGATAAGGTGCCACATAATGGGCTTGCCAGCACAAGTGACTGGCAAAAGAATCAGATGATAATGAAGAAAAACATCTTTCAAAAAAAAAACACAACTAAATGTGCTGCCCGAGAATGTGGCGGAGGCAGATTCAGTCACGCAAACCACCCTCCCACCCACTGACTCTGTCTACACTTCCCGCTGTCTTGGCAAAGCAGCCAGCGTAATTAAGGACCCCGGACATTCTCTCTTCCACCTTATTCCATTGGGAGAAAGACTGTGTAGCACGCGAGAAACTTTTCATTGTATCTCAATACATGTGACAATAATAAATCAAATCAATTGCGCCTTCTGAAAGGACACAGTGCCAAAGGGCACCAAAACGAACACCACACAACAATCAGGAGTGTTCTCTTCCTGTTGGGGATCACAGGCATTCAGCCTCTGATCTTCAGGTAAGTGTTCTCCAAGGCGGCCTTCACGACACACAATTCAGAATCGCCAAGCAGAGACTGATAGCCAGGTTCCGCATACATGAGGACGGCCTCAACCGGGATCTTGGGTTCATGTCACACTATCTGTAACCCCCATGACTTGCCTGGGCTTGCAAAATCTCACTAACTGTCCTGGCTTGAGACAATTCACGCCTCTTTAACCTGTGCTTAACCCTCTCTCCACTCACATTGTCTGTGCCAGTAAAGACTTGATTATCATAAGATATAGGAGCAGAATTAGGCCACTCGGCCCATCAAGTCTGCCCCGCCATTCAATCATGGCTGATATTTTTCTCATCCCCCATTCTCCTGCCTTTTCCCCACAACCCCTGACCCCCTTATTAATCAAGAACCTATCTATCTCTGTCTTAAAGACAATGACCTGGACTCCACAGCCTTCTGTGGCAAAGAGTTCCACAGATTCACCACTGTCTGGAAGAAATTCCTCCTCATCTCTGTTTTAAATGATCGTCTCTTTAGCCTGAGGTTGTGCCCGCTGGTTCTAGTTTTTCCTACTAGTGGAAACATCCTCTCCACCTCCACTCTATCCAGGCCTCACAGTATCCTGTACGTTTCAATAAGATCCCCCCTCTTCCTTCTGAACTCCAACAAGTACAGACCCAGAGTCCTCAACCGTTCCTCATACGACAAGCTCTTCATTCCAGGGATCATTTTTGTGAACCTCCTCTGGACCCTTTCCAAGGCGAGCACATCCTTCCTTAGATATGGGGCCCAAAAACTGCTCACAATAATCTAAATGGGGTCTGACCAGAGCCTTATAGAGCCTCAGAAGTACATCCCTGCTCTTGTATTCTAGCCCTCTTGACATGAGGGCTAACATTACATTTGCCTTCCTAACTGCAGACTGAACCTGCATATTAACCTTAAGAATTTCCTGTAAAGACTTGCACTCCAACCATTATCTTGCAGTTTGTCTCTGTCTATATATGCCACGTTTACAAACCCACCCCCTTCACTCACCTGGCGAAGGAGCAGTGCTCCGAAAGCTCGTGATTCCAAATAAACCTGTTGGACTTTAACCTGGTGTTGTGACACTTCTTACTGTGCCTTCCAAGAGGGAATTGGATAAACAACCGGGATGAAAGTAGCTACTTGACTATGAGTAAGGGGTGGCATGGGAAAGGGGAGGGGGGCTGGCCAAATTGCTCTTGCAGAGAGCTAGCACGGGATGGATGGGCCAAAGAGCCTTCTCTTCTAGGAACCATTCTCTGAAGCTATGACATGAGGCCCAATGTGACACCAAAGGCCTTGGAAACCCCACGAGTGAAAGTCTGGTTTTAGAAGTGGGTGGAACCGGGATTTGTTGCCATCTGAACAGACACCAAACCACACGGCAGCCTGACATCTGATTTGGAGGGTTGGGTTGCCAGTTTCGGGTTGGTTCCATTCCAGGAGGCTTCATTTTCTTTCCTCTTTCTCCAAAATGTTTTGTAACTTTAAAAAAACCGAGTCTCCTCATGAAAAATAGAGCACGTCAATGCTTTTTCTCTCCCTCCTGGAATGCAGCGGTGTCACGGAGTCTCCAGCAGAATGTTGGCAGGCTGACAATGCTAAAAGCTGAACACTAACACATGAAACCAGAGCCTGACTCTTATCTTCAAACTTTCCATCAAATCGCAAATTTAAACAAAAAAATGATTCATTGCACACCGGCATGTTCTCAACTTCTGTCCAACTCCCCATGGGCGGCACGGTGGCACAGTGGTTAGCACTGCTGCCTCACTGCGCCAGGGACCATGGGTGGCTGTACGTTCACCCCGTGTCCGTGTGGGTTTCCTCCGGGTGATCTGGTTTCTTCTCACAGTCCATTAATGTGCAGATTAGGTGGATTGGCCACGCTAAATTGACCCTGAGAGCCAAAGAACATAAGAAATAGGAGCAGGAGTAGGCCATCTAGCCCTTCGAGCCTGCCCCGCCATTCAATAAGATCATGGCTGATCTGTCATGTCTCAGTTCCACTTTCCCGCCCTCTCCTCATAACCCTTAATCCCCTCTCTTATCAAAAACCCATCAACCCGCGTCTTAAAAATATTTAGCGAGGCAGTCTCCACCACTTCAACGGGCAGAGAATTCCAGAGATTCACCACCCTTTGAGTGAAGAAGTTCCTCCTCAACTCCGTTCTAAACCTCCCCCCCTTTATCTTGAGGCTGTGCCCCCTAGTCCTACTGTCTTTTTTGAGTGGGAAGAGTCTCTCCACCTCTATCCTATCCATCCCATTCATCATCTTATACGTCTCAATGAGATCTCCCCTCATTCTTCTAAACTCTAACGAGTACAAGCCTAGTTTATTCAGCCTCTCCTCATAGCTCAACCCCCTCAACTCCGGTATCAGCCTAGTAAACCTCCTCTGCACTCCCTCCAAGGCCAAAATATCTTTGCGCAGGTGCGGCGCCCAAAACTGCACAAAGATATGTTAGTTAGCTGGATTAGCCATGGTAAATGTGCAGGGTGCCAAGGATATGATTTGAGTTGATTTATTATTATCACATGTATTAGCATATAGTGAAAAGTGTTGTTTCTTGTGCGTTGTACAGACAAAGCATACCGTTTATAGAGAAGGAAACAAGAGAGTGTAGGATGTAGTGTTACCGTCATAGCTGGGGTGTAGAGAAAGATCAACTTAATGCGAGGTGGGTCCATTCAAAAGTCTGACAGCAGCAGGGAAGAAGCTGTTCTTGAGTCGGTTGGTACGTGACCTCAGACTTTTGCATCTTTTTCCCAACAGAAGGAGGTGCAAGAGAGAATGTCCAGGGTGCGTGGGGTCCTTAATTATGCTGGCTGCTTTGCCAAGACAGCAGGAAGTGTAAACAGAATCAACAGAGATGGGAGGCTGGTTTGCGTGATGGATTGGGCTACATTCACGACCCTTTGTAGTTCCTTGCAGTCTTGGGCAGAGCAGGAGCCCATACCAAGCTGTGATACAACCAGAAAGAATGCTTTCTATGATGCATCTGTAAAAGCTGGTGAGAGTTGTAGCTGACATGCCAAATAGATGGTAGTCATGTTGTGGAGATGCCGGCGTTGGACTGGGGTAAACACGGTAAGAAGTCTCACAACACCAGGTTAAAGTCCAACCAGTTTATTTGATAGTAAACCCACAAGCTTTCAGAAACGCTGTTCCTTTTCTGATCAGAACCTTCCACACACTTGACGAAGGAACAGTGTTTTCGAAAGCTTGTGGGATTACTATCAAATAAACTGGTTGGACTTTAACCTGGTGTTGTGAGACTTTTAACTGTGCCACATAGAGGCATTGGTGGGCTTTCTTAACTATAGTGTTGGCACGGGAGGGACCAGGACAGGTTGTTGGTGATCCAGGCAAACTAAAAAGTCAAAGTTCTCGATAGGGTGGGGGAGGGAGTGACGCCACCATGCTGTACATCAGTCAGGTTGTCTGATTTAACAAGAGAGCTTGAGAGCTTCGCAAGGGAAAGTGTGTGGGGCGGGGTGGGGATAGGCAGGAAAAGCATAATTAATTCTGTAACAGAGGTTGGAAAAATTTGCAGCAAATCACAAACAAAAGGCAGCAGAGAGCTGTGTGCTCTCGGCTATCACACAGCGACTGGGCAAGGCTGAGGAAGGAAGGAGGCATTAGCTGGAAAAAAGAATCTGGTCACAAAGCCACCCGGCAGCTCACCAATCCTGAATTCCACAGTCCAATTAGCTCAGTGATCGGGAGCGACCAACAACAGAAAATAATCCTTCCCGCTCAGATATCAACTAAGCGTGTACAACTGAATGTACAAAGTTCCACTGCAACCTCTTGACCAGGGCAGGGATTCGACACAGCAGCTGGAGTTTAGAGTCAATATTCCAGCAAATGTTATGTATTGCAAGGTGGCAATTCGATTTTTCTCTCCTCTTTTCATTCTTGGAAGTTTTCCCATGCCTTCTGCCCTCTCCAGCGGATGGCTGCTGGGTGAGTGGGACTCGCTGAGAGTTAGGATACCCAGCAGCAAGAGTTCTGTCCAAAGGCACTTGTTAATATGTCAGTAATGATATGGGAATGACACAGAATGCAGGGCTCCATCAGGCCATGGAGGTAGAGAGAGAGAGACCACCAGGAAAGTATGTACAAGATTATGGCAGGTTTAGATAACCGGACAAAGGAAAGCTGCTCCCATTAAGTAAGGTTCTGAGCAAGAGATGTGAGAGGAATGTGAGAAATAATGTTTACAGCATGTGATAATGACATGAACACCCCACTCATGAGGGGATTGGAAGCACAGTAAGAAATCTCACAACACCAGGTTAAAGTCCAACAGGTTCATTTGGAATTACGAGCTTTCAGAGCGCTGCTCCTTCATCAGGACTGACCTGATGAAGGGGCAATGCTCCAAAAGCTCGTGATGCCAGATAAACCTGTTGGACTTTAACCTGGCGCTGTGAGGCTACTCACTGTGCTCACCCCAGTCCAACACTGGCATCCCCACATCAGGGATTGGAAGCGTAAACAAGGGTGGCATAATGTTAGTACCGCTGCCTCTCGGCACCAGGGACCTGGGTTCAATTCCTGGCTTGGGTCACTGTCTGTTTGGAGTCTGCACAGTCTCTCCATATCTGCATGGGTTTCTTCTGGATGCTATAGTTTCCTCCCACAGTCCAAAAGGCATGCTGGTTAGGTGCGCTGGCCATGCTAAATTCTCCCTTAATGTCCCTGAACAGACGTAGAGACTTTTCACAGTAACTTCATTGCAGCGTTAATGTAAGCTTATTCGTGACACTAATAAACAAACTCTAAAAATCCATCTGGTTCACTAATGTCCTTTAGGGAAGGAAATCTGCCGTCCTTACCCGGTCTGGCCTATATTGTGACTCCAGAGCCACAGAAATGTGGTTGAACCTTAAATGCCCTCAGGGGTGGGCAATAAATGTTGACGGGGGCAGCGACACCCACATACCATGAACAAATACATGAAAAAAAAACTTAACATTCAATGCTACTTCTAATTTTCTGGTTTGGACACACTGCTGGATGGAGTTAATCATCAAGGTGAGTTTCTGCTAATTGTCCCTGTTTATAATTTGAGGCAGCAGGCATTAGGCTGGTTCTGAGAACCATACCTGCACAAGTTTGGACAACCATCCAAATGGCAATCGGTCAAAGAAGCTCTGAATCACAGGCTACTGACACCACATTTTGTATTCATCCGTGGGACTTGGGTGTCACTGGCATTTATTACCCATTTCTACTTGCCCTTGGCAGTTAAGAGTGAACCACATTGCTATGGAGTCACATGTAGGCCAGACCAGGTAAGGGTGGCAGATTTCCTTCACATCAGTGAACCAGATGGGTTTTTCCGACCATCGACAACGGTTTCACGGTCCTCAGTAGATTCTTAATTCCAGATACAGGGCCTGATTTTACCACCCGGTTGCACCTGTTTTTGGGCGCGGAAACTTGGTAAAGTTGGGTGAGAGGCGAGTTGCGTGATTCTCACCCGCCTCCGCGCCAGTTCCCCCTTTACCAAGGCCCAAAAATGTCCCCGATCGGGACTGCACCCAAAACGGGCGCGATGGTCATTTTAACGCAGTTGCATGCATTTTAATTGCTTTAGTGGGCTGCACGCCCAAACTTACCGGAACTTCCCCCTTTTACCACCGCGTTCGCCCGTCCGGAATCGGCGCGAAGCGGACATGTTCCATATAAGTCCGATTCGGGCACTCCAGTTAGTGAGGAGGTAGGTGCCGAGTGTCTGACAGTTCTCTGCTTGAGATTGGTTGTGGAGGGGGGCATTGCTGCTCTCCCTGAGATCAGTGAGGGGAAAGGGAGGAGAGGGGGCCTGGTTTGGGTGGCGGAGGGGGATAAGGGGGGGCAGAAATATTGTGTGGGTCAGGGGGAGGTATTATCCGTCCCGGGAGGGACGTGGCCTGGGAGCCGCATTCTATCCTTCTTTCTGCGCGTGCGCAGTTGGAGGCTCCGATTAAAGCCGCAGAATTTTGGGTGCGTTGAGCCCCGCCAACAAGCTTCTGCAGCGTGATTCAGAATCACTGATATATTTTCAGGCAGAGTGCGTACGGGTCTAAAAGTCGAATGTGAAACACCGCCAGTTTCAAGTCTGCCCAGCACTTAGAACCAAAATGGTAAAATAGGGGGCCTAATATTTCTTTATTGGTTTCAAATTCCACTGTCTGCCGTGGCGGGATTCGAACCCAGGTCTCCAGGACGTCAGCTGAGTTTCTGGATTAATAGCCTAGCGAAATTACCACTGGGCCATCACCTCCCTGAACTTTAACTGAGCAGATTCACTGTCACAGGGTGTGAACTGCAAGGTCTCCAATCTAACAGAGAGTTTTGCTTTATTGAGCCTGTGTGAGATTCTAAAACCTCCAAAGTGTCTGCTTCAGGATCTACAAGCTCATACATTATCAACAATACGCTTCAGCTTTTAAATAATAAGAGTTCCCTTTTGCAAACGAGACGGAAATTTTCTTTAGAGTGGCGGAGTCTGAGGAAGGTGAAACTGCATTTGTATATATCCTGTGAAGACACATTAATCAGACCCACTCACAAACTAACCGGAGAATAAATGTGTATTTTACAGTGAAGCCGCAAGATTCTGTTCTGACAGTTTGGAATTTAACTCAGAAATATGTTTGATTTCTTATTGTCACATGCATTAACATACAGTGAAAGTATTGTTGCCTGCGTGCTATTCGATTCATGCCGTTCATAGAGAAGGAAAGGAGAGGGTGCAGAATGTAGCGTTACAGTCTCTCCTCATACATCAGTCCTTCCATCCCCGGAATCAGCCTGGTAAATCCTTAAACAGGGAGGAGCAGTGAACAGTCCCTCAGTTGCCGGCAAGTCCTGATGTTGGAATTGAACCTGGAGCTTACCCGCCTGGAGGTGGTGACTCTACCCACTGTGCCACGCGGAGAGAACATGCAAACTCCTCACAGACACAGTGACCCAAGCCGGGAATCGAACCCGGGTCCCTGGTGCTGTCAGGCTGAAGTGCTGACCACTGTGCCACCAAACGCCACCCTGAGAAAAAAGCTTGCCCAGAATCACTGCATCTGGCATGGAGGCCTTGTGGCACAGTGGGTAGTATTACCACCTCCAGGCGGGTAAGCTCCAGGTTCAATTCCAACGTCAGGACTTGTTGGCAACTGAGGGACTGTTCATTGCTCCTCTCAGTTTAAAGATTTACCAGGCTGATTCCGGGGATAGCAGGACTGATGTATGAGGAGAGATTGGCTAGGTTAGGCAGTGGGGAGGGGGGAGGGAAGGAGTGGGGGGAGGATGGCGTATGCAGCCCATCTGGGTTCTCAGTGTGGCCCACAACACAGTAGATGCCATCTCCCTGGCCCTGCACTCAATCTTGGAACACCAACGACACCCACGTCACACTCCTATTTATTGACTACATCTCAGCCTTCAATACTATTATTCCCATGAAACTCATCTCCAAACTCCATGGCCTGGGCCTCAGCTCCTCCCTCTGTGACTTGATCCTGAACTTCCTAACTCACAGGCCACCATCAGTAAGGATAGGCAACAACACCTCCTCCATGATCATCCTCAACACCGGTGCCCCACAAGGCTGTGTTTTCAGCCCCATACTATACTCCTTATACACCTATGACTGTGTGGCCACATTCCCCTCCAACTTGTTTGCTGATGGCACCACCATGCTGGGTTGGATCTCAAACAATGACGAGACAGGAATGAGATAGAGAATCAGGTGAACTGGTGCGGTGACAATGATCTCTCCCTCGATGTCAACAAAGCAAAGGAGATAGTCACTGACTCCAGGAAGCGTACTGGAGAACACGCCCCTGTCTACATCAACAGGGATGAAGCAGAAATGGTCGAGAACTTCAGGTTTTTAGGTTCGGATGAACTCAAAGTTAATGGAGGAGGGAAAATGTGGGAGACCAGCCAGAAGACCATTGGAATAATTGGCTCCTAAGGCAAGAATGAGGGGTTTCAGCTCAGGGCAGACTGAAAAGCAAGTGGAGGACAGTGGCCCAGTGGTTAGCACTGCTGCCTCACAGCGCCAGGGGCCCGGGTTCAATTCCAGCCTTGGGTCACTGTTTGTGGGGAGTTTGCACGTTCTCCTTGTGTCTGCACGGGGTTTCCTCTGGGTGCTCCGGTTTCCTTCCACAACCCAAAGATGTCTAGGTTAGGTGGAACGGCCCTGGTAAATCGCCCCTTAGTGTCAGGGGGATTAGCAAGGTGAATATGTGAGGTTACAAGGATAGGGCTTGAATGGGATTGTGGTTGGTGCTGACTCAATGGGCGAAACAGCCTCCTTCTGCACTGTAGGCTTTCTGTAATTCAGTGAATTTGGGGCCAGGATTAGTCGACAGAGGCAGAGAGCTCTGGATCATTTGACATTTATGCAAAGCAGAACTTGGAAGAGAGGTCAAGCTTCAGGGCGGTGTAAGTGTGACCAGCAATAGGCTTAGTGTTACAGGCAAGCAATGGTACCAACTGCAAGCAGGGAGGGGTCAGGGTTGAATAAATTGGTTGTGAGATTCAGGGCTACACTGAATAGGACACGGGTCGTGTGTGTGCAACTTCAGCCGGAGTGAGTAACCAAGGAATAAGATCAGCCCCCAAGGGTAAAATTCCAGCAAGGTATGAGTTAACAAAAACATGCATTTTCTTTCAAAAGATGCCATTGATTCCCTTTTGAAAATAATGCCTTTCCAGACTCGCAATAAGCATGAGTAATGGCGCGAGACTTCATCAGGCAGAACGCCTTGTGAAGGAGGAACCTCACTAACATTGCCAGAGAGGGTGACAAAATCCATCTTCATTACTGCAGCGAGTTTAATGTCACTGGGTCGTAAGTTATTCCTTTTATGAGATAGAAGCAGGGTTATATAAACTTGTAAAAGAACAAGTACCCCCAGATGAGTATAAAGCATCAGCTGCGGCGAAGGTAATAAGGTAATTCCTCACGGCTCGGTTCAAGGTTTGTTTCGAAAGTCGATGAGCTAGAAAAGAAAATTGCATTTCCTCCTTCCCCCATCCCCCCCCACTCTTCCCAGAAGGAAAACCGGCGGCTCTCTGAGATATAATGAATAGGATCATTAGTCAACAGCACCATTAAACAATGTGAGAAATGTGCCCTTTCTATGACTGCTTAAACTGGAAGGGGGGGGGTGGGGAAGGGGGAGAAAGGGGAAGAGGCGAGCAGAATAGGAGGTGGAAAATGTCCAAGTCTGATTACAACGGGCCAGATGTTTGTACGCAGAAAGTGCTCGCAATGCACACAGTTGTTACTGGGTAAAAAAGCAGACACCTTTTGGCACCCGCGCATCCACAGTTGAATATGGAAATTGGCACTTATTCCGCCACGGGGTACGCTGTTGCGGTCTTGACTTACGGACCCTGCACAAAGTTCATGGAGTGGACATGAACTAACTACCCCGATTGCTCCCCTAAAGGCCAGTGAGGAGTTAGAACTATACTCAATCAGAAACATACGGGTTTTTAACAATGTAGTAACTGAAAAACCTCTCTGACCCTGAAAAAGTGATTTTAAAGTTTATTTATTAGTGTCACAAATAAGGCTGACATTAATACTGCAATGAAGTTACTGTGAAATTTCCCTAGTCGCCACACTCTGGTGCCTGTTCGGGTCAATCCACCTAACTGATTCATCTTTTGGACTGTGGGAGGAAACCCACGCAGATACGGGGAGAATGTGCAGAGACCTCACAGGCAGTGACCCAAGCTGGGGACTGAACCCTGGCGCTGCATGGCAGCAGTGCTAACCACTGTGCCACCGTGCCCCCATTTTTGATGCATGGAGCATCATTTTTATAGAACCCCTACATTGCAGGAGGAGGCCACTCGGCCCATCTCTGATAAATTATCTGTTAGTTCCGGAGTTGAGAGGGTTGGTTTATGAGGAGAGACTGAGTAGACTGGGGCTATACTCGTCGGAATTCAGAAAAATGAGGGGGGATCTGAGAGAAACATATAAGATTGTGACGGGAATACATAAGATAGAAGCAGAGAAGTTGTTTCCACTGGCGGGTGAAATTAAAACTAGGGGGCATTGCCTCAAAATAAGAGGGAGCAGATTTAAGATTGAGTTGAGGAGGAACTTCTTCACACAAAGGATTGTGAATCTGTGGAATTCCCTGCCCAGTGAAGCAGTTGAGGCTACCTCATTGAATGTTTTTAAGGCAAGAATAGATAAATTTTTGAACAGTAAAGGAATTAAGGGTTACGGTGAGTGGGCGGGTAAGTGGAGCGGAGTCCACAAAAAGATCAGCCATGATTTTATTGAATGGCGGAGCAGGCTCGAGGGGCCAGCTGGCCTACTCCTGCTCCTAGTTCTTATGTTCCTACCCTGTCCCTCTGCCCCACCATGTCCCCATAACCCCACACAGTTACCACTCCACCTAACCTCCACATCTTTGGACTAATTTCCTCAGAAGAAAATAACAATGTTACACATGTAAGAGAAATAATTGTTTGTTTATTTTGCTTGCTATTTCTCCCATAATCACACATCATGTCCTAGTTTCAGTTTTGTGTTCTGGGCAATGATTTAAGAGCAATTTATATTTCCTGCCTTTTACTTCCTGCTTTGACATCTATGAGGATTCTTCAACGTAATTGGGTGAACAACCTGTCTGCCACTTGTTCACAGGTGCCACAAGTCCCCTGTGGGGCGGCCCAGTTAGCACTGCTGCCTCACAACACCAGGGACCAAGGTTCAATTCTGGCCTTGGGTCACTGTGTGTGGAGTTTGCACATTCTCCCCGTGTCGGCGTGGGTTTCCTCTGAGTGCCCCGGTTTCCTCCCACACTCCAAAGATATGCATGTTAGGGGGATTGGCCATGCTAAAGTGACCCGTAGGGCGGAATTTTCCAGCCGCACTTGCTCCCCAAGACCAGAAATTCCTGCCCGAGGTCAGCGGACCTTTGCGTGACCCTGTTCCCCTTGAGGGGAACAAAACATTTTCATTCAGTCCCGGAACCAGTCAGCGTCTTCTGAATAGGGTCGACTGGCTTCTTCCTGCACAGTAAGAAGTCTCACAACACCAGGTTAAAGTCCAACAGGTTTCTTTGGCCACACGAGCTTTCGGAGCGCTGCTCCTTCATCAGATGAGTGGGAGTTGTGCTCACAAACAGGGCATATACAGAGACAAATTCAATTTACAAGATAATGGTTGGAATGCGAGTCTTTACAGGAAATCAAGTCTTAAAAGTACAGACAATGTGAGTGGAGAGGACCTGTCGGACTTTAACCCGGTGTTGTGTGACTTGCTTAGCCCAATCCAATGCCGGCATCTCCACTTCATGGCTCCTTCTGCACTGCAGGGATTCTTCAACTTTGACAAAGTGTCGTCCGAGCCTAAACGTCAGTTCTTTCCTCTCCTTATAGAAGCTGCTGAGATCTTCCAGCATTTTCCTCTCTTCGGATTTCTACGGTTGGGATCGAGAAGTTGGAGGTGGCGGGCAAATGTGTGCCTTAGCCAGCCAACTGTGCGCTTGGGTCTATCCGCTGGATACAATCTGTGTCTAAGGGGCGCTTAGTGTTGGGGGTAGCAGTTGCAAGAAAACTGAAGCAAATCAGCAACAATATCGCAAGCAATGCCCAGACGAAATGCTAAAGTGCAGGCAATTCTGCCCTTGATATATGGAGGCTCCTGTGCCAAAAGTCACTGTGGGCCCTTTGGGTCTAATGCCTCCCATTCCTTCAGCAATAAACTTCTGGTTCAATAATTGAAAACAGGAACCATTAATAATGAGATGACGAAAGGTCACAGCAAAAATCAGTTGGCAGAGCTGGTTCGGAGTGTTTCATTTCCTGTACGGGAATCTCTTTGCACTAATAGTTGTTATTTTAAACGGTCTTAGCAATTTGTTGAGGAGGTTGGGGAACAATATATCCAAATGTTATTTGACAATAACAATTTCTAATCTAGCTAATTTGTACATTTTTTTTGAGAAAAATCAAATATAAATCTTTGTTTCAAGTTCTGACGTTTAGCCAAATGAGAAAGGACGCAGTGGGATCACATCCTCTGGGGAGCTTGTATCAATTAATACTTCAGGAAAGGTTTTTGTGAGAGATTGAGCGGGGGGCACAGAAAGAAGGGTGAATCACGGTTGTGAGATTTATCTTAATATCGGGCACATCCCCAACACTGGGAATGGCACAATTTTCTTTCTTTGATGGGAAGCAGGTTTCGCTGGCAAGGTTGGCATTTGTTGCCCATCCTGAATTGCCCCAAACCACATGACTTAGAAGTTTATTTATTAGTCACAAGTAAGACTTACATTAACACTGCAATGAAGTTACTGTGAAACTCCCCTAGTCGCCACACTCCAGCGCTTGTTCGGGTCAACGTACCTAACCAGCACGTCTTTCAGAATGTGGGAGGAAACCAGAACACGCGGAGGAAACCCACGCAGACACAGGGAGAATGTGCAAACTCCGCACAGTGACCCAAGCCGGGAATTGAACCCAGTCCCTGGTGCTGTGAAGCAGTAATGCTAACCACTGTGCTACTGTACCGCCACTACTTGGTTGTCAGCCGAGGTGATGGCCTAGTGGTAATTATCGCTAAACTATTAATCCAACAACTCAGCTGATGCTTCTGGGGACCTGGGTTCGAATCCCGCCACAGCAGATGGTGGAATTTGAATTCAATAAAAAAAAATCTGGAATTAAGAATCTACTGATGACCATTGCCGATTGTCGGAAAAACCCATCTGGTTCACTTTAGGGAAGGAAATCTGCCTTCCTTACCTGGTCTGGCCTACATGTGACTCCAGAGCCACAGCAATGTGGTTGACTCTCAACTGTCCTTAGACAACCAGGAATGGGCAAAAAAATGGGAGCTGCCCTTGAGAAGGTGGCAGTGAGCTGCCTTCTTGAATTGCTGCAGTCCGTGTGCTGTGGGTTGACCCACAATGCCGTTAGGGAGGGAATTCCAGGATTTTGACCCAACGACTGCGAAGGAACGGCGATATATTTCCAAGTCGGGATGGTGAGTGGATTGAAGGGGAACTTGCAAGTGCTGGTGTTCCCATTTACCTGCTGCCCTTGTCCTTCCAGACGGAAGTGGCCGTGGGTTTGGAAGGTGCTGTCTAAGGATCTTTGGTGAATTGCTGCAGTGCATCTTGTAGATGGTACACACTGCTGCTACTGAGTGTCGGCAGTGGAGGGAGGGGATGTTTGTCGATGGGGTGCCAATCAAGTGGGCTGCTTTGTCCTGGATGGTGTTGAGCTTTTTTAGTGTTGGACCTGCACCCATCCAGGCAAGTGTATTCCATTACATTCCTGACTTGTGCCACACTGATGGTGGCTAGGCTCTGGGGAGTCAGGAGGTGAGATACTCGTCACAGTATTCCTAACCTCCGATCTGCTCTTGTAGCCACTATGTTTATATCATAGAGTCAGAGGTTTACAGCATGGAAACAGACTCTTCAGCCCAACTTGTCAATACCGCCTTTTTTTAAACTAACCCCAATTGCCCGCATTTGGCCCATATCCCTCTATACCCATCTTACTCATGTAACTATCTAAATGCTTTTCAAAAGACAAAATTGTACCCGCCTCTACTACCACCTCTGGCAGCTTGTTCCAGACACTCACCACCCTCTGTGCGAAAAAATTGCCCCTCTGGACATTTTTGTATCTCTCCCCTCTCACCTTAAACCTATGCCCTCAAGTTTAAAACTCCCCCACCTTTGGGAAAAGATATTGACTATCCAGCTGATCTGTGCCCCTCATTATTTTATAGACTTCTATAAGATCACCCCTCAGCCTCCAGAGAAAAAAATCCCAGACTATCCAGCTTCTCCTTATAACTCAATCCATCAAGTCCTGGTAGCATCCTAGTAAAGCTTTTTTGCACTCTTTCTAGTTTAATTATATCCTTTCTATAAGAGGGCGACCAGAATTGCACACAGTAATCCAAGTGTGACCTTACCAATGTCTTGTACAATTTCAACAAGACGTTCCAACTCCTGTATTCAATGTTCTGACCAATGAAACCAAGTATGCTGGATGCCTTCTTCACCACTCTGTCAACCTGTGACTCCACGTTCAAGGAGCTATGAACATGTACCCCTCGATCTCTTTGTTCTGTAACTCTCCCCAGTGTCCTACTGTTAACTAAGTAAAGTCCAGTGCTGAGTCCAGGTGAGTTTCTGGCCAATGTTGACAGTGGGGGATTCAGTGACGGTTACACCATCGAATGTCAAGGGGTGGCGGTCTCTTATTGCTGATGGTGATGGTCATTGGCTGATATTTGTGCAGCACAAATGTTATTTGTCAGCCTAAACCTGGATATTGTCCAGATCTTATTCCATTTGAACATGGACTGCTTCGGTGTCTGAGTCATCACAAATGGTGCTGAACATCATTTGTGAACAACCCACTTTGGATGTTTTGATGGAAGGAAGATCAGTGATGAACCAGCTGAGGGTGGTCGGGCCTAGGACACTATCCTGAGGAACTCCTGCAGAGACGTCCTGGAGTGGAGATGACTGACCCTCCACAACCATCTCCCTATGTACCAGGTATGATCCAACCAGTGCAGAGTTTACCCAGTACTCACTGATTCCAGTTTTGCTAGGGCTTCTTGACGCCACACTTGGTTGAAAGCTTAGCTATCATTCCGGTATGCATCTTGTGCCTCTTTACCCTTCCTTATTTTCTTATCAACATCCTTAGTCATCTAGGGTGTTCTGGCTTTGGAAACCGTGTATCTATTTGTTATGGGTACACACCCAGCTTGCACCCTATTCTTTCCAGTTGTATCACAGCTTAGTGTGGCTCCTGCTCTGTCCAAGAAAGCAAGAAATGACAAAGAGGGTCGTGAACAAAGCCCACATCTTTCTCTACACCCTAGCCATGACTGTAACACTACATTCTGCACTCTCTCCTTTACTTCTCTATGAACAGTATGCTTTGTCAATACAGCGCGCAAGAAACAATACTTTTCACTGTATACCAATACATGTGACAATAATAAATCAAATCAAACCAAATTAACCAGCGCATCTTTGGAGGAAACCGGAGCACCTGGAGGAAACCCATGCAGACATGGGGAGAATGTGCAAACTCCATACAGACAGTGACCCGAGGCTGGAATCAAACTTGGGACCATGGCGCTGAGAGGCAGCAGTGCTAACCACTGTGCCACCCTTGCTTACGCTTCCAATACCCTATAACAACAACATTACATTCTGCGCCGTCTCTATGAACAGTATGCTTTGTCTGTATAGCGTGCAAGAAACAATACTTTTCACTGTAGCCCAATATATGTGACAATAACAATGAGCTTTGACAAAGGGTCACCTGCACTCGAAACGTCAGCTTTTTTCTCTCCCCACAGATGCTGAGATGTTCCAGCGTTCTCTCTCTTTTCTCTTTCTGCGACAATAATAAATCAAATCAAAACCAATCTGTTCGTCTCCCTTCAGATAGAACGGTGCCCGAGGCACTGGCCAACAAAGTCAGGGAGTCTCCCAGAGGCTGAATGCTTGCTACTGCACCCTTGGTTCTGATCCAGAAACTTGTCTGTTCCAGTGTTAAGGCTCCAGTTCAGCAGTGACTCCCAGAGGGGTACTTTACTGAACTGGGTAGCTAAGCTGGCACAGAGCCCCGAACACCAAACGTCTCCCGCTCAGCTCGGGTCTCTCAATTTCCCAGTGTGTTTTGTTTGCGGAAAAGCGATGGGGGCAGATTGAAAGGAGCAGGAGCACATTTCCCCAATCGTACACCCGTTACGAAAGCGCACAAATAAAGGATATCTCATATAAAAGGGTGGCCAGTCAGTCAACATCTCGTGTTGTTCAGCCAGGAAATGAAGAGCTGTACTTTAGACAAATGTTGACATTGGCTTTCGGTGTCCGGCTGTATCAAGGGCCAGGGATCGCTAGCTTTCCCTTCCCTCTAAGCATTAAACTCACCTCTAGAAGTTACAACCTGACATAATTACTGCGTGCACTGTGGACTTGCCAAGGTTCTGTCATCTGATGCTTGATTTATCAGGGGGACAAGGTTCCCAGCCGGTTTTAGACTGACCTGTATTTATCCAACACATACCTCTGGTGTAGCATTGCCGTACAAGTTTCCACAACTGACTCATTCTCACGTTTTACTGCCTCGTTTGAAGGGGGAAACAGTTGTGTTAATTTACCGGCAAAGCGCCATCCTTCAGGCTAGCCGAGGTGGCACAGGGGTTCGTACTGCTGCCTCACAGCGGCAGGGACCCCCTTGCTTGGGTCACTGTCTGCGCGGAGTCTGCACGTTCTCCCCCGCGTCTGCGTGGCTTTCCTCCGGGTGCTCCGGTTTCCTCCCATAGCCCGAAAGACATAAGACACAGAAGCAGAATTAGGCCACTCGGCCCATCGAGTCTGCTCTGCCATTCAATCATCGCTGATATTTTTCTCATCCCCCATTCTCCTGCCTTTTTCCCCATAACCCCTGACCCCCTTATTAATCAAGAACCTCTCTATCTCTGTCTCAAAGACACTCAATGACCTGGCCTCCTCTGCGGCAAAGAGTTCCACAGATTCACCACTCTCTGGCTTAAGAAATTCCTCCTCATCTCTGTTTTAAAGGATCGTCCCTTTAGCCTGAGGTTGTGGTGCTTAGGTGCATTGGCCGTGCTAAATTCTCCCTCAGCGTACCCGAGCAGGAGTGTGGCGACTCGGGGATTTTCGCAGTAACTTCATTGCAGTGTTAATGTAAGCCTGCTTGTGACACTAATGAATAAACTTTAAACTTTCTTATCCTGAGGCAATTGCTTCCTGCAGTGCAGCAGCCACGTTGGAACGTGCCTCACACACAGAGACAGAAAATAGAAGCAGGAGTAGGCCATTTGGCCCTTCGAGCCTGCTGTCACATTCAATAAGATCATCGCTGTTCCTTTATCTGAGCAGCAGAGGAAAGCAGAAAAGCTCACTCAGATAGAGCAAAGAGGTACAGTGACCTATCAAACTCTTTAAACACCAAACAAAAAGGACATTAAATGTAGCTTTGTGACATTATCTTATCATCCTGTTTAAATTGGACAGCAGTCCAGATGTCCAAATCTCAGAATCTGTGCACAGTGATAGTAATGTATTTTACCGATCGGAGGTTAGAAGGTGTGATGGAGAATTCTACATCTCACCGCAGTCATTCCAATCTTCAAACTTTCATCGCCAGCTCCTGCATTTCAATCTGTCTTCCTCCTATCTGTCTCCATGCAGTGACATGGAACAGCCAATGTCCATTTAAATCAAATTTCTCCTTCCCCGGGGAACAGCCACCTCATATTTTTCAGGTCTGTCTGCACCTGTGTGCGAGCGTTTGTCTCCGAGGGATTCGCTCTGTGAGATAATACATGTATGTGTGTGTATATGTATATTTGTGCGTGTGCGTGTTAACACGTGCGTGTGTAAGTGCGTGTGTTAATGAATGTTTGGTGTGTGCAAATGGGAACATGTGCTTATGAGGGCGGGCACGTGCATGTAAGTGTGGGTGGCGCGCATGTAAGAGTGCGGGCGCGCATGTAAGTGTGGGTGGCGCGCGCATGTAAGAGTGCGGACGCGCATGTAAGTGTGGGTGGCGCGCGCATGTAAGAGTACGGGCGCGCATGTAAGTGTGCGGGCGCGCATGTAAGTGTGCGGGCGCGCATGTAAGAGTGCGGGCGCGCATGTAAGTGTGCGGGCGCGCATGTAAGAGTGTGGGCGCGCATGTAAGAGTGCGGGCGCGCATGTAAGTGTGGGTGGCGCGCGCATGTAAGAGTACGGGCGCGCATGTAAGTGTGCGGGCGCGCATGTAAGAGTGCGGGCGCGCATGTAAGTGTGCGGGCGCGCATGTAAGTGTGCGGGCGCGCATGTAAGAGTGTGGGCGCGCATGTAAGTGTGCGGGCGTGCATGTAAGAGTGTGGGCGCGCATGTAAGTGTGCGGGCGCGCATGTAAGAGTGCGGGCGCGCATGTAAGAGTGCGGGCGCGCATGTAAGAGTGCGGGCGCGCATGTAAGAGTGCGGGCGCGCATGTAAGTGTGCGGGCGCGCATGTAAGAGTGCGGGCGCGCATGTAAGAGTGCGGGCGCGCATGTAAGTGTGCGGGCGCGCATGTAAGAGTGCGGGCGCGCATGTAAGTGTGCGGGCGCGCATGTAAGAGTGCGGGCGTGCATGTAAGAGTGCGGGCGTGCATGTAAGAGTGCGGGCGCGCATGTAAGTGTGCGGGCACACGTTTGTGTGTGCCTCATGCACATGTGTGTGCATGCGCATGTGTGTGTAGGTGTGCATCTGTGAGAGAAATATCCATACACAAACATAGCTATATGAATATTAAATGACATTACAAATTACCGTGAAGATCACTTTCAGAATATTCAGAATGATTCAGAATATTCCCAGCAGATTAAAATAAACCAAAGATTCCAATCTGATTACGTGGAGCAGAAATGCAACCCGAGGCAAAGGGTTAATTTACAGTGGCCGTGTAGCTGCCAAGTCAAATACTGGACTGTTACAGAGCTTATTCCAAGAATATCAGAGATTACAAAATGCTATTCAGTGCCACCCACATCTCAGATTCTCACTTCACAACGCTCTGCAAAAGCTTTGCTTTTGGAAACTTGGTGCGTGTAAAAGTGTTCGGGTTTAACGGGGCCAAGGCTTTCCCTTTGCAAAAAGAAGCAGAGTGTCAGAGTCTGCTGTTAGAAAGGAGGGGGTACAGATGGCCAATGTTTCTGCAGGTATGGGGAGGAGTTGCCAACCTGGAGCCTCCAAGAATTAAAAACTTATCTCCGGAACAAATGTTGTAAGCAAAAGAGGGGAAAAATTAAAATAAAAATCGGAGGGATTGGAAAAGCTCTTTATTTAGAAAGGAAATGCTCTCTCAAAATTCTTGGCTAGAAAGAGATTGGAGACTGGGTGTGGGGGCAGTTGAGGTTACTTGATTTTGCTGGGTGGTTTTGAAGAACCTCCAGGAACGTGTCAGAGTTGACAACCTTGACTGTGGGTCTTTGATGCTGTGTTAACTGTGGTTCAGAGGGCAGTTCTCGCTCCTGTCATAAGGCTCTTGGGTCAAGAGGGTGGCACAGTGGTTGGCACTGCTGCCTCACAGCACAAAGGGCCCAGGTTCAATTCAACCTGGGGTCACTGTCACTGCATGTTCTCTGCGTAGGTTTCCTCCGGGTTAGGTTGACTGGTCATACTAAATTGCCTGTTTGAGTCAGGTGGACGAGTGCGGTAAATACACGGGGTTACGGGGATAGGGCCTTGGAGGTGCTGGTGCAAACCCGATGGGCCGAATGGCCTCTTTCTGCGCTGTAGAGATTCCACAGGCAGAATCTTCCTGTTTCACCTGCCACGGGAATCATAGCGGGCGGGACAGGCAAAGATCTGTTGACATCAGGCGGAATTTTCCGGACTTGGGGGCAAGGCGGAAAACCCTGCCCTAAGTCCCCTCCGGGAATCGAGCACAGAAATCCAGGCCGTCACCGCGACGCAGTTCCGAGGGAGTGCTGCCCTGTCGGAGGTGCCACCTTTCAGGTGCACTGCGGAGAGGAGCCGGGCCTAGTTTCCCCGGTCTTTTGGCCGGTATTTACCCCGCAACCGACAACACAGGAACAGATAACCTGACCACAGCTGTGGGATCTTGCTGTGCTTCTGGCATCGCATCCAGAAGTACTTCACTGGATGCAAAGCACTTTGAGATGTCCGGTGGCCTTAAAAGGCGTTCTGTAAATGCCAATTTTTTATTTGTTCTACCTCTGAGCTGACGGCATTAGTATGAGTAACATTTCCCTGAAAAATGCAATGGACACTCTGCCTGGAGCTGTGTGGACGACGCAGTAAATGTATTAAGCTGACTGCAGATGAATTCCCAAAGCATTACAGACATTACTGTATCAAATTTCAATCATCGCAACAGTACAGAACAAGTAGGCTTGCATTCTCGACATGAAGTGGAGCAGCGGGAGAGGGCTGGCTCGACCCATGGACCGTAATCTTTGAGATATTAGACCCAGACGCCCGTCTCCCTGTCAAGTGAGTGCAAAAATCCCATGGCACTGTTTCAGAGAAGAAAAGGACCCCTCAGGGTCCTAGCCCACAGTCATCACAACACGGTGGCACAGTGCTCAGCACTGCTGCCTCACTGCGCCAGGGACCCGGGTTTGATTCCCAGCTTGGGTCACTGTCTGTGTGGAGTTTGCACATTCTCCCCATATCTGCGTGGGTTTCCTGCGGGTGCTCTGGTTTCCTCCCACACTCCAAAGATGTGCAGGTTAGGTGGATTGGCCGTGCTAAATTGCCCCTCAGTATCAGGGGACTAACGGGGTAAATACGGAGTGTTACGGGGAGAGGGCCTGGGTGGGACTGTTGTCAGTACGAACTTGATGGGCTGAATAGCCTCCTTCTCCATCACAGGGACTCTATGATTCCAAAGATGTGCGGGTTAGGTGGATTGGCAATGGGAAATTGTCCCTTAGTATCCCAAGATGTGCAGGTTAGGTTGATTGGCCATGCTAAGAAATTGTCCAGGGATGTGTAGGTTAGAGGGGTTGGTGGGTATAATATGTAGGGATATGGGGGTAGGGCCTGGGTGGGATTGTGTTTGGTGCAGACTCGATGGGCCGAAGGGCCTCTTTCTGCACTGGTCCTGCTACTGTCAATGGGAATTCCCAGTGACATCATTCCACGCCAGCGGGAATCCCAAGGGCAGGGGTGCGCTGCCAGCGGGACGGGAGAATCCCTCCAGCGTGAACAGCCAAAGAATTCCGGCCCTGACGTTTCAAGTATAATTTGGTGAATGTATTTCCGTGCCATCACAGAGGCACAAGCTGCTCCCTATTTTGCCATTTTTCCCATCCGTGGGGGGAGACACGTTCCAGAGGAAGGTGATTCCTCCCCCTCTGGGGCTAGTGACAGAAAGCGAGGTCTTACTGAGGGTCGGATATTGATTTATTATTGCCACATGTATTAACATACAGTGAAAAGTATTGTTTCTTGCGCGCTACACAGACATAGCATACCATTCATAGAGAAGGAAAGGAGAGGGTGCAGAATGTAGTGTTACAGTCATAGCTAGGGTGCAGAGAAAGATCAACTTAATGCAAGGTAGGTCCATTCAAAAGTCTGACAGCAGCAGGGAAGAAACTGTTCTTGAGTCGGTTCTTTCTATTCAGTCATGGGGCATGGGCTACGCTGGCTAACCCAGCATTTATTGCCCGTCCCTAGCTGCCCTTGAGAAGGTGGTGGTGAGCTGCCTTCTTGAATCGCTGCAGTCCCTGTGCTGTGGGTTCACTCACAATGCCGTTAGGGAGGAAATTCCAGGATTTTGACCCAGCGACTGCGAATGAAGAGCGATATATATTTCCAAGTCAGGATGGTGAGTGACCTCAGACTTCTGTATCTTTTTCCCGATGGAAGAAGGTGGAAGAGAGAATGTCCGGGGTGCGTGGGGTCCTTAATTATGCTGGCTGCTTTGCTGAGGCAGCGGGAAGTGTAGACAGAGTCAATGGATGGGAGGTTGGTTTGCGTGATGGATTGGGCTACATTCACGATCCTTTGTAGTTCCTTGCAGTCTTGGACAGAGCAGGAGCCCATACCAAGCTGTGATACAACCAGAAAGAATGCTTTCTATGGTGCATCTGTAAAAGTTGGTGTGAGTCATAGCTGACATGTCAAATTTCCTTAGTCTTCTGAGAAAGTAGAGGCGTTGGTGGGGCTTTCTTAACTATAGTGTCGGCGTGGGGGGAGCAGGACAGGTTAAGAACATAAGAACATAAGAAATAGGAGCAGGAGTAGGCCATCTGGCCCTTCGAGCCTGCCCCGCCATTCAATAAGATCATGGCTGATCTGTCGTGGCTCAGTTCCACTTTCCCGCCCTCTCCCCATAACCCTTAATCCCCTCTCTTATCAAAAACCCATCAACCCGCTTCTTAAAAATATTTAGCGAGGCAGCCTCCACCACTTCAACGGGCAGAGAATTCCAGAGATTCACCACCCTTTGAGTGAAGAAGTTCCTCCTCAACTCCGTTCTGAACTGCCCCCCCTTTATCTTGAGGCTGTGCCCCCTAGTCCTACTGTCTTTTTTGAGCGGGAAGAGTCTTTCCACCTCTATCCTATCCATTGTTGGTGATCTGGACACCTTGAAACTTGAAGCTCTCGACCGTTTCCACTTTGTCCCCGTTGATGTAGACAGGGGCCATGCCCTCCATTACACTTCCTGAAGTCAATGACAATTGCCTTTGTTTTGTTGACATTGAAGGGGAGATTATTGTCGTCGCGCCAGTTCACCAGATTGGTGCCTGTGCACGGGCAGGCTGCCAACTGCTGGCACTCACTTGAAAGCCAGTGAAAGAACTGGAGGAGGATGATAAAAAGCAACATGGGGGCGACAGCGGGGGATGGAGGAGGGAATGTGGAGAGGGGAATCTGACAGGGAGGGCAAAAAGGCAGAACTCCTTCATCTTCACAGAGCAAGGCTGTAAAAAGAACCCACTCTGCGATACGCAGCAAGCGGAGTGTCACATTTAATCACCATAATCGCAAATACTATCCCCATAGGAAAGCCAGTGTAGCGACAATATAATTACCCCTCATTACAGTGTATACAAACAAGTCGGCAGGTCACCAAGGTTTGAGTGCAGCTGTAAAACCGGCCCCTACATCTAACTGACCAAGCCATGAACTTTAGGAAGTGCTGTACAAACGGACTGTCACACACACACACTGAACCAAGATTCTTTCCCCTCCTGCCCCAAACTGCGCCTCAAATGTAGCTTGACTGGAACATTCCACTCTTTACCAAATGGTACGTTGTGTATTTTAAAAAAAAGACCTGAAACAAAGCATTAGTGGAGTTGCATTCTTCATTCGAATGGTCACACTGTCCCTTTGTAACTCTGACCCACCCATAAAGCAAGACAACAGCTCCTTGTTGCAGCCACTCCTGTGTACCTGGTGACAGGTGAATAAAGCATTATCATCGCAAACCTCTGCTACAATACCTGACGTTAAAAGTCCTGCTGAGTTTGAGCAGCGTGCCTCTCTTCTGGAAATGCTTCTCGCGATCAGTGTTAAAAGATCTCACAAACGTCGTGGCTTTCTCGGGACAGCCACACACCAGATCCCAGTTTCCATTCACCGTGCCACCGTGCCACCGTGTTTGCACGACCATTTCAGCGCATGGTCAACCGCGTTGCTGTAGACCTGGAGTCTCGTGCAGGCCAGGTCGGGTAAAGGTGGCAGATTTCTTTTATTCGTGAACCAGATGGGTTTTTAAGACAATCGATGATGGTTTCATGGTCAAGTTTTATATTCCAGATTTGGGTGGCACAGTGTGTGTAGCACTGCCGCCTCTCAATGCCAGGGACTCTGGTTCGATTCCGGCCTTGGGTGACTGTCTGTGCAGAGTTTGCACGTTCTCCCCTGTGTCTGCGTGGGTTTCCTCCGGTTTTCTCCTACATTCCAAAGATGTGTGGGTTAGGTGGATTGGCCACGCTAAATTGCCCCTTAGCATCTGAAGATGTGTAGATTAGCTATGGGAAACTTGTGAGGTTATGGGGATAGGGTGGGATAGAAGAGCTGGGTAAGACACTCTGTCAAAGAGTCAGTGCAGACTTGATGGGCTGAATGGCCTCCTCTATACTGAAGGGATTTTATGATTTGATGGGATCTGAAATCCATGTCCCTTGAGCATTAGCTTGTCCGGTGTGACATTACCACTGCCTTGCCTATTAAGAAAAGCTTATTTCTTCTGTCCCCCAGCCATCAAATTAAAGTCAAAATTCTAACACGCAGCGAGGCAAAGCGACTGGTTAACGCGTATAACGATAACTCAAGTTTGAACACGGCTTCACTACTAATGCCAGCAAGTGCTGACGACAGGGTCCCCAATTCTTATTGGACACATTCCTGGAGGTTTTGACCTCCCTTCTCCAAACGCTCCGGACTGGAATTTCCAACCCTCGACCTTGGTGAGATCTTCCAGTCCAGACGATATGAATGGAGATTGCTCCAGCCACTGCAGTGTGAAGGGGCTGAAATATTCTGGCCTCCAACCAGTCAAATAGTTTCTCCCAACTTTCCTCACAATTAGTCAGACAACATAATTAAGGGCCCCACGCACCCCGGACATTCTCTCTTCCACCTTCTTCTGTCGGGAAAAAGATACAAAAGTCTGAGGTCCCGTACCAACCGACTCAAGAACAGCTTCTTCCCTGCTGCTGTCAGACTTTTGAATGGAACTACCTTGCATTAAGTTGATCTTTCTCTACACCCTAGCTACGACTGTAACACTACATTCTGCACCCTCTCCTTTCCTTCTCTATGAATGGTATGCTTTGTCTGTATAGCATGCAAAAAATAATACTTTTCACCGTCTGCTCATACACGTGACAATAATAAATCAAATCTAATCAAATCAAGGAGACTTCAGAGAATGTGAATTTATGAAAAAACAGAGGATGTCTTTTGAACCCTCAGAAGATTATTCCTGCAGGTTACAATGTAGAGAAGACCAAGCTTTAACTCCCAGGTTCCCAGAGGATTGGCAACTCTGGATCAGCATGGACTTGGAAAACATGATGTTGGATCAGCATGGAGTTGTACAGATACCAACTCAAACAGCGAGCGTACAATGTACCCCCTACCCTTCTGTTTTACCCACTAAAAGACCCCTTTTGCCACTACTTTTGGGGAAAGAATTATTCGCCCTCACAAAGGTCCGTCCCTGTTAGCGACCAGCACTGCAACACTGATGCAGAAACCAATTTAACATAGAGGCCATTGGGGAAAGTCAAAGCTACAGAACAAAATTATACAGCAATAATAAAGAAAAAATGAATTGGCAAAATGTAAAAGGGACAAAAATTTCAAACAGATGTGAATATAATAATAGATTCGGGTCAAAGGCACCAAATAAACACAGTGTGTACTAATCACGTACATTCAGAAAAAGGGAAATGGTCCAAGTGTTTCATTAACAAAGAACGTTTGCTCCCAAAGCTCTGAAAACACAACCAGAACATTGAATCACAGAATCCTACACTGCAGGAGGCAGCCATTCGGCCCATCGAGTCTGCATCACCCATAATCCCACCCTGACCCTATCCCCCTAACCCCATGCATTTATCCTAGCTGGTCCCCCGACACGAAGGGGCAATTTAGCACGGCCAACCCATCTAACCAGCACACCTTTGGACGGTGGGAGGAAACTGGAGCACCCGGAGGAAACCCACGCAGACATGGGGAGAATGTGCAAACTCCACACACAATGATCCAAGCCGGGAATCGAACACGGGTCCCTGATACTGTGAGGCAGCGGTGCTAACCACTACGCCACTGTGCTGCCATACTAGTGGATATTGATGTCGAGGAAGAAGAATTAAGACCAGACCGCAGCACAGCACCCTGCTTTGTTGGAAGAGCTCATCTTAATAGCATTGTGACCCTGTGTATAATTGAACATGGGACGGTGGGAAGGCGATGGCCTAGTGGTATTATCACTGGACTATTCATCCAGAAACTTCAGCTAATATTCTAGGGACCCGGGTTCGAATCCCGCCAGGGCAGACGGTATAATCTGAATTCAATAAAACATATCTGGAATTAAGAATCTACTGATGACTGTGAAACCATTGTCGGAAAAACTCATCTGGTTCACTAATGTCTTTTAGGGAAGGAAATCTGCCATCCTTACCCAGTCTGGCCTACACATGACTCCAGAGCCACAGTGACATGGTTGCGTCTCAATTGGGCAACTCGGGACGGGCAATAAATGCTGGCCAGCCAGTGACACCCATGTCCCAAAAATGAATAAAAAATGTTCATCCAACAGCAAAATCAGGCCTTCTGCTACAAGGGCTAGTATTGGTTTTAGCATCTTTAATGTAGTGAAATGTCCCAGCACACTTTATGGGAGCAGCCATCAAACAGAATTTGATACCAAGCCACACAAGGAGATGTTAGAACAGGTGACCCAGAACTTGGTTCAAGAAATAGACACTTAGGATCAGATCAAAGCTCCGCAGGGCTGCCACATCCTGCTGTGAATAGTGGTGGACAAGTCAGCAACTGTTGTGAAGAGGAGGCTCCACAAACATCCACATTCAGCTTGGTGTGGGCTCCTGCTCCGTCCAAGACGGCAAAAAAACTACAAAAGGTCGTGAATGTAGCCCAATCCATCACGCAAACCAGCCTCTCATCCATTGACTCTGTCTACACTTACCGCTGCCTCAGAAAAGCATAACTAAGGACCCCACGCACCTCTAACATTCTCTCTTCCACCTTCTTCCATCAGGAGAAAGATACAAAAGTCTGAGGTCACGTACCAACCGACTCAAGAACAGTTTCTTCCCTGCTGCTGTCAGACTTGTCAATGGACCTACCTCGCATTAAGTTGATCTTTCTCTGCACCCTAGCTATGACTGTAACACTATATTGATTTGTTTTATTCTTGTCACATACAGTGAGAAGTATTGTTTCTTGCGTGCTATACAGACAAAGCATACCGTTCATTGAGAAGAAAAGAAGTGCAGAATGTAGTGTTCCAGTCATAGCTAGAGTGTAGAGAAAGATCAATTTAATTGAGGTCGGTCCATTCAAAAGTCTGATGGCAGCAGGAAAGAAACTGTTCTTGAACTGGTTGGTACGCAATCTCAGACTTTTGTATCTTTTTCCTGATGAAAGAAGGTGGAAGAGAGAATGTCCGGGTGCGTGGGGCCCTTAATTATGCTGGCTGCCTTGCCCAGGCAGTGGAAGTGTAGACAGAGTCAATGGATGGGAGGTTGGTTTGCGTGATGGACTGGGCTAAATTTCCCAACCTTTTGTAGTTCCTTGCAGTCTTGGGCAGAGCAGGAGCCCATACCAAGCTGTGATACAACCAGAAAGAATGCTTTCTATGGTGCACCTGTAAAAATTGATCAGAGTTGCAGCTGACATGTTAAATTTACATTCTGCACTCTCTCCCTTCCTTCTCTATGAATGGTATGCTTTGTCTGTATAGTGCGCAAGAAACTATACTTTTCAGTACATGCCAACACATGTGACAGGAGTAAATCTTTGCTGCAAGTCTTTACAGCAGGTTAATGGCAGGTTAGCTGCAAAGACTCGCATTCTAATCAGTATTCTGTAAACTGTGTGCGACTTTATCTGCCCTTTCTCTGATCAGAACCTTCCACACACCCGACAAAGGAACAGCGTTTCCGAAAGCTTGTGAGGTTACCATCAAATAAACTGGTTGGACTCTAACCTGGCGTCGCGAGACTTCTTACTGTATACACAGGGCAACATAGATAGGTCTATTTGAACTGGATCAGGTGGCTACGCAAGTTTGCCCCCCTCTTCGAACCTACCCTCCCTCCCCAGTTCAAGGCGTAGTCCACGCATTGCCATTAAGTACTGAACAACATTTGATAAATGGTTCGACCTGTATGTGATGAATGGTAACCATCAATGAGACAAAGCAAACACCAAGTGTGGGTGGGTATCGAGCTCGCTGACTGTTTTGTGATAAGATGGCTGCAGTTGTTTGAAAATCATTAATCCTTCAGAGTGGATGTCATTACACATTAACCACATGGAGAGTTCAATCAATGTCTAACACTCAGCAAGCAATGAAAGCAGGCCTCATAAACGGTACCATATAGATGCACACTGAATCCACAGCCACACTCACTGGAAAGTAAACTCATTTTGTGGTCGAGATAATGATTGCAAACTGTTCAAACTTTGGCACTTATGGCACAAAACGAAAACATCTTAGCGCCGTTAAGGCTGCTCAGGCTGCAGAAAAGGCAATTTAAATTCACAGTCACGCCGTACATCTCAAACTGAGCTCGCTTCTAATCCCAAAGCCAAACCTGAATGAACGGTGTCCGTGGCAACTCTTCCAGGAATTCCTCAAATTTCACAGATTCATCGAGGTGGCCATTTGGCCCGAGTCACCACACCCTGTTCGGGTACACTGAGCGAGAATTTAGCGTGGCCGATGCACCCAACCAGCACGTGGGAGGAAACCGGAGCACCCGGAGGAAACCCACGCAGACACGGGGAGAATGTGCAGACTCCGCAGAGACAATGACTTAATATTTAAGTCACGGGTAGATAGGTTTCTGATAGACAAGGGGATTAAGGGTTATGGGGAGCAGGTGGGAAAGTGGAACTAATCCACTTCAGATCAGCCATGATCTTATTGAATGGCGGGGCAGGCTGGAAGGACTAGATGGCCTACTCCTGCTCCTATTTCTTATGTTCTTATGCCAGGAATTGAACCCGGGTCCCTGGCGCAGTGAGGCTGCAGTGCTAACCACTGTGCCACCATGCCATCCAATATTCTTCACAACCATCATTTGAGCTAATGAAGTATCTTAGAAATGTAGTCACAGTTGTAATGCAGGACACACGATGGCCAATCTTTTGACACAGCACGCCCCCACACAAATAACAGCATGATCATCCCGAAACAACCCATATTTTTGTGCTGTGGGATAAATAGTGACCAGGGGCAACATAATAAGATTATGGAGGGGAACAGAGAAGATAGGTTGTTTCCACTGGTGGGTGAAACCAGAACTAGGGGGATGGCTTCAAAATAAGGGGGAGCAGATTTAGGATTGAGTTGAGGAGGAACTTCTTCACACAAAGGAATCTGTGGAATTCCCTTGCCCAGTGAAGCAGTTGAGGCTACCTCATTGAATGTTTTTAAGGCAAATTTTTGAACAGTAAAGGAATTAAGGGTTACGGTGAGTGGGCGGGTAAGTGGAGCTGAGTCCACGAAAAGATCAGCCATGATTTTATTGAATGGCGGAGCAGGCTCGAGGGGCCAGATGGCCGACTCCTGCTCCTAGTTCTTATGTTCCTACCCAGTCCCTCTGCCCCACCCTATCCCCATAACCCCACACAGTTACCACTCCACCGAACCGAGACATCTTTGGACTAATTTCCTCCGGAGAAAATAATAATGTAAGAAAAATGTAAGAAAACTAATCTTCCTTCAAAACAATTCCTTGGGTTCTTTTGCAGGCAGAATTAATCAGTGGCATTTAGCGCACGTTTCTTTGCGATCCATCCCATTCAGCCCAGATGGCAGTCCAGACGGATTTCGGAGGTTTACCTGGGACACTCCTCGTGGGACAATTAACTTACTCCCCACATCCTTCCTTCACTGTTAACTTTCACACCGCAAAAAAAATAAAACTGCCAGCTGTACATATGGCGCTTGTGTTAAGTGGGAAGTGAACTGTTAATCACACATGAATAGAGCAGACGGGATAAAGACTGCGTTAGACAGCAGCTGGTGCAGGAGTCAAGACAATGTCAATTCTTTGGCATCTGAATGTGAGCTCAGGCTTTCAAACGCTCGTCAGCGTTATTCTGCTGAGTGTAAGAGGCACTCTTTTGCCTCGTGGTTTATTGGGTTAGTCCACTGCCAGTCATGAAACGGAGCCAAATACACAAGATCCCTAGGCTGATGTGAGCCCTGCGCTGTTGTTAAGTGCTCTCAGTCCTGGCTGCGAAGAACAAACACACTTAACAGAAAACACATGAAACAGAAGCAACTCAGCCCCTCCAATGCAGAAACTTGATTTGATTTATTATTGTCGCATGTACGAGTACACAGTGAAAAGTATTGTTTCCTGCGGGCTGTACGTTCTTGCTTGCGAAGGACTGCAGCGAAAGTTTACCAGGCTGATTCTGGGGATGGTGGGACTGATGTCCCAGGAGAGATTGATGAGGTTAGGATTGTTTTAAAGAAAGAAAATTACAGCACAGGAACAGGCCCGTCGGCCCTGCACCGACCATGCTGCCCGTCTGAACTAAAACCCCCGACCCTTCTGGGCACCATATCTCTCTATTCCCATCCTATTCATGCATTTGTCAAGGTATCCCTTAAAAGTCATAACTGTATCCGCTTCCACTCCCTCCCCGACAGTGAGTTCCAGGCACCCACCACCCGCTGTGTAAAAAACTTGCCTCGTACAACTTCTTTATCCCCCGCACCTTAAACCTGTGCCCCCCTAGTAATTGACTCTTCCACCTCAGGAGAAAGCTTCTGACTATCCGCTCTGTCCATGCCTCTCATAATCTTGTAGACTTCTATCAGGTCACCCCTCAACCTCAGTTTGTTCTCACTGGAACAACAAAGTTTCCCCAATCTCTCCTCATAGCTAATGCCCTCTAGACCAGGCAACATCCTGGTAAATCTTTTCTGTACCCTCTCCAAAGCCTCCACATCCTTCTGGTAGTGTGGCGACCAGAATTGGACACTCAAAGGTTCATGGGAATTTAGTAAATAAACGCGGATAATGTTTGCCACCCCGTGTCAGGACAGATACGTGGATGGGAAAGGTTGGTGGGATACACAGGCAAATGGGACTAGCTCAGTTTAGGAACTTGGTCAGCATGGACGAGTTGGGCCGAAGGGTCTGTTTCAGTGCTGTTTATCTCTGTGATTCTAGGTAGCATCTGCAGACAGAGCGTTGCCTTGTTATTTCATATGCCTGTCTTTTGTTAGAACTTGAGCTATAAGACCATTGAAAGCCCTTAAGGTGAGACACTGAAGCAGAGCCTTTTTGCCGTCCCTCCAAAGATGTCCCTCCCAACCTGCAATTTGGTCTTATTTCCCTGAATTCTACTGGCATTTACACAAAGCACCTCAGCGAGTTAACTATGTTAAAGCTGCGACATACACATGCAAAAATATCACCCAAGATCTCTGCAGGCCATGAATAAAACACCCAATGCTCAGGCGACATGGTGGCACAGTGGTTAGCACTGCTGCCTCACAGCGCCAGGGACCCGGGTTCGATTCCTGGCTTTGCTCACTGTCTGTGTGGACAGTGCTGTGGACCAGTGTAACTTGGTGTCGTGAAACTTCTCACTGTGTGGAGTTTGCATGTTCTCCCCGTGTCTGCATGGGTTTCCTCCAAGTGCTCTGGTTTCCTCTCACAGTCCGAAAGATGTGCAGATTAAGTGAAATGGTGTGCTAAATTTTCCCTCAGTGTGACCGAACAGGCCCAGGAGTGTGGCGACTAGGGGACTTTCACAGTAACTTCATTGCTGTGTTAATGTAAGCCTATTTGCGACATGGATAAGTAAATTTAAAGACTTCAAAAGTCTGACTCCTTCTAGCATTCTAGATTCCTGTTGGTTCTGGACTGTTGCCATTTTGGCGATGATTTGCATGTGTGTGTCTTACAAAGGGTTAAACAGAAAAGTTCCTGTCTCAGGGGGTGAACTAGTCACACAGCACACGGACTATCCCAAGAGGCTAATTCGAATGCTGCCATGTTAAGCCAGCTAAAATCACAATCTAGGCAAATCAAAGAGGCAGTTCATATCCATGTATGGATGTATCTTTTGTGTATTGAGACCACAGGTATGTACAGCATGCAGCATTTGGTAAATGTACAAGTGCTCAGGGAGGGCAGAGAGAGACACACACACACACACACACACACACACACAGTGAAAGTGAGGATAATGCAATCTTACAAAAGCAGGAAGTGAATCCAAAATTTAGGGGGGAAAAAAAACAAACTTTGGAATTGTGTGCTACAATTGCACTATTGGAAATAGAGCTTAAATAGGAACAGACAGTGGCTGTTCAGCCCCTCAAGCCATACTCTCTACTCCATTAGATTATGGCTTCCCTGCATTTTTGATTTATTATTGTCACATGCATTGGTATACAGTGAAAAGTATTGTTTCTTGCACACTACACAGACAAACCATACCGTTCATAGAGAAGGAAAGGAGAGAGTGCAGAATTAGTGTTACAGTCATAGCTAGGGTGTAGAGAAAGATCAACTTCATGCAAGGTAGATCTATTCAAAAGCCTGACAGCAGCAGGGAAGAAGTTGTTCTTGAGTCGGTGACCTCAGGCTTTTGAATCTTTTTCCCGATGGATGAAGGAGGAAGACAGCATGTCCGGGTGCGTGGGGTCCTTAATTATGCTGGCTGCTTTGCCGAGGCAGTGGATGGTGTAGACACAGTCAATGGATGGGGGGCTGGTTTGCATGATGGATTGGGCTACATTCATTACCTTTTGTAGTTTCTTGTGGTCTTGGGCAGAGCAGGAGCCCATACCAAGCTGTGATACAAACAGAAAGAATGCTTTCTATGGTGCATCTATAGAAGTTGGTGAGAGTTGTAGCTGACATGCCAAATTTCCTTAATCTTCTAAGAAAGTCGATGCGTTAGTGGGCTTTCTTAACTGTAGTGTCAGCATGGAGGACCAGGCCAGGTTGGTGATCTGGACACCTAAAAACTTGAAGCTCCACTTTGTTTACCCACTGTTTTTCCATATGCCTGGATGTCCTTGCCCCCTTGTTGTGAAGTTGAGTTTGTGGAGTTGGAATTTGATATTGGTAAAGGTGTAAAACATTATAAAAATGAGAGAGGAAAAGAAACATTTCTCTGTCACTTTAAAGGCTGGTGTTTTGTTTTAGTGTTTGGAAGTTTAAAATGCAAAATACACACAGAGTCCCAGACTGAAACATTTGTATCAAAGGCCAGGCAACAGGGTTGCCTTGGTAACAGATTTCAGGCATTTGAATGTTTTTGAATTCAGCCAATCAATTCAAAGCAGACACTCGGATACCAAGAACCTATAAGATTTGAATTCGATGGTGTTGACAACAGCAGACCAATCCTATTGTAGGAAAATTGATCGGTTGCCACAGGTATAAAAGAGAGTGAAAGGGGTGAAAAAACAGCAGATAGCAACTGCCATCTCTCAAGTCTTGAGAGGGAAAGGACAGCTCTCAACCCTGCCCGCTTTATATATGTCTTAAGAGAGCGCTCCATCTAACTAGCGAAAGGCACCAAATCAAAAAGAACTTTGACACAGAGGAATCGACCGAGGAATTCCAAAAGTTTCCAATGGCCACAAACCCTGGTTGTAATTTTTGAGAGTGACTGAATTCTATTATTTTTTTTTGTTAATGAACAGATATATTTATTTGAACAGCATTCCAGTAAAATCTTATTTTAGTCGGTCTGTTACTTGTTTAGATAATGTTCCTATTTAGTTAAATAAATAAATTATAAAGCTTTCATCTTAAAGTGAGTGTCAGGTATTTCTGTTAGTGTACCACTAAACATTCCTGAGGAACAGTTCACGCCTTCCCACACACTTAACAGATTACGAGGCGAGAGATTCCTCTTTGGGGGACGTGGTGTTACGTCTAAAAATGGGGACAAACTCCACGTCATAACACACCCATATACCTGGATGTCCTTCCCCCCCCGTATGCCTGGATATCTCAAACAGAATGAGTGAAGTGGGGAAGAGAATTCTGTCAATGCGAGGGTAGTTTCCTCAGTGATGGCTCACCTTCAGCCTGTGGAAATTTTGCTGCACGGTGTGTTGTACCTGACTGATTCGGGATATGGGACCGGGGAGGGAGTATCCGTGCGCCCAGTCTCCCAAGCAGAGCAGGGGATGGATTCCCAACCGAACTCGAGAACTGGCTGCTACGCCTTTGTAATCTCAATTGAAAGTTGGGTGTTCCGGAACACATTGTATCCACTCTTCATGGCTTGGGGTCAGTCAAAGACTCCAAACACCCGTCTCATTTTGCCTTATCATCGGTGTTCATCAAGATGGGCTGGAGATGGCTGGACATGATGGGTCTTCTCCACCGCTGGGGTCAAGGTTTCTTGCCAACAGGGCCTCAGGATGTCAACACGGTGGAGATGTAAAGGCTTTGGTATCCTGAATGCTGCTCAACGACCCTATCGTATCTATGGCCCTTCAAGCTCCCTCCGTGGATGGCTATATTGTCCTGCAGTTCATCGTTAATCCTGAATTTTGTTCCCTTGAGACTTTAATCCTGATTTTGAGACATTGGGCGGGATTTTCCAGCCTCGCTCTTGCGAGACAGGAATTCCTGCCCGAGGTGAATGGAGATTTCCGTTGTCGGATCCTCGCCCACACTGATTCTGGGAGAGTTCTAGCCATTATCTTTTATCCTGACAAGGATGTCTGATACATGGGCGTGTGTCACCTTTTCTTCAGCCTCTCTAAAGATGACGCAAGTCCAAACTCACTTTCTTCTCCCTTACAACTCCACATACACGCCCCCCAACACCCAGTTCCATCTGTAACCCCTTTAAAAATCCCTTCAACAATTAACACACAAATTAGGTCTAAAGTGGGAGGTCATAGTTAACCCATTCCTACCACCTGTTACACTGCAAAAATTGGGATGTTAATCCTGGACTGTACCCACTGGAATTATATCCTGGACTGTGCGATTTTTCCTATTGATGGAGGGAATCCTACAACTGAGCTCTGAGGCAAATTTCACCGATTACTCTGTTTAGAGTAATCCTTGTCAATCCTTAAATGTATCCCCTGTAAGTTCATTTCTTAATCGATCCAGTTACGAGTTATCACATTGATAGGGGCAGTCCTGTGAGTGAGCAAGGTCGTGGATTCTCACTTGTTATCCTGATATCCTTGTGAACCCAGGAACATCCATTTATTAAAGCTGTGCGATTTTTATCCGTCTTTGCATTTTATAATCCTGATATAGATGGTGGTAGACTTTTTCACCTGATATCCTTCACTCCAATTATGGTTAAAATGAGTAGTCACGATGTAGAGATGCCGGCGTTGGACTGGGGTAAACACAGTAAGTAGTCTGGTGTTGTGAGACTTCTTACTGTGTAAAATGAGTAGTGCCACGTGCAGAGAGAAGGGCAAGTGGTTTAATATGGAAATAGTGGGTAGGGACCCTATGAGGCCTCACAATTATTGACTCACCTATGTTTTTGTATTTCAATTGTTTTGGCATTATAGGACCTCTGATTAACTCAGGTTATGGTACAGGCAGACCATATATCCTGGGAAAAATGTCATTGGACCGGATTTTCCAGCCTCACTCACCTGGGGAGGATTATTAATCCAGAAACTCAGCTAATGTTCTGGGGATCCGGATTTGAATCCCATCACGGCAGATGGTGGAATTTGGATGCAATAAAAAAAGTCTGGAATTAATTCATCTACTGATGACCACGAAACCATTGTCAGGAAAACCCATCTGATTCACTAGTTTTCTTTCGGGAAGGAAATCCTTACCCGGTCTGGCCTACATGTGACTCCAGAGCCACAGCGATGTGGTTGACTCTTAACTGCCCTCGGACAACTCGGGATGGGTAATAAATACTGGCCAGCCAGCGAAGCCCATGTCCCACGAATAAAGAGTGTCACTATTAAACTGTTGAGTTAGATTCTGTTGTGAGCCAACACATAAGGCACGGTGTGCTTTCCATCAAGTCTGCAGGTATATGGCCAAGTTGCTGTTATCCAGTAAGCTTGGCTGTACACCATTGAACCAACCATGGCTGCACTCTGTCATCCCCCCAAGCTTTGATACATCTTTTCATTACTTTGGATACAATGAACAAGTCATTCATTATTTTATTAGTGTCACAAGTAGGCTAACATTAATACTACAATGAAGTTACTGAGGGAGAATTTAGTGCGGCCAATGCACCCAACCAGCACGTCTTTCAGACTGTGGGAGGAAACCGGAGCTCCCGGAGGAAACCCACGCAGACACGGGGAGAATGTGCAAACTCCACACAGACAGTGATCCAAGCGGAGAATTGAACCCGGGTCCCGGGAGCTGTGAGGCAGCAGTGCTAACCACTGGGCCACCCTAAAAATCAGAGTACCCGGTGTGAGGTGCTCACCACTGTGTCGATGTTTGCTCGTCTTCCTGCATCTACAAACTGGCAAACTTTATTTTTTTGAACGTTATAAGAATGGAACGAACATCATGGAAAAGAAACACACAAAAGTTTCCCTTTACACAGCCCAATTTCTGGGGGGCTGGCACTGAGCTGCTACCCACAGCACTCAATTAAAGCAAAATCAAATCACTTCAAAACCACAGGCTCAGCCGAGTTAAGCTCAGATTACTCAAAAACAGCAGAACTTGCTCTTTTCCACTTGGATGGTGGAGTTTGCAGTCGGATTGGGTCGAGCAATCCTGGCAAATTCCAGCCCTGACTCCCAATCTCGGATCATATTTGGCTGAAGATTCATAGAATCCCTACAGCGCACAAGGAGGCCATTCGGCCCATCGAGCCTGCACTGATAACAATCCCTGGGGCAGCACTGCAGCACAGTGGTTAGCACTGCTGTCTCACAGCGTCAGGGGCCTGGGGTTCAATTCCGGCCTTGAGCCCCTGTCGGGGCAGAGTCTGCACATTCTCCCCGTGTCTGTGTGGGTGTCCCCCAGGTGCTCTGGTTTCCTCCCACAGTCCACAGATGTTGATTGGCTGTGCTACATTGACTCCAGTGTCAGGGGGTTAGCAGGGTAAATATGCGGGGTTACAGGAATAAGGGCAGGGTGGGATTGCGGTCAGTGCAGGCTTAATGGGCCAAATGGCCTCCTTCTGCACTGTGGGGATTCAATGAATCCCACCCAGGCCCTCTCTGAACAACCCCACGTATTAACCCTGCTAATCCCCCTGACACTAAGGGCAACTTATCATGGCCAATCCACCTATCCCACACATCTTTGGACAAGTGGGAGGAAACCGGAGCACCCAGAGGAAACCCACACAGACACGGGGAGAATGTGCAAACTCCACACAGACAGTGACCGAGGCTGGAATCGAACCTGGATCCCTGGCGCTGTGAGGCAGCAGTGCTAACCACTGGGCCACCGCGCCGCCCCTGGTTTCCAGCAGCCTTCTCCTTGGACAATGATCATTCGAGCTGGCCAACTGCCAGGTATGGGGAACTCAGCGAGGGTCAGAGGTCAAGCCCTTCGTTTCCTGCCCAACACTCCAGAACAAAAGAGTCTGTTACTGGAGTCTGCAAGGTCTGGCAAGGAAGCCAAACTCAAGACAAAACACATTTTAAAGAGCAGTGGAACTAGATTCAGTGTAACAATTTATAACAGGCCTGTATAGCTCACTAACTAGGGACAAGGCAGTGTGCTTGTTAATTTGTTCTAAGTCATAAAATAAGCTGCATTAGCTGTTCGCGCACAACAAATTAGCGTCCTGTGCTGACTTATATATTTTTTAAATGATTTGGTTAATATTTGGCCCCCTCTTGTTAAGGATGTTAATCAGTCTACCTCCCAGGGGATAGCAGGATTGAACACGAGGGCACAGGCTGGTTGACGTTAGCCAGTTTGTACACCAAGCGATTTTATGATGACCCAGAGTCACTCCGTCAGAAAAGAAAAGTTAAGTTCTTGACTGTAAGCAGTGAGGAATCTTCGCAGAGGGGACACTGGACTCGAGATTATTTGATGGTCTGAAACACAGTGGAGCAAGAGGAGGCCATTTGGTCTATCGAGCTTTCTCTGCCATCCATTGTGATCATGGCTGATCATCCAACTCAATAGCCTGATCCCGCGATCCCCTTCGCCCCAAGTGTTTCTTGTTTCTTGAATTGTTTCTTGAAAACATACAATGTTTTGTACTGTGGTACAGTGGTGGGTGGCACAGTAGTTGGCACTGCTGCCTCAGAGCGTCAGGGACACGGGTTCAATTCCCAGTTTGGATCACTGTCTGTGTGGAGCCCTCCCCGTGTCTGCGTGGGTTTCCTCCGGGTGCTCCAGTTTCCTCCCACAGCACAAAGATGTACGGGTTAGGTGGACTGGCCACTCTCAATTGCCCCATAGTGTCAGGAGTACTAGCTAGAATAAATGTGGAGTCGTGGGGATAGGTGGGATTGTAGCTGGTGCAGATTTGATGGGCCGAATGGCTCCTTCTACACTGTAAGATTCTATGATCTATGATTTTGTCCTTAACTACTTTCTGTAGTAACAAATTCCACAGGTGCTCTCCAGGTAAAGAAATTTCTCCACAGTTCCGTCCTAAACCCTGTATCCTCAGACTGTGACCCCTGGTTCTAGACATCCCACCAAAGGGAACTTTTTTTTTGCATCTACCCTATCTAATCACGGGGTTGAGAATCATGATGTGGAGATGCCAGTGTTGGACTGGGGTAAACACAGTAAGAAGTCTCACCACACCAGGTTAAAGTCCAACAGGTTTATTTGGTAACAAAATCCACTAGCGTTCGGGGCTTGTCCCTGCGTCAGGGGACTCACCTGAAGAAGGGACAGAGCCCCAAAAGCTAGTGGGATTGAGGGATATGGGAGAAGGTGGGATTGAGGGACATGGGGAGAAGGTGGGATTGAGGGACATGGGGAGAAGGTGGGATTGAGGGACATGGGGAGAAGGTGGGATTGGGGGACATGGGGAGAAGGTGGGATTGAGGGATATGGGGAGAAGACGGGATTGAGGGATATAGGGAGAAGGTGGGGTTGAGACATATAGGAGAAGGTGGGATTGTGGGATATGGGGAGAAGGTGGGATTGAGGGATATGGGGAGAAGGTGGGATGGAGGGATATGGGGAGAAGGTGGGATTGAGCGACATGGGGAGAAGGTGGGATTGAGGGACATGGGGAGAAGGTGGGATTGGGGGACATGGGGAGAAGGTGGGATTGAGGGACATGGGGAGAAGGTGGGATTGGGGGACATGGGGAGAAGGTGGGATTGAGGGATATGGGGAGAAGGTGGGATTGAGGGACATGGGGAGAAGGTGGGATTGGGGGACATGGGGAGAAGGTGGGATTGAGGGATATGGGGAGAAGGTGGGATTGAGGGACATGGGAGAAGGTGGGATTGAGGGATATAGAAGGTGGGATTGAGGGATATGGGAGAAGGTGGGATTGAGAGATATGGGGAGAAGGTGGGATTGAGGGACATGGGAGAAGGTGGGATTGAGGGATATGGGGAGAAGGTGGGATTGAGGGATATGGGGAGAAGGTGGGATGGAGGGATATGGGGAGAAGGTGGGATTGAGGGATATGGGGAGAAGGTGGGATTGAGGGATATGGGGTGAAGGTGGGATTGAGGGATATGGGGAGAAGGTGGGATTGAGGGATATGGGGAGAAGGTGGGATTGAGGGGTATGGGAGAAGGTGGGATTGAGGGACATGGGGAGAAGGTGGGATTGAGGGATATGGGGAGAAGGTGGGATTGAGGGACATGGGGAGAAGGTGGGATTGAGGGATATGGGGAGAAGGTGGGATTGAGGGACATGGGGAGAAGGTGGGATTGAGAGATATGGGGAGAAGGTGGGATTGAGGGACATCGGGAGGAGGTGGGATTGAGGGATATGGGGAGAAGGTGGGATTGAGGGACATGGGGAGAAGGTGGGATTGAGGGACATGGGGAGAAGGTGGGATTGAGGGGCATGGGGAGAAGGTGGGATTGAGCGACATGGGGAGAAGGTGGGATTGAGGGACATGGGGAGAAGGTGGGATTGGGGGACATGGGGAGAAGGTGGGATTGAGGGATATGGGGAGAAGGTGGGATTGAGGGACATGGGAGAAGGTGGGATTGAGGGATATAGAAGGTGGGATTGAGGGATATGGGAGAAGGTGGGATTGAGAGATATGGGGAGAAGGTGGGATTGAGGGACATTGGGAGAAGGTGGGATTGAGGGATATGGGAGAAGGTGGGATTGAGAGATATGGGGAGAAGGTGGGATTGAGGGACATTGGGAGAAGGTGGGATTGAGGGATATGGGAGAAGGTGGGATTGGGGGATATAGGAGAAGGTGGGATTGAGGGATATGGGAGAAGGTGGGATTGAGAGATATGGGGAGAAGGTGGGATTGAGGGACATGGGAGAAGGTGGGATTGAGGGATATGGGGAGAAGGTGGGATTGAGGGATATGGGAGAAGGTGGGATTGAGGCATATGGGAGAAGGTGGGATTGAGGGATATGGGGAGAAGGTGGGATTGAGACTTCTTACGATGAGAATCGTATCGGCCATGATTGAATGGCAGAGCTGATTCGATGGGCTGAACGGCCTAATTCTGCTCCTATATCTCACAGTCTACAGCCCTGTTAGAATTTTATATGTTCGATGAAATTCCCCCTCATTCTTCTGAACTCTAGCGAATATAAACCTAATGAACTCAGATGCTTGCTGCAGGCTGCTGTCCATTTTACACATTAACAATAATATGCATGGATAACCTCACTGTTATTTATATATCGCAAAATCCAAACCACAGACCAAATTTTCCAGCTGTTCCTGCCAGCGGGATCTTCCAGTCCCACCCATGGGAAGGGGGGGGGGCGATATTTAGCGCCACGTCCACTGCCAGCACATACAGCGACAAATCCCACAAAAGTCGGGAAATGAGATTCCTGCCGCCAGATCCCGTTTCCCAATTTTTCCTCGCCCCTCGCTGACAACAGTGAGACAACCCGGGTCTCGGCCGAAGTTTTGATTCGATTTATTATTGCCCCGTCGATTGGCGCACAGTGGAAAGCATCGTTCCTTGCGCTACGTTGACAGAGCATACCATTCATAGAGTACGCAGGGGAGAAGGAAAGGAGAGCGTGCGGAATGTAATACTACGGTCACAGCTCGGGGTGGAGAGAAAGATTAGCTTAATATGAACAGAGCACTGATTAGAGAGATAGAGTATGGTTTGAAAAATACAGAACGAGAGTGAACGAACGGGAGGATATGTGGGTTAGCTTGCAAGAGGTGGCCTCACCCGGCTTCCCCACCCCCACCATTTGATAAATTTGTATCCAATTCAGGGGCTTCCGAGCCACACGATTTCCCCTCACTGACAGTACATACATGTCCCCCTCCACCGCTACTTGTGTGACGCAGACGCTACGACAACGGATGAATGAACATCGCTCGACAGTCACCAGCCAAGACTGTCCCCTTCCTGTTGGCCAACACTTCAGTGGTCACGGGCATTCGGCCTCTGATCTTCGGGTAAACGTTCTCCAAGGCGGCCTTCACGACACACGACAGCGCAGAGTCGCTGAGCAGAGACTGATAGCCAAGTTCCGCACACATGAGGACGGTCTCAACAGGGATCTTGGGTTCATGTCGCACTATCTGTAACCCCCACGACTTGCCTGGGTTTGCAAAACCTCACTGACTGTCCTGTCTGGAGACAATACACATCTCTTTAACCTGTGATCAGTGCTCCTTCCACTCACATTGCTGGCCTCTTTAAGACTTGAACAGCAGGTTAGTTGTAAAGGCTCGCATTCTAATCAGTAATCTGTAAACTGTCTGTGCTTTACATGCTCTGTCTGAGGCCAGAAGTCTCCATTCACCTGACGAAGAGGTTAACCTCGAAAGCTTGTGAGTTGACTATCAAATAAATCGGTTGGACTTAAAACCTGGTGTTGTCAGGCTTTTTAACTGTGTGATGGGACAGGGGAGAAAGAGTCTGTAGTCGGGCGGAGGGGGGGTTGGTGGTGGGGAGGGGTAAAGAGTACTCCCTATATGTCTGTAGTTGGATGGAGTGAAGAATGCTTTCCAATATTTGTGTGGTGGTTGGGGAGGAGATTGTCCCCAATACTTCCATGGTTCGGGGGGAGGTATGGGACCTAAGTATCCATGCTGGGAAAGTATATTTTAAACCCAGATTGGGCTGCCATCAGGCCCCCACCATGCCACTGATGGCATAAACCATGCCCTTCAGATTCTCAATGCACCATCTGCCAGGAACTCTGCTCAAGAGACTATGAAGCCCAGTCCATCACGCAGACCAGCCTCCCATCCATTGACGCTGTCTACACTTCCCACTCGGAAAAGCAGCCAGCATAATTAAGGACCCCACGCACCCCCGTCATGTGGGCGGCACAGTAGCACAGTGGTTAGCACTGCTGCTTCTCAGTGCCAGGGACCCGGGTTCGATTCGCGGCTTGGGTCACTCTCTGAGCAGAGCCTGCACGTTCTCCCCGTGTCTGCGTGGGTTTCCTTCGGGTGATCTGGTTTCCCCCCACATTCTGAAAGACGTGCTGGTTAGGTGCATTGACCCAAACAGACGCCAGAGAGTGGTGACTGTGGGAATTTCACTGTAACTTCATTGCAGTGTTAATGTAAGCCTTACTTGTGACTAATAAATACATTTTTTAACTCATACTCTCTTCCACCTTCTTCCATCGGGGAAAAAGATACAAAAGTCTGAGGTCATGAAGCAACCGACTCAAGAACAGTTTCTTCCCTGCTGTCATCAGACTTTTGAATGGACCTACCTTGCATTAAGTTGATCTTTCGCTACACCCTAGCTATGACTGTAACACTACATTCTGCACTCTCTCCTTTCCTTATCTATGAACGGTATGTTTTGTCTGTATAGTGTGCAAGAAACAATACTTTTCATTGTATCCAAATACAAATGACAATAATAAATCAACTCAAAATGTAAACTTGCCTGAGTATCTGGAGAGATACACACTGGTTTTTCAGTCACAGCCTGACACTCTGATAAGTTCCACCTCTTAATTTTGACAGAGTTTGCGCTCAAGGAGTGAAACAAAATCTCCTGAGATGTACGTCAATGAAAACTGGGACCCAACTGGGCGTCAAACCGTTCTATTCAGCCTGGTGACTCAGACAGAACCGAACCACTCACAACATGTTCAGGCGATAAACTGAGACTGAAGCGTTTTAGGGATTAGTAAGCAATAACACTGACCACTTTCAAATTCCTGTCTGGATACTTCACGGCGGATTAAACAATTAGATCGGTCCAACTGCGGGGGAAGCCAGATAGCAAAGCTCCTTTACCCAACGGGGTAGCAGGACAGTGCTAGGGTTTGAGTTAACACCATGTTTCAATTCTGCAGCAACGCAATGGGGGTAACTGGACAAAAACAAAGAACAATATAGCACAGGAAACAGGCCCTTCGACCCTCCAAGCCTGCGCTGTTCATGAGCCCAACTAGACCATTCATTTGTATCCCTCTATTCTGTTCATGTGGTTAAGTCTTAAACGATCCCAGCGTGCCCACCTCTACCACCTTGCTTGGCAGTGCATTCCAGGCCCCCACCACCCTCTGTGTAAAGTACGTCCCCCTGACATCTGTGTTAAACCTTGCCCCCCTCACCTTGAACCTGTGACCCCTTGTGCTCGTCACCTCCGACCTGGGAAAAAGCTTCCCACTGTTCACCCTATCTATGCCCTTCATAACTTTATCCACCTCTATTAGGTCACCCCTCATCCTCCGTCTTTCCAGGGAGAACAACCCCAGTTTACCCAATCCCTCCTCCTAGCTAAGACCCTCCGTACCAGGCAACACCCTGGTAAACCTTTTCTGTACTCTCTCCAAAGCCTCCACGTCCTGGAGGGTTTTATATCGGTTCATGTGGGCCGCATTCAGGGTGGAATTTTCCACAAGTGTGGCGCAGTGTCAGGTTCTGACTGAAAACTGGCGTGCTTGGGGAAGTTGCGTCGCCAGGTCTTCTGAAAAATCAGGAAGGGGTGGGCATGGTTTGTACCCTCCTTCTCGAGGGCAGGGTCTAAAGGCACCAGCAAGCCCAGCTTCACAAAGGGCACCCAATCTCAAATTGAAATTAAAGGCCGGAGGCCGTAGTAGAGGTGGGTATAATTTTGTCTTTTAAAAAGCATTTAGGCTGTTCTTAAATGAGTAAGATGGGTATAGAGGGATATGGGTCAAACGTGGGCAATTGGGAATCGCTTAGTAGTAAAAACTGGGCGACACGGACAAGTTGGGCCAAAGGGCCTGGAAACCTCTACGACCATCTCTTCCCCATCAAGTGGCATCAAGGCCTTCTTCCACCCATCCCCAGCAATGTAGGCATCATTCCTTCCCCCCAATCCCCTTCAACACATCATGGGAAGCCTCCAATGAGATTCCTTAGAGGCCCTGCCCCAGGCTCTAACAGCCTAGCAGTGCCAACCTGGCTGTTTCCCTCAGCACCGGGGCACTATACACACCTCCTGCGCGGTCACCATGATCAGCTTCCGCGTTTGTAAACCAGTTGTGATACCCGTGTGGCGTCACAGACAGTGAAACTGGAAGGTAGTATTGAAATCTATTTAAATCCAGGGTAATTAGGGTCACACCCCTCGCCAGCAGGGGAGGAGGTGGCAGGGAGGATCCCATTTGGAGATCTTCCCAGTGAAAATCCCGTCATAGAATCCCAACAACGCAAAAGGAGGCCATTCGGCCCATCAGGTCTGCACCGACCACAGTCCCACCCAAGTCATATCCCCATAACCCCACATTAAACCCTCTAACCCACATATCCCCAGACACTAAGGGGCAATTTAACACAGGCAATCCACCTAACCCGCGCATCTTTGGAGGGTGGTAGGCAACCGGAGCACCCGGGGGAAACCCACGAGGACATGGGGAGAATGTGCAAACTCCACACAGACAGCGACTCGATCCGGGAATCGAACCAGGATCCCTGGTGCTGTGAGGCAGCAGTGCTGACCACTGAGCCGCCCTCTCAACGGAGTCTCCGGCCATAAGGGGGTTTCTGTCTGCTGTGGACAAGGCTGGAATTTCACCCTCTATACGGGTAGGACAAAAACTTCGGAGCGAGTCTCTGCAAGTACAGTCCAACTGGATTTGGTCTGTTTAGTTCCAGACTTGCATAAACGTGTCTGAAGTTAATAAAATGCCTTCCTCAGTATATATTACAACCCCCACCCTCCTGGTGCCAACAAGCCGTTCTTGGCATACTCTCTTTTCAGATATGGGTTTATTTTGTTCACAGTTGGTTTTTATTTCGAATTTCTGGCACTCACATATTTTCCCTTCCACCTTCCCTGATCTGTGCAGCCGAGGAACTCCCAATGAGGGCCTTGCTTCACGTTTATACTTTCACAAAACGCCCCACGATAAGAAGCAGACCAGAACGATTCGGAATCCCTACAGATTAGAACGAGACCATTTGGCCCATTGAGCCTGCACCCACAACAATCCCATCCACAGCCAACCCCCATATCCGTACATATTGACCTTGCTAATCCCTCTAACCTACGCATCCCGGGTCACCAAGGGGCAATTTAGCAAGGCCAATGCACCCAACCCTGCGCATCTTTGGAGGGTGGGAGGAAACCGCAGCACCCGGAGGAAACCCACACAGACATGGGGAGAATGTGCAAACTCCGCACAGACAGACAGTGATCCGAGCCGGGAATTGAGCCCAGGTCCCTGGCACTGTGAGGCAGCAGTGTTAACCCACTGTGTCACCAATAGCAACTAAATTATCCTCTTCCCCTAGTGTGAGGGAAAGGAGAGTGAGAAATTTAGCAAACTTTTGTGAATTCCATCTGTTACCCGAAGGACTAGGAGTGCGAGCTTCCTGCACTGTGTGACTCTAATGACCCATGGGCTGTTAGTGCAATGTCCTTTTAAGACCAAAATGGCACTGGAGCATTTTGAAAAGAAGGCTAATTGGCTCCCTGATCATGACACCGTTATGTTCTAATTTTAGTTATGAAGAGAGATTGGAAAGACTGTTTTCCTTGGAGCAGAAGAGACTGAGTGGTGGGGACATGACTGAGATGGAGAAAATTATGAGGTACCTAGATAGACAGGAAGAAACTTTTCCCCTTGGTGGAGGGATCCACATCAGGAGGGATCAATGACCGAGGGACATAGATATGAGGCAGGGGCAGCATGTTTGGAGAGGATGTGAGGAAAACCCTTTTCACCCAGAGGGCAGTGGAAGCCTGGAACTCACTGCCTGAAAGCGTGGTGGAGACAGAAACCCTTTTAAGAAATATTTAGATGTGCACTTACGGTGCCAAAGCATGCAAGAATATGTAACAAGTGCTAGAAAATGGGATTAAAATAGATGGTTCATCTGTGACCCAAACCACGGTAGCACAGTGGTTAGCACTGCTGCTTCACAGCTCCAGGGTCCTGGGTTCAATTCCCAGCTCGGGTCACTGTCTGTGTGGAGTTTGCACATTTTCCTCGTGTCTGTGCGGGTTTGATCCGGTTTCCTCCCACAGTCCAAAGATGTGCGGGTTAGGTTGATTGGCCGTGCTAAAAAAAATTGCCCCTTAGTGTTCTGAGAGTTATAGGTTAGAGGGATTAGTGTGAAAATATGTAGAGATATAGGGACAGGGCCTAGGTGGGATTGTGGTCGGTGCAGACTCGATGGGCTGAATGGCCTCTTCTGTACTGTAAGGTTTCTATGTTTCTATTTCTAAGAAATGTCCGCATGACCTGATGTTGCCATGGAAACGAACAGCTAAGAAGCATGAATAAAATAAAAAAGGTGACTGCAGTGTGATTGGATCAGGCAGTGCCTTGTTTTGCCTGGCGACAGAGAGTGATTGGAGAATTTATGGAGAAAGGAAACAAGTGAGGTTCTCTCCTGTTTGACTTTCTTCAGACAGATCCTGGTGTTGAAGCAGGTCTCTGAGAATAGAGCAGAAACAGGGCTACTGTCCGTTATACAGTTGGAAAGAGTGTGGGAACAGCGGACAGGAAGGGTAAGGGGTTGAGAATTGGACAGGATCCATTGCTGCCAGAACCTACCACAGAGATTAGAGGGAAAAAAGCCTCTGGGTATTCTGCACCAACTGGACTATCATGACCCGAGTGAGAGAGAGTGCTCAGAAAGTGTTCAGAATCCCATCTCCTGGTAACAATTCTCCCTAGGAAATCTCAGCGTTGGCACAACGCCACACCAAATTTGGCATGTCAGCTACGATTCTCACCAACTTTTATCAATGCACCATAGAAAGCATTCTTTCTGGTTGCATCATAGCTTAGTACGGTTCCTGCTCTGCCCAAGACCAGAACTACAAAAGGTTGTGAATGTAGCCCAATCCATCACACAAACCAGCCTCCCATCCATTGATTCTGCCTACACTTCCTGCAGCCTTGGAAAAGTAACCAGCATAATTAGGAACCCCAGCCACCCTGGACATTCTGTCTTTCTGTACTCTAAAAGTGTCACAAGGGGCATGGGGAGACTGCGGGAGTTGATACAGAGGATCAGCCGCAATCATACTCGATGGCGGAGCAAGCTCGATTGGCCTACTCCTTATATCCCACACACCCCAGACATTCTCTCTTCCACCTTCTCCCATTGGGAAAAAGACACAAAAGTCTGAGGTCACATACCAGCCAACTCAAGAACGGCTTCTTCCCTGCTGCCATCAGACTTTTGAATAGACCTACGTATATCATAAGTTGATATTACTTATGTTATAAGTTGATCTTTCTCTACATCCTAGCTATGACCGTAACACTACAAGTTCAAGATTAAGGGGGCAAGATTCAACACAGATGTCAGGGGGACGTATTTTACACAGAGGGTGGTGGGGGCCTGGAATGCGCTGCAAATAAGGTGGTTGAGGTGGACACGTTGGGATAATTTAAGACTTATCTAGATAGCCACATGAACAGACTGGGAATAGAGGGATACAAATGAACGGTCTAGTTGGGCGCATGAGTGGTGCAGGCTTGGAGGGCCGAAGGGCCTGTTCCTGTGCTGTATTGTTCTTTGTACATTCTGCTCTCTCTCATTTCCTTCTCTACAAAAGGTATGCTTTGTCAGTATAACGTGGAAGAAACAGTACTTTTCATTGTATGCTAATATATGCAACAATAATAAACCAAATCACTGAAACCACAGTTAAAACCACCAACATTAAAGAGTTAAACGTTTGGCTCGAGTGGCTGCAGTTCTCAAGCATGTCAAGATATCTTTCAAAATATTGCATGCATGCAATGTATTCTCCGCATATTTGAGCTAATGCCACAACAATAAGAACACCCTCAAACAGAAAACTGCTTCCCACGTTCTCCAAACCTTGCTTTCAGCGGACATGAAAGGCAGTTCCTCAAGAGTCATTCTTATTACAAAGTTCCTTTCATTCATTTCTGGCCTTTGAGATAAATCCTTGACTCTTTGCCAAGGTAGCATTTCTATAGGAACATTCCACAGCAACCTAGCGTCTTAGAAAGCACAGGAAAAGGCTCTTTGGCCAATCAGGTCACAGATGAACCATCTATTTTAATCCCATTTTCTAGCACTTGTTACATGTTCTTGTATGCTTTGGCATCGTAAGTGCACATCTAAATATTTCTTAAAAGGGTTTCTGTCTCCACCACGCTTTCAGGCAGTGAGTTCCAGGCTTCCACTGCCCTCTGGGTGAAAAGGGTTTTCCTCACATCCCCTCCAAACATGCTGCCCCTGCCTCATATCTATGTCCCTCGGTCACTGATCCCTCCTGATGTGGATCCCTCCACCAAGGGGAAAAGTTTCTTCCTGTCTATCTAGGTACCTCATAATTTTCTCTATCTCAGTCATGTCCCCACCACTCAGTCTCTTCTGCTCCAAGGAAAACAACCCCAGTCTTTCCAGTCTCTCTTCATAACTAAAACTATCCAGGCGAGGCAGCGTCCTGGTAAACCTCCTCTGCACCCTTTCCTACACTATCACATCACTCTTATAACACTGATTTTAGAACTGCAGACTGTACTCTCAACCTGAAGCTTACCAGAGTTTTATATTCATTTTGCAACTGTGTCTTTGCTTATATCATGGCTGATCTTTTCGTGGACTCAGCTCCACTTACCCACCCACTCAACATAACCCTTAATTCCTTTACTGTTCAAAAAGTTATCTATCCTTGCCTTAAAAACATTCAATGAGGGAGCCTCAACTGCTTCACTAGAGAGGGAATTCCACAGATTCACAACCCTTTGTGTGAAGAAGTTCCTCCTCAACTCAGTCCTAAATCAGCTTCCCCTTATTCTGAGGCCATGTCCCCTAGTTCTAGTTTCACCTAACAACCTTCCTGCTTCTATTCTTTTGTTCGTGAGTTAATCTCCACCCACCTGATGAAGGAGCAGCGCTCCGAAAGCTTGTGATTCTAAATAAACCTGTTGGACTTTAAACTGGTGTTGAGAGACTTCTCACTGTGCCCACCCCAGTCCAACACCGGCATCTTCAGCTCATGGTTATAATGTTCTCCCTGCGGCACGGTAGCACAGTGGTTAGCACTGCTGCTTCACAGCTCCAGGGTCCTGGGTTCGATTCCCGGCTCGGGTCACTGTCTGTGTGGAGTTTGCACATTCTCCTCACGTCTGTGTGGGTTTCCTCCCACAGTCCAAAGATGGGTGGGTTAGGTTGATTGGCCGTGCTAAGAAATTGTCCCTTAGTGTCCAGGGATGCGTAGGTTAGAGGGCTTAGTGGGTATAGGATATAGGGATAAGGGGGGTAGGGCCTGGGTGGGGTTGTGTTCGGTGCAGACTTGATGGGCCGACGGGTCTCTTTCTGCACTGTAGGGTTCTATGATTCTATGAAATTTTATGCCGCAGCTAAGAAAGGCTAGTATACCATATACCTTCTTAACCACTTTATCCAGCTGTCCCGCTACCTTAAGGGTCCAGTGTATATGCACACCAAAGCTTCTCTGATCTGCGGTGCTACCTGGGGTCCTGCCATTCATTGTGTAACCTTACACTTATCCAGATTGAATTCCATTTGCCATTAATCAGCCCATCTGCCCAGCCCATCTATTAACTCCTGTAATCTAAGGTTATCCCCCTCATAATTTACCACCCTACCAATTTTCTTATCGTCTGCAAACTTACTGATCAACCCTCCCGCATCCAAGTCTAAATCATCCACATAAACCACAAACAGCAAGGGCCCCAACACTGATCCCTGCAGGACCTCACTGGACGCAGGTTTCCAGTCCAAAAAAAAGCCCTCAAACCCTCTGCTTCCTGCCACTCGACCAACTGGATCCAATCTGCCAAGTTTCCTTGGATCCCATAGGCTTTTACCTTCACTATCAGTCTCCCACGTGTGACCTTGTCAAAAGCATTGCTTGTTCAGAGTCTTGGGTGGCACAGTGGTTAGCACTGCCGTCTGACAGCACCAGGAACCCGGGTATGATTCCCGGCTTGAGTCACTGTCTTTGTAGAGTCTGCACATTCTCCCTGTGTCTGCGTGGGTTTCCTCTTGGTACTCCTGTTTCCTCTAAAAGATGTGCAGGTTAGGTGCATTGGCCGTGCTGAATTCTCCCTCAGTGTGTACCCGAACAGGCTCTGGAGTGTGGCGACTAGGGGATTTTCACAGCAACTTCATTGCAGTGTTAACGTAAGGCTACTTGAGACATTAATAAATAAACTAAACCAAAACTGAAGTTCAAGAAGACAACATCAAATGCATTCATCTACAGACTTGGTCACTTCTTTGCAAAATGCAATCAGATTGGTCAGACGTGACCAACTTTTGACATCGATCATCTTGTTCCGTTCTCCTGGCCCATACATCCCACACCCAATAACCCCATCCCCAACACTCGCCATGCCTTCTTGTGTTGTTACATCAGAACATAAGAACTAGGAGCAGGAGTAGGCCACCTGGCCCTTCGAGCCTGCTCTACCATTCAATAAGATCACGGCTGATCTTTTCGTGGACTCAGCTCCACTTACCCGCCCGCTCACCATAACCCTTAATCCCTTTACCGTTCAAAAAATTATCTATCTTTGCCTTAAAAACATTCAATGAGGTAGCCTCAACTGCTTCACTGGGCAGAGAATTCCACAGATTCACAACTCTGTGAAGAAGTTCCTCCTCAACTCAGTTCTAAATCTGCTCCCCCTTATTCTGAGGCCATGCCCCCAAGTTCTAGTTTCACCTAACAATCTTTCTGCTTCTATTCCCTTCATAATCTTATATGTTTCTATAAAATCTCCCCTCATTATTCTGAATTCCAATGAGTACAGCCCCAGTCTATGCAGTCTCTCATAAGCCAACCCTCTCAACTCCGCAATCAACCTAGTGAACCTCCTCTGCACCCCCTCCTGTATACCTTTTCTCAAGTAAGGAGACCAAAACTGTACACAGTACTCCAGGTGTGGCCTCACCAGCACCTTATACAGCTGCAACATAACCTCGCTGTTTTTAAATTCCATCCCTCTAGCGATGAGCATCGCTTCTCTCCTTACTGAAATTCAACCCTAAAGTCACAGGCCTCTTGACTGACAAACTGATATACGTGTAAACTTACTTGGACAACATGTGCCTGAATTTAAAACTCCTACAGTGTGTTAGCACGGGCGCAGCAGAGTACAACACCCATCTCACGTAAGCTCACACACATCCCGTCATTTGAAACCCCAAGATGAAGAAACAACACTCAGTTTAGCTCACCTGAACACAGGAATGACGAAAAGGACAAATTGTTCATTCCACATCTTTCAGGTGCTTTGGCATTTTTGAAAAGTTGGATCCCCCCCTCCCCAAATCCTTGGGAAATCTCACAAGGACCTCTCACATCTCTAACACTGCATTTATATAGCAGTTTCAACGTTGTAATGTGGCCCCAAGGACTTCATCATAGAATCCTACAGTGCAGAAGGAGGCCATTCGGCCCATCGAGTCTGCACCGACCACAACCACAATCCCACCCAGGCCCTCTCTCCGTAACCCCATGCATCCACCCTAGCTAGTCCCCCTGATACTAAGGGGGAATTTAGCATGGCCAATCCACCCAACCCGCACATCTTTGGAGTGTGGGAGGAAACTGGAGCACTTGGAGGAAACCCAGGCAGACATGGGGAGAAGGTGCAGACTCCGCGCAGGCAGAGACTCAAGGTGGGAATCAAACCCAGGTCCTTGGTGCTGAGAAGTAGCAGTGCTAACCACTGTGTCACCATGCCACCTATAAATAAACATAGGTCAACACAGATCTGGAGATGAATGTATCAGGGCAGGTGATTAAAAGCTTGGTTAAAAAGGTAGGTTTTAAAGGGCACCCTAAGAGATGAAGAGGGGCAGAGAGGTTTAGGGAACTGACATTTTGATTTGGTTTGATTTATTATTGTTACATGTATTTGGACACAGTTGAAAGATATTGTTTCTTGCGTGCTACACAGACAAAGGATATTGTTCATCAGGAAGGAAAGGAGAGAGTGCAGAATATAATGTTACAGTCACAGTTAGGGTGTAGAGAAAGATCAACTTACTGCAAGGTAGATCCATTCAAAAGTCTGACAGCAGCAGGGAAGAAGCTGTTCTTGAGTCAGTTGGTACATGACCTCAGACTTTTGTATCTTTTTCCCGATGGAAGAAGGTGGAAGAGAGAATGTCTGGGGTGTGTGGGGCCCTTAATTATGCCGGCTGCTTTGCCAAGGCAGCGGGAAGTGTAGGCAGAGTCAATGGATGGGAGGCTGGTTAGTATGATGGACTGGGCTACATTTATCATATCTTGTAGTTCCTTGGGCAGAGCTGGAGCCGTACCAAGCTGTGATACAATGGAAAGAATGCTTTCAATGGTGCATCTGTAAAAGAGAGACATAGCTGACAAGCCAAATTTCCTTAGTCTTCTGACATAGAGCTTGTGAAGGGCATAATGGAAATGCTAGAATCTATTATCGAGGGGGTTACAGCAGGGCCCTTAGAGAATCTCAATGCAATAAGGCAGAGTCCACACGGCTTTGTGAAATGGAGGGCATAAGGAGTGGCGGGCGGGGTGGATGCGGGGGGGCATTCATCAACGATGCCACAGTGAGGTTTCACTCACTCGGGGGGGGGGCACTGGGACTGGGACTGGTAGTGGCAAATTTGGAAGGGGGCCTGATGCCAGCTGGGGGTGGGGTGGGGGTGGAGGCGGAGTGCTTTGCCGGTGAGTAAGAAGGGGCGAGGGATCTGTCGGCTTGCCTGGAGATTGGGTTGATTGATCACTAAGGAGCCGGCCTCTTTCATTCCGACATATCTCTTTCCCAGTGGGGATCTCCCCAAGCTCCAGAAAATTGGCCCCACCCGGCGGAATTTCACCACTTCTCCCGCCTGGCGGTGGCGGGGGGAGAGACATTTGGGGGGAATGTTTTGGGGAACATTGCGCCCAGTAAGAGGCACTTTTGGGATGACCAGAGGGGATGTGGTCAGGGAGAACCCACAAGCAGTTAGTAAGTATCCTCCTTTAGAAAAGAAGGTGGGATTGAGGACTGGAGCCACATGTACAAAACACTGAAGCAATCTTTGTCACAATGCCAGCGCCTCCATAGAGTCACCTTCTGACAGTTTTCCAGCTAGTCCACAAGCATCTTCCAACTTTGTGCCAACATGCCAACACTGCCAGCATTGTGTCAACGACATGTCAACACTTTCTACAGACGCATCTCTACACAAGCACATTTAACTCCTTGGAAAGTCTAGTTTTAAATGGATCATTAGACGCAAAGTATTCAGGAAACATTTTGAGCATTTTTATACAGTCCGAGGAATTCCGACGCTAAAGGAAACCAGCTGGCCTGTTCCACATTGTTCCCATCCCCTTTCATTACCTTTCCCTGCCCTTTAATGCTCTTCTCGTTGCCTCTTTGTAGAGTTGAGGCTATCCGATACTCTGCTGTAACTCGCACCAAGTCACATGACCCACATTCGTTCCCAGTTTAGCCGGGTCCTGATTTTAAAATGTTCAAATCTCTCCGTGGCCTCAGCACTCACTGATTCACCCAGAATGATGACCCTCTCAAGATCCCTGCACTCCTCCCATTCTGCCCTCTCCTGCATGCTCGATTTTAGCCAACGTTGCCAGCCGTGCCATTAGTTGTCTACACCCAGTGTCTTGGAATTCCCTCTCTCGAGCTCCTTTTCTTCCATTAAGATTCTTCTTAAGACCTGTCTCCATTGGCTAAACTATAGAATCCTACAGTGTAGAAGGAGGCCATTTGGCCCATCGACTCGGCACTGACCACAATCCCATCCAGGCCCTATCCCCACAACCCCATGCATTTACCCTGACACTAAAGTCCCCTGACACTAAAGGGGCAAATTATCATGGCCAATCAACCGAACCTGCATTTCTTTGGACTATGGGAGGAACCGCAGCACCTGGAGGAAACCCATGCAGACACAGGGAGAATGTGCAAACACAAGTCTGTAACCTAAGCCGGGAATCGAGCCCAGGTCCCTGACGCTGTGAGGCAGCAGTGCTAACCACTATACCACCCCACAGATCGCTTGTTCTAATATCTCCTGATGTGGTTCCGGGTCAAGTTTTGTTTGTGAACACTGCTGTAACGTCCCAGATTTTTCTGGCACGTTAAGGAGGAGAATCTTACAGGTGAGTTGCTGCTATTTTTGAAACAATAAGGTGACCTACTGAAGGCAATCGGTAATCACTGCCACTGACAGCAGGCAGCACAGCTGGAAAGCCTGACAACCCAGGCCGTGCATACTGTTTGAAATTGTGAAACTGTCACCAAGCACGTTTCCAGGATACCCGGCTCTGCTGAGGTTTGCTTTCTCACCCATGTGAAGGGGAGTGAAATGTATTAGATTATTAGTCTGAAAGTGGCAAAGGAGCTTGGGTGTTAAATTAATGTGGTGGTTGGGATGAGAGAGCTGGGGGTGGTGGGGGTAAGAGACAGCAAACGTGGCAATTAAAAACAGGGGAGAAAGGAGGGATGGAAAGAGCGTGTGAGCACGAGAGAGAGAGCAAGCGAGGGAGAGAGCGAGTGAGAGTGTGCGAGAGAGAGCGAGCAAGCGAGAGAGTGAGTAAAAGAGAGAGCGAGCGAGAGATAGAGCGAAAGAGAGAGAGAGCGCAGGCGAAAGAGAGCGAGCGAGAGAGTGAGCGAGCAAAAGAGAGAGCGAGCGAGAGATAGAGCGAAAGAGAGAGAGAGCGCAAGTGAAAGAGAGAGAGCGAGCGAGCAAGCAAGAGAGCGAGAATGAGTGTGAACATGGCGATTGGAAATAGCCAATTTAATTGTAATTGAGAAGCCGTGAGTATTATTTTGCTCCTGTCTCATTCTCTCGGGGCCATTACTCCCCCTCCCTGAGATGCTGTAGCAGACACAGTGTGTGTAACGATATGTCACCTTGCGATCCAGGGGGAAGCTGTTGGCTTTATCGAGGCTCGCCGACTGGATGGAGAGGAGAGAATGCGTTATGTGAAACAAGAGTCGCTTAAAAATTGAGAACGTTAGCCAGCTGAAAGCTCATTCGTCAAAACGAAGATGCAATCTCTCTCCAATTTCGGACCAAGGTCAAGGGGCAGATACGGCTGACTGTTCAGCACAAACTGGGACCCAGGTGTGTGCCTTGGAAAGCGGTACAGGATCCTCGGGCCAGAACTGGCTGCTCAGGTGTGGTTTCCATCACTACCTCCGGAAACAGGGTCACGCACTGTGGCTATTTTAAAGAAATTGGACTGCATTCCCTGGCCACACACGTCCCAAATCCAGAAAATCAGAGCTCAACACACCTTTAAATCTGATTTTGACTTGATTTATTATTGTCACATGTATTGGGATACAGTGAAAAGCATTGTTTCTTGTGTGCTATACAGACAAAGCATACCATTCACAGAGAAGGACAGGAGAGAGTGCAGAATGTAGCGTTACTAGGGTGTAGAGAAAGATCAACTTAACCTGAGGTAGGTTCATTTAAGAGTTTGACAGCAGCAGGGAAGAAGCTGTCCTTGAGTCGATTGGTACGTGTCCTGAGATTTTTGTGTCTTTTTCCTGATGGAAGAAGGTGGAAGAGAGAATATCCGGGGTGCGTGGGGTCCTTAATTATGCTGGAAGCTTTTCCGAGGCAGCGGGAAGTGTAGACTGAGTCAATGGATGGGAGGCTGGTTTGCACTGTGAGGCAGCAGTGATAGCCACTGTGCTGCCCTTTTGAAACATTGCTGCCTCACAAGGACTTGGGGGTTCGATTCCCGGCTCGGGTCACTGTCTGTGTGGAGCTTGCACATTCTCCCCGTGTCTGCGTGGGTTTTCTCCGGGTGCCCCGATTTCCTCCCACAGTCCGAAAGACATGCTGGTTAGGTGCATTGGCTGTGCTTAATTCTCCCTCAGTGTACCCGAACAGGCGCCGGGAGTGTGGCGACTCGGGGATTTTCACAGTAACTTCACTGCAGTGTTAACGCAAGTCTACTTGTGACAATAACAAGTAAACAAAATAATACCCTCCAATGGAGCGTGATTCCTATCCACCTCCCGGAAATACTAAGTTCCGGTCAACTTCAACAACTGCCAGTCAGCAATCCGCTGGCATTTTACCCAATCTTCATCACAAGAGTGCAAATTGCTGGAATCTACTCAACATGGCTGGTGACAGGGAAAGTGAGGTGGTACGGGGGTGGGGGGGTAAGTATCTCACCTATTCTCCCATTCCCCTCCTAGTGCAGAGACACTGTGCCCAAGGCTGGAGGGTCCTAACTGTCACTGGGACTAATTCGAGCTCTGGGACCTCCCTGGTCTATCCAGGTCACTGGGCAAGGGTACTTAAATGGAACTTGGAGTTCAGCTTGCTACACAATGGAGGAAGGAATCAGCATTGAGAACAACGAGTTTGTTAAGTACACTCCATTAACCAGCTGAAACAACAACCAAAGAAAGATAACACAGCTGGATAAAACTATATTGGTAGTAAAATACGTTCCTCTCGGTTGGATTGCTATTATCCAGATGTTTGTGTTCGTGGTACAATTTTCTCTTCCTAATGCAACCCAGAGTTTAAATTGGTTACATTCTGCATTTCATGGTCCTGATTCATCACTTTTCACCAGTGCAGCCAACAGACTGCTAAGTATTTTCTTACTCATGGGACATGGATATCATTGGCTGGGTCAGCATTTATTGCCCATCCCGAGTTGAGGGCAGTTGAGAGGCAACCACGTTGCAGTGGCCCTGGAGTCACATGTAGGCCAGACCGGGTAAGGACGGCAGATTTCCTTCCCTAAAGGACATTAGCGAGCCAGACGGGATGGTTTCATGGGGTGCAAGGTGGCACCGCTGCCTCGCAGTGCCCGTGACCCGTGTTCGATTCCCGGCTCGGGTCATTGTCTGTGTAGGGTTTGCACATTCTCCCCGTGTCTGCGTGGGTTTCCTCCGGGTGCTCCAGTTTCCTCCCACAGTCCAAAGAGGCGTGGGTTAGGTGGATTGGCTGTGGTAAAATTTCCCTTTAGTGTCAGAGGGATTAGCTCGGGTAAATAGGTAGGGTTATGGGGATAGGGCCCTGGGTGGGATTGTGGTCAGTGCAGACTCGATGGGCCAAATAGCCTTCTTCTGCACTGTAGGGATTCTGTGAAATCAGTAGATTCTTAATTCCAGATATTTTTTATTGAATTCAAATTCCACCATCTGCTGGGGTGGGATTCGAACCCGGGTCCCCAGAACATTGGCTGAGCTTCTGGATTAAGAGTCTAGCGATTATACCACTAGGCCATCATCTCCCCCAGAATGCACGACTTGTATTTAAACGATGTTTTAATGTAGAAAACATGAAGTGAAACAAGGTGGGCGTAAGTACAAAGGAGAAAAGGTGCTGAGCAGGGGTGTGTCAATGAGGTGGGGCATTAAAGAGATTAAAGAGGTGAGGTGAGGGTCAAAAGTAGCTGAAGGCGTAACCAACAGCGATGCTGCAAAGCCGGGGACAAGCGAGTGGGGTTTTGGAATACCGAGGAAACCCAAATAAGGAAGGATGAGTTCATTTTAATTTGATTTATCATTGTCACGTGTATTAGTGTACAGTATTGTTTTTGCACGCTATACAAAGCATACCGTTCATAGAGTACATAGGGGAGAAGGATTTGCTTTATTATTGTCACATTTATTGGATACAGTGAAAGGTATCATTTCTTGCATGCGTTACAGACAAAGCATACTGTTCATAGAGAAGGAAAGGAGAGTGTGACAGAATGCAGCGTCACAGTCACACATAGGATGTAGAGAAAGATCAACATCGATCCATTCAAAAGTCTGACAGCAGCAGGGAACAGGCTGTTCTTGAGTCAGTTGGTACGTAACCTCAGACTTTTGTATCTTTTTCCCAACGGAAGAAGTTGGAAGACAGAATGTCCGGGATGCGTGGGGTCCTTAATTATGCTGGCTGTTTTGCTGAGGCAGTGGGAAGTATAGGCAGAGTCAATGGATGGGAGGCTGGTTTGTGTGATGGATTGGGCTGCATTCATGACCTTTTGTAGTTCCTTGCGGTCTTGGGCAGAGCAGGAGCCCATACCAAGCTGTGATACAACCAGAAAGAATGCTTTCTATGGTGCATCTGTAAAAGTTGGTGAGAGTCGTAGCAGACATGCCAAATTTCCTTAGTCTTCTGAGAAAGTAGAGACAATGGGCTCTCTTAATTATAGTGTTGGCGTGGGGGAACCAGGACAGGCTGTTGCTGATCTGGACACCGAAAAACTTGAAGCTCTCAACCCCTTCTACTTCGTCCCCATTGATGTAGACAGGGACAGGTTCTCCTCTATACTTCCTGAAGTCGATGAGATGTCTATCCAATGTATAGACACTGTAGAATAATATGGTGGCACAATGGTTAGCACTGCTGCCCCAAGCGCCAGGGAGCCGGGTTCGATTCCCGGCTTAGGTGACTGCCTGTTTGGAGTCTGCATGTTCTCCCCGTGTCTGCGTGGGTTTCCTCTGGGTGCTCCGGTTTCTTCTCACAGTCCAAAAGATGCATCGGTTTGGTCCATTGGCCATGTTAAATTCTCCCTCAATGTACCCAAACAGGCGCTGGAGTGTGGCAACTAGGGGATTTTCACAGTAACTTCACTGCAGCGTTAACAGTAAGCCTACTCGTGGCACTAATAAATAAATTTTATGAACAAAATACAAACACCATGTCGGCATTGAATTTACCACTGGGGCTCGAACAACCAACGTGTTTTGAGAGAACAGAATATAATCACCAGAAGTTGAAACACAGATCCAAAAGTCAAGAAATTTGCTGATTAAAGAGAGACATCATGTAGCAACATGACATGTATTGATGGCAGCTCTGCGAGATGGCAGCGTCTGATACTGTGGGATCGGGTTTAAAGGTTATTTTAAGCCTGTCATCCATTGAGATCTGTGTAATTGCTAATGTAAATGTTTGAGGTTAGTCACAGCATCTTGTCTCACGTACAGGTGAAGGGAAATGTTAGTTTCATCACCCACTTATTGGCAGCCGTGCCTTCAGCTCTTTGGGTCCCTTATGAGGCTGGATGTCACATTTTGCCCGATAACGCTCCAGTGAGGTGTCTTGGGATGTTTTATTGCACTGTGAAAGGGGATACATGCTGTTATAAATATTTACACATCACTATTCACGTATCAAAAGGGTGCCCCACAGGAAAGTGCTGAGAGGAGTTATGGAATTTGACCAAAAAGAGTGCCAAGGACATGCTACTGAGCCCACTGAAGGAATGGGAATAACCGTGTGGAAGCTTTTTTTAGCCGCACACTGAACACTGTAGCTCTGTGGACAGGAGATCACAACCAGAGCAAAGGAACCCAGCAACCAGCCTGTTGCACAGTCTGAACCTAAAGGAAATTGTTCAGACCAATCTACAAAGATCAAAAGATCATTAGTGAGCTGGAGATAGGCAAACGCACATCACCAGCCTGGTTCAGCACTGGAAGAGTCACCTTTTCCTCATGTGGGCCTGGGGTACAAGCAGTCAGAGAGGTTTACAACATGGAAACAGGCCCTTCAGCCCAATCTTTCCATGACGCTCCTTTTTTTCCAACCCCTAAGCTGGTCCCAATTGCCCACATTTGGCCCATATCCCTCTAAACCCATCTTACCCGCGTAACTGTCTAAATGCTTATTAAAAGACAAAATTGTACCTGCCTCTACGACTACCTCTGGCAGCTCATTCCAGACACTCACCACCCTCTGTGTGAAAAAATTGCCCCTCTGAACTCTTTTGTATCTCTCCCCTCTCACCTTAAACTTACGCCCTCTAGTTTTAGACCCCCCCTACCTTTGGGAAAAGATATTGACTATCTAGCTGATCTATGCCCCTCATTATTTTATAGGCCTCTATAAGATCATCCCTCAGCCTCCTACGCTCCAGAGAAAAAAGTCCCAGGTTTTGGTACACAACTGAAGCTCAGAATCCAACCTATCAGCAGAAAGCTCTGCATTTCCAAAGGGAAGATTGGATGTATACCCGGTAGGGTACACGGTACATAATCATGTGACTCGGCCAACGTTGTCTACCTCATACTTGCAGGGATGACCCGAGGCATGGTACATTGGGGAGACCACGCAGACGCTACGATAATGGATGTACGAACACCGCTCGACAATCACCAGGCAGGAGTGTTCTCTTCCTGTCGGGGAACGCTTCAGTACTCACGGGCATTCAGCCTCTGATCTTCGGGTAAACGTTCTCCAAGGCAGCCTCTGAGACACACAACAACACGGAATCGCTGAGCAAAAACTGATAGTCAAGTTCCGCACACATGAGGGTTCATGTCACACTATCTGTAACCCCCATGACTTGCCTGGGCTTGCAAAATCTCACTAATTGTCCTGTCTGGAGACAATACACACCTATTTAATCTGTGCTTAACCCTCTCTCCACTCACATTGTCTGTAGCTGTAAAGACTTGATTACCTGTAAAGACTCACATTCCAACCATTATCTTGCAATTGTGTCTCTGTCTATATACGCCACGTTTGTGAATCCCAACCACTTACCTGATGAGGGAGCAGCGCTCTGAAAGATTTTCACAGTGACTTCATTGCAGTGTTAATTTAAGCCTACTTGTGACTAATAAATAAACTTTAAGCCTTAGGGGCGAGACTGCTACTCATGCAGCCACAGTGGAGAATGTGAAAGGTGTTATACAAGTATGAACATTCCCCCAAAACTCTTGTGTGTTCCAGCTGAACACGGGTGTTTCGAAAGGAACTAGAAAGACAGGAGCGAGAAAAGGAAAAGGGCGAAGGCCGCCTAAAAAAAGAATCAAAGCAAAACCCCTTGCGAGCTGAAACGTTTATCTATACCAGGGGCACGAGTGCTGACAGCTTAACATGCAACAATAAGGGTTAGCTGAGGACTGGCGATTGAGAACCAGATAGGCTGAGAGGAATAACAAAGCAAATATTTCAGGAGATAGGGGCGGCATGGTGGCACAGTGGTTAGCACTGCTGCCTCACAGTGCCAGGTACCCGGGTTCGATTCCTGGCTTGGGTGATCGTCTGTGTGATGTCTGCACCTTCTCCCCGTGTCTGCATGGGTTTCCTCCGGGCGCTCCCCTTTCCTCCCACATGTCTAAAAGACATGCTAATTAGGTGCACCAGCTAAATCGTGCCAAATTGATACTCAGCCAAAAGCGTACTGGCAGAGGCTCGCAGGACGGAATTCTTCATTGGCCTCCGGCAGGATTTTCTGATCTTGTCCGAGCAAGGCTGTAAAATCTCAACCCTTAGTGTCCCAGCATGTGTAGGTTAGGGGTTGCAGGGGTCGGACAGGGGCAGGGATGGGCCCTGGGTGAGATGCTGAGTTGGTGGAGACACGATGGGCCAAATGGCCTCCTTCTGCACTGTAGGGACTCTACGGTTCTGAGATGAAATGATTACAAAGAGGGTGAAGAAGCTGGAACAACTTCCACCAGACTGAGGCTGAGCTGTAATCAGTGGATAATGAGTGACATTGACTTCATCAGGTGATGAAGGGACAGCGCCCCGAAAGCTAGTGGCTTGTGCTACCAAATAAACCCGTTGGACTTTAACCTGGTGTCGTGAGACTTCTTACAACATAAAGGAGACGGGGATACCGCAACGTTTCCTCAGAGTGAGCACAGCCCCGAAGCTCCCTCCTCCCAGGGTGGGGGAGGGAGGCAAACACCGAACCCTCCTTGATAAGCAACCATTGCCACTTTCTACAGCGCTGTGACCTGGAGCTGACACTGGGGGGGGCAGCACACACAACTTCACAACCGCAACTCCCTGAGGTCGCGGGGGGTACAGAACACGGGAAAAATCCCCCAAACCACCACTACGTACCCTGCATGTCCTACCCCCTCTCCCCCCCACCCCACCTGCCAACTGTCCTCCATCAACGCCTCACCTACTCCATAAGATCTTAAGAAGAAATGGGAACAGGAATAGGCCATTCGGCTCCTCGAGACTGTTTCGACATTCATTAAGACCATGGCTGATCTGAAATTCCCCATGTCCACTTTCCTGCCCTTAAGCCTCGATTCCCTCACTGATCAAAAATCTATCCATCTCAGCCTTATATATACACCAGGTCTCTGCCCTCCCTCCCCCAACAGCTCTCTGCGGCAAGGAGTTCCAAAGACACTCAAACCCAAGAGAAGAAATTCTTCTCATCTCAATCTTAAATTGGCGCCTCTTTATTCTGAGACTCTGCCCTCGGGTCCCAGACTCTCCCATGAGGCGGAAACATCCTCTCAGTATTTACCCTGTCAAGCCCCTTAAGAATCCTCCATGTTTCAATGAGGTCACCTCTCATTCCTCTACATCCCAATGAGTAGAGTCCCAATCTGTCTAACCTTTCCTCAATCCCTCCGTACCAGGCATCATCCTGGTGTATTGTTTCTGAGCTTCTCTGAGAAATAATTTCTCTGGCCGTTCATGCCCCGCTGCCAGAGAGGATGGAGAATTTGGAGCTCAACCAAATCTCCACTCACTGCAGCGGGACTGGAGAATCCCACCCACAACCCTTCCCTAAGAAAGGGGGCCAAAGTTGCTCTCAGTACTCAAGATATAGCCTCACCTGTACCTTGTACAGTTGCAGCAAGACTTCCCCATTCTTATGTCAGCTACGACTCTCACCAACTTTTACAGATGCACCATAGAAAGCATTCTTTCTGGTTGTATCACAGCTTGGTATGGGCTCCTGCTCTGCCCAACACTGCAAGAAACTACAAAAGTTCACAAATGTAGCCCAATCTATCACGCGAATCAGCCTCCCTCCATTGACTCTGTCTACACTTCCTGTTGCCTCAGCAAAGCAGCCAGCATAATTAAGGATCCCACGCACCCCGGACATTCTCTCTTCCGCCTTCTTCCGTCGGGAAAAAGATACAAAAATCTGAGGTCACGTACCAACTGACTCAAGAACAGCTTCTTCCCTGCTGCCGTCAGACTTTTGAATGGACCTACCTTGCATTAAGTTGATCTTTCTCTACACCCTAGCTACGACTGCATCTCCTTCCCTTCCCTATGAACAATATGTTTTGTCTGTATAGTGTGCAAGGAACAATATTTTTCACTGTATGATAATATATGTGTCAACAGTAAATCAAATCAAATCTTATATTCCCCCGACTGACTCCTGATGGGGTTTCCAGTCAAGTGAAGCATTTTCTTTACAGCAAAAACAATTTGGAGGCACTCTGTATTTGTAATTGTAAATTAAAGTTCAACTTGGCAAGCTACAGAGGCAGCCTACAGACAAGTCTACTGTTTAGACAGATGGATAGAGGGGCATGAGGGAGGAACTAATTGAATCTTACAGAATACTGAAAGGTCTGGATTGAGTGGACGTGGGCAAGATGTTTCCGTTAGTAGGAGAGACTAGAATCCAAGAGCACAGCCTCAGAGTAAAGAGACAACCCTTTAAAACCAAGATGAGGAGGAATTTCTTTAGCTAGAGGGTGGCAAACTATGGAACTCATTGCCGTAGAAGGCTGTGCAAATCAGGTCATTGAGTATATTGAGGACAGTGATAGATAGGTTCTTGATTGGCAAGGGGATCAAAGGTCATGGGGGGGAAAAAAGTCATCAGAGCAGCATTGTGGTTAGCACAGCTGCCTCGTAGCACCAGGGACCCCGGTTCGATTCCGGTTCGGGTCACCGTCTGAGTGGAGTGTACACATTCTCCCCATATCTGTGTGGGTTTCCTCCGGGAGCTCCATTTTCCTCCCACAGTTCAAAGATGTGCAGGTTAGGTGGATTGGCCATGCTGGATTGACCTTCATGTCAGGGGATGAGCAGGGTAAATGTGTGGGTTTACAGGAATAGGACCTGGATGGGATTGCGGTCGGTGCGAACTCGATGGGGGCAAATGGCCCCCTTCCATTCTGTATGGATGAAAAGACAGGAGAACGGGTGTGGGAAACACATCAGGCATGATCGAATGGCAGAGCAGACTCGATGGGCTGAATGGCCTGATTTTGCTTTGGTAATATTATAAGGACATAAGAACATAAGAAATAGGAGCAGGAGTAGGCCATCTAGCCCTTCGAGCCTGCCCCACCATTCAATAAGATCATGGCTGATCTGTCGTGGCTCAGTTCCACATTCCTGCCCTCTCCCCATAACCCTTAATCCCCTCTCTTATCAAAAACCCATCAACCCGCGTCTTAAAAATATTTAGCGAGGCAGCCTCCACCACCTCAACGGGCAGAGAATTCCAGAGATTCACCACCCTTTGAGTGAAGAAGTTCCTCCTCAATTCTGTTCTAAACCACCCCCCCTTTACCTTGAGGCTGTGCCCCCTAGTCCTACTGTCCTTTCTGAGCGGGAAGAGTCTCTCCACCTCTATCCTATCCATCCCATTCATCATCTTATACGTCTCAATGAGATCTCCCCTCATTCTTCTAAACTCTAATGAGTACAAGCCCAGTTTATTCAGCCTCTCCTCATAGCTCAACCCCCTCAACTCCGGTATCAGCCTAGTAAACCTCCTCTGCACTCCCTCCAAGGCCAAAATATCCTTGCGCAGGTGCGGCGACCAAAACTGCACACAGTACTCCAGCTGCGGCCTCACCAATGCCCTATACAGCTGCAGCAAGACCTCCCTACTTTTATATTCAATCCCCCTCGCTATGAAGGCCAGCATCCCATTCGCCTTCCTGACCACCTGCTGCACCTGCAGGCTGGGTTTTTGCGACTCGTGCACAAGGACCCCGAGGTCCCTCTGTCAATCCAGCGAACAGTCACCCTCTTACTGAAACTTTGCAAATATTAAGAGGGTTGAAGTGGACCAATAGCACAAAGTCCTGAGCGGGCAAACAAGGTCAAAATTCACTGGAAATTTAAAATGTTACCAGTCAACAGAAGTTGCTGAGTTTACAAATAAAAACATTGGCATGATTTACTGGATCAACTTAAGGATAGAAAGATCCACGAACGTTTGCAAAGGAGGGAGGCAGAGGTGGCAATTAAAGTCAATACTGCAATAGTATCTGGTGTCAGATTTCCTGTCTAACATTGCATCATAACATGTTCTGAAAATTCACACTGATCACAGAAATGTCTTCAATTCGATGAAACTTGGAAGGTTCAGCATATTTCCCATCATCATACAAAAAACCCCCAGCATTTTGCAATATGCTCTCCCGTGGCCCCAGCTACAAAAGTTTCCACGCAATCCTCTCAACTGGGTCACCCCATCCAACCTCAAGACCTCCCCCCCCCAAAAAAAAACACCCCACAATATTATGCAGTGTGAGGACACAGTGCCAATGCGGAGAAAAGACAATAGCTATCATCAGGTGAACAACACTGTGACGAGAGGGATGAAAGCTCTGTCTGTTTGCACCGAAATGAAAGGAGGATTGCCAGGAAGGGAGGGCTAGCAGCCTTTACTAAACAAAAGGAGGCCAATCAGCCCATCGTGACTGTGTTGGCTCTTCCAAACAGGTCTCTAATTGGCCCAACAAGTGGCCTTGCTTCAGCAAGTGTTTTCAAAAGAAACATCAATGTTCCTGTCAATAAATAGATGGATTCAAGTTGATTTTTTTTTTAAAAGATAAGAGGTTTAAAACAGCAATGTTTGTGACAATTAAGAGCGAGAGGTCAAGTTTGCAAATACACACAGGACCCAGACAGCAGACTGGTAGGTGTGCAATTCTGCATCCCCTACCCCTCTCAATCATGGGCAAATCTGTATTCCCAGTGTACAATATTGTATCCCCCATCACATCCATGTGCAAGACTGTATCCTCCTCTCTAGAACCAACTCTTCCAATCATTATCTTGCCTCTGTTTATATACGCTGTGTTTGTGAACACACCTGATGAAGGAGCAGTGCTCCGAAAGCTCGTGATTCCAAATAAACCTGTTGGACTTTACCTTAGTGTTGTGAGGCTTCTTACTGTGCTACAACCATGTGTAAGACAATATTGTATACTGGGGGTACAGTATCCTCATTATACAACATTGTATCTCCACAACTGTGTGCAAAACTATATTCTCTGTATGCAATTTTGTATCCCCCTCTATGCAAGTCTTATTCTCCCAGTATACAACGTTGTATTCCCCAGGTATACACTATTGTTTCCCCACTGTACAATATTCCCCCATTATACAATATTGTACTCCCCCAGTGTACAATAATGTGTCCCCACCGTGTACAACATCGTTTTCCTAGTATACACCATTGTATCCCCCAGAATACACTGATGTACCCCCAGAATGCAGCATTGTATGCCCCAGTATACAATATTCCCCCAGTATACAGCACAGTATGCTCCAATATACAATGTTCCTCCAGTACACAGCATTGTATGCCCCAGTATACACTATTCCTCCAGTATACAGCATTGCATGCTCCAGTATACAATATTCCCCAGTCTACAGCATTGCATGCCCCAGAATACAGCATTGTATGCTCCAGTATACAATATTACCCAGTATACAATATTCCCCTTGTATAGAGCATTGTATGCCCCAGTATTGGGCACTGTAGGCCCTAGTATACACTATTCCCCCAGTACACAATATTGCATGTCCCAGTATGCAATATTCCTCTAATACATAACACAGTATGCCCCAGTATACACTATTCCCCTAGTATATAGCACAGTATGCCCCAGTATACAATATACCCCCAGTATACAGCACAGTATGCCCCAGTAGACACTATTGTAGTTAACCTAGTATCTCCTGGTATACAACATTTCCCCAGTATACACTGCTCCAGTACACAGCGTTGTATGCCCCAGTATACAGCATAGTATGCCCCAATATACATTATTCCCCTAGTATACAGCACAGTATGTCCCAGTATACGTGATTCCCCCAGTATACAGCACAGTACGCCCCAGTGTACACTATTGTAGTTACCCTAGTATCTCCTGGTATACAACATTTCCCCAAGATATAGCATTGTATGTCCCAGTATAGACTGCCCCAGTATACAGCACAGTATGCCCCAGTATACAATATACCGCCAGTATACAGCACAGTATGCCCCAGTGTACACTATTCCCCCATGTACAGGACAGTATGCCCCAGTGTACACTATTCCCCAATATACAGCACAGTATGCCCCAGTATACACTATTCCCCCATATACAGCACAGTATGCCCCAGTATACACTATTCCCCCATATACAGCACAGTATACTCCAGTATACACTATTCCCCCAGTATACAGCACAGTATACCCCAGTATACACTATTCCCCCAGTATACAGCACAGTATGCCCCAGTATACAATATACCCCCAGTATACAGTACAGTATGCCCCAGTATACAATATACCCCCAGTATACAGTACAGTATGCCCCAGTATACAATATACCCCCAGTATACAGTACAGTATGCCCCAGTGTACACTATTCCCCCATATACAGCACAGTATGCCCCAATATACACTATTCCCCCATATACAGTACAGTATGCCCCAGTATACACTATTCCCCCAGTATATACAGCACAGTATGCCCCAGTATACACTATTCCCCCAGTATACAGTACAGTATACCCCAGTATACACTATTCCCCCATATACAGTACAGTATGCCCCAGTATACACTATTCCCCCAGTATACAGTACAGAATACCCCAGTATACACTATTCCCCCATATACAGTACAGTATACCCCAGTATACACTATTCCCCCAGTATACAGTACAGTATACCCCAGTATACACTATTCCCCCATATACAGTACAGTATGCCCCAGTATACACTATTCCCCCAGTATACAGTAGTATGCCCCAGTGTACACTATTCCCCCATATACAGCACAGTATGCCCCAATATACACTATTCCCCCATATACAGTACAGTATGCCCCAGTATACACTATTCCCCCAGTATATACAGCACAGTATGCCCCAGTATACACTATTCCCCCATATACAGCACAGTATGCCCCAGTATACACTATTTCCCCATATACAGTACAGTATGCCCCCGTATACAATACACCCCCAGTATACAGTACAGTATACCCCAGTGTACACTATGGTAGCCCCTGTCCCCAGTTACCTTCCTCTCCTTGTCCTGGAAGGGTAGCACCAGCCAGGGCATCTGGCCCACGAACTCCTGCCAGGGTTTGTGTTCCTCCTCGGAGCTGATGAAGACCACCTCCAGCTGCTCGCCGTGCTCCCCCTGCTTGAAGCGGCTGTAGAAATCTCCGAGCGCCGCGTTGAACTGGCGGCAGGCAGCGCTCCAGCTGCAGCCGAAGTAGAGGGCGAGAAGCCGCCCGTCCGTGCCCAGCGGAGAGCTCTCCACCTCGGCCTGATCGCGGTCCGTCAGCCGCTCCCCGAGCAGCTCGCAAACCAGCTCAGACATCTCGCCAGTTAAAACAGCAGCAGCCCCAAAAACCCACAGCAAACAGGGAGGCAGAGGGGGGTGCAAAGTCTCCGCTGCAAATATTCCACCAGATCACTTCCTTGGATGTTGTGTTTTCTGCTGTATTTTGTAAACCTTCCCCCCCACCTCCCCTTCCCCTCTTACTCCCCTTCCCCTCCTACCTCCCCTTCCCCTCTCTGTCTCTCCACCTCCTACCTCTCCTTCCCTTCTCACTGTCTCTCCACCTCCCCTTCTCTCACTGTCTCTCCACCTCCTCTCCCTCTCTCAATGTCTCTCCACCTCCCACCTCCCCTTCCTCTCTCACTGTCTCTCCACCTCCCCTTCCCCTCTCACTGTTTCTCCACCTCCCCTTCCCCTCTCACTGTTTCTCCACCTCCCCTTCCTCCCTCACTGTCTCTCCACCTCCCCTTCCCCTCTCACTGTTTCTCCACCTCCACCTCCTCTTCCTCTCTGTGTCTCTCCACCTTCCCCTTCCCCTCTCACTGTCTCTCCACCTCCCCTTCCCCTCTCACTGTCTCTCCACACACCCCAGTCCCACCTCTGGGACATGGCAAAGCTTACACTCCAGCACTCCTATTGGTTCCAGCAGCACATTTCTTCTCCAGTTAGACTTTTAATCCCCATCATAAAACTTCTCTTGCGGGTCAACCAAATAAAGTTTATTTATTAGTCAGGCTTACATTCACAAAGCAATGAGGTTGCTGTGAAAATCCCCCAGTCGCCACACTCCAGTGTCTGCTTAGAGGGGCAATTTAACACAGATTCCACTGCTTCCATGCTATAAACCTCTATGACTCAGTTAAAGTGGGTATAAAGGGATATGGGCCAAACACAGGCAATTGGGATTGATTCAGGGGTTTTGGAAGTTAGAAATAGCAAAATCATGCAGGATTTTCCATTCTTGGGACAAGCGTGGCTGGAAAATCCTACCCTTGAATGCAGTACCGAGGGAATGCAGCAGTGCTGGAGTTCTGGAAGATTTTCAATTATAAATTTGATTTGCACTGTTGCCTTAGAACTGCATTGAATGGGCCAGAAAACAAAGTACATGGTTCTGTGGGAATGAACTATTTTTTTAAAAAAAGATAATTTAACAAAGGAAAATTTATTTTGTTTCCCTGAAATTCTGGGTTTCATTCCAGGCCTGGTTTTGAAGCAAAACAGATTTGTGTGAACAATTTTTTTATCCTTGGGGGATAGAGTGTCATGGTGGCACAATGGTTAGCATTGCTACCTCACTGCGCCAGGTTCAATTCCAGCCTTGGGTAACTGTCTGTGTGAAGCCCGCACATTCTCCCCAGGTCTGCATGAGCCTATTTCCTCCGGGTGCTCTGGTTTCCTCCCACAGTCTGAAAGATGTGCTGATTAGGTACATTGGCCAGGCTAAATTGATTTGATTTATCATTGTCACATGTATTAGTATACAGTGAAAAGTATTGTTTCTTGGACGACAGACAAAGCATACCATTCATTGAGAAGGAGAAAAGAGAGTGCAGAATGTGCAGTCATAATCATGCATTGTTAGAGAATTTAAAAGAGTGAGAATAGAGTTTTAAGAAGCGTAGAATGAGAGTAAAAGATAGAATTAGAGGCACGAAGTTGCCACATTCCGGCACCATCTTGGATTGCAGTCTCTCCCTCAGTGTACCCGAACAGGCGTCAGAGTGTGGCCACTAGGGGATTTTCACAGTAACTTCACTGCAGTGTTAATGTAAGCCTTACTTGTGACATTAATCAATCAACTAAAAATTAATCCCAACTTAAACTGAGATGTGTGGGGAGTGGGAGGGGGGCCCAGGAATCGAGTAAACGAAGGTAAAAGCTCGGGAGAACTCAGCCGCAAAGTAATTATTCGCGGAATGCACTTGTGCTAGGATTTGCTCAAATATAGAAAGAAAGGAGCAGGGGAGGCCATTCGGCCCCCTTGAGCCTGCTCTGATTTCATTTGATTTATTATTGTCACATGTATTAGCATACAATGAAAAGTTTCTTGCACGCTATACAGACAAAGCATACTGTACATAGAGAAGGAAAGGAGACAGTTACATTCATAGCTATGACATAGAGAAAGATCAACTTAATGTGAGGTAGGTCCATTCAAAAGTTTGACAGCAGCAGGGAAGAAGCTGTTCTTGAGTCGGTTGGTACGTGACCTCAGACTTTTGTATCTTTTTGCCAATGGAAGAAGGTGGAAGAGAGAATGTCCGGGGTACGTGGGGTCCTTAATTATGCTGGCTGCTCTTTCCGAGGCAGCGGGAGGTGTAGACAGAGTTAATGGATGGGAGGCTGGTTTGCGCGATGGACTGGGCTTTGTCAGAATGCTCCGCCAGTCATTGTGATCATGGCTGATCATCCAACTCAATAGCCTGATCCTGCCTTCCCCCCATATCCTTTGATCCCCAACTGCTATTACTAACTGCTACTTGAAAGCATTCACTGTTTTGGCCTCAACCACTTTCTGTGGTTGTGAATTCCATAGGCTGGGGTGAAGAAATTTCTCCTCATCTCTGAGCTAAACCAGGGGGTGGGGATGGTTTAACCCTGCTGTTTCAGCGCCAGGGACCCAGTTCTTTTCCCAGCCTCGGGTTACTCTCTGTGCAGAGTCTGTACGTTCTCCCCTCTCTGCGTGGGTCTCCTCCGGGCGCTCCGGTTTCCTCCCACAGTCCCAAGATGTGCAGGTTAGGTGGATTGGCCACGGTAAATTGCCCCTTCAGTGTCAGAGGGACTAGCTAGGGTAAATACATGGAGTTACAGGGATAGGGCCTGGCTGGGATTGTTGTCCATGGACCTGTCCCGCCCAAGGCTATCCCTGTGGTGGGCAGGACAGGAAAATTCTGCAAGTGTCGGCCTTGATCACACACTCAAATCCCTGGACTTGAATCTGCTACCATCGGACCCAAGTGGGGAAAATGCAGTCACTGAACTGCATCTGACATTCAACCAGGAGACAAAGAACAAAGAAAATTACAGCACAGGAACAGGCCCTTCGGCCCTCCAAGCCTGTACTGACCATGCTGCCCGTCTGAACTAAAACCTCCTACCCTCCTGGGGACCATATCCTTCTATTCCCATCCTATTCATGTACAGGTCAAGACGCTCCTTAAAAGCCACTATTGTATCCACTTCCCCTATCTCTCCGGCAACAAGTTCCAGACACCCATTATTCTCTGTGTAAAAAATCTGCCTCGTACATCTCCTTTAAACCTTACCCCTCACACCTTAAACCTATGCCCCCTTAGTAACTGACTCTTCCACCCTGGGAAAAAGCTTCAGACTATCCATTCTGTCTCTCATAATCTTGTAGACTTCTATCAGGTCTCCCCTCAACCTCCATTGCTCCAGTGAGAACAAACAAAGTTCCTCCAACCTCTCCTCATAGCCAATGCCCTCCATACCAGGCAACATCCTGGCAAATCTTTTCTGTACCCTCTCCAAAGCCTCCACATCCTTCTGGTAGTGTGGCGACCAGAATTGAACATTATATTCCAAGTACGGCCTCACTAAGGTTCTATAAAGCTGCAGCTAAAAGCTGCCAATTTTTAAACTCAATACCCCAGCCGATGAAGGCAAGCATGCCATATGCCTTCTTAACTACCTTCTCCACCTGCATTGCCACTTTCAATGACCTGTGTCCCTGTACAGCCAGATCCCTTTTCCTATCAATACTCTTAAGGCTTCTGCCATTTGCTGTACATTTCCTATCTGTATTAGACCTTCTTAGAGTAATAAAACATGCCACAGACAGAGACCCATGGTCAAATGGCCAACACTCAGTTTTGTCTTAAGGAGAGGGCTTTGAGTAGCATGAATTTCCATGACTACTATTATTAAAGTAGAAAGAGTGCAGAAAAGATATACTAGGATGCTACTGGGACTTGATGGTTTAAGTTATAAGGAGAGGCTGGATAGACTGGGATATTTTTCCCTGGAACGTAGGTGACTAAGGGTGATCTTATAGAGGTCCATAAAATAATGAGGGGAATAGATCAGCTAGATAGTCAATATCTTCCCCCAAAGGTAGGGGAGTCTAAAACTAGAGGGCACAGGTTTAAGGTGAGAGGGGAGAGATACAAAAGCGTCCAGAGGGGTAATTTTCCCACACAGAGGGTGACGAGTGTCTGAAACGAGCTGCCAGAGGTGGTAATAGAGGCAGGTACAATTTTGTCTTTTAAAAAGCATTTAGATAGTTACATGGATAAGATGGGTTTGGAGGGATTTTGGCCAAATGTGGGCAATTGGGACCAGCTTAGGGGTTAAATAAAAAGGGTTGGCATGGACAAGTGGGGCTGGAAGGCATGTTTCCATGCTATAAATCTCTATGACTCTACAATAGTGGCTACATCTTCAAGAGTACTTGATTGGCCGTAATAGGGGTTGAGGTATCCGGTGGTTGGGAAAGGCGCTATATCAATGCAAGTCTTTTTGTTCTTTTTGAAAAAAGGTATTGAAAGAGCCAACATAGTTCAGCAAAAGCCTGGACAAATATCCTTACGCACAACAACAAAAAAAAATACATTTTTTGTTTCATTTATTATGAAACCCAATTTAAAAATATACATTGATGTTATTTTACCATTACTACGGGAAGAATTTCCCATGCAGTAACAATAATACCACCCATAGCTGTTTGTAAGTTGGGATTTGTCTGTTTCCAGGAGAACAGGAGAGGAGTGGCCACAGGTCAGGAAACGCTGATCTGAGGCTTACAAGTTTAAGCCATGAATCAAATGTAGAGCAGCTGACCCCATAGCCTTCCTCTAACTATTCCATTCCCAGTTAGAGAGACCAGTCATGTGTGATTCCACACAACATATGCTTTGACACAAACAATTTCAGTAAAAGACCACGTCTCTTGGATAATAAAAAAGCCAACTAAACTCAATGTCCAATGGAGGGTGTATTGATCCATACTTAAACATTGGATACTGTGGATGGTTTTGGTCACCCTGTTATAGAAAAGACATTGACCTACTGGAAATGGTGCAAAAAAGATTCACAAGGATGTTGCCAGGATTAGTGTGCTTGATTTATAGGTAGTGGTTCAGGGAGTCCCTATAGTGAAGAAGGAGGCCATTTGGCCCATCGAGTCTGCACTGACCAGGCCCCCCACATGTTAATCCCCCTGACACTAGGGTCAATTTAGCATGACCAATCCACCCAACCTGCACATCTTTGGGAAGAAACCGGAGCATCCGAGGAAATCCACACAGACATGAGGAGAACGTGCAAACTCCACGCAGACAAGTGACCCGAGGCCGGAATTGAACCCAGGTCCCTGGTGCTGTGAGGCAGCAGCGCTGACCACTGAGTCGCAGTGCCACCTTCTGGTGGGCCAGGCTAGGACTTTATTCCTGGAACTTAGGGGAATGAGGGGAGACCTTACTGAGGGGTATAAAATCACGAGGGGCAGAGACAGGATGAACGCATAGGGGGTGGGATTTTTCCCATCCTGCCTGCCATGGAATGGGCGGGGGATGGACCGTGCTAAGGTCTGTTGACCTCGGGCAGGATTTTCCAGCTTTGGAGTGAGCATGGTTGGAAACCACATGGTTGGGAAAGGATTAGAGGGACATGGGCCAAATGCGGGCAATTGGGACTAGCTGGGAGGGCACCAGGTTTGGCATGGACCAGTTGGGCCAAGTACCCGTCTCTGTGCTGTATGACTCAATGTCTTAAATTCTATCCTGTCTGAACGGGATTGGGGTCAACTTAAAGTTAAAAATCTATTTATTAGTCACACGTAGGTTTACATTAACACCGCAATGAAGTTACTATGAAAATCCCCCAGTCGCCACACTCCGGTGCCTGTCCGGGCACACTGAGGGAGAATTTAGCACGGCCAATGCACCCAACCAGCATGTCTTTCGGACTGTGGGAGGAAACGGGAGTACGCGGAGGAAACCCACGCAGACACGGGGAGAACATACAGACTTCACACGGACAGTTCTGACCTGTTGTTGATGACACATTTTTCTTCCTTGTCTTCAAGAGAGTTTGAAGAGAGTACAGGTCGTACAGCTGCTTCTGTACAGTGCCATTGCCGATAGGAAAATCTCCGTACGATTCATCTAAATAAACCTTTATTCATGCAGGTACATTTAAACATTCCTTTTTTAACCTCACCACATGAAGATGGTGATTCACGCTATGTGTATGGTTTCCTTGATGAATCACCCATTCTTTATTTCACAGAATCATAGAATCCCTACAGTGTAGAAGGAGGCCATTCGGCTCATCAAGTTTACACTGACCCAATCCCACCAAGACCCTATCCCCGTAATCCTACAAATTTACCCTGCTGACCTCCCTAGGATCAATTTGAACATGGCCAACCCACCTAACATCTTTGGACTGTGGGGGGAGCACCCAGAGGAAACCCACGCCGACACGGGGAGAATGTGCAGACTCCACGCAGACAGTGATCCAAGGCCGGAATCGAACCTGGGTCCCCGGCGCTGTGAGGCCGCAGTGCTAACCACTGTGGGTCAGTGAGGAATAGCAAGCTTTATCAGCACTATTACCCGACCTTGCTCACACTTTCCAGGAAGGTTTACTGCATAGTGACCAGGAGCTGGAGTCCGCATTCATTTATCCCCATCCCTAGCTCAGGGTTCACTGTGACCCTGTATGACCCCCCCACCTCCACCCCAGCTGAGATCAGATAATCCAATACAAATCGGAATGAAGGAGGGGTAAAAGTGGATGGGGAGTGGAGGGGGGGGTGGTGCAGATAAGGACAGTGCTGACTTGTGGAAAATTTTTGACCAGATTCTCGACTTTCCAATCTGCAGGTAATAATTGATAGGATATATCATTGGGGCAGACATGTTAGATAGCGCTATCCCCAGTAGCACGGTGGTTAGCACTGCTGTCTCACAGCGCCAGAGACCTGGGTTTGACTCCCAGCTTGGGTCACCCTCTGTCTGCACATTCTCCCCGTGTCTGCCTGGGTATCCTCCAGGTGCTCCAGTTTCTTCCCACACTCCAAAGATGTGCGGGTTAGATGGATTGGCCATGCTAAATTAAAGTTTTAAGTTTATTTATTAGTGTCATAAGCAGGCTTACAGTAAGACTGCAATGAAATTACTGTCAAAAATCCCCTAGTTGCCACACTCTGGCACCTATTAGGGCACACTGAGGGAGAATTTAGCATGGCCAATGCACCAAACCACAACATAGATTTGTATAGTGCAGAAGGAGGCCATTCGGCCCATCGAGCCTACACTGACCGCAATCCCATCCAAGCTGTATCCCTGTAATCTCACATATTTATCCTGCTAACTCCTCCTGGCACAAAGGGGCAATTTAGCATGGCCAATCCACCTAACCAGCACATCTTTTGGACTGTGTGAGGAAACCGGAGCACTCACAGGGAACCCACACAGACACGGGGAGAACATACAAACTCCACACAGTGACCCGAGGCTGGAATTGAACCCGGGTTCCTGGTGTTGTGAGGCAGTAGTGCTAACCACTGTGCCACTGTGCCCCTTAGTGACAGGAGGATTGGCAGGGTAAATATGTAGGGTTACACGGATAGGGCCTGGGTGGGATTGTTGTTGGTGCAGACTCGATGGGCTGAATGGCCTCCTTCTGCACTGCCGGGATTGTACGATCCTTGGTTAATTCAGTCAGACCGCCCTCAAACCCTGTGCGGCGTTTCATCAAGGGCTATTTAAACTTACCCAATGCTGACACTGCCTGGTTATGTTTGGTAATGGCCATGTCAAGGAAATGTGCACTGCTAATTTCGTAATTATATGTTTGTTTTTAAAGTTGATGATAATAGGACACTTGACACAACGACAAGCTCGAGTGTAAGGGTACAGAGATTTAAATCGAACTGAGTAAGGTCACCAGAGAGTTTGGATGTGGTTACACCACACAGGGGTGACTAAATATGTAGAGAGATAATGAGACGGATTGGTGTTAAGGTTTATTGGCTTGCTTCATACCTTGCGGTGAGGTGGACTGCCACAGGACAGATGTGAAACCTCTGAGCTGCACGGTGGCACAGTGGTCAGCACTGCTGCCTCACAATGCCAGGAACCTGGGTTCAATTCCTGGCTTGGCTCACTGTCTGTGCGGAGTCTGTATGTTCCCCTGTGTCTGCGTGGGTTTCCTGCGGGTACTCCGATTTCCTCCCACTGTCCAAAAGACGTGTTGGTTAGGTGCATTGGCCGCACTAAATTCTCCCTCAGGGTATCTGACCAGGCACTGGAATGCGGAGACTAGGGGATTTTCACAGAAACTTCATTGCAGTGTTAATGTAAGCCTTACTTGTGACGAATTAATATACTTTAAACTATGATCTGACAGGACTTTCACAGAATTTAAAAACAGCGAGGTTATGTTACAGCTGTATAAGGTGCTGGTGAGGCCACTTCTGGAGTACTGTGTACAGTTTTGGTCTCCTTACTTGAGAAAGGATATACTGGCACTGGAGAGGGTGCAGAGGAGGTTCACTAGGTTGATTCCAGAGTTGAAAGGGTTGGGTTATGAGAGACTGAATAGACTGGGGCTATACTCATTGGAATTCAGAAGAATGAGGGGAGAAATTATAGAAACATATAAGATTATGAAGGGAATAGATAAAATAGAAGCAGGGAAGTTGTTTCCACTGGCGTGTTAAACTAGAACTAGAGGGCATGGCCTCAAAATAAGGGGGAGCAGATTTAGGACTGAGTTGAGGAGGAACTTCTTCACCCAAAGGGTTGTGAATCTGTGGAATTCCCTGCCCAGTGAAGCAGTTGAGGCTCCCTCATTGAATGTTTTTTAAGGCAAGGATAGATAAACTTTTGAACAGTAAAGGAATTAAGGGTTATGGTGAGCGGGTGAGTAAGTGGAGCTGAGTCCACAAAAAGATCAGCCGTGATCTTACTGAATGGCGGAGCAGACTCGAGAGGCCAGAGTGCCTACTCCTGCTCCTAGTTCTTATGTTCTTATCTCCCAGGCCAGGATAGAGTCAATGATCAGGGTAGCTGATAATGTTTAAGTGAGGCATCACCTGATGCAATTTTGTCAAAGCCAACTTGACCTTTTGGCTCAGATGCAGTGTCAGATCGAGCCCCGGAGAGGGTGCAATGCCTCGTTCTGTCAGCTTGCACCTTGTTTGTCTCTCTGTCCTAGGTTGAGATTGAATTGGAATTTGAATTTTTGTTTCTGGAATAAGAATTCGAATGACTGGACGAGTAAGCCAGAGGGTGGGATTTCCCAGTCTTTCCAGCCGACAGGATGTTTGGGTCCTGCTGAATTTGTCCCCGACCCACCGTGGGTTCACTGGCAGTGGGACTGGCGAACCATCAAAATTGCCATTGACTTCGGCAGGACTGGAAATCCTGTTGGTGCCCAATGGCGAGATGCCGCTGCAGAGGGAAAACTCAGTGTGGCGGGGTGGGGTGGGGGTGGGGGTGGGGGGAGGGGGGGAGTCTGGGAAGTTTTGGACAGAGGCCATTCTCTGGGCACACAGTTCAAAACCCATCACAGCATAAAATTTAATGAATAAAATGTGGAACAGAAAGCCCACCTCAGTCATGTTGTCCACAAAAGTATTATCCATTCTTGTAAAAACATATCAAATTCATTAATATTCCTTATTTGATCTTTGATTTGATTTGACTTATTACTGTCACATGTATTAACATACAGTGAAAAGTATTGTTTCTTGCGCGCTATATAGACAAAGCATACCGTTCATAGAGAAGGAAAGGAGAGAGTGCAGAATGTAGTGTTACAGTCATAGCTAGGGTGTACAGAAAGGTCAACTTGATGCAAGGTAGGTCCATTCAAAAGTCTGATGGCAGCAGGGAAGAAGCTGTTCTTGAGTCGGTTGGTACGTGACCTCAGAGTTTTGTATCTTTTTCCTGACGGAGGAAAGTGGAAGAGAGAATGTCCGGGGTGTGTGGGATCCTTAATTATGTTGGCTGCTTTGCCGAGGCAACGGGAAGTGTAGACAGAATCAATGAATGGGGGGCTGGTTTGTTAAAGTTAATTTATTTGTCGCACTTAAGGCCTGCATTAACACTGCAATGAAGTTACTGTGAAATTCCCTTTGTCGCTATAGTCCTGTTCCACCTAACCAGCACGTCTTTCAAAATGTGGGAGGAAACCGGAGCAAACAGCGGGAGAACATCCAACTTCCACACAGACAGCAGCCCAAGCCGGGAATCGAACCCAGGTCCCTGCCGCTGTGAAGCAGCAGTGCTAACCACCGTGCCGTTTGCATGATGGGTTGGGCTACCTTCACGACCTTTTGTAGTTTAGTCGTAGAGGTTTACAGCACGGAAACAGGCCCTTCGGCCCAACTTGTCCATGCTGCCCTTTTTTTAAAACCCCTAAACTAACCCTAATTGCCTGTTTTTGGCCCATATCCCTCTATACCCATCTTACCCGTGTAACCATCTAAATGCTTTTTAAAAGACTGAATTGTACCCACCTTTACTACTACCTTTGGCAGCTTGTTCCAAACACTCACCACCCTCTGTGTGAAAACAAATGCCCCTCTGGACCCCTTTGTATCTCTCCCCTCTCAGCTTAAACCTATGTCCTCTAATTTTAGACTCTCCTACTTTGGGAAAAGACATTGACTAGCTGATCTGTGCCCCTCATTATTTTATAGACCTCTATAAGATCACCCTTAGCCTCCTACGCTGCAGAGTAAAAACTCCCAGCCTATCCAGCCTCTCCTTATAACTCAATCCATCAAACCCCGGTAGCATTCTAGTAAATCTTTTGTGCGCTCTTTCTAGTTTAATAACATCCTTTCTATAATATGATGATCAGAACTGCACACAATATTCCAAGTGTGGCCTTACCAATGTCTTTGCGCAACTTCAACAAGACGTCCCAACTCCTGTCTTCAATATATTGAATATTCACTCCTCCTCCCATTGCCACAGTTGAGTTCTTCCTGTGGTCTCTTGGTGTTGGTCACTGAACTGGTAAAGAGTAAACCCAAGAGCAATGCTCTGGAGTTCCAGGTTCAAATCCCATCAGGGTGGATGGCTCATAGAAATCCTACAGTGCAGAGAGAGAGACCATACAGCCCATCAAATCTGCATCGACCACAATCGCACCCAGGCCCTACCCCCATATCCCTACATATTTACCCACTAATCCCTCTAACCAAGCATCTCAGGACACTTAGGGCAATTTTAGCATGGCCAATCAACCTAACCCACACATCTTTGGACTGTGGGAGGAAACCCACGCAGACACAAGGGGAATGTGCAAACTCCACACAGACAGTGACCCGAGCCGGGAATCGAACTCGGGTCCCTGGAGCAGTGAAGCAGCAGTGCTAACCACTGTGCTACCGTGCCGCCCACAGTTAAATTTACATTCTAAAATAAATCCCCCTCCATGATTCACGTGACTTGAGCACATAATCCAGCCATACTCCAGGGCAGTACTGAAAGAGTGCTGCACTGTCTTTCAGATGAAACCTGACTCTCTAGGGTGGACGAAATAAATGCAAAATCTCAAAGAATAGCAGGGGAGGTAATCTTCTTTCCTGACTGGTGATTACACTTCCATCCATTCCTTGAAAATTGATTATCCATCATTGTGGGATCTTGCTGTGCATCATTTGGCCGCCACATGTGTTTATTAATGTCACAAGTAGGGATATAAGAACATAAGAACATAAGAAATAGGAGCAGGAGTAGGCCATCTAGCCCTTCGAACCTGCCTCACCATTCAATAATATCATGGCTGATCTGAAGTGGATCAGTTCCACTTTCCCGCTTTCTCCCCATAACCCTTAATTCCCTTGCCTACCAAAAACCTATCTACCCGTGTCTTAAATATATTTAGCGAGGCAGCCTCCACCACTTCAACGGGCAGAGAATTCCAGAGATTCACCACCCTTTGAGTGAAGAAGTTCCTCCTCAACTCCGATCTAAACTGCCCCCCCTTTATCTTGAGGCTGTGCCCCCTAGTTCTGCTATCCTTTCTAAGCGGGAAGCATCTCTCTACCTCTACCCTATCCGTCCCCTTCATTATCTTACACGTCTCTATAAGATCCCCCCCTCATCCTTCTAAACTCCAACGAGTACAGACCCAGTCTATTTAGTCTCTCTTCATAGTCCAACCCCCTCATCTCCGGTATCAGCCTAGTGAACCTCCTCTGCACTCCCTCCAAGGCCAAAATATCCTTGCACAAGTGCGGCGACCAAAACTGCACACAGTACTCCAGCTGCGGCCTCACCAGTACCCTGTACAGTTGCAGCAAGACCTCCCTGCTTTTATATTCTATCCCCCTCACTATAAAGGCCAGCATCCCATTCGCCTTCTTGATTATATTGACACCGCAAAGAAGTTAGTGTGAAAATCCCCTAGTCGCCTGTTCGGGTACACTGAGGGAGAATTTAGCACGGCCGATGCACCTAACCAGCACGTCTTTCCGACTGTGGGAGGAAACTGGAGCACCCGGAGGAAACCCACGCAGATACGGGGTGAATGTGCAGACTCTGCACAGACAGTGACCCAAGCTGGGAATCGAACCTGGGTACCTGGAGCTGTGAGGTTGCAATGCCACCATGTCATCCCATCTCCTACACTTTAATAGTAACTCCTCAGAGGCTGGTGTGCATTCATAAGATTTCCCCTTTGTTTACAAACTCTGTTTCACTCCTAGAATGCTCCAGGTACACAGTCAGATCCAGGCTATCAGATGGTCTGACACTCACAGTTTTGTATGTAGGTGAGATCCCCATTTGGGCAGTTAATTATGATCTCAAACAGAGAGTTCATACTCTAAAAGGCCAACCTCATTTGATTTGATTTATTATTGCCACATGTATTAACATACAGTGAAAAGTATTGTTTCTTGCGCACTATACAGACAAAGCATACCGTTCATAGCGGAGGAAAGGAAAAGGTGTAGAATGTAGTGTTACAGTCATAGCTAGGGTGCAGAGAAAGATTAACTTAATGCGAGGTAGGTCCATTCAAAAGTCTGACGGCAGCAGGGAAGAAGCTATTCTTGAGTCGTTTGGTACGGAACCTCGGTATCTTTCTCCCGACGGAAGAAGGCGGAAGAGTGAATGTCCGGGGTGTATGGGGACCTTAATTATACTAGCTGTTTTTCCGAGGCAGCGGGAAGTGTAGCCAGTATGAATATGGTCTTGGGCAGAGCAGGAGCCATATCAATGGGGAACCATGAGCCTTGCTGAACTTATTACAGCGACTCCCCTTTGAAAGGCTATTTATCGTTTTCTTTTAAATTTTCTTTCTGACTTAAGCAACCTAATCACAGGTTACAGAGTTTAAACAACTCTGGTCAGGTGATGTATTAAGTGAGCTAACCAGACGAAGATTTAATGAATAACTGGTGGGATAACCGTGTGCATGGCATTTAATTTAAGGACACACTCATTTTTTTTTCCATGGGAGCCTTTTCTGTGATCTCGGGTATGTTTGGAGCCAACCTGGTCCAGGACAGAGAGGGAACCTAAATGAACAACCTTTGCCACTCCAACTGTTTCTGCACAGATATCACTCAGTGAGTTTTGAAGATTCTCATTGATCAACACTTTCTGATCCTGAGTCTATCCTGTTGGAGGAAAACACAAGACAAACAGCTCAACTGTAAACTTAAAGGATCAAGGTAATATGCACTGGCAGGGAGCTGGGGCATGTGGGGGAGGGAGAGTGGGGCAACCCACAATGCTAAATTCTCTGTAAGAGCAAATTACTGCGGATGCTGGAATCTGAAACCAAAAGAAAAAACGTTGGAAAATCTCAGCAGGTCTGGCAGCATCTGTATGGAGTGAAAAGAGCTGACATTTTGACAAAGCTTTGACAAAAGGATCATGTGGACTCGAAACGTCAGCTCTTTTTTCTCTCCTTACAGATGCTGCCAGACCTGCTGAGATTTTCCAGAGTCTTCTCTCTTGGTATGCTAAATTCTCTGCTCCAAGATCTCTGGAACGATTGGGGCAACTTGTGGAGCATCTGGGGGAGTGGGGAACTAAATCAGAGGCTCAAATATAAGGAGATCAAGACAAAAATTACCCAGATTTTCCTGCAGAAAGCAGCACAATCGCCGTGGAATCCTGACTTTCCACTTTAGAACAAGAGGTCGCAGTCATGGGTTGACAGAGGATAGATTTAGAGATGAGGAGGAACTAATTCTCATCAAGGGTAATGAATTTGTAGAACTCACTGCCCCACAGCATGGTGGAGTCTGAATGGTTGAAGGGTTTCAAGAAGGAGATAGATATATCTCTAATAAAAAAAAGATAAGGGAATGTGGGGAGCAGGTGGGGAGGTGGATTTGAGACCAGACAGAGATCAGCCATGACCTGACTGAATGGAGAAACAGGCTCGATAGGCTGAGTTTGCCAACTTCTTGCTCCTAATTCCTATCTATGTTCCTTTTGCCTGTTCTCAGGCTATGTCCACATTTCCTTGAAGTTTCTCATCCAGACCCACCACTTCTCAAGAAGTAAGTCCACCATGATCGAGCACTGTGGATTTCCTGGGTTTACGCTGTGGAAATTGTGGAAAGCATGCAACCAGATATCCAGAGAGAGCCATAAATATATAATCCTGGTGTAATTCAGCTCCGAACAATAATGGGTTGTTTGACAAGTGGTGACAGAACTAACTTAACATTCAGAAATGAGGCAAATGCAAGTGTGTTGTACTATTGAGTGTGATGTATATTTATGTTACCCTTCACATCGACATATGTGGCACACTGGCACAGTGGTTAGCACTGCTGCCTCAGAACGCCAGGGACCTGGGTTCGCTTCCCAGCTTGGGTCACTGTCTGTTTGGAGTCTGCACTTTCTCCCCATGTCTGTGTGGGTTTCCTCCGGGTGCTCCAGTTTCCTCCCACAGTCCAATGATGTGCAGGTTAGGTGGATTGGCCATGCTAAATTGCTTCTTGGTGTCAGGGTTATGGTGATAGGACCTGGCTGGGATGGTGGTTGGTGTAGACTTGATGGACCAAATGGTCTCCTTCCGCACTTTAGGGATTCTCTAATATGAAGACCATGAAATGATGGATATCCAAATTTGAAATAGATATGAAAGATCATAGGATCATGGACTCCAACAGTCAGAATTCCACGGTAATTGTGCTGTTTTTTGCAGGAAGGTCTGGGTAATTTTTGACTCAATCTCCTTATACCTGAGCCTCTGATTTAGTTCCCTGCGCCTTCAGACACTCCACATGGTGCCTCATGATGTTTTGGAGCAGAGAGTTTAGCACTGTGGGTTGTTGTCCCATTCTCCCCCCACCCCATCCACTACCAATGCAGAAGGAGGCCAATCAGCCCATCCACGACCCCACCTGGGCCCTATCCCCATACAGTAAAGTTAAAGTTTATTTATTAGTGTTAAATAGGCTTACATTTACACTGCAATGAAGTTACTGTGAAAATCCCCTAGTCACCACACTCCGACCCCTGTTCGGGTACACCGAGGGAGAATTTAGCATGGCCAATCTCCCTAAACCAGCACGTCTTTCGGACTGTGAGCAGCTGGAGGAAACCCATGCAGATACAGGGAGAATGTGCAAGCTCCACACAGACAGTGACCCAAGCCAATAATTGGAGCCAGCCCCCTGGAGCTTTGAGGCAGCTAACTACTGTGCCACCGTGCCGCCCATAAGCCAATGTATTTATCCCAGCTAGCCCCCCCTGCCACTAAAGGGGACAACAACATAACCCGCACATCTTTGGAGTGTGGGAGGAAAGCGGGGCACTTGGAGGAAACCTATGTGGGCACAGGGAGAATGCAGACTCCACACAGACAGCAACCCAATCGAGCCAGGGACCCTGGCGCTGTGAGGCAGCAGTGCTAACCACTGGTCCCCTGTTAAAAACTGTGAATTTCTTTACTGACCATTGAAATGTTCCAGCTCAAGAATCCCATCTTTCAGTTTCCTTGTGTTTGAAGTCTATTGTTGACTAGTTATCTGGTGTTTGCTGTGAGTTTCATTGTTCTCGATAATAGTTAATACCTGATTACTTCTCTGTAGCGACCCTGCAGAAGTATTGAGCTCTGAGTGGAGGTGATGCAATACTGTAACTATGAAAGGGGAACTATTGAAAATACCAAAGGTCTCGGTGTGGAGATAAACTTAAGGGTAGCAACCCAGAGCAGTAAATCCGTGGGACAGTCGGACACAAGAGGCGCATCTGGTAGGATGGAGGAACTGGGGGTACGGATGTTAGGAACGGATAATAGACCCACAATGGGGGAGGAAAAGCTCAGAATTTCCTGTAGAATTGCAGCCCAATTACTCTGCGACAGCATGTCCGAATTTCCTCGCTGTTACCTCCCACCATTCCGGAATGAACCTTCACGCCTGCCATGTAACTGAACGGAATTTCCTGCAACTACACTGTGGGAACTGTTGGGTGGAAACTTGCAAACCAAAATTGCCCATGTTTCAGAAACCACCTTCACTCAATCCCAGCGTAACTCAACTCAAGCTCATTATACAGATTTATGTTTCCAATCATCTCTACGAATTTTAGCAGCGGCTGAAGCTTTGAAATAGAAATGAAAAGTTATTACTTAGCTGCTAAAAACTCTTTCCAATCCACTCTTAAAGTGTTCCAGCCTCTCATCTGTCTTTGATTTGATTTGATTTATTATTGTCACATGACAAAGCATTGAATGTATTCAAGAGGTGGCTGGATATAGCACTTGGAGCAAATGGGATCAAAGGTTATGGGGAGAAAGCAGGATTAGGCTATTGGATTGGATGATCAGTCATGATGGTAATGAATGAAGGCGAAGGGCCAAATGGCCTCCTCCTGCTCCTATCTTCTATATTTTCTATGGCTTAATATACAGTGAGAAGTATTGTTTCTTGCACACTATACAGACAAAGCATTCCGTTCATAGAGAAGGAAAGGACAGAGTGCAGAATGTAGTGTTACAGTCATAGCTAGGGTGTAGAGAAAGATCAACTTAATGCAAGGTAGGTCCATTCAAAAGTCTGACAGCAGCAGGGAAGAAGCTGTTCTCGAGTCAGTTGGTAAGTGACTTCAGGCTTTTATATCTTTTTCCCAAAGGAAGAAGGTGGAAGAGAGAATGTCCGGGGTGCATGGGGACCTTAATTATGCTGGTTGCTTTTCCGAGGCAGCGGGAAGTGTAGACAGAGTCAATGGATGGGAGGCTGGTTTATGTGATGGATTGGGCTACATTTATGACCTTTTGTAGTTCCTTGCAGTCTTGGGCAGAGCAGGAGCCCATACCAAGCTGTGATACAACCAGAAAGAATGCTTTCTATGGCGCATCTGTAAAATTTGGTGAGAGCCACAGCTGACATGCCAAATTTCCTTAATCTTCTGAGAAAGTAGAGGCGTTGGTGGGCTTTTTTAACTATAGTGTTGGAGTTTGTAATCAGCTAAGTACCCGGTAAGTTTCGTTATTTCAGGTCAACGTAGGACCCTACAGTGCAGAAGGAGGCCATTCTGCTCATGGAGTGTGCACCGACTGTCTGACAGACTATCTTACCAGACCCACCCCTCACCACCACCCCCCCCAACTCTTCCCCCTCCCCCTTGCTTCCTCAGCCCCCATTATGGCTACCCCCAGGACTCGACAGCCAAGGAAGATATTCAAACAGGTTCAACCTATAAAATCCTATGACACACTCCAGTGGCAGATGGTAAGAGTGTGAGGGATTCCTGGTCAGCCATTGATGGGAAGTATGTTGGCTCCTTGACCATCTCCATCCATAGCTCCAGACAATATGTCAAAGTCTCACAGCAAATTGGGCTCCGAGTGACGCACCACCAAGATATATTAGGCTCAGTGTCTGTGGGTGACTGGGGTCTCCCAAGTTGCTGTCACAACAGAAGGCGAACTGATATTGATGGATGGCACGGTAGCACAGTGGTTAGCACTGCTGCCTCACGGCGCCAGGGACCCGGGTTCGATTCCCGGCTTGGGTCACTGTCTGTGTGGAGTCTGCACATTCTCCCCGTGGCTGCGTGGGTTTCCTCCGGGCGCCCCAGTTTCCTCCCACAGTCCAAAATGTGTGGGTTAGATTAATTGGCCATGCTAAATTACCCCTAGTGTCAGCTAGCTAGGATAAATGCATGGGGTTATGGGAATAGGGCCTGGATGGGATTGTGGTCAGTACAGAGTGGACGGGTCGAATGGCCTCCTTCTGCACTGTAGGATTCTATGATCCTACGAGTAGCCGTTAAGGAAAGTGTTTAGTGGCGATCCCTAGCTCTGTTCTAATAAAGCTGGTTGATGTAAAACATAACAAGAGCTTGCAGAGACTTTCCAGATGAAGTGAGTGTGTCCTGGGCTAAATGCCATACAGAGTTATGCTACCAGTTATTCATTAAATTACAGGCTGTTTCGCTCACTAATGCATCAACTAACATGCTGTTAAAACTGTATTCTGCGATTTATCTCTGGGGCTGCAGTGCTTCAAGGAGGCAGCTCACCACCACCTACCTTCTCAAGGGCAATTAGGGATGGGTAATAAATGCTGACCCTTCCAGAGACACCCACACCCTGTAAATGAGCCAAAAAGCTGGCCAATGAACTTTTTGAAATTTGTTATTTTTTGAAGTGTAGCCATTACTGAAACGTGAGGAACCCAGCAGGCAATTTGTGCACAGCAAGATCCCACGACAGCTCTATCATAATTGATTGACAATATGATTTTGAGCTACTGATTGCGGTGCAAGCTTTGGCAGGGAACCAGGGATACTTCCCTGTCCTTCTTTGAAATGCTGCATCTTTTTCATTCATTCACCTGAAGGAGACAAAGGACCTCGGTTCAGTGTCGTACGTCTGAAAGATGTTACCCCTCTGGCAATAGAAGTCTATTGATAGAAGTCTACAAAATTTCCTGATAGAATTCTACAAGATTACGAGGGGCACGGACAGAGTGGATAGTCAGAAGCTTTATCCCAGGGTGGAAGAGTCAATTCCTAGGGGGGGCACGGGTTTAAGGTGCGAGGGGCAAGGTTTAAAGGAGATGTACGAGGCAAGTTTTTTTACACAGAGGGTGGTGGGTGCCTAGAACTCGCTGCCGGGGGAGGTAGTGGAAGAAGATACAACAGTGAGTTTTAAGGGGCGTCTGGACAAATGCATGAATAAGGTGGGAATAAAGGGATACGGTCTCCAGAAGGATAGGGGGTTTTATTTCGGTAGGGCAGCATGGTTGGTGCAGGCTTGGAGGGCTGAAGGGCTGCTCTTGTATTGTAATTTTCTTTGATCTTTGTTTGAATACAGCACCCTGTCTGTGATGATATTGTGCCTTGAAGAAGTGTATCTGAGCTATGTTCTTGCGCAGGATCTGTTGTTGCTGTTCAATGCACGTGGCGCTGTTCTGCCCACCAGCATCCTGTATTGCTGCTGCAACTGCATAATTGCTTCTCAGGACTAGAATGTTGGTTTTAATCTGAAGTAATGCTGTTCTGCAGTTTCCCCCTGGGATTTTGCAGAGTGGGGCTTAATTAGGGTGATTGGTAGATATGGTCATGTGATTGGGGAAGCAGGGCTTTCACGAGATATTTAAGCTTAGACGCCGTTTTTGGAGTTGAGAGAGAGTGTCGGAGCTAAAAAGATATTTGGACAGAGTGTTTGCGAGTGATGGATCTTTTATTGCCTTCTTATCGAAAAGGAGGCGAACTGAAGAATAAGTAAGGCTTCTTCAGTCTGCCTGCCTCAATCGTGTACAGTCAGTTTCTTTTATAGGGCACAACTTCTAGTAAAGATAATTGTTTTTAGTCACGCACACCAGTAAATTATTTACAAATGATGCAAAGAGGTAGGCCCGAGACATTAACTGTTTAATCGCATCCCATTTGTAATGTCATAATCTTTACTGGTGGTTGGATGGAAGGTCCGTTCAAACAATGGTCACCTAATCATGTCTTTATTACAGTTTTGGTGCTGTTACAAGGACATTCAGCTATGCCCTGCTGATAGATATAGAGAAATATCCCCTTCACGTATATGCAGAGAGAGCCAGTCTGCAGTGAGGGTGCTGCTAATTTTCCTGGCCCCCTGGGAGCCCCTCCTGCTGAGCTCAGTTTTCCTCTCTCATAAGAGCACTGTCCCCCTTTCCCGCTCTCTGAAGTTGAAGACTGGAATCTGCCCAGAGATAAGTTTCTTCCTTGGAGATTCTGCTATCTGAAAGTGGACCTTTCTCTGAGAGTTGCTGTTTTGAAAACTGCTGTCTGGATCTCTGTCCAGAAGGGTTAAAAAGCTGAAAATCCAGCATCAAGTGAGCATTCTTGTTCTTGTGTTAACTAATTCTAAAGAAAAGTGTATGCCTATACGGTATTGCTTTAAATTGGAACAACAGGGATAGCTAGCTGTTAAAGATTATATTTTGCCATATCTAAGTATTTTAATGAGTAAAAGTTATGCTAATTCTTTTTGTTATATTCTACCTGCGCTCTTAAATAAACTTTGCTTGATAAAAGCATCTTAGTGGGTCACTTGAATTGTACCTGGAGTGAAACACCTTATGCTCACCCTAATGCCAAAATCAAATGTCTGGGCTAACTGCATACTAAACCTTGGAGTTTCTGATTTAACATGATTGGCCTTATTCCAATAATACCACACAGGATTGTCAGCCCAGATTAGGCACTCAAGTCACACGAATTGTGAAGAAAAATGGGGATAAAAGAAACTCAATATAAGATAGCCACCAAGAAATCCAACAGAGCAACGATGGATCTCAAAGTTTGGTTTGCCGACTAGTGGTTGATCTGCGAGGGTCCTCAAGGTTTCTTGATTGACAAAATCAGACCAACAGCTATGCCTGAGCACAACCTCTCACAGTAGTGCAAGACACTGAGTACGTGCTTCACCCCAACCCCACAATGGACATCATTCTATTATTCATTCATTGATGCATTGTGATGGGAGTTTTAAAAATAATTAATATTCAATTCTTCATATATAGCAACTGTTCATTCCTCCAAATAGACTGCGGGCACTTGGCACAACTTAAAAAACGATTTATTGAATATAACTTGAAATTTTAAAAATTACAGAAAGCGGAAAAGAAAGAGTGAGAGAGAAAGAGAGAGGGAGGAGCCAAGCAGTTGATCCCGGATTTGAGTTCAAAACCTTGCAGCATTTGACACAACAACAAGTGAAACTGCAGCGAGCTGTTACCACGATAGAGTTTTTTGGTTATCTGGTGTAATTAAATCACCAGTCTCCATCTTTCGAAAACAATTCTCAAACTGTGTGTCCACGAGAGCTTGTTAATGACAAAAACTGCTTCTGTTAACGTTGCACTTTCAAAATGTGATCAATTTTCTAGGCTAAACCCAGAATTCCAAGCTGAGTTTTAAAATGTGGCCAAGTTAGCTTAGGTTAGCTTTAAAGCATAGCACAATTAGTTACATAGGCAGAGTAAGAAATCCCACAACACCAGATTAATGTCCAACAGGTTTATCTGGTATCACGAGCTTTTGGAGTGCTGCTCCTTCATCAGGTGAGTTTCACAAACATGGCATCTATAGGCAGAGACTCAATTACAAGATAATGGTTGGAATGCGAGTCTTTACAGGTAATCAAGTCTTTACAGGTACAGACAGTGTGAGTGGAGAGAGGGTTAATCACAGGTTAAAGAGGTATGAATTGTCTCAAGCCAGGACGGTTGGTGACATTTTGCAAGCCCAGGCCAAATGGTGGGGGTTACACGTAGTGTAATATGAACCCAAGATCACGCTTAAGGCCATCCTCATGTCTGTAGGACTTGGTTATTAAGTGGCTATTAACCCCCTCCCCCAGCTGGACTTTAACCTGGGATTGTGAGACTTCTTACTGTGTCCACCCCAGTCCAACACCGGCATCTCCACTTCATTCCATAGGCAGAAAGACCTTAAAATGAAGTCTTTGAACTAACGCAAACCATACAGAGGATCCTACAGAGACTCCGAAAAGACATTAACCCCTGAATGTAGATGGTGCGTTACCTACAGCTCTGAAAGATCGATGATTAAGAATCAGTCATGACCACATGTCTAGGTGTGGGATTAGTTTGAACACTGGAACCACATATTACATCAGAAGGAGCTGTGGAACCCAATGGAGGGGAGTAATGTCTCGGGATGGTTGGTGGGATTGGGTTGTGGGGTGGGCACCCAAATGAGAGAAGTAAAATGACTTTTCTTTTCAGTGAAGGATTGGGAAAATGGAGAACTCAAAGCAACTACATTCCAACAACGTAGCCCAGAGCTCCGGGAACCTGTTCCTGAGGAAAATAGGGAGATTGAAACCCACCAACTTCTGGCATGAAGTGAAACGCATTTCCAGACTGGCTGGGCCAGTGGTGAGTTTATACCCACTGAATGTCCCATCGTATCCCCCGCACACTGCACTCTCTGGAAAAGTAACCCATTGGGCAGGATTCTCCAGCTGTGCTCGCTCCAAAGCCGGAAATTCCCGCCCGCAGTCAATGGATCTCTGTATGGTTTGTGTCCGACCCACATCGATTCCCAGGACAAGCAGGACAGGAAAGTTCACCCCACTGCCTCCCAATCTCCTTCAATAAACTTGCTTACATGATCAATTTTACTGAATCTATGAATAAAATTCATGCAATCATACAATCCTTAGCCTTGTAACAATTTATAAAATTCCTTTCAATAACCTTGCCTGCTAACTTATTCCACAACTTAAAAGATAAAAATCTTCTGCATCATTTTGAATTTAGAACTGATACATTTGGGTATTTGCACACATTACCAGAGCAGGAATGGTTGAGGAATCTGGGTCTGTACTCGTTGGAGTTTAGAAGGATGAGGGGGGGATCTTATTGAAACGTACAGGATACTGCGAGGCCTGGATAGAGTGGACGTGGAGAGGATGTTTCCACTAGTAGGAAAAACTAGAACCAGACGGCACAACCTCAGGCTAAAGGGACGATCCTTTAAAACACAGATGAGGAGGAATTTCTTCAGCCAGAGAGTGGTGAATCTGTGGAACTCTTTGCCACAGTAGGCTGTGGAGGCTGGGTCATTGAATGTCTTTAAGACAGAGATAGATGTGTCCTTGATTAATAAGGGGATCAGGGGTTGTGGGAAAAAGGCAGGAGAATGGTGGATGAGAAAAATATCAACCTTGATTGAATGGCGGAACAGACTTGATGGGCCGAGTGGCCTAATACTACTCCTATGTCTTATGGTCTTATGGAATATCTGCCTGTATCAGCTTTGATGCTTCTCTTCATAACCTTGTAAACTTTAATTTCAAATTGTATCTGATTTTTGGAAAAAGAATTCAGTTCCTTTCAGTAATAAATATGATTGGTTTAATTGGTTTACAAGTATCCTTCTAAAGTTTAAGGGGGCGATCTTACTGGCTCGTCATGCCGGTTGATGCCTGGGGTGAGACGGTAAGATCATGCAAAAGGTGAAACATCGGGTTTGCACCCGGTTTCTCGCCTCTTGCAATCTTAACTGGCCCTGGATTTCAGCTTCACACCTGGGAAGGACAAGAACCGTCATTGCTCCTTGCTGGCCTTGGATCCTGGCACTCTGGCACTCACTGCCAGCCTGGCACTGCCCACTGATCACCCTGTCACTGCCCACTGGGCAGCAGGCAATGCTAAGGGGGTGGCATCATGATGGGGTGGGGCCTGAGGGGAGGGGCTCAGGCATGACAGGGGAGGGGATTTGTCAGGGTAAGAGGTGGGGGAAGTGATATACAGGGAGTTCCGGTGGGGAGCTATCATCTGGGGAGGCCAATGATTGGGGGGGGGGGGGCACGCAATATTCAGGTGGAAGGTGATTGACAGATCTCTCTGTGCAACAGAACAGAGAGATCCTCACATGCACAATTACATCCTCTAGTGTGAGCAGCCGGCTTTCTGGTGAGCTTAAGCCCCACCCCTCCACCTACTGGTGAGAATCAGCACTTTTTCCATTAAGTGGCGTAAGATTTCATTTGTGACCTTCTTGAGTATGCTGGTCTGAAACTTTCCTGTTTTCACACACGTTCAGCACTTAGAATATTTTTAGTAAGATCGTCCCCTGAGAGTTTGATTGTACTAATCTTGGCTAGTACTAATCTTTCATTTTCTTTTGCCAGTTCTTGTCACAGCTGATGATACTTCTAATAAACATTGTCAGCTCTGTGTTCTGTGGACATTTAGGAAAAGTTGAATTGGGCGCAGTTAGTCTGGCCTCAGCGGTGAGTTTGTGTTCAGATTGTGCACACTTATTCATTATAATTTATCCGGTGTAAAATAGTGATGATGTGGAGATGCCAGCGTTGGACTGGGGTGGGCACAGTGAGAAGTCTCACAACACCAGGTTAAAGTCCAACAGGTTCATTTGGAATCACGAGCTTTCGCAGTGCTGCTCCTACACTCACCTGATGAAGAGGCAGCACTCCAAAAGCTTGTGATTCACTGTAAGATAGTGATAGAATTGCATTACTTTCTATCTGTTACAAGCTTAGTGCCTGATGAAATGATCCTTGTAAAAAAGCCCAATTTCCTCTGGGTGCTCCGGTTTCTTCCCACAGTCCGAAAGGCTGGTTAGGTGCATTGGCCATGCTAAATTCTCCCTCAATGTATCCAAACAGGCGCCCGAGTGTGGTGACTAGGGGATTTTCACAATAACTTCATTGCAGTGTTAATGTAAGCCTGCTTGTGATGCTAATAAATAAACTTTAAACTGTCAAACATTGGTTACATCTGGGATGATATTGCTAAATGCTTGTTTTTCCTTTTACTTCTTTTGGACAGGTAATAACGCTGTCTGGTATCTCCATAGGTATGGGGTTATCTACAGCATGCGACACACTCATATCGCAGGTAGGTGCAGCCAAAGCCAGAAGGGGCTGTGATATCCCCTCAATAAAGCAAAAATACTTTGTCATATCAAAGCCGAATAAATCTTTCAATTACAAGCCTGGGGAAACATAATCCCCTGTCTGAATAGCCATGATGTGAAAATGCTGGCGTTGGACTGAGGTAAACACAGTGAGAAGTCTCACAACACCAGGTTAAAGTCCAACAGGTTTATTTGGTAGCACAAGATCATAGAACCCTACAATGCAGAAAGAGGCCCTTCGGCCCATCGTGTCTGCACTGCACACAATCCCACCCAGGCCCTACCCCCATATCCCCTACATATTATACCCACTAATCCCTCTAACCTCCACTATCCTGGACACTAAGGGGCAATTTCTTAGCATGGCCAATCAACCTAACCTGCACATCTTTGGACTGTGGGAGGAAACTGGAGTACCCGGAGGAAACCCACACAGACACGAGGAGAATGTGCAAACTCTACTCAGACAGTGACCTGAGCTGAGTATCGAACCCAGGACCCTGGAGCTGTGAAGCAGCAGTGCTAACCACTGTGCTACCGTGCCGCCCAAGCTTTTGGAGCATGGAGCCTTCATCGGGTGAGTGAGAGTTGTGTTCAAAAACAGGGCATATAAAGACACAAACTCAATTTACAAGATAATGGTTGGAATGCGAGTCTTTACAGGTCTGTATCTTTAAGATTTGATTACCTGTAAAGACTCGCATTCCAACTATCATCTTGTAAATTGAGTTTGTGTCTTTATACACCCTGTTTGTCAACAGAACTCCCACTTGCCTGATGAAGGAGCAGCGCTCCGTAAGGTTGTGGCTTTTGCTGCCAAATAAACCTGTTGGACTTTAACCTGGTGTTGTGGGACTTCTTACTGATTTTCAGCCAGACAGAGTAAGGAAGAACCAGATACAATTCCCTGAATATCCTGTATTAGCTGATTTCAACCAAGACAATATTGCCACAATCTGCTTTCGGGTTGAAGGTGGGGAAATTATCCAGTGATTCAGAGCAGATAAGAACTTTGGCAACTTGAGGGGAGGCACATCATAACGAAGAACAAATTTCCTTGAAAGATAAACAAGAGAACCCTTGAACCGGTGATCTGAAATATTGAGACAAATTAACATTGCCAACACTGGCATTTAATTAGATGGACTGTGGGCGTACAATCACGTAACAAATAAACAAGGCTGAATAAAACCAACTCTCTCCAGTGTGCAGTGTCAAGAGTATATTCTAATCTAAGCTGTTGCTGTTTTATTGATTAAGTAATGTGACCTATAAGATAGTGGTTGAGATAACCCGCTTCTTAAAAATATTTAGCGAGGCAGCCTCCACCACTTCAACGGGCAGAGAATTCCAGAGATTCACCACCCTTTGAGTGAAGAAGTTCCTCCTCAACTCCGTTCTAAACCGCCTCCCCTTTATCTTGAGGCTGTGCCCCCTAGTCCTACTGTCTTTTTTGAGCGGGAAGAGTCTCTCCGCCTCTATCCTATCCATCCCATTCATCATCTTATACGTCTCAATGAGATCTCCCCTCATTCTTCTAAACTCTAGCGAGTACAAGCCTAGTTTATTCAGCCTCTCCTCATAGCTCAATCCCCTCAACTCCGGTATCAGCCTAGTAAACCTCCTCTGCACTCCCTCCAGGGCCAAAATATCCTTGCGCAGGTGCGGCGCCCAAAACTGCACACAGTACTCCAGCTGCGGCCTCACCAATGCCCTATACAGCTGCAGCAAGACCTCCCTACTTTTATATTCAATCCCCCTCGCTATGAAGGCCAGCATCCCATTCGCCTTCCTGACCACCTGCTGCACCTGCAGGCTGGGTTTTTGCGACTCATGCACAAGGACCCCGAGGTCCCTCTGCACCGTCGCCTGCTGCAGTTTTTCGCCACGTAAGTAATAGTCCTTCCTACCAAAGTGATGAACAAGAGATGAAAGTGAAGTGATTTAGAAGCACTTGTGATCTGAAGAAATCTGGAAAATTAAGCAGGATTATTACCCAATGATTATACTTCTGATTAAACCACAAGACCATAAGATATTGGAGCAGAATTAGGCCACTCGGCCCATCGAGTCTGCTCCGCCATTCAATCATGGTTAATTTATTTTTCAATCCCATTCTCCCTTCTTTTTCCCAAAATCTTTGATCCACTTACCTATCAAGAACCTATCTATCTCTGTCTTAAACAGGCTTAATGATCTGGCCTCAGCAGCCTTCTGTGGCAATGAGTTCCACAAATTTACCACCTTCTGGCTGAAGAATTTCCTTCTCATCCCAGTTCTCCCTTTACTCTGAGGCTGTACTCTCGCATCCTAGTCTGTCCTACTAATGGAAATATCTTCCCCACATCCATTCTATCCCGGCCTTTCAGTATTCTGCAAGTTTCAATGAGATCCCTTCCCCTCCCCCCCGGCATAAGTCCATAAGACATAGGAGCAGAATTAGGCCATTCGGCCCATCGAGTCTGCTCCGCCATTCAATCATGGCCGATATGTTTCTCATCCGCATTCTCCAGCCTTTTCCCCATAACCCCTGATCCCCTTATTAATCAAGAACCTATCTATCTCTGTCTTAAAGACACTCAATGGCCTGGCCTCCACAGCCTTCTGTGGCAAAGGGTGTCACACATTCACCACTCTCTGGCTGAAGAAATTCCTCCTCATTTCTATTGTAAAGGATCGTCCCTTTAGCCTGAGGTTGTGCCCTCTGGTTCTAGTTTTTCCTTCTAGTGGAAACATCCTCTCCATGTTCACTCTATCCAGGTCTTGCAATATCCTGTAAGTTTCAATAAGATCCCCCCTCGTCCTTCTAAACTCCATCGAGTACAGACTCAGAGTCCTCATATGCTCCTCATATGTCAAGATTTTAATTCCAGGGATCATTCTCATGAACCACCTCTGGGCCCTCTCTAAGAGAGAAATGTTGTACTCTTCTGATTTTTTGACATTCTTGCAATTCCACTTAATGGAGAAAAATAAAATCTATCGAAATATGATCTAACGGTAGGGATCTAATTCATTTTAACTTTTATTCTGATTTTATTTTTAGACGTACGGCAGCAAGAATTTGAAGCGAATTGGGGTGATTCTCCAAAGAGGGATTCTCATTCTGATGATAGCCTGTTTCCCCTGCTGGGCGCTATTCATAAATATTGAGGATATTTTATTGGCTTGCAAACAGTCTCCTGCAGTGGCCAAGTGAGTGTTTCGTCTGATTTTCATTGCAGTTTTATTCCCAGCGCCTGGCATCCGGGCAGTCACATAAAAAACGGTGTTTGTTTCCTTTGTAAGCAGAACAGCGCAGTAAAGAATGAATTCATGCCCTTATCAACACTGCATCAGACTAGATACAAGTCGCCCCAGGCAATGCTAAAGTTGCCTGGGGCAACCGTCCCTATGATATTTCACTTTCTTTCTTGTGCTGCGTCTTCCGTAAAAGTCTGGCGGTGAGTCTGCCATGTGCCAAGGTTGGCTAGCTGTCTTCACTGATGTGATGTGGAGATGCCAGCGTTGGACTGGGGTGGGCACAGTAAGAAGTCTCACAACACCAGGTTACAGTGCAACAGGTTCAGAGTTGCAGAGTTGGAGGAGGAACTTCTTCACTCAAAGGGTGGTGAATCTCTGGAATTCTCTGCCCATTGAAGTGGTGGAGGCTACCTTGCTAAATATATTTAAGTCACGGGGTAGATAGGTTTTTGATAGACAGGGGAATTAAGGGTTATGGGGAGAAAGCGGGAAAGTGGAACTGATCCACTTCAGATCAGCCATGATCTTATTGAATGGCGGGGCAGGCTCGAAGGGCTAGATGGCCTACTCCTGCTCCTATTTCTTATGTTCTTAGGTTTATTAGGCAGCACAAGCTTTCGGAGCACCGTTCCTTCTCACCTGATGAAGGAGTCTGAGAGTCCGAAAGTTCGTGCTGCCAAGTAAACCTGTTGGCCTTTAACCTGGTGTTGTGAGACTTCACTGATGCAGCCCATTCTGTTTGTACTTCATGCGCCTCATGACTTTGCTACCGTGGGTTTGAGTTTAATTTTTGTTACAAAGGTGGTGAGGTTTCCCTGTTGTCTGTTTCTTTAGAAGGAATTCTTCAAAATGCAGCTAATGAAAATACAACAAAACTTACTCCAATTTATAAATCAAAGCAAGGGTTTAATAAAGATACATCATTACTCCAAACTTTGGGCCTCGCTTTGGACCACTCCAAGCTCGCCACAATTCTATATAATTCCTTATTTATAGTGAATCAGCTAATCAGCTGACTATTACATCACTCTGTAATTGATTCCATGTTTTACTGGGTCAGCTGACCCTTATATCTTGTTCCCATTACTCATTGGAAATTTGGCATGTCAGCTACGACTCTCACCAACTTTTACAGATGCACCATTGAAAGCATCCTTTCTGGTTGTATCACAGCTTGGTATGAGCTCCTGCTCTGCCCAAGACTGCAAGGAACTACAAAAGGTTGTGAATGTAGCCCAATCCATCACGCAAACCAACCTCCCATCCATTGACTCTGTCTACACTTCCCACTGCCTCGGCAAAGCAGCCGGCATAATTAAGGATCCCACGCTCCCCGGACATTCTCTCTTCCACCTTCTTCCATCAGGAAATAGATACAAAAGTCTGAGGTCACGTACCAACTGATTCGAGAACAGCTTTTTCCCTGCTGCTGTCAGACTTTTGAATGGACCTACCTTGCGCTAAGTTGATCCTTCTCTACTCGCTAGCTATGACTGTAACATTACATTCTGCACTCTCTCCTCTCCTTCTCTATGAACGGTATGCTTTGTCTGTGTAGCCCACAAGAAACAATACTTTTCACTGTATGTTAATACATGACAATAATAAATCGAATCAAATCAAATTAAATTACTTCCAATACAAAGTTGTCGCCGACATCTTTTATTTTTTGTTACAGGTTAACACAACGCTACGTGAAGATATTTATCCCTGCCCTTCCTGTGAGTAAATGATGATAGGGAGTAGGCACATCGCAAGCAGCTCATTAGGCAGCTAAACTCACCCATTAGCTGAAGTGTGGACAGATCAAAGGGTTCCAGTCGGCAATAAAATCTATTTGAGATCAACTAGACAAATCTCTCAAACTAACCTCATCAGAATCATCCCCTAACCAATCTCAGCCGGGAGCCGTAAGCCCTCAATGTCCCGGGGTACACAATCAAAGAAGTCTTGAACTGGGGGAGCCGATGGTTTAATGGTGTTGTCACTAGAATATTAATCCAGAAACTTAGCTCATGCTCTGGAGACACGTGCTTGAATCCCGTCGCACAAAATGGTGAAATTTGCATTCAATAAAAAATACCTGGAATCGGCTGATGACCATGAAACGATTCTGACAAAGGGTTATTAAGTTCTATGTTCTTCTAAGTTAAAGTTTTCTGTATTAGTGTTACAAGTAGCCTTACATTAACACTGCAATGAAATTACTGTGAAAATCCCCTAGTCGCCACACTCTGGCACCTGCTTGGGTACACCGAATTTAGCACAATCAATGCACCTAACCTGCACTTCTTCTTGACTGTGGGAGAAACTGGAGCACCTGGGGGAAACCCACGCAGACACAGGGAGAATATGCAGACTCCACACAGACCATAACCCAAGCCGGGAATCGAACTCGGGTCACTGACGCTGTGAGGCAGCAGTGCTAATCCATGTGCCACCCTAGGCTCTGACAAAGGATCATCTAGACTCTACTCTCTCTCCACAGACGCTGCCAGACCCGCTGAGATTTTCCAGCATTTTTCTGTTTTTGTTTCAGATTCCAACATCTGCAGTATTTTACTGTGAAACCATTGTCGGAAAAACTCATCTGGTTCACTAATGTCCTTTAGGGAAGGAAATCTGCCGTCCTTACCCGGTCTGGCCTACATGTGGCACCAGAGCCACAGCAATGTGGTTGACTCTCAACTGCCCTCCAAGGACAACTAGGGTTGGGCAATAAATACTAGCCCAGCCTGCGACGCCAAGTCCCAAAAATGAATCAAAAAAATTCCATCTGTCATCTTGTTGCCCGCTCACTAAACCTGTTTCTATCTCTTTGCAGCCTCTTACTATCCTCCCCACACCTTACCTTCCCATCCAGCATGGTATCATCAGCAAACTTAGATACACTACTCTCTGCCTCTCCATTGAAATCATTAGTATAGACTGCAGCTGAGGTCCCAGCAATGCGCTATTCACTATCTGTCAACACCTTATCCTGAGACACTGAAGCCCTGTTTTTAGACTATTTATGATGTGGAGAAGCTGGCGTTGGACTGGGGTAAACACAGTAAGAAGTTTCCGAAAGCTTGTGGGTTTACTATCAAATAAACTGGTTGGACTTTAACCTGGTGCTGTGAGACTTCTTACTGTGTTTAGACTATCCAGCCAGGGAAACATTCTCCCAGTATCTGTCAAGACAGGATTTGGAATTTTAGACATTTCAGCAAAGTGACCTCTCATTCTTTTGAACTTCAGCCAAATTGGGCTAGTCTACTCAATCCCTCATGGAATCATAGAACCCTACAGTGCAGAAGGAGGTCATGCAGCTCATCGAGTCTGCACTGACCACAATCCCACCTAGTCCCATAACCCCATATATTTACCCTGCTAATCCCCTGACACTAAGGTCAATTTAGCACAACCAATCAACCCAACCCACACATCTTTGAACTCTGGGAGGAAACCAGAGCACCCAGAGGAAACCCACACTTAGAAACTTTATACCTTGTCTCCTTACAGCACAATGTTCTCATTCAATGTGTTAGCCTGCTTGCCTTTTGTTATCCTCCCTCTAAGCCAAATATGTCCTTCCTTAGGTAAGGACAGAAAAACTCCCTACTGTAGGACAGGTGCAGTCTCACCAAAGCCCAGCACAACTGCAGGAATAGGTCTTTATTCCAATATATCATTGGAGTACTCCAAAGCCAATATAGGGAAGGGTAATATAGTATATGCTTTCCTTGCATGCGTACGGATGTGATTTTCTCATGAGGACACCTAGATCCTGTTGAGTTGTTCCTAGCTGGTTAAAAGAGATTCTGCGTTGCCACATTTCCTGCATAACTTCACATTCTTCCACATTCTATACATGCCATTCTTAACTCACTCAATCTCAGTCTTGAGAAGCCTCTTTGCATTTTTCTTTCCTTTCACTCTTCCACCTGATTTTACATTATTAGCAAACCTGAGATCATACAGTTGGTGATCACAGCAAAGTCATTGAAAAAAGGATTCCTGTCAGGGCAGTCCAAAGCTTTCCATTAAACATCCCGATATCCTGACGGCTTTCTCCAAACTCCTCTGAAGTCCCGGTTTTGTCTCTCCCTTCTTCAACTGTCAGTACCCTAATTGACTATTCCATTCAAATGTTCTGATTGGTTAATCAAGGACACATTGGTGTGAAGACATGCATGTGCGCTGTAGGAGGTTCCTGTCTTCTCACCATTAATGTATGGAGGGGGCTCTTGTAGCCACAGTATTTATGTGGCTGGTCCAGTTGAGTGTCTGGTTACTGGTAACCCTCAGGAATGTGTTGATAGTTGGGGATTCAATGATAGTTATGCCATCGGGTGTGAAGGGGCAATGGTTGGATCCTGTCTAATTGGCAATGGTCATTGCTTGGCACTCAAGTGGCAAGAACGTTAGTTTCTACTTGTCAATCCAAGCCTGAATGTTGTTCAGGTCTTGCTGTATTTGGGCATGGACTGCTTCAGTACATGAGGACTGTTAAGCCCTCACCCAGAAACCCCAAGATGTTTTGTGAAGTTAGCCCAGATCCTAAGCTTTATCTGATTTTGGCATTAGGATGAGCATAAGATGTTTCACTCTAAGTATGATTCAAGTGACCCATGAGGAAGCTTTTATCAAACAAAGTTAGAAAATAATAGAAAGAATGAGCATAACTTTTACCAATTACAAGATTTAAACATGACACAAAATAATTCTTAACAACTAGCTATCTCTGTTGTTCCAATTTAAAAGCAATACCCCACAAACATATACCCTACTTCAGAATTAGTTCGCATTAAAGCAAGTATGCTCAAGTGTTACTAGCTTTTCAACTTTTAACACCTGTAGACAGAAATCCAAACAGCAGTTTTCTATCTACAGCCGGTGTCCTCTATTGTTACTGAAGCAGTATAATTGATATCATGTTTGTTTTAATCTGAACTAATGCAGCTCTCTTTTGTTTTAGTGTTCCCCTGAGATTGCAGGGTAGATCTTGATTGGATTGATTGGCAGGTCAGGGCATAATGACTGGGATTAGCCAAGTTTTCACAGAGAATTCCAGTCTCACTGCTGATGTTTGGATTTGAGAGAGATACAATGTCTTTGTTTCCCCTCTCTGAAGTTGGAGATTCTGATGCCTGAGTGCTACTGTTTTGGAAGTGACAGAGAGAGAGAGCAGTATCCTTTCTTGTCTCTGAAGCCTGAAGACTGGAAGTTGCTAGAGACTAGGTTTACTTCTCTGCTTGGCTGTCTTGAGGATATATCCACAATCGGTAAGGATACGCAACATCTCGTCTGTAATTATCTTCAACATTTGTGCCCCACAAGGTTGTGTTTTCAGCCTCTTACTATACTCCTTATACATCTATGGCTGTGTGGCCAAATTCCCCTCCAACTCTACTTTCAGGTTTGCTGATGATACCACGGTAGTTGGTCGGATCTCAAACAATGATGAGGTGAAGTACAAGAAAGACTTACTTGCAATCATCTCTACTTCAATGTTTTCCTCCCTCCTTTTACCGAAAAAAAAGTCACTGGCCAGAATTTTACCACCACGCCCGCCCCAGAATCGGAGCGGGTGAGGCTTACAGAACAGTATTCTCCATTGGTCTCGGGTGGAATTTTCTCACCTCGGGAGGATGAGGTGATAAAATTCTGGCAACTGTGAGGACCACAAGCAAGGGAAAGGTGATTGAGATTTTGTCATCCTTTTAACTGTGAAAAGGGCAATTAGGGCAATGGTATGCTTCTCCGTTGAAGGGGTAACCAAGAAGGTAGATGGTGGCAGTGCAGTTGATGTCGCCTACTTGGACTTTAGCAAGGCCTTTGACAAGTTATCACATGGTAGGTTGTTGCATAAGGTTAAATCTCATGGGGCTCAGGGTGAAGTAGCCAATTGGACAACAAAATTGGCTTGATGGTAGAAGTCAGCGGGTGGTTGTAAGGGTTGTTTTACAAACTGGAGACCTGTGAACCAGTGATATGCCTCAGGGATTGGTACTGGATTCACTGTTATTTGTATTAATGATTTGGATGAGAATATAGGAGGCATGGTTAGTAAGTTTGCAGATGACCTCAAGATCGGTAGCATAGTGGACAGTGAAGAAGATTATCTAAGATTGCAATGGGATCTTGATCAAATGGGCCAGTGGGCCAATGAAAAGCCGATGGAGTTCAATTTAGATAAATGTGAGGTGATGCATTTTGGTAGATTGAACCAGGGTAGGACTTGCTCAGTTAATGGTAGGGTATTGGGGAGAGTTACAGAACAAAGAGATCTAGGGATACATATTCATAGATCCTTGAAAGTGGAGTCACAGGTGGACAGGGTGGTGAAGAAGGCATTCGACAAGCTTGGTTTCATTGGTCGGAACATTGAATACAGGAATTGGAATGTCTTGTTGAAGTTGTACAAGACATTAGTAAGGCCACACTTGGAATACTGTGTACAGTTCTGGTCACCTTATTATAAAAGGGATAACCAAGAAAGAGTGCAGAAAAGATTTACTAGGATGCTACCTGGACTTCATTGTTTGAGTTATAAGGGGAGGCTGGATAGACTGGGACTTTTTCTCTGGAGTGTAGAAGTCTTAGGGGTGATCTTATAGAGGTCTATAAAATAATGAGGGGCACAGATCAGCTAGATAGTCAACATCTTTTCCCAAAGATAGGGGACTCTAAAACTAGAGGGCACAGGTTTAAGGTGAGAGGAGAGATACAAAAGGGTCCAGAGGGGCAATTTTTTCACACAGAGGGTGGTGAGTCTCTGAAACGAATTGCCAGAGGTAGTAGCAGAGGGGGGTACAATTTTGTCTTTTAAAAAGCATTTGGACAGTTGCATGGATAAGATGGGTGTAGAGGGATATGGGCCAAATGCAGACAAATGGGACTAGCTTGGTGGTAAAAACTGTGCGGCATGGAAAAGTTGAGCCGAAGGGCCTGTTTCCGTGCTGTAAACCTCTATGACTCTACGATCTGGTGAACTGGTACAACAATAATAATGTCAGTAAAATGAAAGAGATTGTCATCGACTTCAGGGAGCATCGTGGAGAACTTGCCCCTGTCTACATCAATGGTGATGAAGTGGAAATGCTAAAGAGTTTCAAGTTTTTAGGTATGCAGATCACCAGCAACCTGTCCTAGTCTCTCGATGCTGATACTATAGTTAATAAAGCACACCAACCCCTATACTTTCTCAAGAGGCTAAGGAAATTTGGCATGTCTGTTACAACTCTCACCAATATTTACAGCTGCACCATAGAAAGCATCCTTTCCAGATTTATTATAGCTTGGCATGGTTCCTTCTCTGGCCAAGAACACAGGAAATTACAAGGGGTTGTGAATGTAGCCTGGTCCGTCACTCAAAACAGCCTCCCATCCATTGATTCTATCTACTTCTGTTGCCTCAGAAAAGCAGCCAGCACAATCAAGGACCCCATGTATCCCAGACATATTCCCTCCTGCCTTTTTCCATCAGGAAAAAAAATCTGAGGTCACGTACCAACCGACTCAAGAGCAGCTTCTTCCCTGCTGCTGTCAGACTTTTGAACGGACCTGCTTTATATTAAGCTGCTCTTTCTCTGCACCCCAGCCATGACTGTAACACTATCTTCTGCACCCTCTCCTTTCCTTCAACCCTACGTTCACTATGAACGGTATGCTTTGTCTGTATAGTGCGCAAGAAAACACTACTTTTCATTGTATCCCAATACATGTGGGAATAATAAATCAAACCAAATATCCACCTCTGAAAACTGCTGTTTGGAATTCCGTCCATAGCTGTTAGAGGATGGAAGTCGAGTAACATGTCAGCAAACTTGTTTTAGTGCTAACTAGATCTGAAGAAGATTGTATGTCTAGGGGGTATTGCTTTAAACTGGAACAACAGGAGCTTCTTCCCTGCTGCTGTCAGACTTTTGAATGGACCTACCTTGCATTAAGTTGATCTAGCTAGCTAGCTGTTTGGAGTTATAGTGTGTCGTGTTTAAGTCTTGTATTTGGTAAAAGTTATACTTTTTTTTATATTTTAATTGTGTTCTTAGATAAACTTTGTTCGGTAAAAGCTCCCTGGTGGGTCACTTAAATCATACCTTACGCTCATCCGTGCCAAAATGAAATGTTAAATTTAGGGTCGAGGCTAACTATTCAAGACACCTTGGAGTTTCTGGCCTGGACCTTAACCATAATACAAACCTGGTTCAAAGTGTTAAAGAATATCTGAATGTAAATTTCTTTTCTATTTCTGCTGCTAATTATTTTCAATATTCTTTCTTAGGCAGCGTTCCTTTATGACTTAGAGATCAGATACCTTCAGAATCAGGTAAAGTCACTGAATGTTGGGAGTGTGAATGAAATTCAATAATTATTGCAGCGGGATAGAGTTGGGCGCTCTCAGTTTCATGTTCCTTATTTTGATGGCTCATTGCAACAGGGCAATTAATTCACATTATTAGAGGAGCCCGATTGGTAAAAGTAGCTCGAGTGACAAAATATTCACAGCACAGAAACAGAAGCTAAAGGAGAAAATGCTGGAAAATCTCAGCAGGTCTGGCAGCATCTGTAAGGAGAGAAAAGAGCTGACGTTTCAAGTCCAGATGACCCTTTGTCAAAGCTTGGAGCTTCTGGATTAATAGTCTAGCTATAATACCACGAGGCCATCACCTCCCCACCTTCAGGAACACCACTTTCTGAAGGATTTCAATCTTCCTGGCACAAGATTACAGCCACAGTGTTGATATGGCTGGCCTGATTATGTTCCTAGTTGGTGGTGAGCTCAAAGATATTGTTGTTGTGTACATATAGTTGTACACATGCACACACACTCCTGTTAGGGAGCAGTTTCTCAATGGAGGAACTCTTTCATCCACTTATTTGTTCCATGTTGAATTCAGCTCAGCGAGTGTGCAATGGCTGCATTGGGGGAATGGTTAAATAGGACATGTATCAGCAAGATAGCAAGCGATTGAATAAAGCAATGGATTCAAATCTCCTGCATTCTGAGAGCCAGAACATCTCCCTGGAGTACAGGGAATATAAATTTGATGATTTAACTGCAAATGTGGGAAAGGCGCCCACGTCAACAATCAAAGAATTCCTGCTATGAACCTGATCCAAAAGTGTGCAGGTTAGGTGGATTGGCCATGTTAAATTGCCACTTAGTGTCCCAACTTTTACAGATGCACCATAGAAAGCATTCTTTCTGGTTGTATCACAGCTTGGTATGGCTTCTGCTCTGCCCAAGACCGCAAGGAACTACAAAAGGTCATGAAAAGCCCAATCCATCACGCAAACCAACCTCCCATCCATTGACTCTGTCTATACTTCCTGCTGCCTCGGGAAGTGTAGACAGAATCTACACTTAATTAGGACTCCACGCACCCCGGACATTCTCTCTTCCACCTTCTTCCGTCAGGAAAAAGATATAAAACTCTGAGGTCACGTACTAACCGACTCAAGAACAGCTTCTCCCCTGCTGCTGTCAGACTTTTGAATGGATCTACTTTGCATTAAGTTGATCTTTCTCTACACCCTAGCTATGACTGTAACACTACATTCTGCACTCTCTGCTTTCCTTCTCTTTGAATGGTATGTTTTGTCCGTATAGTGCACAAGAAACAATATTTTTCACTGCATGTTAATACATGTGACAATAATAAATCAAATCAAATCAAATCAAAAAAGACATATGGGTTAGAAGGATTAGCCATGGTGAATATACGGGTTTAAGGGGATCGGGTGGGTGATAGGGCCTGGGTAAGGCACTCGGTGAGAGAGTGCTGGTGTAGACTCAATGGGCTGAATGGCCTCTTTCTGCATGTAGGAATGCTATAATTCCATGAACTGAGGGGAAAGGGATCCTCCTCGACTGGGGACACATTGCACCCCAAACATGGGGACACTGAGAGAACAGTTGTACTCTATCCTCACATTATCTTGGCACCGTGCCACACACCCTGTCAGTTTATTGAAGGGTAATTTCAGGAATGACTTTATTGTTTTGTTCCCAGGGGATCATCATGCCTCAGATTCTCACAGGTTTCATCGCCAACATCCTCAATGCTGTCATCAATTATCTCTTGCTTTACGTGCTGAACTTGGGAGTGCCGTAAGTAAGAGACAAGTTTCAAAATCTCTAATCTATATTTGAATCCAGGTTCCAGCAAATGAATCTTTGCCTGAACGATGATCCAGACTTTATTTGAAGCTGCTTTTAATCTGCGAACTTGTTTCCCAGGGGTTCGGCTGCTGCCAATGTCGTCTCTCAGTACTGTCAGGCTATCCTCCTGTTTGGATATATCCGATGGAAAAAGCTGCATGTTAATACCTGGGCAGGTAGGTTTCAGGGAGGTTCATTTACACTCTGGGCGATGATGTGAAATGGACAATATCCAATTGGACCTTCTCTATACACCCTCCGGGAGGGTATACGACACAAGGATAGAGATTTATCTGTTCTGTTACTGAACTCGAACACAAACTCCCAATCACACATTGATGAAGGGTGTAAGTGTTTGGGGGTTTTAATTGATGAAGGTGCCAACTCCCTCTCACTCTCTTCATCCATGATGTGGGAATGCCGGCGTTGGACTGGCGTAAACACAGTAAAAAGTCTGACAACACCAGGTTTTAGTCCAACCTATTTATTTGATAATATACTCACAAGCTTTCGGGGTTAGTCCCTTCGTCAGGTGAATGGAGAGTTCTGGCCTCAGACAGAGCATATAAAGCATAGACAGTTTAGAGATTACTGATTAGAATGCGAATCCTTACACCTAACCTGCTGTTCAAGATCTGAAGTGGCTGACAATGTGAGTGGAAGGAGCACTGATCACAGTTTAAAGAGATGTGTATTGTCTCCAGACAGTACAGTAAGTGAGGTTTTGCAAACCCAGGCAAGTCACGGGGGTTACAGATAGTGCGACATGAACCCAAGATCCCTGTTGAGACCGTCCTCATGTGTGCGGAACTTGGCTATCAGTCTCTGTTCAGCGACTCAGCGCTGTCGTGTGTCGTGAAGGCCGCCTTGGAGAATGCTTACCCGAAGGTCAGAGGCTGAATGCCCGTGACCACTGAAGTGTTCGCCAACAGGAAGGGAACAGTCTTGCCTGGTGACTGTCGAGCGATGTTCATTCATCCGTTGTCGTAGCGTCTGCATGGTCTCCCCAATGTACCGTGCTTCGGGACATCCTTTCTTGCAACGTATCAGGTAGACAATGTTGGCCGAGTTGCAAGAGTATTTACCATGTACCTGGTGGATGGTATTCTCACGTGTGATGATGGTATCCATGTCGATGATCCGGCATGTCTTGCAGAGGTTGCTGTGGCAGGGTTGTGTGGTATTGTGGTCACTGTTCTCCTGAAGGCTGGGTAGTTTGCTGCGAACAATGGTCTGTTTGAGGTTGTGTGGTTGTCTGAAAGCAAGAAGTGGGGGTGTGGGGATAGCCCTGGCGAGATGTTCGTCTTCATCAATGACATGTTGAAGACTCCGGAGAAGATGTCGTAGCTTCTCCGCTCCGGGGAAGTACTGGACGACGAAGGGTACTCTGTCCACTGTGTCCTGTGTTTGCCTTCTGAGGAGATCGGTGCGGTTTTTCGCTGTGGCGCATCGGAACTGTCGATCTATGAGTCGAGCACCATATCCTGTTCTTATGAGGGCATCTTTCAGGGTCTGGAGGTGTCTGTCACGATCCTCCTCATCTGAGCAAATCCTGTGTATACGGAGGGCTTGTCCATAGGGAATGGCTTCTTTAACATGTTTAGGGTGGAAACTGGAGAAGTGGAGCATTGTGAGATTGTCTGTGGGCTTGCGGTACAGTGAGGTGCTGAGGTGACCATCCTTAATGGAGATGCGTGTGTCCAAGAATGCAACTGATTCTGGGGAATAGTCCATGGTGAGTCTGATGGTGGGGTGGAATTTGTTGATATCATCATATAGTTGTTTCAGTGATTGTTCACCATGAGGCCAAAGGAAGAAAATGTCATCGATGTATCTAGTGTACAGCATCGGTTGAAGATTCTGTGCAGTGAAGAAGTCTTGTTCGAACCTGTGCATGAAGATGTTGGCATATTGAGGTGCAAATTTGGTCCCCATGGCTGTTCCATGTGTCTGGATGAAAAACTGGTTGTTGAAGGTGAAGACATTGTGGTCCAGGATAAAGCGGATGAGTTGTAAAATTGCATCTGGAAACTGGCAGTTGTCAGCATTGAGTACTGAGGCAGTCGCAGCAATGCCATCGTTGTGGGGGATGTTGGTGTAGAGCGCTGAGACATCCATTGTGACGAGGAGTGTCCCTGGTTCAACTGCTCCGTGTGTGCTGAGTTTCAGTAGGAAGTCCGTAGTGTCGTGACAAAAGCTGGGGGTTCTTTGTACAATGGGTTTCAGGATGCCCTCGACGTAGCCGGAGAGGTTCTCACACAGAGTTCCACTGCCCGATACGATGGGACGGCCAGGTGTGTTTGCCTTGTGTATCTTTGGGAGGCAGTAGAGATCTCCAATGCGGGGAGTACGTGGAATGAGAGCACGGAGGGTGCTCTGAAGGTCCGGATCAAAGGTCTTGATCAGATTGTTGAGTTGACGAGTGTGTTCTTTGGTCGGATCTGTGGGTAATTGTCTGTAGTGTTCCTCATTGTTTAGTTGTCGGTACACTTCTTTACAGTAATCCGTTCTGTTCAGTATGACGATGGCCCCTCCTTTGTCTGCTGGTTTGATGACAATGTTGCGGTTTGTCTTGAGAGCGTGGATGGCGTTGCGTTGTGCTGACAACTGCCAGTTTCCAGATGCAATTTTACAACTCATCCGCTTTATCCTGGACCACAATGTCTTCACCTTCAACAACCAGTTTTTCATCCAGACACATGGAACAGCCATGGGGACCAAATTTGCACCTCAATATGCCAACATCTTCATGCACAGGTTCGAACAAGACTTCTTCACTGCACAGAATCTTCAACCGATGCTGTACACTAGATACATCGATGACATTTTCTTCCTTTGGCCTCATGGTGAACAATCACTGAAACAACTATATGATGATATCAACAAATTCCACCCCACCATCAGACTCACCATGGACTACTCCCCAGAATCAGTTGCATTCTTGGACACATGCATCTCCATTAAGGACGGTCACCTCAACACCTCACTGTACCGCAAGCCCACAGACAATCTCACAATGCTCCACTTCTCCAGTTTCCACCCTAAACATGTTAAAGAAGCCATTCCCTATGGACAAGCCCTCCGTATACACAGGATTTGCTCAGATGAGGAGGATCGTGACAGACACCTCCAGACCCTGAAAGATGCCCTCATAAGAACAGGATATGGTGCTCGACTCATAGATCGACAGTTCCGATGCGCCACAGCGAAAAACCGCACCGATCTCCTCAGAAGGCAAACACAGGACACAGTGGACAGAGTACCCTTCGTCGTCCAGTACTTCCCCGGAGCGGAGAAGCTACGACATCTTCTCCGGAGTCTTCAACATGTCATTGATGAAGACGAACATCTCGCCAGGGCTATCCCCACACCCCCACTTCTTGCTTTCAGACAACCACACAACCTCAAACAGACCATTGTTCGCAGCAAACTACCCAGCCTTCAGGAGAACAGTGACCACAATACCACACAACCCTGCCACAGCAACCTCTGCAAGACATGCCGGATCATCGACATGGATACCATCATCACACGTGAGAATACCGTCCACCAGGTACATGGTAAATACTCTTGCAACTCGGCCAACATTGTCTACCTGATACGTTGCAAGAAAGGATGTCCCGAAGCATGGTACATTGGGGAGACCATGCAGACGCTACGACAACAGATGAATGAACATCGCTCGACAGTCACCAGGCAAGACTGTTCCCTTCCTGTTGGCGAACACTTCAGTGGTCACGGGCATTCAGCCTCTGACCTTCGGGTAAGCATTCTCCAAGGCGGCTTTCACGACACACGACAGCGCTGAGTCGCTGAACAGAGACTGATAGCCAAGTTCCGCACACATGAGGACGGTCTCAACAGGGATCTTGGGTTCATGTCGCACTATCTGTAACCCCCGTGACTTGCCTGGGTTTGCAAAACCTCACTTACTGTACTGTCTGGAGACAATACACATCTCTTTAAACTGTGATCAGTGCTCTTTCCACTCACATTATCAGCCACTTCAGGTCTTGAACAGTAGGTTAGGTGTAAGGATTCGCATTCTAATCAGTAATCTCTAAACTGTCTATGCTTTATATGCTCTGTCTGAGGCCAGAACTCTCCATTCACCTGACGAAGGGACTAACCCCGAAAGCTTGTGAGTATATTATCAAATAAATAGGTTGGACTAAAACCTGGTGTTGTCAGACTTTTTACTCTCTTCATCCAGTCATAGAATCCCAATAGTGCAGAAGAAGGCCATTCGGCCCATCGAGTCGGCACTGACTCTCTTACTCAGGCTCATCCCCCATCCTACATTCAGAGTAGCAGGAGAGCTCTGTGTACGCAGGCTATCAGAGTATCCATCCAACTGCTCTGTTACATGTTGCCACACATCACTTCCTGTGGGCAGGATGTATTTAACGATATGCAAATTCAGTGATATGTTAATCGGAACCCCCTGCTCCATCCTTCACAGCAAAACCCAGGATCAATTTGAAATCTGAGCTGACCTGGATGTTGGGAATGATTTTCTCTCGATGTATTTTACACTGTGTTAGTAACTCCACTGGTTTTCTTTGTGTAGGATGGTCCACCGAGTGCCTGCAGGAGTGGGGCCACTTTATCCGGCTGGCAATTCCTAGCATGTTTATGTTGTGTATCGAGTGGTGGACATTTCACATTGGAACGTTCCTCGCAGGTAAATAAACTTCCTCTCTGCTGAGAAAGACAGAGATTCCAGCATTCCCAAGTCATTGATAAGAGGAATCAGTCAATGAAATGCAAGCAAATAGATACGCTCGAACGAGACTCGCAAAGCCACTTTTCTCCCTTATTGCAGCGAGGTTTCCCACAAAGCAACAATATGAAGACATCTGAGAGAAATGTGACCTCAATTGGGGTTGTGGAATAGTTAAGATTCAGTCCACACTCTTTCCCAAGGGGTGTAGAAGGTGCCAACTCCCTCTCATTCTCTTCATACAATCATAGAATCCCGATAGTGCAGAAGAAGGCCATTCGGCCCATCGAGTCGGCACCGACTCTCTTACTCAGGCTCATCCCCCATCCTATCCCTGTAACCCCACACATTTACCTCTCTAAACCTCCTAATCTACACACTAAGGGGCAATGCATCTAACCCGCGCACCTTTGGACTGTGGGAGGGAACTGGAGCACCCAGAGGAAACCCACGCAGACACGGGGAGAATGTGCACAGACAGTGACCCAAGGCCAGAATCGAACCCGGGTCCCTGGCGCTGTGAGGCAGCAATGCCAATCACTGTGTCACTGTGCCTCCTATCCTCTCAGCACAAGTCAGATTTCATTCCCACTGCCTTCCCTTCAGTCAAATCACTCTCTACAGTTACGCAGACAGACAATGCAATGACTGACTGGAAGATCAGGGCAAGATTACATCAGGAGTAATACCACAAGACAGCGATATCAGCACAATCACAAAACCGTAGATTAAACAGCAACTATAAAACCACACATGGAGAGTTTAGTATTAGATGCAGGACATGGTTCAAGGTACACTTAAATCTAAATGGAGTTTTGTCCCATTGACCTTAAAACAACAGGAGTCTAATAGGCAAGTCCAGATTTCCCTTATTTTAATGTGGCTGTTAACTGGAACGACGCCCATTGCCTCAGAGGCAGCAGAGGGGCTGGTAGGTTCGGAGGTGGACCAGGTCAACAGCCAGATTCAGTATCCAGCATTTTGTCCTAGCTGCAGAAAAAAAAACCCCAATGAAACAAATTACTGCCCTCCAGCCCTCCCCACCCCTCTCATGCCACATCCAAGCCAACCCACGCTACCTCATCACGGAGAGGTGATGGTCTAGAGGTATTATCACCAAACTATTAATCCAGAAACTCCCTTCTCTGCCGCCTAAACCACTGAGTGTTTCCGATGTGTTCTGTTTCTATTTCAGAGTTTCGGCATTTGCAGCTCGCACTAATTTTCTCTGTGCTCCCTTCCTGTTCACAGGGTTAATTAGTGAAGTCCAACTGGGAGCCCAGACCATTGTGTTCCAGATTATAACCATACCATACAGGGTAAGCACAGTGAGAAGTCTCACAACACCAGGTTAAAGTCCAACAGGTTTATTTGGTAGAACGAGCTTTTGGAGCGCTGCTCCTTCATCAGGTGAGTGGAGAGGTGGGTTTCATATGTAGACAACGGCACAGATTAATTACAGATCGGAATGCAAAGAATGTTTGGAATGCAAGCCTTTACAGGTAACCAAGTCTTTACAGGCACCTACAGTGTGAATGGAGACAGGGATAATCACAGGTTAAAGAGGTATGAACTGTCTCAAGCCGGGACAGTTAGTAGGATTTTGCAAGCCCAGGCAAGTCGCGGGGGTTACGGATAGTGTGACATGAACCAAGATCCCAGTTGAGGCAGTCCTCATGCATGTGGAACTTGGTTATCAGTTTCTGCTCAGCGACTCTGTACTGTCGTGTGTCATGGAGGCCGCCTTGGAGAACGTTTATCCAAAAATCAGAGGCTGAATGCCATGACCACTTAAGTGTTCCCCAACAGGAAGAGAACACTCTTGCCTGGTGATTGTCGAGCGGTATTCATTCATCCATCATCATACCACCTGCATGGTCTCCCCAATGTACCATGCTGCGGGACATCCTTTTCTACAGGTAGACAAATGTTGGCCAAGACACATGAGTATGTACCTGGTGGATGGTGTACTCACTTGAGATGATGGCATCCATGTCGATGATCCGACATGTCTTGCAGAGGTTGCCGTGGCAGGGTTGTGTGGTGTCGTGGTCACTGTCCTCCTGAAGGCTGGGTAGTTTGCTGCGGACAATGGTCTGTTTGAGGTTGTGCGGTTGTTTGAAGGCAAGAAGTGGAGGTGTGGGGATGGCCCTGGAGAGATGTTCATCTTCATCAATGACATGTTGAAGACTCTGAAGAAGATGTCATGGCTTCTCCACTCCGGGGAAGTACTGGATGACAAAGGGTACTCTGTCCGTCATGTTCTGTGTTTGACTTCTGAGGAGTTTGGTTTGGTTATTTGCTGTGGTGCTTCCAACTCCTGATTGATGAGTCGAGTGCCATATCCTGTTGTTATGAGGGTGTCTTTCAGCATCTGTTGCGATCCTCCTCATCTGAGCAGTTCCTGTGTATACGGAGGGCTTGTCCGTAGGGGATGGCTTCTTTAATGTGTTTAGAGTGGAAGCTGGAGAGGCGGAGCATCGTGAGATTATCCATGGGTTTGCGGTACAGTGAGGTGCTGAGGTGACCGTCCTTGATGGAGATGCGTGTGTCCAAGAATTCTGGAGATAGTCCACAGTGAGTCTGATGGTGGGATGGAACACGTTGATGTTATCGTGTAGTCATTTCAGTGATTCTTCACCATGAGTCCAATAGGAAAAGCATGTCACCGGGTTATCTGGTGTATAGTGTCGGTTGAAGATCCTGTAGTGGTGACGAGGTCTTGCTCAAGCTTGTGCGTGAAGATGTTGCCGTATTGAGGTGTGAATTTCGTCCCCGTGATTATTCCATGTGTCTGGATGAAGAACTGTTTGTTGAAGGTGAAGATGTTATGGTCCAGGATGAAGTGGGCGAATTGTAAAATTGTGTTTGGAGATTGGCAGTTGTCGGCATTGAGTACTGAGACTGTTGCAGCAATGCCATCATCATGGGGGTTGCTGGTGTAGAGCTGAGACAGCCATTGTGACAAGGCGTGAGTTCATACAGGGTAAGGATGAAGGTCCTATGCAAGTGCAGTAATTATATGTCAATGGCATGGTTCACCAGTGAGAGAATGACATTACCCTTAACACCTTGGCAATAAATTAAGGCTAAACATTCTCCTATTTCCACAGCATTCAGAAGAAGTGACTGTTCCATTCTACGTAAGCCGATCCGTTTTAGTTCACCCTCAGTTGAATCAGAAATTGTAAGCCAGGAACTACGATAACATCAACACATCCCATCCCACCATCAGACTCACCATGGGGGCGGCACGGTAGCACAGTGGTTAGCACTGCTGCTTCACAGCTCCAGGGTCCTGGGTTCAATTCCCGGCTCGGGTCACTGTCTGTGTGGAGTTTGCACATTCTCCTCGTGTCTGCATGGGTTTGGTCCGGTTTCCTCCCACGGTCCAAAGATGTGTGGGTTAGGTTGATTGGCCATGCTAAAATTGCCCCTTCATGTCCTGAGATGCGTAGGTTAGAGGGATTAGTGGGTATAATATGTAGAGATATGGGGGTAGGGCCTGGGTGGGATTGCAGTCGGTGCAGACTCGATGGGCCAAAGGGCCTCTTTCTGCACTGTAGGGTTTCTATGATTCACTAATCTATTTGTTAAACTTACTTTTGAAGAGTTAGCAAAATGTAATCAAAGGTGAAGGATATTCCATCGATGCAGGAGGTGCAAACGGAATAGAATAAAGAACAAAAAAAAATTACAGCACAGGAACAGGCCCTCCAAACCTGTACCGAGCATGCTGCCTGACTGAACTAAAACCTTCCAGGGACCACATCCCTCTATTCCCATCCTATTCATACATTTGCCTCTTCAAAGTCACCATCATATCCGCTTCCACTACCTCCCCCGGCAGTGAGCTCCAGGCACCCACCGCCCTCTGTGTAAAAAACTTGCCCTCGTACATCTCCTTTAACACTTGCCCCTCGCACCTTAAACCTGTGCCCCCTGGAAATTCTGCTCTTCCGGTACGGATTTTATAATCTTCCCTTTCAAATACTTAATTCCTTTTTAAGCCATGTTATGCTCAGTTCCTCAGCAAGCCCTTGAAACAATGTCCTAATAAGCGTAGAGTGATAGAAAAGAAAGGGCTATTATAAGATTGCCAGGCTCTGCTAGGCTTTCCTTGTTTAATCAACTTGGATGTAGAACTTACTTTAAATCAATGGCGAGCAAGTTTTCAGTTGATGTAATTAGGTGTTTTCATAACTTGGAACAATTATTATTTGCTATGCAGTAATGAGTTAGTCGACATTTATGTAGACATGTGTTCAATTTATGTTGGCAATGTACAAACTTATCAAAAATGGAGTGTAATCAGAGAATATCCTGAAGGCAAGTTGGTTTGACCACATTCCTTAGAGATTCAGTTAACTTCACTAACAAGGCTGTAAAATACTAATGGCTTTAGTAGGCCCCCTTTAACAATTAAACTAGCCACATGAGACTGTTTTAACAAAGTGCTTTGTGAGGCTGCTATCAAAATGAGAGACATTAGATAAAGATGTTTGACTAAGGGAAAGATTGAGGTAAGAGACTCAAGGACAGTTCACAAGGTTTGATGGTGATATATTGGTGTCCCACGAGGTATCGTGTTCACGCAGGCCTGGGATTTTCAATATTTCATTCGATTGGATCAAGGCGTAACGTGTGTCATTTGTAACCCTTTTGGTTGGATTGTGTCCAGCTGACTGTGAGCTGTAGAATTGTATGAATCATGATGATTTTCTTTGTCCGGTGGAGTGGAGTTTTGACCCTTTGCCTCAAGCACCGTCCCCTTGCTGACAAGCTGTCGGTTAAGTATCTTGTGTTAATGTGTGTTTGTATTAAAGTCAAACTCGGAAGTAGAGATTTTGACAGAATCTTGTCTGTGAATATATTTCTTACAACTCTTCCCCTTTATTCTTCAAATTTTAAACCTTAAGATATTGGAGCAGGATTAGGCCATTTGGCCCATCACGTCTGCTCTACCATTTGATCATGGCTGATATGTTTCTTACCCCCATTCTCCCGTCTTTTCCCCATAACCTTCAATCCCCTTAGCAATTAAGAATCTATCTATCTCTATCTTAAATGCAGTCAATGACCTGGTCTCCATAGCCTTCTGTGACAATGAATTCCATAGATTCACCATCCCCTGGCTGAAGAAATTCCTCCTCATCTCTGTTCTAAAGGGTCGTCCCTTTACCCTGAGGCTGTGTCCTCAGATCCTAGTCTCTCCTCCATATGGAAACACCTTCCCCATGTCCACTCTAACTAGGTCTTTCAATACTCTAAGTTTCAATGAGAGCCCCTCCCTTATCCTTCCAAACTCCATCAAGTACAGACCAGAGTCCTCAAACGTTCCTCATACATCAAGCCTTTCATTCCCGGGATCACTCTCGTGAACCTCCTCTTCAGATCAGCGCATCCTAAGCTATCTCTCCTTGTTACCAAAGTGACTTCCTCCATTTCCTCTCTAAACGTTTGCACATTTTTGGAATGCTTGTTCTGAAACCTCATTTACCCTTGTTGTTGGAGGGCTAAAAGCCTCAATTTATCAGGTGTTATTTGTAGCTGCAGCACCTTGCTATATAAATGCAATATCTTTGCTTCTGTGTTCTTTTTGATAGCTCTAATATGACATGTCTAGACTGTGTGCAATGTTTCAATTGTGATGATCTAACCAATGGTTTGTAGAAATAGGTCACCAGTTCCTTGCTTTCGTACAAAACTCCGAAGTCCAAAGATGCGCAGGTTCGGTGGATTGGCCATGGGAAACTGCCCCAAGTGTCCCAAGCTGTGTAGATTAGATGAATTAGCCATCTAAATTGCCTCTTAGTGTCCCAAGATGTGTATGTTAGGGAGATTAGCAAGGTAAATATATGGAGATACAATGATAGGACCTGGATAAGATACTCTGACAGCGAGTCAGTGCAGACTTGATGGGCCAAATGGCCTCCTTCTGCATTATAGGAATTCTATATTTGGCATTTTGTGGCCCTCTCTGTGCAAATTCATTTCAGATTTCTTTATTTCTCCACTGTGTGAAAAACCAAACCACATTGTATGTATTTTCTTACATTGATGTTCCATTTTCCAAAATGTACTCCTGACAAGTTTCAAACTGCATTTGCCACCTGTCTGCCCACCAGCTTACATCCCCTTGGAACCTCCTGTGTCCTGCCTTTCTTTGCCATGTTTCTTACTTTGGTATCGTCATCAAACTGCAGTGCTGTATCATGAAGATGTTTTCGCTCTCTGAACTTCTCACAAGCTGGCAAATTGTGGAGCAGGAACAGAAAGTACTGGTGGCTTTACCAGCAATGAGAATGCACTCCTATGGATTACTCCTGGCGAACGGAGAACGTTTCCATCAGGTGATCCAGGTGCTGATGTGCATTGGGATCTGAGTCACATTTTGTCACCAACATTCTTTTAGCTCATTTCATTGTTTAACAACAATAATGCATTTGTATAGCAACCTTATCATAGTGTAACATACCGAGTGGCTTCACAAATAAAATTTGTGAAGGAAATATTAAGACGGGTGACCAAAACCTTCTACAAAGAAAGCCAGTTTAAAGGAACTGGAATGACTTCAATCAGGACGTTGAGGTTGATCTATTGGAATACGAACTCCTGACTAAGGATCAGCCGTGCCTCTGTAGTGTAATGGTTGTTACGTTGGCCTTACACATGGAAGGTTCCCAGTTCAAAATCGGGCAGAAACATTTCCAAATGACTCTGATTTCAGAATTATTCTCGTTTCTCACAAAACATTAATTGAGCCGTTGAGTTTACAGAAGAAGAGTTCCCTGACTAAGGATCTACAAAAGGATGTCCCTAATTAAGGATCCAATTGATGGGGCCAATCAGGGAGTCTTTGCCTTGTACTTATCCTGGAGTGTCAGTTCCTCTGAGGTAGACTGCGAACATTCTGTGAACGTCTGTTAGAGTTTGTAAATAAAGGGATTTTGGTGAAGGGGCTTCTGTCTCCAGAGACTTGTTACAGGAATGTTTTAAAGGAGAGAAGGATAAAGAGGTGGAGATGCTTAGGGCAGTGAATTAGGAACATTGGAACAGGAGTAGACCATTTAGTTCCCTGAGCCTGTTCCAACATTTAATGAGATCATGGCTGATCTGTGGCCTAACTCCTGCCTTTAATCCTTAATACCTTCGCTTTACAAAAAATGATCTATCTCAGATTTAAAGTTAGTAACTGATGATCCAGCATCAACTGCGCTTGTGGGAAAAAGTTTCAAACCTCTATCACCCTTCATATGTGTAGGATTGCTTCTCTCCTGAATGGCCTGGCCCTAATTTTTAGGCTATTCCCCCTGTTCTAGAATCTTCAATCAGTGGAAATAGTTTATCTTTATCTACTAGGTCTTTTCCTGCTAATGTCTTGAAGATCAGATCAAACCCTTAATCTTCTAAGTTCGAGAGAAAACAGGTCTAATTAGTGTAACCTCTCTTCATATTAACCCTCTGAAATCCAGGTATCATTCTTGTTAACCTACGCTGTGCTGCTTCCAAGGTCACTATAAAATGTGGTGCCCAGATCTGCACACACTGACTCCAAACGGAATCAATCTAAGGTTTTGGATAGCTGCAACGTAACATCTGTGCACTTGTATTCCAGTTGTCTAGATATAAAGGCCAGCATTCCATTAGTCTTCTTGATTATTTTCTAACATGAAGCATAGCTGTAAATTAAGGGGTGGTAATTATAGGACAGATATCAGAGGTAGGTTCTTTACTCAGAGGGTAGTAAGGGCGTGGAATGCCCTGCCTGCAGCAGTTGTGGACTCGCCAACTTTAAGAGCATTCAAATGGTCAGTGGATAGGCATATGGATAACATTGGAATAGTTTAGGTTAGAGGGTCATTAGATTGGTTCCACTGGTCGGCGCAACATTGAGGGCCGAAGGGCCTGTACTGTGCTGTAATGTTCTATGTTCTAACATGGGTGGCACTTTAAAACCTAAGCACCTGAACCCCAATTCTTTTTGACATCCACTGTATTAAACTTCAGAAAGTATTCTAATCTGCACTTCTCTGGTCCAACATGGATAACCTCACACTTGTGTGACATTAGTGTACCTTTAAGAGATTTTTTTAAAATCATGATCTCTGCAGCTCTCACAGTCAGTGTTTCATAGCTCACTGCTTTAGCTAATATTATTATGTTGCCGGGCTGACTGTGATGAGTCCTGTTATTGCCACTTAAGTGGCGTAAATGGGTTTGTTTGTGTTTACTCTGGGATTAGTTTTGTGATCTTGCATTGTTCGGAGGACGATCATGTGTTTTTTGGACAGGTTTTTTTTTCCCCAGTGAGTTTAAGGTTTCATTTTCAGTTCTGAGCTGTTGTTGGGATTAAACAGGGATAGCGAGCCGGACAGAAGTGTTACCCTGTTTTATTTGGAAATTCTGCTGGAGATCTTAAAGCAAGGTTTTGCCTTCCTGAAGGAAAGAATCTGCTGTCAGTAGTTTGCCTAAGGTTCCTGGTGTTCTGGGAAGCTGTTCTGACTTCAACCTGTTCTGAGTGAGTCAGGACTGAAAGTTTTCAATTCTCTAATCAAAGGACTCAAATTCCAGTATCACATTAGTCTGTGCTGTGTTAAACCTTTGAAAAGGTTTTTTTGTCTATGGGATTGGTTTGATAGGAACACTGTAGATATCTTATACATTATTAAAATTTGCTTCTTGTTTGTAATTGATAAAAGTTATTGCTAATTTTCTTACAATACATTATTTACAAGTAAGGCTTATATTAACACTACAATGAAGCTACTATGAAATTATCTTAGTTGCCACAGTCTGGCACCTGTTTGGGTCAATGCACCTAACCACGTCTTTCAAAATGTGGGTGGAAACTGAACTACCCGGAGGAAACCCACGCAGACATGGGGAGAACGTGCAACCTCCATATGGATAGTGACCTAAGCCAGGAATCAAACCCAGGTCCTGGGTGCTGTGAAGCAGCAGTGCTAACCACTGTGCTACTCTGCCACCCCAATATACGTTAACTATATTCTTAAATAAACTTTGTTTGATAAAAGCTCCCTATTGGGACATTTGAATCATACCGGAATTGAAATATCTCATGCTTATCTGAGCCAAATTCAAGATGTAAAACTTACAATACGGGCAGGTGCTATAAAACACTTTGGAGTTTCTGACCTGAACCATAACACATTGCTTACATTGAAATCATCCGCCACGGATTTGCCCATTTACCTAGTCTATCAAAACCCTTTGGAGTTTTATGCCATGATGGACATTGCCTACAATGCCGCCTAACTATGTGTCATCAGCAGACTTGATTTTCTATGCCATTATCCAAGTCATTAATAAATAATGTGAATAATTGAGGCCCCCAACACGGATTCTTGTGGAACACCCCCTCTTGTCCCAGAGCTTAGAAACTAACCAGCTGAGAAAAGGGACTGCCAATATTGGAGCAATGAAAATTAAGCTTGAAGAAGAGGCCAGAATTGGAGGACCGCAGATCTCTTGGAGGATCATAAGTATAAGGTTGTAAAGGAGGTTGTAAAGATAGGAAGAGATGAGGCCATGGGAGGATTATATTGAGCATGAGAAAGTAACTTGAAGACAGTCAACACAGATTCCCCCCACACACTCGGCATCCGTGCTTTGGACATCTCGTTAACAGATTGCAATTAATTATAGGAACTCTGATTTTAAGTCTCCCAGGAACCTGGTGGGTGATGAAGGGGGTGGGGTTGGGGGTGGTGACGAATGAGGCTAATTGTCAAACCAATCGCTTCCCAACTGAGATCAGGTAACTCAACACAAAGAAGAGACTGATGCTCTGACCTTCCTGATCTGTTTGCTGATACATTCACCCACTAGTATATTGGATAGGGCAGTTACTTTGAGCAGCAGATTAAATAGGTGGATAAAATAGAGAGCGACCATCACATACCTATTTATGTTCTTTTCCCTGAAGATTGCGACAGGATACAGTGTGGCTGCAACTGTTCATGTGGGTAACGCTCTGGGAGCCAGACATCCAGAACAGGCCATAAACTCTGCTAAGGTTGCTCTGTGCTGCATTGGTGAGTCTAATAGTTTAATCTCATTGACTGTAACTGTGGCGACGTAAACAATGTGACCCTCACAACCACTCCAATGTTAAACCTTCCTGAAGGATTTGGCTCCTTATTGGGAGGCGATGGCCTAGTGGTATTATCATTGGACTATTAATCCAGAAACTCGGCTAATGTTCTGGGGACCCGGGTTCGAATCCACCCCCTCCACCACGGCAGATGATGGTATTTGAATTCAATAAAAGAATTCTGGAATTAAAAATCTACTGATGACCACGGTTGGAAAAATTGTCAAGAAAAATTCATCTGCTTCACTAGTGTCTATTAGGGAAGGAAATCTGCCATCCTTACCTGGTCTGCCCTACATGTGACTCCAGCCACAGCAATGTGGTTGACTCTCAACTGCCCTCCAAGGGCAGCTAGGACTGGGCAATAAATGCTGGACAGCCAGTGACGCCCATGTCCCATGAATAAATTTAAAAAATGAAGCTTTTATTTGCTAAAAATTATACTCAATGTTTCTCTTTCTAGTTGAGCAAAGTTAGATTCAGCACTTGGCAGAGTGTGTAAAGTAAAAGCTATTGGTCATTCTTCTCCCGACGGCATAGTGTGTGAAACGACTGCCCCTACTCCATAAGGGGGAGTGTCACAGGCATGCAGTAATGGTAGCTTCAGAGTAAAATCAACTAATACTTCAGACATCTGCCAAGCATCTTTGACATCCTTGTATGCTTTCTCACATTCTGTTACCAAGTTCCATGACTGTTTCACACATGATAAATTATGCAATGGTTCAATAACGCAGCTAAATTAAGAAAAAAAATTAACAGAATAATTTACTAATTCTACAAAGGACCTCAACTGCATCCCATTCATTAGACATGGTACTTGCAAAATAGCATCCATCTTTCAATGAAAGGAAGCAGATGTTGAAAATAGATACGACTGAGTTTAGGAAAACTTTGGCCAAGAAGTATCCTCGATGTAGAATCTATCGTCTCCTCCTCAGAAGCATCCTTCAGGGCACACGACTTCTTATGATGGTTGGTCTCTTCGAGTTATCGCTGGCAAACAAAAGCCTCACACGTCTCTTCGTCCACAATTCTCCACTAGCTTCCGGAAGTTTCTCTGTCATCCAGCCAATTATGTTACCAGAAACAGGTTGCTTGGCTCGAACCTCCAATGAAATTACTTTTGAACGATGCCATTATGCTTAGTTAATTTGACATGTACCATACACAGCAGCCATATAAATCTGAGACGCAGTGTCTGGGTTAATGTAAACAACTTGCCTCATCTGGGAAACTTCAGGTCACAGCTCCCAGACCAGAGCAAATTTACAACCAAAAATCCCAGCATGCTTAGCTCTCAGCCAGAATAGCCATTTTAAGACCACTATTGCCATTATTATTGTTAAATTATTGCTGTCGCCATTCTTTTTCTGTCCACAGTCTGTACTCCTTAGAGTCCAGAGGAATGAGAGGCGATCGAGTCCAGATGACAAAGGGTCATCTGGGATCGAAATTCTTTTCTTTCCATACAGATGCTGTCAGACCTGCTGAGATTTTCCAGCCTGCAAGCTGGTGGAAAACTGGAGATGGAAAAGCAACAGCTAAGGGTAGTTTTCCTTTAAAAGGTTACCTAGGATTTCAATGAGGTCACTGATGAGAATTCCTTATGCTTTCCTCCTGTTTCCACAGGTTGCATTTCCTTACTCAGTGCAGCGATAATCGGAGCAATAAGGAATGTGGTGGGCTCTGTCTTCACCAGTGACAAGTTAGTAACACGCAGAACAAAACTCACCAACACATGTTCACAAAATGCACTCAGAGTCACTGTGAAAGCTCCCTAATGTGCCTCCTTTCATTTTCCAGAGAGATTCTATCTTTAGTTGGAGAAGTCATTCCATTATGTGCTGTGTTTCATCTGTTTGATGCTGCGGCGGTGAGTATTTCAGTATCGGTGATACCGGCGCAGGTTTACAAAGCGCATTTCTGTTATTTGCTATTTATTAGACGTTAATTCCTTTCTATAAAGTTTATTCCATCTTAAAATCTATCCTGCAGCGCGAACCAGTGAGATTCTGTGGGTCACGCACTCCGCAGCGTCATCTTTCCCATTTCCCACTTTGCCATGCACATAATCTATACTTGCGTCTAATTTTTACAGGAAGAAATCCCACAACACCACCTTAAAATCCAACAAGTTTATTTGTAGCAAAAGCCGCAAGCTTTCGGAACAGGCTGTCCCTTTGTCAGCTGTCTGCGGCTTTCCTACAAATAAACTTGTTGGGTTTTAACCTGGTGTTGTGGGATTTCTTTCCATTTTACCCCAGTCCAATGCCAGCATCCCCACATCATGACTACCGTCTAATTTTTACAGCACAGAAATAGGCCGTTCGGCCAACTGCTCTGTGGTTTTAATTTGATTCAATTTTTTCTAAAATGGCAGGCTAGCTAAACACACAGTTTGAACCGTGGAACTGAGACAGTGGGACACAGTCACACGGAGAAACTGTGACATTTCGGGCAGGATTTTCCAGCAGTGCTTGCCCCAAAACTGGAAAATCCTGTCTGAGGTCATAGGATAGAATAGAATCCCTGCAGAAGGAGGCCATTTGGCCCATCAAGTCTGCACTGGCCACAATCTTACCCAGGCCTTATTCCCATAATCCCACATATTTACCCTATTAGTCCCCCTCATACTAGGGTCAATTTAGCACGGCCAATCAACCTAACCCCACATATCTTTGAACTGTGGGAGGAAACCGGAGCACCCGGAGGAAACCCACGCAGACATGGGGAGAAAGTGCAATCTCCACACAGACAGTGACCCGAGGCCGGAATCGAACCCGGATCCCTGGCGCTGTGAGGCAGCAGTGCTAACCACTGTGCCACCCATCAAGGTCAATGGACCATGCCTTGGCCCTGCCTGCCCTATGGGAAAATTCCCCCCTACATTGCTGTTATCACATTGCAATGGAGATCGCAAAGTCAACAGTCATATAGGAACAGGAGGCGGCCATTCGGCCCATTGAGCCTGTTCTGTCAGTCTTTTGAGGGCATAATCCAATCTCTGTGTATTTGATGGTTAATTTGGAAAATAATTTTCATTTGTTACCTTTACTGTCAGTGAGAAGGGGAATTACCCCCATGACTTACATAAGACCCAGTGTTCAAATTGTTATCTATCAGTCCTTGAGGACAGGTTAAGCCACTAAGTTTTGTTCCTTTCCTGCAGAAACTACAGCAAGTTGTTTTATAATCTCTGTGATACATTCTATTTGTCTATTCTACAGGGTGTAAGTGGTGGAGTGTTAAGGGGAGCTGGAAAGCAGAAACTGGGAGCCATCGGTAACCTAGTTGGATATTACCTAGTTGGGTTTCCCACTGGAATCTCACTGATGTTTGCTGCCAAACTTGGCGTATTTGGTAGGAGTTAAAATGGTTATGCTCTCTGTTCTTTACCAGGAATTACGGTGGCACAGTATTTAGCACTGCTGCCTCACGGTGCCAGGGACCTGGGTTTATGTGGAGTTTGCACGTTGTCTACGTGGGTTTAATCCGGGTGTTCAGCATTCCTTCCGCAGTCCAAAGATATGGACTAGGGTCCAGATAAGGGTTAAATCCCACTAAGGGTTAGGTTGTTTGGCCATGCTGAATTGACCCTAGTGTCAGGGGGATTAGCAGGGTAAATGTGGTCAATACAGACTCAATGGGCCAAATGGCCTTCTGCTGTATTGTAGGGATTCTATGATTATCGTCCTTCACCCACTCCGCAAAGTACTAAGGACATCAATCCATCTCACAATCATTGCGGGTCAGTGGGTGAAAGTTCTTCTTCTGGAGAGGAACTCAAGTGAATGTTCCAGAAACTATGTGATGCGTAGAAGTTACAATAATGTTTGATCTCAGTACTTTGCTAATGACTGGGGAAAAGTCATCAGGGCTCCCGTTGGCTGGTGTCAGATTTCTCCCGTGCGCTGAGGTTTGGAGATATCCAGGTTTCCAAAATATTGGTTAAGGCCAGTCCTTGGCTGTGGTGAAATAATTGGGTTGGAGATCATTTTGCTCTCCAATTGTTCTCCTCAGTGCCCTCTAGTCTTTGCTATGTCCTGTCAGAAAAATGTCCCGGTGTAATTTTGGGGCCAGTATCTATCAGTACTTGAGCAGTATCATTAGATAGGAGACCTTCCTCCCAAGGCCTTTTTCCATCTGTAACCATAGACATTGGAATGTTGACAGGAGGACAGTATCTCAGCTCAGCTAAGCTAATGGTCTCGCCCAACTTTCATGCATGTATGCTTTGTGGATTGTTAAGATATTGATAAGGAGTGGGGTCCCCCCACCAATGCGTACCCAACCCAGGGCTAATTGAGGGAAAGTAGAGCTGTGCAGACTGACACTAGCCATTTGATAAAGATGGAAGAATTAGCTGTAGGAATAGAAAGGGAAGGGAAACTCTCTAACTCTTCCATAAATGATGCGCCATTATTATTTTGCAGGTCTCTGGTCCGGAATTTTACTTTGTGCGTTTGTACAGTGTATTATCTTTCTGACAGTGATTTGCCGAATCAACTGGAAGAAAACTGCCAATCGGGTAAATGCAGCAAGTAGAGGGTTTTTGTGCACCATTTTTAGTCACATCCCCATGACTCCCGGTATCAGGCACTCTACCCAGCCACCAGGGTGAACACATTGCACAATTACTCTGCAGGACTCATGTCATAGAGTCCCCACAGTGCAGAGGCAGGCCATTCGGCCCATCAAGGCTGCACTGACTCTCTCCAATAAAACATCTTACTCAGACTTTTATCCCTGTAACTCCATGTATTTATACCACTAATCCCCCTAACCTAAACACCTTTGGACATCAAGGAGCAATTTAGCATGGCCAAGCCACCTAACCTGCACATCTTTGGACACTAAGGGGCAATTTAGCATGGCCAATCCACCTAACCTACACAGCTTTGACACTAAGGGGCAATTTAGCATGGCCAATCCACCTAACCTACACAGCTTTGCACACTAAGGGGCAATTTAGCATGGCCAATCCACCTAACCTGTACATCTTCAGACACTAAGGGGCAATTTAGCATGGCCAATCCACCTAACCTGTACATCTTCAGACACTAAGGGGCAATTTAGCTTGGCCAATCCACCTAACCTGTACATCTTCAGACACTAAGGGGCAATTTAGCATGGCCAATCCACCTAACCTGTACATCTTCAGACACTAAGGGGCAATTTTGCATGGCCAATCCACCTAACCTGCAAATCTTTGGACACTAGGGGGCAATTTCGCATGGCCAATCCACCTAACCTGCAAATCTTTGGACACTAGGGGGCAATTTCGCATGGCCAATCCACCTAACCTGCAAATCTTTGGACACTAGGGGGCAATTTCGCATGGCCAATCCACCTAACCTGCAAATCTTTGGACACTAGGGGGCAATTTCGCATGGCCAATCCACCTAACCTACACATATCTTTGGCATATGGGGGTAAACCGGAGCACCCAGAGGAAACCCAAACAGACACAGGGAGAACATGCAAACTCCGCACAGACAGTGACCCAAGGCCGGAACTGAACCCGAGTTCCTGGCGCTGTGAGGCAGCAGTGCTAACCGCTGTGCTACCGTGCACCCATAATTCCCCTGTTAAAGAGGGAGTCTGACCCTCATAATTCCTGACTAAAGTCAAAGCAAAACTTGATTGCCTGATTTACCCCCGTGACTTGCTTTTGAACACATCTCAGATGAGATGTGAGTTCCCTCTCTCACCCAACAGTAACGTTGGTCGTCAGACTGCTCTGAGCTGTCATTTCCCAGTAAGATCCTCCCTCCTACTAGACACGGAACTCTGTACGGTGGGTCCTACTTTACCATTTTCATTCTAAGTACTGGGCGGACTTGAAACTGGGATTGTTTCAGATCCGATGTTTAGACCTGTTCTCAGGTATCCCCGCACACACTCTGCCTGAAAAAGTATCAGCAAGTCCAAATTGCACTGCAATTTGGTGGGGCTTAACACTCCCGAAATCCTGCAGCACCGATCGGTGCCTCCAACTGCGCACGCGCAGAATAAAAAAGTGATAGAATGCTTCTCCCCTGCCACGTCTGTCTCGGCCCCCACAGACATTGCCCACCCCCCCCCAACTCTCTTATTCCCCCACCCCTTCCGCGGCACCCAGACCCATCGTGGGGCCCTCCCTCCCCTTCCCCCTGCCAGGGAGGATCTCAGGCAGAGTAGCATCGGCCCTCCCCCCCCAACCTCACTCCCTCCAACGATCTCAAGCAGAGAGCTGTCGGACGCTCACCGCTTACCTCCTCACTAGCCAGAGCACCCATTCTGGACGGGCGAGCGCCGTGGTAAAGCCGGGCCTGCAGGTCATTAAGTCAATTTAAATACACGCAAATGCAGTTAAATTGCCGTCGCGCCTGTTTCGGGTACCGTCTCGATTGTGGCCATTTTCAAGCCTTGGTGACAGGGGGGGGAGCCAGCGGAGAGGCAGACTCGGATCGCGCTACTCGCCTCATACCCAAATTTACCAAGTTTTCAGGCCTGAGAACGGGCGCGATGCGATGGCAAAATCGGGCCTGGTGTGTCACTGGGCTATCTCAGGAAGGAAGCCTTGAGATATCAGATCTCCAGAGAAAGCCAAGTGCCCTATTAGCATGAAATTAAATCTGTAAAGCTAACAAATACATCATATTTCTAACAGATTTTAAACTCTTTGGGTCAGGGAGTACAGGGAGTGGCTCTCTCTGTTGCGCGCTTATCACCTTTCATGATGATGTTGTCCTTTGTTTGAAGGCCCAGGTTAATGCTGGAATGATCAGAGACATGGACACCACAAACAGCGCCTCTGGTGGTCAAAGCAAAAATAACGCCGCAGGTAAAAAAAAAAGCTAAAAAGTAAAATTTGAGTGAGAAATTCTTTGATGAATTTTTATCAAATGAATCCGTTATAATTTAATGAATTGATTAACACAAACAGTGCTGAACGAAAATCCCACTGTCAAAATCAGTCAGAAACTCTGCTCTGATGAAACCACTCAGTCTGATTTACTGCCTTCATTGAGAGCCCAACCCTTATCAGAGAACAGTGAAAGCAAGGATAAACTTAACATCAAAAATCTGTGGTGGACACATCAACGTAAATGAATAAGGGCTATGTCATTTTGAGTAAACGGAAAAGTTTTTTTTAAAGTCAAAGTTTATTTATTAGTGACAAGTAAGGCTTGCATGAACACCGCAATGAAGTTACTGTGAAATTCCCCGACTTATCACATTCCAGTGCCTTTTCGGGTCAATGCACCGAACCAGCATATTTTTTAGACTGTGGGAGGGAACTGTGAACCTGCTTGACACTAAGGGGCAATTCAGCATGGCCAAACTCACACATCTTTGGAATGTGTGAGGACCTGGAGGAAACCCACCCGGGACACGGGGAGAATCTCCACACAGACAGTGACCCGAGCCGGGAATCGAGCCCCGTTCCCTGTCACTGTGAATGGGCGGCACGGTGGTTAGCACTACTGCCTCACAGCGCCTGGGTTCGATTCTGGCCTCGGGTCACTCCGCTGTGTGGGGTTTGCACATTCTCCCTGTGCCTGCGTGGGTTTCCTCGGGGTCCTCCCACAGCTCAAAGATGCGCGGGTTAGACGGATTGGCCGTGCTGAATTGCAGCTGGCTGTCAAGGGGATTTGCAGGATAAATGCATGGGGTTATGGGGATGGGGCCTGGGTGGGATTGTGGTCGGTGCAGACTCGATGGGCTGAATGGCCTCCTTCTGCACTGCAGGCACTTCAGTGATAAGAGAGCAAGAGACTGTTTGTGTTTTCCTGTCCTTGTCCCAGAACTAGTATTTCGAATGCCTCCGATTGTCCACAACTGCACATTCTGGTAAATTTCCAGCAATTTTGGCATCTTCCCGCTCTTGAGTTACACCAAGACCCCGGTTATAGTGCTACAACCCAATATTTGTCAGGATTCCAAATTATCGCCATGACTATCTATGTTTAGATTTCCTCTTGTCACTGTCAAATGAACAATCAATGAGAGGAATTCCTGTTGCAGGTAACACCCAGTGGGATTGAATTGACACCGGGTTTTACAAGACTTTATAGAAACACAGAAAATAGGAACAGGAGTAGGCGTTTCAGCTTGTGGTGGATTACTCACCATACTTTGCCTGCAAGACAAGGCCCTCATCGATGGATCATATGATATTGTCAATCTGAGATCACCAGCCTCCTTAGAAAATAAATAAAGGCAAAATACTACGGATGCTGGAATCTGAAACCAAAACAGAAGGTACTGGAGAAACCCAGCAGGTCTGACAGAATCTGTGGGGAGGGATTATGGCCAACATTTCGAGGCTAGGTGACCCTTCATCAGCTCTGATGGAGGGTCATCCAGACATTGGCTCTATCCTCTCTCCACAGATGCTGTCAGACCTGAGATTTTCCAGCATTTTCTGTGGAAAGTAAATATATAGGTAGCATCATGCACTTAAAACATTTCAATGTAACCTTCCTTCACAGGGGAGGATGCAGATAACACTGCAGTGGTTCTAATGTCCAGTGTTTGTGAATTGGAGCAGAAGGTAAACAAGGAACAGATGGTTGATGACTCTTCCATCGTGGACACTGGAGTTACCACGGTTGGAGAAATCCTGTCCACAAAACAACTGATCGTTCGCCGTGGCCTAGCTTTCCTCTCAGGACCACTTATACTGGCAATTGGACTGGTGATACACTTCATTCTCAGAAAGGGCTCGTAGACCCCAGTGAACGTTGCAGAGACAAAGCAAGACTATTTCCCACAGCCTGAACGGTAAGACTGTGCCCAAAGAACAAGAGGGAAAAGTTCATACAAAAACCTGTCACCACAAATGAACCCCACTCAACTGACAAATAAATAATAAAGAAAAAATTGTCATTTGATAGTTTTGCTGAAAAAAGAGAGATGTTGCTGAAGTTTTTTATCTTGCACTCATCAGGAAAGATGTAAGAATGCCAAATTTCAAAGGGAACAACAAGTTATACTGCGTAGCAAATTCAATCTGATTGGTTGCGGCGTTGCTGTAGAGAATACACCATGGGACTATTGTCCTCCACACTTTCATTTAATTCTAAAAAGTCACAATGCCGGAAAACATTCCTTTTTTCCTGTAGAGGATAGATCCCCCTGCTTCCAGCAAACATCAAGTGAGACATACCCTGCCCCCAACTGAAAATCTTACATTATTTATTAGTGTAATGGTAAGACTGTGAATAGTAAGACTGTACCTAAAGGACAACAGAGGGCAACGTTCACACAGAATCTGTCACTACAAATGAACACCAATCAACTCTCAAATAAATGTTAGCAATGATCAATTATGAGAAGATTTCCAAATGCCTCATCTCAGTTCAAGTTTATTATTAATGTCATAAGTAGGCTTACATTAACACTGCAACGAAATTACTGTGAAAATCCTCTAGACTCCACAGTCCGGCGCCTGTTCGGGTTCACTGAGGGAGAATTTAGCACCTAACCAGCATGTATTTCGGACTATGGAAGTTTGTTTATTAGTCACAAATAAGGCTTACGTTAACACTGCAATGAAGTTACTGTGAAAATCCTCTAGGAATTCCCCTAGGAATCCTCTATGAAATTCCCCTAGAAACTGGAGCGCCTGGAGGAAGCCCATGCAGACACGGGGAGAATGTGCAGATACCGCACAAGAGAGTGACCTGAGATTGGAATGGAATCCATGATAATGCATAGTAAAAATCTGACGTTTGCACACACTCCTGAACAGTATAAACGTTGATAGTCGTGGTTATATTGTCAGTATCTTTGCAGTCTGTTTTTCCTCATTGCCACACCCATTAGTTAAAGTTTACGTTAATATTGTTCATACTTGTTAGAATACTCTCAACTTGGTCAGCAGAATTGGTGTGAGAAAGATTCACATTTCTCTTCACAGCTGGATTATCCTCCCAATTCAGTATACAAAAACCTTCATTAAAGCTTGCTCAGCACAGCACACCCTCATCATAAACCTAACGTGAACTTTTACCGGTGCGCCAGGAGGCAGTTCCTTTGATTCTATTCCTGCACAAGAGATTAACAGTAAATCTCTTTTGATTAACTTGAGCGAACTTGTGTTAAGAGTAATAAAGCAAAACCTTCTCTGAATGCATGAATATAAACCAGGTATTGTTCAGGTAAAACCCATGGATACAGACTGCAACGAAGGAGAAAATCTTCCCAACAACCTGAAAACTGGCCAAATATTCAAAGGCATTCTTGATGCTTTTGATAAAATGCTCACAGGTAAAGCATTGAGCAATTGCTCAATACTGATCTACGATAACAGATCAGAAAATCATTTTTTTATTAGAAGGGAATGTACAATGTCAAGAAAGCGCTCAAACCTTCACTGAATTTTCTTTGCAGTCCAGAAACTCAGCAAATGTTCAGGGGACCCGGGTTCGAATCTCGTCAGGTAGAATTTGAATACAATCAAAAAAAAAATCTGGAATGAAGAATCTACTGATGACCATGAAACCATTGTATGAAAACCCCATCTGGTTCACAAATGTCCTTTAGGGAAGGTATTCTGCCAACCTTACCTAAAAAGTTTATTTATTAGTCACACTTAATCACACTTATGTTAACACTGCAATGAAGTTATTGTGAAAATCCCTTAGTCGCCACACTCTGGCGCCTGTTAGGGTACACTGGGGGAGAATTTAGCATAGCCAATGCACCCAAACCAGCACATCATTCGGACTATAAGAGGAAACCAGGGCACCCGGAGGAAACCCATGCAGAAAGAAACCCATTCACCCAGAAACTCAGCTAATGTTCTGGGGTTCGAATCCCGCCACAGCAGATGGTTGAATTTGAATTGAATTTAAAAAATCTGGAATTAAGAATCTACTGATGACCAGGAAACCATTGTCGAAAAAACTTATTTGGTTCACTACTGTCCTTTAGGGAAGGAAATCTGCCATTCTTACCCGGTCTGGCCTACATGTGACTCCAGAGCCACAGCAATGTGGTTGACTCTCAACTGCTCTCTGAAATGGTCTAGGAAGCCACTCAGTTCGAGGGCAACTGGGGATGGGTAATAAATGCTGGCCCAGCCAGTGACGTCCAGTAGACCATGATCTTCCACGTCTATTTCAAATTCAGATATCCACCACTTCCCGGTGTTAGTATGTGTCAATGTGAATGGTAATATAAGTATATATTGAACTCAATAATTGTATTTGCCTAATTGCTGAATGTTAAGTTAATTTTGTCACAACTTTAATGACCAATTATTGTTCATTTACACCAAGTATGACCAGAACTAAGGTGGCACAGCGGTTAGCACTGCTGCCTCACAGCGCCAGGGACCTGGGTTCGATTCCCAGCTCGGGTCACTGTTTGTGCAGAGACTGCACATTCTCTCCGTGTCTGCGTGGGTTTCCTCCAGCTGCCCCTGTTTCCTCCCACAGTCTGAAAGACGTGCTGGTTAGGGTGCATTGGCCGTGCTAAATTCTCCCACAATGCACCCGAAAAGGCTACCCTGAGTGTGGCAATAAGGGGATTTTCACAGTAACTTCATTCTAGTGTTAACGTAAGCCTACCTGTGACTAAGAAACTAACCTTAATTGATCGAGGAAGAGAGAATGACGGCAATATACTCCTCCGAGGCGAAGCCACTGTCGTAATGCGGCAGCCAATTTATGCACAGCAAGATCCCACAAGCAGCCAAGTGATAATGATGGATAATTGAGTTTAAGGATGTCGATTGAGGTTGCCGGGACATCAGACCTGTTTTGTTTTTGAAATAACGATGCAGAATCATTCACATCCACTTCTGGGGCGTAATCAAGTCTTGTTAAGTTTTAAAGTTTATTTATTAGTCACAAGTAGACTGTAATTAACACTGCAATGAAGTTTCTGTGGAAATATGCTCGTCGCCACACTCCGGCACCTGTTCAGGTACACTGAGGGAGAATTTACCACCTAACCAGCATGTCTTTCGGACTGTGGGGGGAAACTGGAGCAGCTGGAGGAAACCCACGTAGACACGGGGAGAATGTGCAGACTCCGCACAGACAGTAACCCAAGTCGGGAACCGAACCCCGGTCCTTGGTGCTGTGAGGCAGCAGTGCTAATCACTGCGCCACTGTCATTCTGGCAGAATGTTTTTATTTTAGTTATCATGATTGGCTTGGAGGGCCAAAGGGCCCATTCCTCTGCTGTACTTTTCTTTATTCTTTGATTTTTGTTCTTAAACCTGTTTAGAAAGCCCACTTCCTTAATACAGCCTATTCATTTACTGCGCAATATTGGGCCGAGAAGGTGAAAATGTTCCGTTTGACTTGTTTTAGCTTGGTTCAAAGAGCCAATTTATACATTCTAAGATTTGAATCCATTACCAAAGTCAATGATTTGCCCCCTGTCAACTTTGCCTTCAAAACCTTGGAAATCTCACTGTAATCAGCTCAAAACTGCAAATGCTTAGTTGGGAAATTGTTTTCAACAAAAAAAACAATCAATTTTGATTTGATTTGATTTATTATTGTCACATGTAGTGGGATACAGTGAAAAGTATTGTTTCTTGTGTGCGATACAGGCAAAACCTACCGTTCATAGAGAAGGAAAGGAGAGAGTGCAGAATGTAGTGTTACAGTCATAGCTAGGGTGTAGAGAAAGATCAACTTAATGCAAGGTAAATGTGTGCGAGGGCTACTCTTGGATGTTGCTTTGAGAGTTGCCTAGTGCTTCACGTCGTTAGTGTACGCTTAAACTGGACCATCTGATGGGCAACAGTGACTATCACTGTTTGCTGTGCAGACACATGGATTTGGGCCAGTGTCTGTGGGAGTTTGCGCATTCTCCCCGTGATTGTGTGGGTTTTCTCCGGGGGCCCTGGTTTCCTCCCACATCCCAAAAACGTGCTCTTAGGCTGATTGGTGTAACAAATTGTCCCTAAATTAGTCTTCCTTCAATCTTCCCCAATAGGCATAGACAAAGGTCATAGGTAGAGGAGGGCACACATAATGTTAAAATGGCGGCGTGGGCTCGTTGGGCCGAAGGGCCTGTTTCCCATGCTGTGTTGTTCTTTGTTCTTTGTAAATCATTCAAAAGTCTGGTGGCAGCAGGGAAGAAGCTATTTTTGAGTTGGTTGGTACGTGACCTCAGACTTTTGTATCATCTTTCCGACAGAAGAAGCTGGAAGAGGGAATGTCCAGGGTGGTTTGGGTCCTTAATTATGCTGGCTGCTTTTCCAAGGCAGAGGGAAGTGTAGACAGAGTCAAAGGATGGGAGGCTGGTTTGCATGATGGATTGGGCTACATTCACGACCTTTTGTAGTTCCTTGCGGTCTTGGGCAGAGCAGGAGCCCATACCAAGCTGTGATACAACCAGAAAGAATGCTTTCTATGGTGCATCTGTAGAAGTTGGTGAGAGTTGTAGCTTACATGCCAAATTTCCTTAGTCTTCTGAGAAAGTAGAGGCGTTGGTGGGGCTTTCTTAACTATAGTGTCAGCATGGGGGGACCAGGACAGGTTGTTGGTGATCTGGACACCTAAAAACTTGAAGCTCTCGACTCTTTCTACTTTGTCCCCATTGATGTAGACAGGAGTATGTTCTCCGTTACGCTTCCTGAAATCGCTGACAATCTCCTTCATTTTGTTGTCAAGGTCAGTTTAGATAACAAGTTTACCAGTATAAAAAAGTCAACATACCAGGACGCCCAGATCCCTCTGTACCACCAAGCTCTGCGATCTCTCTCCATTTGGATAGTACGCTGCTTTTCTACTCTCTCTGCCCAAGTAGACAAGTTCACACTTTCCCTACATTGTAAGCCCCAGGAGGTGATTCCTCCCTGCCCACTGAGCAGGCCAGGTCACTCCAGCAGAAGCTGGTGTTCCCGTTGGGTGTCGCGGAGGTCTCTGCCCACCTGATTTCCAATGCCATCAGCTCCGTGCCAGAAATCGGCACCGAGCTGAATGAATTATGGGAATTAGAATTTACATGTCATTAGTGGGCCCGGGGCTGAGGTCTCTGGGCCATCTACCCTCTCCTCCCCCCTCCACCGGATCCTGCTGGAGGTCAGGGTAAGGGGGGTGCCCCGTGGGCATTGCCAGCTTGATGATGCCAGTTTGGCCCCTGGTACTGTCCAACAGGAAAAGTGGCCATGCCTGGGGGCATCTTGGCACAGCTCACCAGACATTGGGCAGTGCCAAGGGGTAGGGCCAGAGAAGAGTTGGGACCTCTAGGGGTGGGGGTCTCTGGAAGGGGGGGGGTGATCAATGGGGGTATGGGATCCTGCTGCCACTCTGCACTCGCTGCTGACAGAGGGGGGGAGGCCAGCAATCAGGGCTGGGTGGGAGGGTGGAGGGGGGAGGATCTGCCTGCCAGGGATGTTGGTGGGTTTCACGGGGGCTTCAGGACAGTGGGGGGGGTGGGGTTGATAAAGCGGAGGGTTGGAGGGGGGATGGGAGATCGGGAGGGGTGGGGATCGATGTGGCTCAGTGGGGTAGGGGTTGGTCTGGGCTGGCCCGGATATGTCCGGGGGCCCAGCAGTCAGGGTCTGAGGGGATCAGAGGGGCAGTGTTGCAGAGTCACGGGACTGTCCAGTGATCTAGCTGGCCAGCGATTAGGAGGCCGGGAGTACAGTATTATTGCGCGTGCACCAACCTTGGCACTGACAGATCAGCCAAACTTCCGGCCTCTTCAGCGAGAGTAGGTCTTGTCCCTGGTTGTTTTGTGAGATGCGCGCTCTTCTGCAATGCACAGAGTGTGGGAGATTCATTTTGAAACTCCAGCTGAAGAAACAATGGGATTTACTCCGGTGTTTACACAAATTCGACACTTCGAATTTTTTTGGGAGAATTCCACCCAATGTTTTTTGGCTATGCACTTACCCTACCTATGACGAGTTGTAAACTCTTCCTGAGAACTTACTATTATGTGAGTGTTTGACGTAGATTCTAGATAGTTGAGGCTGATGCACTGATCCCAATGGCTCTCCTCTAATTACAGATTGTCAACCTGAAAAAGACCCAGTTATCCCCACTCTTTGCTTCCAGATGGTTGTATAATATTTTATCCATGTTAATATGTTCCCCTTACACCATGCACTCTTATTTTGTGTGATTGCTTTTAATGTAGCAACTTATCAAATGTCTTTTGGAAATCCAAGTACACCACATCCACAGGTTCTCCTTTATCTACCTTGTGTGTTATTTCCTCAAAAAAACTGATATGATTTGTCTTTCACAAAACCATGTTGACTTTGCTTGATCCCATTATGATTTTCTAAGTATCCTGACCTAACATTGGCCCAGGTTCAATTCCAGCCTGGGTCACTGTCTGTGTGGAGTTTGCACATTCTTCCCATGTCTGTGTGGGTTTCCTCTGAGTGCTCCGGTTTCCTCCCACACTCCAAAGATGTGCGGGTTACAAAGAACAAAGAACAAAGGGTTAGGTTGATTGGCCATGCTAACTTGACCCTAGTGTGAGGGGGAATACAGGATAAATATGTGGAGTTCGGGGATGGGTTAGGTGGATTGGCCATGCTAAATTGTTCCTTAGTGTCCAAAGATGTGTAGGTTAGGTGGATTACCCATGCTAAATGAGTGGAGTCATGGGAATGGGGCAGAGGGGAGGGCCTGGATAGGAGGCTCTTTTGGAGAGTAGATGCGGGCTCAATGGGCTGAATGGCCTCGTTCTGCATTATAGGGATTCTATGGCTTCTAACAGGGGATCTTTGGGCTTCCAGGTTATGGGTTATGGAGGCCGGTTCTATAGCTATATGGGAAGAATTCAGCTGGCGAGTGGTTCGTCACTGGAATCCTGCATCAGAGCTTGTGGGGGCCCTCTGGAGGCGGATGACTGGAACTGCTCCTTCAGAAGTTACCCATGAAGGAGATGTCACCACAGAGCCACCACTGAACTTACAGTGGGAGAAAAGCATACCCGCTGTCTGCTGTCTCAGAATGGTTCGGCGTTTCTCTGTTTCGGCTCACCAAATGTTTAATCTTAATTGATTCTTTTTTTGAAACTCAGGCGTCATTAAAGGCCGGGAGAGCAGATTGAATGAAGTAGCCCAAATGGTGGAATTATAATTCACACAGTAAGGAAGAAGTCACGTTGCTGTTATTCATGTTGTTCAGTAGAGTCTCATAGGCCTGGACAGGAGGAGGCCATTCAGCCCCTCGAATCTACTTCGTCATTCAAATAGATCACAGGGGAACAGTCTGAACATGCGTGCTAGTGTTTTTATCCATTCAGGAAATAATTTTCCATTTAGAGTTATAGGGCAGGATCTTCCGGCTGCTTTTGCTCCAAGGCCGGAAAATCCCGCTCCAGGTCAACGGATGTTTGAACGCCCCTTGCCACCGCTACCCCCCCCCCCCCCCCCCCCCCCACCCCACCTCACCCGCCCACCCCCACCCCTGCCTCCCCCCCCACACACCTCGATTCCTTGGCAGGATAGGAAAACTCCGGTAGTAGAGTTTTACAGAGCAGAAAGAGGCCCTTCGGCCCATCACGTCTGTGCCAGACGTCAAGTATCTGTCTATTCTAATCCCATTTTCCAAGCACTTGGTCCATAGCTCTGTTTGCAACGGCATTTCAAGTGCTCACCTAAATGCTTCTTAAATGTCATGAGGGTTCCCACTGCTACCAGCCTTCCAGGCAGTGAGTCCCCGACCTCTGGGTGAAAAAGTGTGTCCTCAAACCACCCCTAAATCTCCTGCCCTTCCCGTAAATCTGTGCCCCCCCTGGTTACTGACCCCTCAGGGGAAGAGTTTCTTCCTGTCTACCCTACCCTTCAGAATTCTGTACACCTCAGTCAGGTCTCCCCTCAGCCTTTTGAGGTTGAATGAAGTTTTGTGATTTAACATTATTAATTCAGAAATGCGTTTTTTATTTTGTAACACTCATGTCTACAAGGAAAGTGAGGTGATCACGTTCCCCGCGTAACATCAGTGTTCTAACTGTAACCCATTGGTTCTGAATCATTGGGGGACCAGGTTTAATTTCCTCCCTGTAGGAGCTGCATCAAGTTGTGTGGTCTCTGTGATATATTCTGTCTGTCTCCTCTACAGAGTGTAAGTGGTGGAATGCTAAGAGGAGCTGGGAAGCAGAAACTGGGAGCAATTGGGAATCTAGTTGGATATTACCTAATTGGGCTTCCCATTGGAATCTCACTGATGTTTGCTGCCAAACTTGGTGTAATTGGTGGAAATTAAAATAGCTTTTCCTCTTTACTGCTAATGATCACCTTTGGCTCTAAACAAAGAACAAAGAGCAACACAGCGCGGGAAACAGGCCCTTCGGCCCAACGAGCCCGTACTGCCATTTCAACATTGTGAGTCCCCTCTCAACCCATGACCCTTGTCTATGTTTATGGCACTCCACATTGGAAACCAGATTGAGGGGAGACTAATTTAGGGACAATTTGTTACACCAATCAGCCTAACAGCACATCTTTGGGGTCTGGAGGAAACCAGAGCACCCGGAGAAAACCCACGCAAGCATGGGGAGAATGTGCAAACTCCCACAGACACTGGCCCCAATCCATGTATCTGCACAGCAAACAGTGATAGTCACTGAGCTGTCATGTTGCCCAACATCTGGTCCAGTTTAAGCACACACTAACGACATGAAGCACTAGGCTGAGTGCTGAGAATATCGTTCTATCTCAAGGTCACTGCTGGGAGAGAGTAATCAGGTGAAAGTTCCACCTCTGAGTGTAACATGAGTCTAACCAGCCCTGTGTAATTTTGGGTGCACTGTCTGTCAGTACTCACTCTGTACCATGAGATAGGGGACAACCCATAGAGTGGTATGGTGGCACAGTGATTAGCACTGCTGCCTCACAATGCCAGGGACCTGGGTTCGATTCCCGGCTTGGGTCACGTCTGTGTGGAGTCTGCACATTCTCCCCGTGTCTGCGTGGGTTTCCTCCGGGTGCTCCGGTTTCCTCCCACAGTCTGAAAATCGTGGATAGATTCTAAATTCTCCCTCAGTGTATCCGAACAGTGGCAACTAGGGGATTTTCACAGTAACTTTATTGCAGTGTTAAAGTAAGTCTACTTGTCTCACTAGTAAATAAATCTTTCCCAAGGCCCTCTTCTATCTGTAACCACAGATACTGAAATGTTGGCAAGAGGAGAGTATCACAGTCTAGGCTCTCTTTCTAAACAAATAAAAACTTGGCAAGAAGTAAGAATGATAGAATCTACAGCCCCCGACGCTGACTTTCCCAGACGTACATTTCCAACAGGGATTGGTAGATATTGATCAGGAACAGAGTTGCTGGCTGAAATCTTCAAATCCCAATTCCAATGTTGCTATGCTACCTCGATCAGCCTTCCTCAAATGATGAGGCGGGATTGCTTCAAGATGAACGCAGCGGGGAGGAAGCACTGAAGGTAGAAAAGGCGCAGAATGTATTTTATATTGGAAGGTTTCAATGTCCATCATCAAGAGCTTGTTGGCACCGCCACTAGTTAAACCAGTTGTGGCCCAAAGGGTACACTGCTGGCACACAGGCGACCAAGGAAGTGGTAGAGACACATTCAACCTGGAATATTATGTGCAGTTTTGGTCTCCTTTTCTGAGGAAGGATGTTCTTGCACTCGAGGGAGTGCTGCGAAGGTTTACCAGGCTGATTCCGGGGATGGCAGAACTGATGTATGAGGAGAGATTGACTAGGTTAAGATTTCGCTGGAGTTCAGACAAATAAGATGGGGGGAGATCTCACAGAGACTAACAAAATTCTAACAGGACCAGACAGAGTAGATGCAGGGAGGATGTTCCCGATGGTGGGGTGTCTAGAACCAAGGGTCACAGCCTGAGGATTCAGGGTAGACCATTTAGGACGGAGGTGAGGAGATATTTCTTCATCCAAAGAGTGGTGAGCCTGTGGAATTCATTACCACAGGAAGTAGTTGATGCCAAAACATTGAATTTATTCAAGAGACAGCTGGATATAGCACTTGGGGTGATTGGGATCAAATGTTATGGGTAGAAAGCAGGATTAGGCTATTGAGTTGGATGATTAGCCATGATGGTGATGAATGGTAAGCAGGTTCAAAGGGCTGAATGGCCTCCTCCTGCTCCTATCTTCTCTGTTTCTATGTTTCTATTGTGTGAGCAATCTTGTCAACTGAAGAAAGAGGAGGGTTGCAATCACACAGGACGTGGGATTTTCCAGTCTTCGTGGGGTTTTCCAGCCACACTAGGCCCTCAAGACTGGAAAATCCTGCCTGAGATCAATGGTCCGTGTCCCGTCCAGTACGGTTCCCATGGCAAGCAGGGTGGGGAACTTCCACCCACACTGTACCATTTATGACTTTGAGTCATTTCAGTACCGATGCAGGGCAGAAACCTGATAGGAGGCTTCAAACAAGGAGTTCTGAGGGGATTTGGGAGGTGACTGCATGTTTATAGAGCGGAGAGAAATGGAGCAATAGTCCGCCAGGACAGAGGGAGTCGTGGCTGATATTTTTGAAGAGGGATTGAAGGTGGCATTTTTGGAGGGGGGTACGGGGGGAGGAGAGTAGCTGAGAAGAGAGAACCGTTACGAATAGAAGCCAGTTGATAACTAAATCTTACATCCACACATAATCCTGGGCTTTAGAAATCACCTTGTTGATATCGGAAACAGCCTGTGTCAGCCAATCACACTGTCAAGATACTCTGTCATACCCACCATGCACACACTGGTAAACTATTCCATTATTAAAAAAATCTCTATGTTTTAAATCAAATTATCTGACTGGCAAATGAAGACTGGTATTAAATTGTCCCCTCTTGTTGGGATATGTTCAATTTGACCCACCAGAGGTGCTGTGAGAAGTCTCCACATCTCTCTTCACATCTGCAAAAACCTTAAACAAAGAATGCAGAAACTTTCAGCCTGGGTGGCACAGCGTGACATAGTGGTTATCACTGCTGCCTCACAGCGCCAGGGACCTGGGTTCGATTCCTGCCTTGGGTCACAGAGTGAAGGGCCACCAGACTGATTCCTGGGATGACAGGATTGTGAGATTCCAACAGGCAAGTCAATGAGATAAAATCAGCATTGAGTTCAATAACTTGGGGCGGCAAAGTGGTTAGCACTGTTGCCTCACAGCGCCAGGGAACCAGGTTCGATTCCCGGCTTGGGTCACCGTCTGTGCGGAGGGTACGCGTTCTCCCCGTCTCTGTGTGGGTTTCCTCTGGGTGTTGCGGCTTCCTCCCACAATCTGAAAGACGTGCTGGTTAGGTGCATTGGCCATGCTAAATTCTCCCTCAGCGTACCCGAACAGGAACAGGGGTTGTGTTGGCTAGGGGATTTTCACAGTAATTTCATTGCAGTGTTAATTTGTGACACTAATAAATGAACTTAAACTTTCAACAGTTTCATAGAATCATAGAACCCGACAGTGCAGAAAGAGGCCCTTCGAGTCTACACCAACCATAATCCTACCCCCATATCCCTACACATTTACCCACTAATCCCTCTAACCTACGCATCCCAGGACACTAAGGGGCAATTTTAGCATGGCCAATCAACCTAACCTGTACATCTTTGGACTGCGGGAGGAAACCAGGGCACCCAGAGGAAACCCACGCAGACACAAGGAGAATGTGCAAACTCCACACAGACAATGACCCGAGCTGGGAATTGAACCCAGGTCCCTGGAGCTGTGAAGCAGCAGTGCTAACCACTGTGTTACCGTGCCGCTATCGTTTCCCTTCCATCTTAACCTCCCTTTATTTTATATCCTATACATTGCCTGAATTTACAGGCTGTTTACACCCCCAGGCCACTGCGAGTGAGGGCAGAGAACCTGGTGCTCCGGTTTCCTCCCACACTCCAAAAACAAACCTAATTAACTAAACTAAAGCAGAATATCTGTCATTGTAGCATTACTGCTGGTGGCATCTCGCTGTCCACAAACTGGACATTGCAACAGTGAGAACACTTTGACAAATATTTTAATTGCCGTCTTTCGGAATTAACTAATTTGTGGAAAACACAAAGATCACATGTTAGATTACGCATCAGTGAAGTCTCCGGTTTAATAAATAACGCACAAGCTTCATTGTGTAAAGCAACATTGGTGTGACCGTAGAACCATAGAATATTACAGCACAGATTGATTGTGTTGGAAAAGTTTCACAAATGCTCAGAGCTGAAGCACTTGAGTGGCACTCAGTTTGGGACACCATCCGTTAAGCTGGAAATCTTCTCCAAAGTCGCCACTATATTTTAAGTCAACCAGTTTTATTGGGGCTGAGAAGAGAAGGGTCTGAAATGAACACTTCCTCACACAGCTACAGCCGTGTCCCCATCTCGACCAGTTAGGCGTCTCACGTCATAACCACTTAGGAGAGGTCCCGGAGATCGAGAACTTCCAACCCTGATACGTTGAGGCAGAGGAACCCCAAAGGTCGCAAAAGCTTCCACTGCAGATCGAGGAAAAGGTAGATATCATTTTAAAGTTTACTTATTAGTGTCACAATTGGCTCACATTAACACCGCAGTGAGGTTACTGTGAAAATCCCCTTGTCGCCACACTCCGGCGCCTGTTTGGGGTCACTGAGGAAGAATTTAACACGGCCAAGCCACCTAAACAGCACATCTTTCGGACTGTGGGAGGAAACCGGAGCCACCGGAGGAAACCCACGCAGACACGGGGAGAATGTGCAAACTCCACGCAGACAGTGACCCAAGCCGGGAATCGAACCCAGGTCCCTATTTGGGTACACTGAGAGAGAATTTAACATGGAGAATTTAGAAGAAGGCTATTAAGGAGAGGATGGTGGCGCGGTGGTTAGCACTGCTGCCTCATAGCGCCAGGGACCTGGGTTCAGTTCCTGGCTTGGGTCGCTGCCCGTTTGGAGTTTACATGTGTCTCCCCGAGTTTGCGCGGGTTTCCTCCGAGTGCTCTGGTCTCCTACCACAGTCCAAAGATGTGGTTGATTGGCCATGTTAAATGTCAGTGTCAGGGCATTAGCAGAGTAAATACGTGGGGTAACAGGAATAGAGCCTGGGTGGGATGTTGTCGGTTCAGACTCAATGGGCCAAATGGTCTCCTTCTGCACTGTAGGATCCATCATTCTATTCAGCCCATCAACTCTGCACCGACCCTCCAGCAGAGTCTCCTTACCCATGTCCACCCCTGCTCTGTGCCTGTAACTCCCACATGTTTATCCTGCTAATCCCCCAAAGCTACACATCTTTAGACACTGAGGGAGAATTTAGCATGGCCAATACACCTAACCAACACTTCTTTCGGACTGCGGGGGATGGGGAACTGGAACACCAGGAGGAAACCTGTGCAGACACAGGGAGAATCGAACCCGGGTCCCTGGCGCTGTGAGGCAGCAGGGCTAACCACTGTGCCACTGAGCTGCCCTGCCTCAATGATATTTAGAAGGGTTGTCACTGGGGTATGTTTTTAACTTGCCAACCAGGTTACAGACGGACTGCCAAGCCCCCGGATTTAACCTCCCTTCGTCGTCAATTCAGAAAGCCAGCTTTAAGCTGGTTAAACATTCACGTTCGACGTCATTGTTTGAGGTGAGTGGTTCTTGTAAACCTGGAATTAATGAGAGGCAGAGGCTGGGTGGATAGCCAGAAGTTTTTTCTCAGGGTGTAAGTGCCAATTAGAGGGGGGCACAGGTTCAAGGTGAGGGGGGGAAAGTTTGAGGGAGATGTATGGGGGGGAGGAAGTTTTTCACGTGGAGAGTGGTGAGTGCCTGGAAGGCGCTGCCAGAGGAGGTGGTGGAAGTGGGCACATTGGCAACATTTAAGAGGCATCTGGGTGGGTACATGAATAGGGAGGGAATAGAAGGATATGGACCGAGTGAAGGCAGAAGGTTTCCTTTCTAGTTAGGGTATCATGATTGGCACAGGCTTGGAGTGCCAAAGGGCTTGTTCCTGTGCTGTACTCTTCTTTGTTCTTTGTTAAAGTGCTCAGACTATTAACTCCAATGAGACAGTCTTGTGGGAAATATTAGTCACATGTATGGCAAGAGAGAGAAAGAGGAGTAAATCCATGAGAAAACTACAGAGATATGGCGGTGTGCTGGCACAGTGGTTAGCTATGTTGTCTCACGGCGCCAGGGAACCAGGTTCGATTCCCGGCTTGGGCCACTGACTGTGCGGAGTCTGCATGTTCTCACCGTGCCTGCGTGGGTTTCCTCCGGGTGCCCCGGTTTTCTCCCACACTCCAAAGATGTGTGGGTCAGGTTGATTGGTCATGCTAAATTACCCCTCAGTGACAGGGGGACGAGCAGGGTAAATACACGGGGTGAGAGGGGCTAGGTAGGATTGTGGTCAGTGCAGGCTCGATGGGCCCAATGGCCTCCTTCTGCAATGGAGGGATTCTATGATACTAGAGAGAGGCAAGTATTGAGGAAGGGAATGGTGACAATATATCAGTAGAAGCCAGAACGATTGAGCTAACGAAGGGGGTGATGATTAATGAGGATTTACTGGAAAAGCTTGCAATGCTTAGAGTGAATTGGTTGCCTGCTCCGGATGGCTTGCATCCGAGATTGTGGAAGTGGGTGGAGACATTAGACAGCTATCTTCTTCCATTCTTCCCTATATACCAGGGAAATGCCAGAAGATTGGATGTGGTAAAATTAGCAACTTTATTCCAGGATGAAAAGGCATTCCTTGCAACCACAGCTCACTCAGTTTATGGGTAAGGGTTTAGCAATAATGATCAAGGAAAATAAATCAGGCTGGACTTGGAGAGGTTTGGGTTAATTGGACGGATATATAAAAGGCAGGTCGTGCTTGATGAATCTAACTGAACATTCCGATGAAGGGAATGCAATGGATATGGGCTAGGTGGATTGGAACAGAGCCTTTAGCTGGAGTCTACCACCAGTGGGATTTTCCCATCCTGTGGCGGTGAACGGAGATTTGGCTGCGTGCCAAATTCTCCAACTCGCTGCCACGGGAGCGTGGCATGAATGGCCATAAGATGGCGCCCTTTGACAAAGTAGCACATAAAAGGACACCGAATAAAATGGAGGCTCATGGAACTGGGAAACCAGTATCAGATTGGATTAAAAAAATGACTTAAAGACAGAAAACAGCAAGTTGTGGCAAATGGATGCTTCTAGATTGGAGGATAGTGTTCCCCAAGGGTCAGTGCTAGGGTCACTGTTTTTTTTTGATTTTGTATATATATCTTGGACATTGGGACATTGAGTGAAGTTTCCAAACTTAATGATGATAAACTTGGAGGCAAATTATGTCGACTGCAATGGGACATTGGTTGGTTGGTAGATTGGTCAGACAAAGTGGCGGATGGAATTTCATAGATTCATACAACTGCTACAGAGCAGAAGGGGGCCATTTGGCCCATTGAGACAGCATGGCTATCATCCCACCCGTAACCCCATATATTTACCCTAGCTAATCCCCTGACACTAAGGGGGCAATTTAACCTAACCCGCTTTGAACTGTGGGAGGAAACCGGAACACCCGGAGGAAACCCATGCAGAAATGGGGAGAATGTGCAAACTCCACACAGACAGTGTCCCGAGGCTGGAATCGAACCTGGGTCCCTGGCACTGCGAAGCAGCAGTGCTAACCATGGTGTCACCATGCCATCCTAATCTAATTTAACGCAGAGATGATGCATTTTGGCAGAGGATAGAGGGAGAGGCTATCTGGGCTCAATGGCACAGTTTTCAAGTGCGCCCAGGCACAGAGGGACCTGGGGTTCCACGTCTATGAAAGATGGCACGACATTTGAGAGTGCAGATGGCAAAGCAGATGGAAGCATTTCATTTTGGTTACAAAAGCAGAGAAAACATGCTGAATATTTATAAAGCCAACGCAAGCTTACTACATCCAGTTTGAGGTCACCACTCAACAGGAAGGATGTGACATAATGTGGACAAAAACAAAAGGGTTGTTCCTAATAGCTGATCGAAATGAGAGGGCAAGAGATAAAAGGGGATTTGTGACAGGTCTTTTCTTTAATGATGCAAAACCTGTAGCCCATGAGGGGGCTGCACAGTGGTTAGCACCGCTGCCTCACAGTGCCAGGGACCCAGGTTCAATTCTGACCTTGGGTCACTGTCTGTATGGAGTTTGCACATTCTCCCCGTGTCTGCGTGGGTTTCCTCCGGGTGCTCCGGTTTCCTCCCACACTCCAAAGATGTGCGGGTTAAGTGAACTGGCCATGGTAAAATTCACCCTCAGTGTACCCAAACAGGTGCCAGAGGTTGGCAACTAGGGGATTTTCACAGTAATTCTATTGCAGCCTTAATGTAAGCCTACGTATAACTAATAAATAAATGGTTATGATGAATAATTTCAATAGGACGGACGCCTGAGAGAAATAAACTTGCAGGGTTTTGGGGGGATGGAACTGACTGGATTGCTCTAATGCGAGCTAGCATGGCGTGAATGGCCTCTTCTGTCTTATAATGAGACTGTATAAGATGGTTCACCACCAGGTTCTCAAAGGACTACAATGGATGGCCATTAAATGGCGTCCTTGTCTGACACACCCATATCCTGAGAATGAATAAAACATAATTAAACAGAGCTCACTGGATATGAATCATAGAATCCCTACAGTGCAGAAGGGGGCCATTCGGCTCATCCAATCTGCACCGACAACAATCCTGCCCAGGCCCCATCACGTATTTACCCCCCGCCAATCCCTCTGACCTAGGCACCCTGGGACACTAAGGGTCAATTTAGCACGGCCAATCAACCTAACCCGCACATCATCGTCATAGGATAAGGGGCAGCAAGTTTAAAACAGAGTCGAGGAGGAACTACTTCTCCCAAAGGGTTCTGAATCTGTGGAATTCGTTGCCCCAAAGTGAGGTGGATGCTGGGATAGTGAGTAAATTTGAGGAGGAGTTAGACAGGTTTTTAACTGGTAATGGGTTGAAAGGTTACGTGAACAAGACAGGAAAATGGGGATGAGGGGCGCATCAGTCTCAATCGCGTGGTGGGGCAGACTTGATGGGCCGAATGGCCTAATTCTGCTCCTATATCTTACAAAGCTTTGGAAGATAGGCTACCATCTTTGTTAGTTTTCCTAACTAACTGGGAGGAAACCCACACAGACATGGGGAGAACGTGCAAACTCCACACAGACAGTGAGCCAAGCCAGGAATCAAACCCAGCACCCTGGGCAGCAGTGCTAACCGCTGTGCCACCGCGCTGCCAATGAGGTGATCTCAGTAACTGTACCACAGAAACAAAGATTGGATTGTATCACTGCTGAACCTTAAGCTATGTCAACAGATGAGTACCAATTCTCAGTGTAGTTCACACGCTGCAGGATACACTAAATATCAACCTACCTCAGAATGGACGTCAGTCAACACTGCCGCGTTCATGAATCATTCATTAATGAAACTTTAGAAATTTGACGGTCAGTAGAATTAATGTTTAATTATTTATATTCAGAAATCTTGGAAAAGCATTGAACCCAAAATGTAAGTGATGCAACCCTGCAGGACAGAAAGGACGCTTGTTAAAAATTAGTCTTGACCACAAGAGTCCAGGTGGGGAATTAGATTCAAGGCAGTAACCACATTTGACATAACAGTGACTGGAGGGATTTGATTTGATTTGATTTGTGGATTTGATTTGATTCAACCTGGATAAATGTGTAGTGGTCCATTTTGGCAGGTCCAATGGGATGAAGGAATATAATATCAAGGGTAGGACTCTTAGCAGTGTAGAGGAGCAGAAGGACCTTGGGGTCTGCGTCCATTGGACTCTTAAATTGGTTTTGCAGGTGGAGGATGTGGTCAAGAAGGCGTATGGTGTGCTGGCCTTCATTAATCGAGGAATTGAGTTTAGGAGTCGGGAGGTAACGCTGCAACTTTATAAAACCCTTGTCAGACACCACTTGGAGTACTGTGCGCAGTTCTGGTCGCCTCACTACAGGAAGGATGTGGAAGCTATTGAGAGGGTGCAGAGGAGATTTACAAGGATGTTGCCTGGACTGGGAGGCATGCCTTATGAAGATAGGTTGAGGGAGCTAGGCCTCTTCTCCCTGGAGAGACGAAGGTTGAGAGGTGACCTGATAGAGGTTTATAAAATGTTGAGAGGAATAGATAGGGTGGATTCTCGGAGACTATTTCCCAGGGCTGAAATGGTCACTATGAGAGGACACAGGTTTAAGGTGTTGGGAAGCAAGTACAGAGGAGATGTTAGGGGTAAGTTTTTCACTCAGAGGGTGGTGAGTGAGTGGAATCGGCTGCCGTTGGTGGTGGTAGAGGCAAACTTGCTGGGGTCTTTTAAGAGACTTCTGGATGAGTACATGGGATTTAATGGGATTGAGAGTTATAGATAGCCTGGTAGGTAGGGATATGATCAGCACAACTTGTGGTGCCTGTTTGTGCTGTAGTGTTCTATGTTCTACGTATTAACGTACGTTGAAAAGTGTTGTTTCTTGCATGCTAAACGGGCAAAACATACCGTTCATAGAGAAGGAAAGGAGAGAGTGCAGAATGTAGTGTTACAGCCATGGCTGAGACGTAGAGAAAGGTCAACTTAATACGATGTAGGTCCATTCAAAAGCCTGACAGCAGCAGGGAAGAAGCTGTCCTTGAGTTGGTTGGTGTGTGACCTCAGACTTTTGTTTTTCCCGACGGAAGAAGGTGGAAGAGAGAATGTCCGGGGTGCGTGGGATCCTTAATTATGCTGGCTGCTTTGCCGAGGCAGCGGGAAGTGTCGACAGAGTCAATGGATGGGAGGCTGGTTTGTGTGATGGATTGGGCTACATTCACGACCTTTTGTAGTTTTGTGCAGTCTTGTACAGAGCAGGAGCCCCATACCAAGCTGTGATACAACCTGGAATGAATGCTTTCTAGGGGGCATGTGTAATAGTTGGTGAGAGTCATCGCCGGTATGCCAAATTTCCTTAGCTTCCTGAGAAAGTAGAGGTGTTGGTGGGCTTTCTTAACTATAGTGTCACCATGGGGCGACCAGGACAGGTTGTTGGTGATCTGGACACCTCGAAACCTGAAGCTCTCAACCGATGGGGCTCAGGGAGGAGCTATCCAAACACAGGGAGTAAAATAACTGGCTTATTTTTCCTTTGCGGTGAAGGATGGAGAATTCAACGCAGCTAAGCTCAGACAATGTCGGCTCGACCTCCCAAACCTGCGGGAACCTGTTCCTGAGGAAAATAAGGAGACTGAAACCCACCAATTTCTGGCAGGAAGTCAAACGCATTTCCAGACTGGCCGGGCCATTGGTGAGTTTATACCCACCCGACATTTCACCATGTTCTTCATGCACCGCGGTCTCCGGGGATGCATCTAATTGTCTCCGAAACCCATTAATATCATCTCCTTCACTGAACTCACCAAGGCAGCTCCCATCTCTGCACGCATTCCCTTTTAATTGTTACGTTCATTCAATCGCCTCCATTGAGCATCTTTATAACATTCCCTCCAATGATTTAACTTGCAGAATTCAGTTTGCTGCAACCCATTTTAGAAAATGCCTTTCAGTAACTTTTGCCTGTGACCCTATCCCACAACCTCCCACCCGGAAAATGAAAACCTTCTGCTTGATTTTGTTTCATTAATTCGAAGATAATTACTCCTATTTTGTGCATCCTGATATGGGAATCCTTCAGTAGCGAATAACTTGCCAGGAAGAACTTTGCCGCTTCCCTTCATAATCTTGAAAAAGAAAATACCCAGACTGGAATCGGTTTAAAAATGCTGCTTTCTGAAGCAAAAAAAGACAGTTCTTTTATGATGGCTTCAGTTACAGTAAAACTATAAAAGATTTCTGATGCGAGTCAAACAGCCAATGCAGATTATTTATCTCTTGTTTCCCTTCTACAGTTCTTGACAGAGCTCATGACCTTTCTATTAAGCTTTATCAGCATTGTGTTCTGTGGACACTTAGGGAAAGTCGAATTGGACGCTGTTAGCCTTGCCACATCGGTGAGTTCAGAATGTGCACATTAATTCATCATCATATATCCTATGTAAAATAGTGATGGTGTTGTACTGGAGAATTTCCCGAGTTGTGATAATTAGATTTAACAAAGTTTGCTTTTCTAAAAATCAACGAGCTTTTATTATCAGAAGGCTGCATGCAGCATATGGCCAAATCTTGGACGCAGAGAGCAGTCCGCACTAACTGCTGATTCTATCCTAAGCCCACTACAAGGATCGATTCAATAATTATACATTTTCTTATCAGCTTACACGATGTTAGTAACACAAGCAGTGGTACATTGAACAAAACAAATTCTGTGACTCCCTCATCCCCAACCTTATCTAATGTCTTGTATGTTATCTCACGGTATATGCAGTCAACCGTGTAAAGGCAGACTGAGGCCAAGCATTTGGCCTTCACTGGTTGTAATCATTTCTTTGTTCAGAGTCAGTCAGCTTTACAGGGGTCTGGCACTTTGGAATGGCTTGGCCTGCTGTGCTTACTAAATACTTGACCATTTTTTCCATCAGGCCACTGCTTCATTCGTACACTATCACAATTAGAGTTTAGAAGAATGAGGGGAGATCTCATTGAGACGTATAAGATGATGAATGGGATGGATAGGATAGAGGTGGAGAGACTCTTCCCGCTCAGGAAGGACAGTAGGACTAGGGGGCACAGCCTCAAGATAAGGGGGGGCGGTTTAGAATGGAGTTGAGGAGGAACTTCTTCACTCAAAGGGTGGTGAATCTCTGGAATTCTCTGCCCGTTGAAGTGGTGGAGGCTGCCTCGCTAAATATTTTTAAGACGTGGGTTGATGGGTTTTTGATAAGCGATGGGATTAAGGGTTATGGGGAGAGGGCGGGAATGTGGAACTGAGCCACGACAGATCAGCCTTGATCTTATTGAATGGCGGGGCAGGCTCAAAGGGCTAGATGGCCTACTCCTATTTCTTATGTTCTTATGTTCAATGGAATTACGTTGCTTCACACAGTTTCAAGCTCAGTGCCTTTTATCAGCTGGTGAACAGCTCCTTGTAACAAAGTCTGGGCTTTACCTGCTGCTCTCAATTGAAGGGCAACTAAAGAATAACACCCACCTCAGTGGCTTGAGGCTAAAGAATAGGAACATCAGCTAGGGATTCCAGCTCATCACTACTGTCAATGAACCATCCTGGAAATCCGATGGATGTGGACATTCAGTGGGAATGAAACTCAATGCTCTTCATGGACCGATAATCCTCTGGCTCTCACCCCTGAGGACTGGTCACTTGTGCACGTTATTCATGGATTTCTGCGGCCCACTGGACCATATCAACACCAACAACCTCTGGCATTTATGTAGCAGATTAATAGAGCAAGTGTGCCCAGGACACGTCACAGGAGTCTGGCAACATAAATTGACACCGTGCCAAGAGGATAGGGTGATCTAAAACTTAATCAAAAAGAAAAATGTGAAGGAGTGTCCCTGAAGGAGGGGCCAGAGTCGGAAAGACAAGTGCCGGAATTTTACCGGCACGACCGCCCCTGGAATCGGGGTGGGCGAGTCTCACAGAACGGAATTCTCCGTTGGCCTCAGATGGGATTTTACGAGCTTGGCCTGAGCGAGGTCGTAAAAAAACTGCCAAAGGAGTTTGAGGGTGGGAATTTCTGGAAAAGCAAAGCACAAATTGTGGGGTGAATGAAGGTATACAAGTGGAGGGGGTGCGGCTCTTGAAGGGTTGTTGGATGGAACTAGTCACAGAGATAGGGAAGGGTGAGGCTGGTTAAGAATTTGAACACCAGGATAAGAATTCTAAATTTGAAACATTTCTGTATTGGAAGCTAACATCCTATTTAAACAACGACCATGGATGATGTCTTCTCTCGTTATTTTTATTGTATGTGGCCCCATTACCTTGGAAACACAAGACCATCACATTCTTTTGCATGGCTCCACACACAGAATCATTCACATGGATGGTTTTGTGCTCAGTCTATGTGGGAATGTCCGAGTTTCTATGCAACCATGACATTTAACAGGAGCACTTCATAGAATCATAGAATCCCTACAGTGCAGAAGGAGACCATTTGACCCATCGAGTCTGTACCGACCACAGTCCCACCCAAGCCCCATCCCCACAACTCCATGCATTTACCCTAGCTAGTCCCCCTGACACTAAGGGGCAACTTAGCATGGCCAATCCACCTAACCTGCACATCTTTGGACTGTGAAAGGAAACTGGAGCAACCAAAGGAAACCCACGCAGACACGGGGAGAATGTGCCTTGCCAGCATTGAAGGAGGCATGGTACAAATTGGGATCGGGGCAGGAAATCTGTGTATGAGCTCAGTTCCGGCAGGGTAGAAGATTGGGTGCCGACCAAAGAACCTGAATAGTCAAATCTGGAGTGTTATTGTTCAGGTTGAAAACTCCAAAGTGTTTTACGAAGCTCGTCTGATTCATAAGTTTTGCATTTTGAATTTGGCTAGGATAAGCATGAGATGTTTTACCTTCAGGTGTGGTTCAAGTGACCCACTGGGGAGCTTTTATCAAACAAAGTTTATTTAAGAACATAGTTTTAACATATATGGAGGAAAATTAGCAATAACTTATATTAAAACAAAATGACAACAATGTGTAACTCTTAACAAATATGATCCAATCAAAACCAATACCCAATAAACAAAACCCTTTAAACAGATTTATCACTGCACAGGGTAAAGGTCACATGATGCTGGAATTTAATTCCTTGGGTTAGTGCTGATTTCAAATGATCTTGAAAACTCAGAGCAGTTTGTAGCCACAGCAGTTCCCCAAAACACGGATTGTTTACTGCAGCATGGGCAACAAACTTTCCTTTCTGCTAATTGGTAAAATTTTTAAAGCAAAACAGAGAGAAAGAGATTTCTTTTCCAGCTTGCTTCCAAGACTGCCTCCAACGCTGCAGCCAAAACAAAACTGAAAGCTGAAAAACTTTGGTCACCTGAGCAGCCCACGGGTCTTTTTTCCCTCTTTCCAACAATGGCATCACCCAAGGCTGTGGCCACGATTAAAAAAAAACCTCTTAAAGGTACACTCACATCGCAGGAGAAAACATAGGATCATCAAACATTCTACTGGGAAGGAGAAGAGGAAAGGGAAAGAATGAAGAGCAGAGAGAATCATCATTTATAGATAATCCATGGGTAGGGTTCTCTGCCCCACCCCACCCCCGAATGCTATGGCATTTTGTATGTCTCTTCATCTACCTTATAAGATCATCTGGATTATAAAATCATGCAGGTTATGAAAGCAGGGAAGTCATGTTGTAGTTGTGTAGCATGTTGGTGAGACCCACAACTAGAGTATTGTGTGCAGCTCTGGTCACCACATTATCGGAAGGATGTGACTGCACTGGAAGGGGTGCAGGGGAGATTCACCAGGATGCTGCCTGGGATGGAATGTTTAAGTTATGAAGAGAGGTTGGATAAGCTTGGGTTGTTTTCATTGGAGCAGAGAAGACTGAGGGGGTGACCTGATCGAGGTGTACAACTTTGTGAGGGGCATGGCAGAGTGGATAGGGAGCAGCCGTCCCCCTCTGTCGAAGGGTCAGTCACGAGGGGACCCCAAGTTTAAGGTGAAGGGCAGGGGGGGGGGGTGGTTTGGAGGGGGGGAGTGTGAGGAAAAACTTGTTACCCAGAGGGTGGTGAGGGCCTGGAATGTGCTGCCTGGGAGGGTGGTAGAGGTGGGTCACCTCACATCCTTTGAAAAAGTACCTGGACGAGCACTTGGCACGCGACAACATTCAGGGCTATGGGCCTAGTGCTGGCAGATGGGATTAGGTGGGAGTTCAGGTGCTTCCAATGCGTCGGGACAGACTCAATGGGCCGAAGGGCCTCTTCTGCACTGTGTGATTCTACGATTCATCTGCTCCGTTGCTGGTGGGGGAGGGGGTGGGGGTTCGCCTTCAGCGGGACTGGAAAATCCTGCCGGTGTGAAGGGTCGGCGATCCCACACCATGTTCTGTATTGTTCTGTAACATGTCGCTGACATCCAGGATGGATCTTACTAAATGTTTTCTTTCCTTTATGTCTTGTGCACAGTCAATAATAGTATCGGGGATCTCCATAGGCATTGGGTTGTCATCAGTGTGTGACACACTCATATCTCAGGTAGGTGCAGCTAATTCCAAGCTCTGCAAATGGCTGTGAAGTCCTCCCAAATATTGATTCACTATCTAAGAATTCATGTTTAAAACTCAAACCAAAGGAACTTTATCCTTGATGTGAATTTGAATTATCTCGGATGGGGATGTACCCAGGTCCAAATCCTGGAAGGTCCTCAATTATTTAACCTCAACCAGCGAAAGGCAGCTCCAATTTACTTGAGCAATGGATAGGAGAATGATCCTTGTGTACAGTTCTTAGAATTTAGAATTCCAACAGCACAGAAAGAGGCCATTCAGCCCATCAAGTCTGCACCGACCACAATCCCACCCAGGCCCTACCCCCATATCCCTACTTATTTATCCACTAATCCCGCTAACCTATGCATCTCAGGACATTAATGGCAATTTTAACATGGCCAATCAACCTAACCCGCACGTCTTTGGACTGTGGGAGGAAACCGGAGCACTCGGAGGAAACCCACACAGACACGAGGAGGATGTGCAAACTCCACACAGACAGTGACCCGAGCCAGGAATCGAACCCAGGTCCCTGAAGCTGTGGAGCAACAGTGCTAACCACCGTGCTACCGTGCCATCCAAAAGTCACCCTATTATAGAAAGGATATTATTAAACTAGAAAGAGTGCAGAAAAGATTCACTAGGATGCTACTGGGACTTGATGGTTTGAGTTATAAGGAGAGGTTGGATAGACTGGGACTTGTTTCTCTGGAGCGTAGGAGGCTGAGGGGTGATCTTGTAGAGGCCTATAAAATAATGAGGGCCATAGATCAGCTAGATAGTCAACATCTTTTCCCAAAGGTTGGGAGTCTAAAATTAGAGGGCATAGGTTTAAGGTGAGAGGGGGGAGATACAAAAGGGTCTAGAGGGGCAACTTTTTCACACAGAGTTTGGTGAATGTCTGGAACGAGCTGCCAGAGGTAGTAATTAAGGCAGGTTAAAATTTTGTCTTTAAAATGGGTAAGAAGGGTATAGGGAAATATGGGCCAAACGTGGACAATTGGGACTAGCTTAGTGGTAAGAAAAAGGGCAGCATGGACAAGTTGGGCCGAAGGGCCTGTTTCCATGCTGTAAATGCCTATGACTCTATGCATTGAGAACAGGTGAGGACATAGGAGATTAAATTTCAACTTGGAGGTTATGTACATTGGCTGATAGTAAATTCATTGAAAGCAGATCAAGAGAACACCTTAAACAACATTGAGAAAAGTAAATACCAACCCTTAATTAAATAGGTTCTTGTTATAGAGAAATACAGCACAGAAATAGACCCTTCAGCCCAGCTGATCCATACCAACAATAGTGTCCTCATAGCTAGTTCCAGTTGTCTGCATTTGGCCCATATCCCTCTAATCCTTTCCCATTCACGTATCCAAATGCTTTTTAAATCCTGCTATTGCACCTGTTATAATTCGGGTCAGAAAATTCAGAGTATTATGAAGCCCGTCTGGATCATAGGTTTTGCAATTTGAATTTGGCTCGGGTGAGCACAAAATACTTCACTTCAGGTATGGTTCAAATGATCCACTAGGGAGCTTTTATCAAACAAAATTTATTTAAGAATACAGTCAACATGTATAGAAAGAAAATAAGCAATAACTTTTACCAATTATAAACCATGATATTTTGTAGCCCTTAATGAATACAGGGAATGTCCCAATCAAACTAATCCCATAAACAAAACCCTTTCCACAGGTTTAGCACAGCAAAAACTAATGTTCACGTGATACCGGAACCTAGTCCTTTGGCTGAATGCTGCAGTACGTGTGTGCTTGATGCACACACAGACAAGCTTGGGGTCAGAACAGCTTGCCAGAACACTAGGGAGAGAGTCTGGTCAAGCCATCAACAGCAGTTTTTCCACTCCAGGAAGGCAAGAAGCTTTGCTTTCAGCCAACCAGCAGAATTTCTAAAACCAGAGAGAGACAGAAACGCTTCTTTTCAACTTGATGTTCCTTCTAAAGCTAACACTGCTGCCAGCTCAAAATAGAAAATTAAACCTTAAATTCATTAAGGAAAAGAACTGTCCAAAGCACGTGATTGTCCTCCTAACAATGCATTAGCATGAAATAAGCAACACATGCGCCCAGTGTGCTGGGCCCAGTCTCCCCCACTGGCATCATAAGATTCAATTTCCTAAATAGAGGCAGAATTGCTTTTCCTTATTGGAAAAGATTCTTGACTTACAGAGTTTGCCTGGAGGGAGAAAACAAAATTGATTTTTCTTAACTCCTCCTTACCAATGTAGTAATTCAGACAAAGGCAGTTCCTCATCACCAAGAAACCCTTTATTGGAAATGAAAGGATGAGCTGCCCTCGTGGCTTACAGCAGCAAGTCTATACCCAGGGACCTACAATAATGGTCCAGGCTACAACAACAGGTTTTAGCCTCCCGCTGCTCGTTGACCTGCTGATAGCTCAGTGAGGGATCTTGTACCCCACGAAGCACACGGGGAGATCTATCGACAATCTCCCGTCCCCTTCACTGCCATTGTAACATGACCAATGAGATAGTTGCTGAGGTACAACTGGTTCAGATGCACTTGTGATTTGAACAAACATCAACATGTTCGACGGTGAGCAAGAATATGGAGGAGTGATGGCCTTGCGGTATTATCATTAGACTACTGCGTCCCAGAACTCAGCTAATGTTCTGGGGACCCGGGTTCGAATCCCATCACAGTATGTGGTAGAATTTAAAACCAATAAAAAATATCTGGAGTTGAGAATCTACTGACGACCATGAAGCCATTGTTGGAAAAGCCCATCTTGTTCACTAATAACAAAGAACAAAACAGCCAGGGAAACAGGCCCAACGAGCCCGCGCTGCCATTTTCACATTATGAGTCCCCTCTCCACCCATGACCCTTGTCTATGCAAATGTCCTTTAGGAAAGGAAATCTGCTGCCCTTACCTGGTCTGGCCTAGTTTATTTTTAGTTTTAAAGTTTATTAGTCACAATAGGCTTAAATCAACACTTCCAATGAAGTTATTGTGAAAATCGTCCAGCCAGCACACTCCGGCACCTGTTTGGGTACACTGAGGGAGAATTTCGGCTGGCCAATGCACATCTATGGTTGATTCTCAACTGCCCTCAGGAATGGCTGAGCAAGCCACTCTGTCCAAGGGCAGTTAGGGATGGGTAACAAATGCTGGCCCAGCCAACGTAATTATAAAAAAGATACCCAATAGCTCCATTATGGTGCATGGACTGAGGATGTTGGAAAAAATCTCAGCAGGTCTGGCAGCATCTACAAGGAGAGAAAGCAGAGATTTTCCCTCTCTTCAATTCTGATTAAGGGCCAAAAACATTAGCTCTGCTTTACCTCCTTATAGGAGCTGGAAGACCTGCCGAGGTTCTCCAGCATTCTCAGTTCCTCTTTCAGGCTCCACTGTGTTTTGCTTAGTTCTATCATGGTTTTAGTTAGAGGACAAAAATATTTAATTTTTTGATACAATTGTCATGGCAAAGTCAGAATATGACATAACAGAGAATATTGATCCAATTCATTTTAACATTTATCCTGATCTTTCAGACGTACGGCAGCAAGAACTTGAAGCGAATTGGGGTGATTCTCCAAAGGGGGATTCTCCTTCTGATGATAGCCTGTTTCCCCTGCTGGGCTATCTTCATAAACATCGAGGATATTTTATTGGCTTTCAAACAGTCTCCTGCAGTGGCCAAGTGAGAATCTTATCCAATTTCTATTGCAACCTTATTCCAACTGACAAGCACCCACAGGCAGTTGGATTTACAAAAGGATTTTGCTTCCTTACATGTGTAAACTTGATTTTAAACTAAAGATGTACGTATGTTGCAGCAGATCAGATGTTGGTAAAAACACTAGCGTTTCCAGGGAAGACCATCTCCAAGGTACATACAACACACAACACATATACATACAATCCCTACAGTGCAGAACACCCTCCGACACCTTCTCCACAATCATCCTCTACACCGGTGCCCCACAAGGCTGTATTCTCAGCCCCCTACTGTACTCCTTATATACCTGTAACTGTGTGGCCAAATTCCCCCCCAACTCGATTTTCAAGTTTGCTGACAAACGCCGCTATGGTGGGTAGAATCTCAAACAATGACGGGACAGAGTACAGGAATGAGATAGGATATCTGGTGAACTGGTACGGCAACAATAATCTCTCCCCCAGTGTCAAGAAAATGATGGAGATTGTCATCGACTTCAGGAAGTGTAGAGGAGAACATGCCCCTGTCTATATCAACGGGGACAAAGTAGAAAGGGTCGAGAGCTTCAAGTTTTTAGGTGACCAGATCACCAACAAACTGTCCTGGTCCCCCCATGCCGACACTATAGTCAAGAAAGCCCACCAAAGCCTCTACTTTCTCAGAAGACTAAGGAAATTTGGCATATCAGCTACGACTCTCACCAACTTTTACAGATGCACCATAGAAAACATTCTTTCTGGTTGTATCACAGCTTGGTATGGGCTCCTGCTCTGCCCAAGACCGCAAGGAACTACAAACAGTTGTGAATATAGCCCAATCCATCACGCAAACCAACCTCCCATCCACTGACTTCATCTACACTTCCCACTGCCTCGGCAAAGCAGCCAACATAATTAAGGACTCCACGCACCCCTGACATTCTTTCTTCCATCTTTTTCAGTCAGGAGAAAGATACAAAGGTCTGAGATCACTTACCAGCCAACTCAAGAACAGCTTCTTCCCTGCTGCCGTCAGACTTTTGAATGGACCTAACTTGCCTTAAGTTGATCTTTCTCTACACCCTAGCTATGACTGTAACACTACATTCTACACTCTCGTTTCCTTCTCTATGAACAGTATTTTTCACTGTATGTTAATACATGTGACAATAATAAATCAAAGCCATTTGGCCCATTGAGTCCATACCGAACACAATCCCGTAACCCCACATATGTACACTGCTAACCCCCTGGACACTAAGGGGCAATTTAGCATGGCCAATCAACGTAACCCATGCATATTTGGAGTGTGGGAGGAAACCGGAGCACCCAGAGGAAACCCACGCAGACACAGGGAGAATGTGCAAACTCCGCACAAACAGTGACTCTGGCTGGGAATTGAACCCAGGTCCCTGGTGCTGTGAGGCAGCAGTGCCACCCCGACACCCCTTGAAACATACGGTACAACATTTTGCTTTTGACATTTTAGCTCCCAGAGAAGCTGTGACTCCACTGTGCCCCAATCACCTGCCTTCAGTGCTGTGGTGTTGTATGTTTTTACTCCACTAATGCTGCATGCTTCACTCTCTCAGTTTGAGTTTATTTTTCATTGCAGATGTTTCCCCACTGCTACCAACATCTTCTTTCTTTCTCGCAGGTTAACACAACTCTATGTGACAATATTCATTCCTGGTCTTCCCGTGAGTAACTTATTATCTGTGGCAAGCACAGATGCAGATGGGTCATTAGACAAAGAAAGTCAGTCATTGCCTGAAATGCAGACAGGTCAAATGTGTCCAGTCAGTGAATCCACCTTTAATTAACGGTATCAAACCCATCTAGGCTTCTCTGGAATTCTCTGCCCGTTGAGGTGGTGGAGGCTACCTCGCTAAATATATTTAAGTCACGGGTAGATAGGTTTTTGATAGACAAGGGGATTAAGGGTTATGGGGAGAAAGCAGGAAAGTGGAACTGATCCACTTCAGATCTGCCATGATCTTATTGAATGGCGGGGCAGGCTCGAAGGGCTAGATGGCCTACTCCTGCTCCTATTTCTTATGTTCTTAGCCAATCTTATCAGGATGGTCTCCATAGCTGAATTTAACTGGGAGCCCTAATGACTTGGTACCACTTGATAGTTAACAGAAGAAGCCTTGAACGATTAAAAGACAGGTGCGATTAGAGATCTAATACCTCATCCATGTCACAGTTCTCCATATGTGGCACATTGCTCCCTCACAGTGCCAGGGACCTGGGTTCAATTCTGGCCTTGGGTGACTGTCTGTGTGGAGTCTGCCCATTCTCCCCGTCTCTACGTGGGTTTCCTCCGGGTGCTCCGGTTTCCTCCCACAGTCCAAAAGTGTGCGGGTTAGATTGCTTGACCATGCTAAATTGCCCCTTAGTGTCAGGGAATTAGTAGGGTAAATATGAAGGGTTACAAGGATAGGGCCTGGGGAGGATTGTTGTCATTGCAGGCTCAGTGAGACTCAATGGTCTTCTGCACTGTACATATTCTATGATTCTATAAATTGCTCCTAACTGTCTCAAGATGTGTAGGCTAGTGGCGTTGTGCAAGGTTACAGGGTTAGGGCCTGGATAAGACTCCTTTTTGGTGAGTCAGTGCAGACTTGATGGGCTGAATGGCCTCCTCCTGTGCTGCAGAGATTCTATGATTCGATGATATGTGAGCTGTTACGATCCCCAGTGAGGCTAACAACATTAAAATAAATGAAACCCCTTAAAGATTTCACTTTTTAAATCTTTTACAGTCAAACCCAAAAGTGTATAAATTAAGTAAGCATTAGCAGACAAATGGTATGTCAATGGAAACAATGAATTTCACTTTGAACGCACAATACAACGAACTGTCTCAGTATCACTCCCAGCACATATGTGTCACCATGCACTGTCTCAAATCCCATTCAACACTGGGTAGGATTTCCATCCTTCCCCACAGCGGGATCCTCTGATCCCATCAAAGTCAACCTCTTGACAGCACTTCCCCAGGCACCAGGGAGGGCGAGCCATGCTAAAGCCCGTAGACTTTGATGGGACTGGAAGATCTACATTGCAAATACAACACCCTGCACTATTCTGTCCAGTCTATAACTTCCACATGCAAATCCAAACCAGCCAAGACAGAATAGTGCAGGGTGTTGTATTGGCAATGCCATTGCGTCTGTCATTGTCTCAACCGGAGATGAGGGGGTTGGCCTATGAAGAGAGACTAAATAGACTGGGTCTGTACTCGTTGGAGTTTAGAAGGGTGAGGGGGAATCTTATAGAGACGTATAAAATAGTGAAGGGGATGGATAGGGTAGAGGTAGAGAGATTCTTCCCGCTTAGAAAGGGCAGCAGGACTAGAGGGCACAGCCTCAAGATAAGGGGGGGGCAGTTTAGATTGGAGTTGAGGAGGAACTTCTTTACTCAAAGGGTGGTGAATCTCTGGAATTCTCTGCCCGTTGAAGTGGTGGAGGCTACCTCGCTAAATATATTTAAGTCACGGGTAGATAGGTTTCTGATGGACAGGGGAATTAAGGGTTATGGGGAGAAAGCGGGAATGTGGAACTGATCCACTTCAGATCAGCCATGATCTTATTGAATGGCGGGACAGGCTCGAAGGGCTAGATGGCCTACTCCTGCTCCTATTTCTTATGTCTATAAAAAAATTGGTTTGCCCAGTGTAGCTGAATCTTCATTCTCCTGCCTTTTCCCCATAACCCTTGATCCCCTTATTGATCAAGAATCTAGCTATCTCTGTCTTAAAGACACTCAATGACCCGATCTCCACAGCCTTCTGTGGCAAAGACTTCCACAGATTCACCACCCTCTGGCTGTAGAAACTCCTCCTCATCTGCTTTAAAGAAGTGTCCCTTCACTCTGTGCCATCGAGTTCTACTCTCTCCCACTAACGGGAATGTCTTCTCCACGTCCACTCCGCCTAGGCCTCTCAATGTTCTGTAAGTTTCAATTAGATCCCCTTTCATCCTTCTAAACTCCATTGAGTATAGAGCCAGACTCTTCGACCGCTTCTCATATCCTTGTGACGTGCACAGAGTGAGAGTAAAAAGAAGTGTTAGCATGCTCATGAAGAGCATCACTGGTTAATCTATCCCTGCCACATCCAATGTTCACACACACCCAACTTCCATCATAAATAACAAGCCATCACATTTGGTTCATATCTGAACCTCCATGATCCTGGATTGCTGACGTCTGTAACAGGGTCACAGATAAAGGGCAGGAATTCTTGCCCGACTATCAATGGGGTTTCACATTGTCTACAACCCGACCATTAAAATTCCAGTGGCGGGCGGGATGGGAGAATTCCAGCTGTTATCTCTGCCATACCCTCAGCTCTCTGAGTTGACTTCATAACAAATAGCTTGGCACACATATTAGTGAGCTCCTTGACATCCTCCAATCTAGAAAGAGAGACATGCATTTACGTGGACCTTATAGTTATGCCCCCTAGTAACAGCTACATCCACCCGAGGAAATAGTCTCTGCACATCCGCTCTATCTATCCCCCTCATCATCTACTAAAGGCAACCTCGACTAAGCTGCCTCTCATCCTCCTCCGCTCTAAAGGGAAAATCCCCAACTCCCTCAACCTTTACTCATAAGACCTACCCTCCAAACCAGGCAGCATCCTGGTAAATTTCCTCTGCTGTCTGTCATATGAGAATCATTGAATCCCTACAGGGTAAAATAAAGCCATTTGGCCCATTGAGTCTGAACTGACCACATCCCACTCAGATCTCAGAACATCCAAAACAGTTGATGGAGACTGAAGTACTTATGAAATGCAGTTCCTCTTTTAAAATGTGGGAAATGCAGCCGGCAATATGTACTCAGCAAGCTCTCACAATGAGTAATGTGATAAATGACCAGATTATCTGGATTTTCTTTTAACGATATTGACCAAGGAATAAATGTTGGCCAGAACACCAGGGAGGACTTGTCAAATCTGTGCCATGGGATCTTTTGAAACCAGCTGAGCAGCATAAGGGACCTCGACATTGGCACATCAGACAGTGCAGCACTCCCTTGATCCTGCACGTGGACAGGTTTTAGGATTGGGACTCAGAAATAACTAGCTATCAACTGGCAAAGTTATGCAACTTTTACTTTTCGAGTTCTAAGCGATAGCCTAGTGGTATTATCATTAGAATATTAATCCAGAAACTCCCCTAATGTTCTGGGGACCCGGGTTCGAATCCCGTCACGGCAGATGGTGGAATTTGAATTCAATAAAAAAAAGTATCTGGAATTAAGAATCTACCGATGACCATGAAATAATTGTCGAAAACCCATCTGGGTCATTAATGTCCTTTAGGGGAGCAAATCTGCTGTCCTTACCAGGTCTGGTCTACATGTGACTCCAGAGCCACAGCAATGTGGTTAACTCTCAACCGCCCTCTGAAATGGCCTAGAAAGCCACTCAGTTCAAGGGCAACTTGGGATGGGCAACAAACACTGGCCAGCTAGCGATGTACATGTCCGCGAATGAATAAAACAAAAGCAGCAATAGATTGAGCTGTACAGAACCTGGACAAGTCAGCTACCCACCCATTGACCAAAACCCCCAACAAAACCTAGCTCAGATTTTTAAAGGAAGTATGTGTACATCTCTTTACTATTGTAGTGCAGATTGGTACACGGTCTGCTGCTAACTATTTTCAATATTCTTTCTTAGGCAGCATTCCTTTATGCGTTAGAGGTCAGATACCTTCTGAATCAGGTAAAGTCACTGAAGCTTGGAGTGTGCATTAAGTCACTTTTATTGTTATTGCACTGAGCTATAATTTGGATGTCTTTGCTTTTATTTACTTTCTACGCAGCTAAATATAGCACTTGGGGCAAATAGGATCAAAGATTCTGGGGAGAAAGCAGGATCAGGCTATTGAGTTGGACAATCAGCCATGATCGCGATGAATGGCGGAGAAGGCTCGAAGGGCCCAATGGCCTCCTCCTGCTCCTATCTTCTATGTTTCACTATTTCTGTTTTCCTAATTTTGATGGTTAATTGTAATTGGGCAGATGATTCAAGCTGTTTCAGAAGATAGCTTGGAAAAGTCGCTACAATTACAGAGAATTTATAATGTAGAAACTGGCCCGATATGTCGAGCTTGCACTCAACACAAGCCTTTTCCTGACCTTCTCCATGTAAACTGATTCACATTTCCTTCTATTCCTCTCACATTCCCCCATCCCCATTGTTCAATCTAGTTTTCCCTTCCGTGCTATTCACCCTGTGACAAAAATTGAAACTACATTCTCAGCCCTAAGGTATCAAGTGGAGTTCATTTCTGAAACACTCCTCTAAGGCCAGCATTCCTTCACTACATTTAGATTTATTTACATAGGGAGCAACACTCAGACAGGTCCTTCCTCATACAGAAGATAAACTCGGAGTTCCAGTAGCCCTGACACTTCACATTATGTATACATGCATGGCTCCCTGATTGGACAAGCCAATACTGCCTTCATTTGTGAGTTTGTATCCTGAGATGTCAACATTAAGAGCCTCTATAAAGTCATTGCCATTTCCACATTCCCTATCTGGACAGTAATCCGGTGGAGTTGATTGTCAATGTAGAGCCCACCCAAATCCCGTGTCATAAAATCAAAGGGATGAAATCAAATGGCTTCTATGTTGGGCAGGAGGTAGTCACCGAGATGGTGATGTGAAAATGATATCCTATTTGTCCATTAAATCTGGATGCTAACTCCCATCTTGGCTAAAGTCAGTTCCCTGTTACCTGGTTACCTTAAATGCTCATTGCAGGGATCAAAGTGGATGATCCCACTAAATCATTGACGAACTGGATAAACACATGATCCCATGTCTAGATACATCCTTATAATGTCTATATAATGAATACTCCTGTTTATTAATGTTACAATATGTGTTCTTGCATTAGAAACTTACTGATGTGATTTTCGCTAATTATGGGGTTCCCAGGCCTTTGGCTCTGAACTGTATGCCTTTACCATCATGCTTTGCAGTAACCTGCTTTCAGCTAAAGTGAACAATGATTCATACGATACTCTAAAATATCAGTTTACATGTTTCAAAATCATAATTACTTGTTTCATTCTCTTACTGCATTCACATAGCTTATTAACTTGTTTCAAGGGTCATTTAACATTTTACAGGTAGTCTTGTGAGTGCCTTAATGTACTTTGTTTAAAAACCTTATTAATTGGTTAGAAATTTCCCACGTTAGTGTCTTGTTATTTTTATCAGTCTCCAGCTGAATTCTAGGAGGCAGTATCTTGGTGTTAGTATTTTGACTCTCGATTTCCCCCAGTGGGGTGATGTCTGACCTTCCAGGATGTGAGCAGTTTTGGCTGCAATGTCCCAACCATGTTGTGGATTTTAAACTAAAAGAAAAGATGTGGTTTGCACATGTTGATTCAAAGTAGCACACAACAGGTTTATTGAAAGAGATGTTGCCTGTACAGAGTACAAACTGAAATTAAAAGCAGGAACCTCTGAGGCACCCATATGCCAACACCATCAAATCACATGAACCTGTTCTTAAAGCAATTGTACAACTTCTTAAATCTATAACCCTGTCAGAGCTATATTTTTGCTCATGCTTAGCCTACTTGAAACACTGTGGTCCTTGCAGTGCTGCTGCTGTCTTGATGGTGTTGGATAGGAAATTTCAGGCATTGACCCAGGACAATGAAGACCAGCTACTCCTGTCCAACTGGGGATGTTGTGGCACAGGAGGGAACCTACACAGGATGGAACTCCCATGATGTATTTGATCAGATGTTATTATCACCATAGGAGATGTTAATTGCTGAAAAGGCCAAATCCCAATGGGAAACTTGCCTCAGAGGCCATAGCCCTCTTTTTTGTAAGCTGCAAATGAGAAGAAATCTACTGATCACAGCAGTGTAAAACACCAGAAACATTCTGGACAAAGAGAACAAAGAACAATACAGCACAGGAAACAGGCCCTTCAGCCCTCCAACCCTGCACCGCTCATGCTTCCGACTAGACTGTTCATTTGTATCCCTCCATTCCCAGTCCATTCATGTGGCTATCCGGATAAGTCTTAAATGATCCCAGCATGCCCACCTCTACCACCTTGCTTGGCAGTGCATTCCAGGCACCCACCACCCTCTGTGTAAAATACATCCCTCTGACATCTGTGTTGAACCTCACCCCCTTCACCTTTGACCCCTTGTGTTCATCACCTCCGACCTGGGAAAAAGTTTCCCACTGTTCACCCTATCTATGCCCTTCTATACACCTCTATCTTTCCAGGGAGAACAACCCAAGTTTACCCAATCTTTGTTTAGATTTTTAAAATTCAAAGGTTTATTAACAAGAAGAAAATAAGATTTAAGCATACAAGATTATAGTTACAACCATCTTATAAAACACCCTCTGCCAAAAAAATAGAATCTACTTGTTCAGACCCAGTTAAACACCTTCCAGACAACACTCCCTTTCAGATGCTAAACTATAAAAATCCAGTAGTCTTGCCCAAGGCAAAACTGCTTGTGACTGTAGTAAAGGTGTACCACAAATTCACTTCCACTCTGCTGTGGAAAGATGTGTCGGTTAGATTGATTGGCCATTGTGAATGTACGGGTTTATGGGGATTGGGTGGGCAATCACTGGGTAAGGTACTCGGTAAGAGAGTATTGGTGCAGACTCAATGGGCCGAATGGCCTCCTCCTGCATGTAAGAATTCTATGATTCTATGAATTGAGGGGAAAAGATTCCTCTTCGAAAGGAGGCACATTACAGCCCACACATAAACACTGGGGGAACAGTTGTACTCTATTCTGGCACCATCATTGGTTTATTGAAGGGTGATTCCAAGAATGACTTTATTGTTTTGTTCCCAGGGGATCATCATGCCTCAGATTCTCACCGGTTTCATCGCCAACATCCTCAATGCTGTCATCAATTATCTCTTGCTCTACGTGTTGAACTTGGGAGTGCCGTAAGTAAGAAACTGATTTAATTTTTAGGAGAAACTGAGAAATGAATCTTTGCCTGAACGATGATCCAGACTTTATTTGAAGCTGCTTTTAATCTGCAAACTTGTTTCCCAGGGGCTCAGCTGTTGCCAATGTTGTCTCTCAGTACTGTCAAGCTACCCTCCTGTTTGGATATATCCAATGGAAAAAGCTGCATGTTAACACCTGGGCAGGTAGGTTTCATTTACACTCTGGGCAATGATGTGAAGTGGACAATGTAGGAGGGAATGAGTAATCTGAGTCTCTGAGCCCCAGTAAAACTTCAACAAAAATGGCTTTATTCAACACGCTTGAGGGAGAGCAGAACTCATGGCTGTAACTACAGCTTGCCTCCGAGCTACTCTACTGAACACTGGTTCTTACAGATTCTTATACCCCCTTTTCTTACATTACAGAGTGTTACATTTACATCAGGACATCATATTGTTACTTTGAATTGGTTACAGTTCTGTTTTTGATTAAATTATACAGTTCCATTGTCTTGTGTGCTTTAGCTTTAATCATTTTCTGGCCATCTGCTGTCTACCTGTTTTCAGTATCAAAGTGTTGTGTTTGTCAAACTGATTTCTATGGGGTGTTAATTGTCCCATCTCCTGGATATTTGATTAAGTTTTCAGAGGCATAATGGCTCTTGTAGACTTTTTGGAGTCTTGATAAGTGATATCAATTTTCATGTGGTTGATGTAACCTTGGAGCAATCCCATCTGGGATTTGACTGTTTCAATGCCACCTGAGATGTAACTATTTGTATTTTGTCCTGTCTGCACTTCATCCTAGTCCCCTTTCCAATGAAATAGATGGGAAGAAAAACTGGGCAGAATGTTTTCTGATTCAATCTCCTCTCTGTGTAAAACACCCAGTTGTTTCTGAAGGTCCTCCTTCACTCTGTTCCCCCCTCTCCGTTTTTCTGGTCTATGCTATGCCACATCGTCTGACTCTCGTGCAATTGGCCATAGTCAAAGTGTATCTAGACAGTCAACAGGTTGTGACCACAGGCAAGGTAAATGTGCCCTCACGTAACCCAACCTACGCAACTCTGCTAGGATTTTTCACAGGGCATTTCCTCTCAGTATAACTTTGCACAAATTGCAGAATCACCTTGAACATTATTTTGGTTTGATTTGATTTGATTTATTATTGTCACATGTAGTGGGATACAGTGAAAAGTACTGTTTCTTTCGCGCTACACAGCAAGAGAAAACCATTCATAGAGAAGGAAAGGATAGAGTGCAGAATGTGGTGTTACTGTGATAGCTAGAATGTAGAGAAAGATCAACTTAGTGCAAGGTAGGTCCATTCAAAAGTCTGATGGCAACAGGGAAGAAGCTGTTCTTGAGTCGATTGGTACCTGACCTCAGACTTTTGTATCTTTTTCCTATGGAAGAAGGTGGAAGAGAGAAGGGGGGGCCTTGATTATGCTAGCTGTTTTTCCAAGGCAGCGGGAAGTGTAGACAGAGTCAATGGAGGTAAAATGGTTCTTGTTAAAAGGAACAGTTTGAAAGATGGAACCAGCTCGATGATACGAATATTTATCTGCCAGTCTCACTTTCATGTTTCTCCTTACATGTTTCCCAGACACGTTCTATACCGTGTTAGTAACTCCAATGTTTTCTTTGTGTAGGATGGTCCACCGAGTGCCTGCAGGAGTGGGGCCACTTTATCCGGCTGGCAATTCCTAGCATGTTAATGATGTGTATCGAATGGTGGTCGTTTCACATTGGAACGTTCCTCGTAGGTAAATAAACTTCCTCTCTGCTGAGAAAAACGCAGATTCCACTGTGTACGTAGCATGGAATCATTGTGGAAATGTTACTGAACCAGTAGGGCGACACGGTAGCCCAGTGGTTAGCACTGCTGCCTCACAGCACCAGGGACCTGGCTTCCATTCCCAGTTTGGGTCTCCGTCTGTGTGGAGTTTGCACATTCTCCCCATGTCTGTGCAGGTTTCCTCCGGGTGCTCCGGTTTCCTCCCACAACCAAAGAGTGTGGTTTAGGTGGATTGGCCATGCTAAATTGACCCTTAGCTTCAGGGGGACTAGCAGGGTAAATGCATGGTGTTACATAGGGATAGGGTCTGGATGGGTTTGTGGTTGGTGCAGACTCGATGGGCTGAATGGTCTCCTTCTGCACTGCAGGATTCTAAGCCAGAGACTCACGCTAATTTAAAAAAACCTCTCATTTATTGGGTGTGAGTATCATTGGCTGGGCTGGCATTTATTGTCTGTCCCTCACTGCCCTTCATTTCATGGGGTATTTAAGAGTCAACCACATTGCTGCGTGCAGGAGGGAAACAAAATTAACCAAGCCTTGGAGAGCATGTCGAACTTCAAGAAAAGTTTTTATTCCACGCACAAGGCAGAGATGAATCCCGGTCTGAAATCTTAGGGTGCCTGCCAGTTCGCTCTGCCCATCGTAGATTCATACAGGTTATTATACTTTATCGAGTTGCAAAGATTTACACTAGTGTATTAATTCCTCAAGTTGGATACGAGATGGCTTTTCTCATCTCATTATGCAAACTACATGTTTCAATATATTTCTGTTAATTATTTCTCTGGACAGTTCCGTTTACCCAATTATAATGTCAAAGAGTTGTATTTGCCCAATCGATTTACAATGATGTGTTAATTGCACCCCCCCACCCACCACTAACCCTCCCCCCATCCCCTGCCCCCTGCCCCTGCCAGGTCATCATGTTTTACAGAAGACTATGACCTCCCTAGACAGTATGGAGCCTGGCTGTCTTTATGGTTCTCCCATTGTTGTGCTAATTTGGAAAGATCCCACCGAGTATGCACCAACAACAATCCCACCCAGGCCCTATCCCCGTAACCCCATGTAATTACCTTGCTAACACCCACTAGGGTTAATTTCTGCAGTAGGGAAAATGCTTGAACCTATCACCAAGGAAGAAAGAGCGAGACATCTGGATATAAATTGTCCCATTGGAAAGACGCAGCATGGGTTCATGAAGGGAAGGTCATGTTTGACTAATTTGGTGGAATTCTTTGGGAACGTTACATGTGCAGTAGACAATGGGGAACCTGTGGATGTGGTGCATCTGGATTTCCAGAAGGCATTTGACAAAGTGCCGCACCAAAGGCTGCTGCATAAGATAAAGGTGCACGGTGTTACAGGTAATGTATTAGCATGGACAGAGGATTGGTTAACTAACAGAAAGCAAAGAGTGGGGGTAAATTGGTGTTTTTCTGGTTGGCAATCAGTGATTAGTGGTGTGCCTCAGGGATCAGTGTTGGGACCGCAATTGTTTACGATTTACATAGATGATTTGGAGTTGGGAACCAAGTGTAGTGTGTCAAAATTTGCAGATGACACTAAGATGAGTGGCAGAGTAATGTGTGCAGAGGACGCTGAAAGTCTCCAAAGGGATATAGATAGTCTAAGTGAGTGGGCGAGGATCTGATAGATGGAGTACAATGTTGGTAAATGTGAGGTCATCCATTTTGGTAGGAATAAAAGCAAAATGGACTATTATTTAAATGGTAAAAAATTGCAGCATGCTGCTGTGCAGAGGGACCTGGGTGTCCTGGTGTAGGAATCTCAAGGAGTTGGTTTGCAAGTGCAGCAGGTCATTAAGAAGGCAAATGGAAGTTTGTCCTTCATTGCTAGAGGGATGGAGTTTAAAAACAGTAAGGCTATGTTGCAGCCGAATAAGGTGCTGGTGAGGCCACACCTGGAGTGCTTGAGAAAGGATATACTGGCACTGGAGGGGGTGCAGAGGAGATTCACTCAGTTGATTCCGGAGTTGAGAGGGTTGGCTTATGAGGAGAGACTGAATAGACTGGGGCTACACTCGTTGGAATTCAGAAGAATGAGGAGAGATCTTATAGAAACATATAAGATTATGAAGGGAATAGATAAGATAGAAGCAGAGAGGGTGTTTCCACTGGCAGGTGAAACTAGAACTAGAGGCATAGCCTCAGAATAAGGGGGATCAGATTTAGGACTGAGTTGAAGAGGAACTTCTTCACACAAAGAGTTGTGAATCTGTGGAATTCCCTGCCCAGTGAAGCAGTTGAGGCTCCCTCATTGAATGTTTTTAAGGCAAGGATAGATATATTTTTGAACAGTAAAGGAATTAAGGGTTATGGTGAACGGGCGGGTAAGTGGAGCTGAGTCCACAAAAAGATCAGCCGTGATCTTATTGAATGGCGGAGCAGGCTCGAGGGGCCAGATGGCCTACTCCTGCTCCTAGTTCTTATGTTAATTTAGCATGGCTAATCCACCTAATTCACACATTTTGGACTGTGGGAGGAAACCGGAGCACCCGGAGGAAACCCACGCAGACAGGGGAAAAAAATGCAAACTCCAGACAGATAGTGACCCAAGACCATAATTGAACCTGTGTCTCTGGCTCTATGAGACAGTAGTGCTAACCACCGTGTCACTGTGCCGTAAGGTAGGAGACACAATAAAAGTCTTGTGGATCATTGGTCTAAAGTTGGCCTACTTTGAAAACCTTATTTGATAATACAAAAGCCTCTGAGTTAACATAAGATGGAACTCTGGAATCACCCAGCGAAGAGTCTGTGTATTAGTCCGGGATAAATGACACTGAGAGTCGCGTTCAGTCCTATTCCTCTCCAAAGCACGGGATTAAAAAGGGAAGGATGTGAACTTTCGCAAATGTTGGGAAACATTGTACTTTGTGCCGTTTTCTATTTCCAATTCTGTATTTTTGTTGGCCACAGGGGGGAAAGGTGGGGAGTCACTGGCAGAACAGGGGAGGGAGAGGAGCGTGGCTGCTGTGAAAGGGTTTGCAAATCAAGCCACAGGAACTGTTAGCCTGACTGGCATTTCCGAAAAGTATCCTATCTCTTTATGCATTCGCACTCATTAGTGCAAATCTTCAATTCAATTATTAGGAGGCTTTTGTATAGAAGGAACTGCACTTCCTTCCGTAGAGAATGAACTAATCATTTGTTAAGAGGCATGGTTATGTTACAAGGTACATACAACATGGGAGAGTCATGGCTGAATGAAAATTAAAAGCAAATTTTCACACACCATGAACTTATGAATTTTGCCCTTGCTCTTTGTGAATGTTAAAGAGCTGGCACAGATACAATGGGGCAAGTGGCCTGTTCCCTGTTGTAAACATCAATGATTCAATGTTGTCTCAGTCCATGGACATGTTCCTGCTCGGGAGCACGTCCTAGACTCTGCCGAACATTTATATATGGGCAGCACGGTGGCACAGTGGCTAGCGCTACTACCTCCCAGCGCCTAGAATTCAGGTTCAATTCCCAGCTTGGGTCGCTGTCTGTGCGGAGTCTGCACATTCTCCCCGTGTCTGTGTGGGTTTGCTATGGTTTTTCGTCCCACAGTCCAAAAGACGCGCTGATAAGGTGCACTGGCCATGCTAAATTCTCCCTCAGTGTACCCGAACAGGTGCCAGAGTGTGGCGACTGGGGGATTTTCACAGTAGCTTCATTGCAGTGTTAATGTAAGCCTCTTTGGGACACTAATAAATAAATTACACAAATTATCTTTGACAGCATGTGGCACCCGGGTGTGAAGGTTAATTCTGTAATTTGCTGAGTTGTCGATCCCACACGGGCTGCCCTGGGGAGCAGCAACTTGGAGGTCCAACATTGCCCCCTGCGGGGGTGGGGAAATTGGAGGGAAATCCAGTTTCAAATCATCCTGGAAGTGACTTCACTTGGCCGAAAGCTGGAACCCTGACACCTCCCCACCCTCTCGGGTGCAGGTTCTAAGGGTGAGGTGGCAATGATAAAGGGTGGATAATTAGAGGTTGGTGTGCATGTTGGCAGCACAGTGGTTAGCACTGCTGCCTCACAGCACTAGGGAGCCAGGTTCGAATCCAGCCTTGGTTCACTGTCTAAGACAGCACATTCTCCCCGTGTCTGAGTGGGTTTCCTTTGGGTGCTGGGGTTTCCTCCAAATATGTGCAGGTTAGGTAATTTGACCATGTAAATTTCCCCTTAGTCTCTCAAGATATATAGGTTGTTGATCCACCAAGAAGAAACTCTTCAATTGTAGGCAATAAAATAAAACAAGACTTACTCCATCTTATAAATCAAAGAAAAAAGGTTTAATAAAGAAACTTCATTACTCCAACACTTGAGGCCTCACCCTGGGCAATTCCAAGCTCCCCCAAACCCCAGCAGCTTCTTACTGATAGCGAGTTAGCTGGTCAGCAGGCCACCACATCATTTTGTCATTGGTTGCATGGTTTACTGGGTCAGCTGACCCTTACAGCATGTTACCATTGGTCACAGATCCAATATTATCATTGGTTACGTTCTAACATAGGTTGGGAGGATTAGCGGGGTAAATGTGTAGAGTTACAAGGTAAGCCTGAGTATGAGTTGGAATAGACCTGATGGGCCAAATGGCCTCTTCAGCGCTGTATGATTCAATGATTCTCGCCCCCACCAAATGGGGGCAGCAGAAATTGACTTAACTTCTATTGAAAGGTTAATTCTACACAAGATGTTTGTTTTTTGTTTTGATGCCTGTTGACTTCAATTAACTTCAATTTATTGCTTGTTTCCCTTCCTGTTCGCAGGGTTAATTAATGAAGTTCAACTTGGAGCCCAGACCATTGTTTTGCAGATTATCACAATAGCGTACAGGGTAAGGATGGAATTTCTGCACAAGACCAATACTCACAGTCCTAATACAAGTTTAACCAAAGAATACCAATTTTAACACAAAGGGAACAACATTACACTTACTTCTGGAGAAGGCATCAAATGAAGGTTAAATTTAAATTTTCATTTCAATCTCAACAAAACAGACTATCCCAATAGTCTATTTGTTAAGTAGAAAAGTCCCCCGAAACCTCACTGAAATGTATCAAAGAAGGAAGTGAAACATTCCCAGTTTGCTGCCCTGGTGTCAGCTCTTCAGCTAGAATCATAGAATCGCTACAGTGCAGAAGGAGGCCACTCAGCCCATCGTGTCTGCACTGACTCTGTGAAAGAGCTTCTTACTGAGGCTCAACTCCCACACTATCCCCATAACCCTGCATATTTACAATGGATAATTGACCTCACCTACACATCTTTGGAAACTAAGGGACAACTTACTCTGGCCAATCCATCTAACCTACACATCTTTAGATACTAAGGGGCAATTTAGCATGGCCAATCCATCTAATCTGCACATCTTGGGACAGTGGGAGGAAAACGGAGCACCCAGAGTAAACTCACAGATATGGGGAGAATGTCCAAACCCCACACAGTCACCCAAGGCCAGAATCAAACCCCGGTTCCAGGCACAGTGAGGCACAGTGCTAACCATTGTGCCACTGTGGAGTTATCTTCTATAATTCCATTCCAATGCACTTTCATATTAAGTTCCTTTCTAACACTTAAACAATTCTATTCTAAATCAGGTTATTGTCCCACCCTCAAGAGCTCCTTGGGGTAATGCATTCCATGTCCTAATAACCCCCTCTGGGAAAAGATTTCTTATAATTCCTCCTCTTTCTTCACAGAACATTCATCCTCAACTCCGTCCCTTTGTTGTTTGGGGCGGCACAGTGGTTAGCACTACTGCCTCACAACACCGGGGACCTGGGTTCGATTCCTGGTTTGGGTCACAGTCTGCATGTTCTCCCCATGTCTGCGTGAGTTTCCTCCGGGCGCTCTGATTTCCTCCCATAGTCTGAAAGGAATGCAGGTTAGATTGATTGGATGTGCTAAATTGTCCCTGAATGTCCCAAGATGTGTAGGTTAGATGGATTGGCCGTGGGAAATTGTGTCAGGGGCATTAGCAGGATAAGTATGTGGGATTATGGGGATAGGCCCTAGGTGGGAATGTTGTTGGTGCAGGCTCAGTGGGCTGAATGGCCTCCTTTTGCACTGTAGGGATTCAATGATTCTAAGTCACTGAAGCTGATTTTCAATGAGAATAGCTCAAGAGACTTTTGGCTGCACATACAGTCCAAGAATCCTGCAATTCCTTGGGAATACCATTGACCAGAAACTCAACTAGACTAGTCAAATAAACAGAGTGACTACAAGAGCAGGTCAGAGGCTAGGAATACTGCAATGAGTAATTCACATTCTGACTCTCCAAAACCTATCCATCATCTACAAGGTACAAATCAGGAGTGTGTTAGATGTGTGCAGCTCCAACCACATTCAAGAAGCTTGACACTATCCAGGACAAAGCAGCCCACTTGATTAGCACCCTATCCACAAACATCCACTCTCTCCACCTCCGACGCTCAGTAGCAGCAGTGTGTACCATCTACAATATGCAGCGCAGCAATTCATCAAAGATCCTTAGACAGCACCTTCCAAACCCACGACCACTTCCATCTAGAAGGACAAGGGCAGCAGATACATGGGGACACCACCTGCGAATTCCCATCTAAGCCACTCACCATCCCGATTTGGAAATACATCGCTGTTCCTCCGCGGTCGCTGGGTCAAAATCCTGGAATTTCCTCCCTAACGGCATTGTGGGTCAACCCACAGCACACGGACTGCAGCGATTCACCACCACCTTCTCAAGGGGCAACTGGGAATGGGCAATAAATGCTGGCCCAGCCAGCGATGCCCATGTCCCAGCGAAGAATAAGAAATACTCCTGACACAACTGTGAAGCAACAGCTGCGATTCCCAACAACATTTAATTGTGAGATTGCATTCTCATCACGCAGCACGCACCCCGGACATTCTCTCTTCCACCTTCCATCAGGAAGGAGATACAAAAGTCTGAGGTCACGTACCAACCGCCTCAAGAACAGCTTCTTCCCTGCTGCCACCAGACATTTGAATGGACCTACCTCACGTTAAATTGATCTTTCTCTACACCCTAGCTATGACTGTAACACTACATTCTGCACTCTCTCCTTTCCTTCTCTCCCTCATTCTCTATGAATGGTGTGCTTTGTCTATATAGCACGCGGGAAACAATACTTTTCATTGTGTCCCACACTACCAAATAGCCACACTACCTGAAGGATGTGGAGGCTTTGGAGAGGGTATGGGAAAGATTTACCAGGGTGTTGCCTGGTATGGAGGGCATTAGCTATGAGGAGAGGTTGGAGAAACTTGGTTTGTTCTCACTGGAATGACGGAGGTTGAGGGGCGACCTGATAGAAATCTACAAGATTTTGAGGGGCTTGGACAGAGTGATTAGTTCCAAGCTTTTTCCCAGGATGGAAAAGTCAATTACTAGGGGGGCATAGATTTAAGGTGTGAGGGGCAATGTTTAAAGGAGATGCATAAGGCAAGTTTTTTTACACAGAGGGTGATGGATGCCTGGAACTCGCTGCCGGGGCAGGTAGTGGAAGCAGATACGATAGTGAGTTTTAAGGGGCGTCTGGACAAATACAGGAATAGGATGGGAATAGAGGGACATGGTCCCTGGAAAGGTAGGGGGTTTTAGTTCAGTCAGGCAGCATGGTCAATGCAGGCTTGGAGAGCTGTTCTTGTGCCATAAATTTCTTTGTTCTTTGTTTGTGATGATAATAAATCAAATCAAAATCCCCTCTGGGTTGAAAACAAAGAAACTGAACATAGAGGCTGGGATGAGACTGAAGCTCTCTAGCTGGGAATCAGACATTGCATTTTCAAACACAGCATCTTTTCTCCCAAGAATTCTGATGAGACCTTGTGTGGTGGTGAACAACAGTGGGGTGGGCATGGCCAGAGGGGGTGAGCTTTGAGGGGGTGGCGGGCATTGCGGTTGGTCTGCAGGACCCTCTGCCCAACCTCATTGGGCATGGACAACAATGTTTAGCATGTAAATGTCTTAAAAAACGCAAAGATAGCCAGGCAGAGAGAGACATTTAGATCAGTGAATTCCAGGTTAGGGTCCACACAATGGAAGGCAAGGATGCCAATGATGAACTGGTGGGCAAGAGACTGGAATTAGAGGGGTGCAGAAACTGTAGAAAGTTATTAGATCAAAGGTGTGTTAGGGAGGGATGAAGCTATAGTGAGATTATATCCAGTATCAGAAGGCAATTTGATTCTAAAATTCCTACAGTGCAGAAGGAGGCCATTTGGCCCATCGAATCTGCACCAACAACAATCCCAACCAGGCCCAATCCCCATTAAATCCTCTAACCTAGATGTCCTAAGAGACTAAGGGGCAATTTAGCCTGGCCACTCAACCTCACCCGCACCCGCACATGTTTGGAGTGTGGGAGGAAACTGGACCACCCGGAGGAAACCCACGCAAACATGAGGAGGATGTGCAGACTCCACACAGACAATGACCCAAGCCGGGAATCGAACCCGGGTCCTTGGCGCTGTGAGGCAGTGGTGCTAACCACTCTGCCACCGTGCTGCTTAGATCAAAGGAGGGAATCACAATTCTGCCCCATGCTTTTGTCATTCAGCTATCTTGTAGCAAGATTAATGGGCAGTAAGGTGATGGCCTAGTGGTATTATTACTGAACTATAAATCCAGAGACTCAGCTAATGCTCTAGGGACCTGGGTTCAAATCCCACCACGGCAGAACTTAAAAAATGTCTGGAATTCAGAGTCTACCGATGACCATGAAACCATAATCGGAAAGACCCATCTGGTTCACTAATGTACTTTAGGGAAGGAAATCTGCCGTCCTTACCCGGTCTGGCCTACATGTGACTCCAGGGCCACAGCAATGTGGTTGACTCTCAACTGCCCTCACGCAACTAGGGATGGGCAATAAATGCTGGCCCAGCCAGCGACCCCCATGTCCCACAAATAAATAAGAAATAATCAGAAATTGACCCTGACTAGTTTTATTCTTTCCAGGAACCCAGAGGGTGATGTTGGGGGTGGTGATTAATGAGGTTAATTGGAAAACTAACCACTTCCCAATGGAGATCAGGGGTAGGATTCTCCGACCTCGCCCACGGCTGGGATTCTCCTGTCCTGCCGCAGTGAGCGCCTGATTCTCCATTCTCGCTGGCAGTGGCAGCAGGGTGCAGAGGGCCGGAGAATTCAGGCCCAGGTAACTCGGCACAAAGGAGGGACTGAATCCCGGGCCTTCCTGATCGGTGATCCAGCCACAGGTATATTGGAGGGTCAGTGACTTTGCAGTAGCAGGTTAATTAGAGGCAGTAACTCTTTATACTCTTTCTCCGGCAGGTTTCTCTGGGATACAGTATGGCTGCAACTGTCCATGTGGGTAGTGCGTTGGGAGCCAATAATCCAGAACAGGCTATAAACTCTACTAAAGTTGCTTTATACTGTATAGGTGAGTCCAATAGTTCAAACTCATTGACTATCACTGATTATTCCAACAATGTGATCCCCACAATCTCTCTAAATACCTCCCCCACACTCCCCTCCCCTCTCCTTTCCCTCCCCTCCCCTCCTTTTCTCCCCTTTCCCTCTCCTCCCCTTCCTTCCCCTCCCCACCCCTCCCCTCCGTTTCCCTCCCCTCCCCTCTTCTTTCTCTCCCCCCTCTTCCCTCTCCTCCCTTCCGTCCCCTCCCCACCCTTCCCCTCTCCTCCCAACCCTTCCCCTCTCCTTCCCCCACACATTCCATCCCCCTCCCCTTCCCTGCACTCTCCTCCCCTTTAACCTCTCCAGAAGGTTTCTGTTCCTCATTGGGATACACCTCTCTGAGTGTCAGTGTCCTCCGTAACATTCCCAATTGGTCATTCTTTGTAAACGAGACTAGACAGTAATTGTTACCAGGCTATTTGACTGCAGGAGTTATCACAGCTGTGCCTGATTCCATCCTAGCCTGATGTCTACACACAAGACACTTTCATTGGAGGTTTTTAAACACTTTATGGTTTGGGATTTTGCTAATGCTGAATTTATTGCCTCTTCCTAGTGCCCCTGAGATGATATTGGTGACGGGTCTCCTCATTATAGTTCTTATGGTGCTGGTGCTTTCACTGTGGTGTTAGGCAGGGAATTCCAGGATTCCGAGCCAGGGACAATGACGGAATGATATATGGTCAGGACAGGATGGTGTGTGAGTTTAATGGCCACTCGGTGTTTCCTCTACATTGAGGCTCTTCTTCTCCTCTGTGGCAGCAGTTGCAGGAGATATTGTGGATGTCACCTTAGCAGCTTTCTACATCCTGGTAGATGGAGTAGAAGCTTTAAAGGGCCAAATTGCAGAGAGTCTGTCCAGTTCCTGTAACTAAGCTGTTAATCTAACTGCTCCAGTTAGATCAATGTTGGACAATATTGATTCCTCTGGAGTTGGATGATGGGACACTCAGCAATGGCCATGCTAGTAAGGCCAAGAGGTCAATTAAACACTCCTGCCTCCCACCCTGACACAGACCTGCCCTTTCATTTTATTCAGACCCCTTCCACCTCCAGTTGCTGTTAGTCCTGGCTCCGTCTCCCACAGAAGGAGGTTGCAGGTGGGGAAGGCCACCCCCGCCAGCCCCGCGGGGGCATTTAGAGGGATTTCCCCTTTGATCCAAGGACCTATCAGACGGGCCCCTTGTTTGAGAAGGGTGATTAAACTGGCACTGACATGGTGCCAATGTGCGCCATCATTTGCCAACCCAAGACTGGATGTTATCCAAATCCTTCTGTAGACCGTTTCATTACAGGAGGAGTCGGAAATAGGGTTCCAAACTGCAGAAATCATCGGCAAGCGCTCTATTTTTTAACCTTGTGGCTGTTGATGAACCAATTAAAAATGTCTAGACCAAGATCACTTGTCGAGATCAACCTCAGCGCTCTGGAACTTCAACCCAGTTACGGTGAAAGTCTATCTATTAGTCACAAGTAGGCTTACATTAACACTGCAATGAAGTTACTGTGAAATAGAAACAAAAAAAGCCCCCAGCTCTCAACTCCTCCCACACCCTCTCACATTCCCAATGCATGCCACCACCTGTCCTCTCCAACCAATCCAACTTTGCCCCTTCCATGCCATTCATGCCAACATATGCCACTCTACTCACCCCATGGCCGTTTATAGCCCATAGATACACTATATAATGCTAATCCATGACACCACACTCATCCTTGTAGTCTTTTATAACTTTCATGCCAACTCAGTGCCAACCCATGACCCGTCACCTACCATTCTTTGCCCTGACATCCTCTCTGCCAACTTGTCTGGTATCCACCATGGCCAGAAGTCAGTAGCCATAATGCGATGAAATAAAATAAAGCTCTAAGTGTCTATTGCGTACTTCATTATTTAACAAATCCATTCAAACCATTCAATCCATTCAATCCATTAAAAATCCATTCAAACACATTTAAATTCCTTCAAGTACATAATCCCTTATACAACATTCATTTCATTCAAATACTTAATTCCTAACAAACATGTATTGGGGTGATCCCATGTTTGAAGCCAGATCTGTGTTGAAGTTGAGGGAGATGATCTCCATCACAATGTCAGTCAGAGTCCAGCCTCAACAATCAGGATGAGGGAGGGAGAAATCGGCCTTGGGCCCCACTCCCGATGTTTATCCAGAGTGTGGGCGTGGACAAGGAGGATGAGGCCACATCACACAATGATGGCACCCCAACCACAGGAAAATAGGTTGACATTCGCTGTCTCAACTTGATAAGTAAAAGGAAAGGATGGCACGGTGGCACAGTGGCTAACACTGCTGTTTCAGGGTGCCAGGGACCACAGTTCAATTCCAGTCTCAGGTCACTGTCTGTGCGGAGTTTGTGCGTTCTCCCCGTGTCTGTGTGGGTTTCCTCCGGATGCTCCGGTTTCCTCCCACACTCCAAAGATGTGCAGGTTAGGTGGGCTAGCTATGCTAAATTCTCCCACAGTGTACAAACGTATGTAGGTTAGGTGGATTGGCCATGCTAAATTGTCCTGCAGTGTCCAAAGATGTGTGGGTTAGGTGGATTAGCCATGGCAAATGTAGGGACAGAGCAGAAGGATTTGGGCCTGGATAAAATGTTCTTTCATATAGTTGGTGCAGACTCAATGGGCCAAATGACCTCCTTCTGCATTGTAGGGATTCCATGGTTCTATGGAAAGCAGTAGGGAAGGGATGGGATCCATCAGTCTGTAACCAGACTATAAGACCATAAGACATAGGAGTAGAATTAGGCCACTCGGCCCATCGACTCTGCTCCGCCATCCAATCACGGCTGATAACTTTCTCATCCCCATTCTCCTGCCTTTTCCCCATAACCCCTGATCCCCTTAATGATCAAGAACCTGTCTTAAAGACACTCAATGACCTGGCCTCCACAGCCTTCTGCGGCAAAGAGTTCCACAGATTCACCACTCTCTGGCTGAAGAAATCCCTCCTCATCTCTGTTTTAAAGGATCGTCCCTTTAGCCTGAGGTTGTGCCCTCTGGTTCTAGTTTTTCCTACTAGTGGAAACATCCTCTCCACATCCACTCTATCCAGGCCTCGCAGTATCCTGTAAGTTTCAATAAGATCCCCCCCTCATCCTTCTAAACTCCAACGAGTACAGACCCGGAGTCCTCAACCATTCCTTATACAACAAGCTCTTCACTCCAGGGATCATTCTTGTGAATCTCCTCTGGACCCTTTCCAAGGCCAGCACATCCTTCCTTGGATACAGGGACCAAAACTGCTCACAATACTCCAAATACTCCAGACAGAGAATCTTTATCCAGGAAAACAGAGGGGAGGTCCTGTTTTGGAAAAAGTAGAGGAAAGAATAGAACTGTGAAGGGCAACTTTCTTTAGAACTGGAACTTTAAATAGGCACATGGGAATTAGGAGCAGAAGTTGGCAAATTCAGCTGTTCCAGCCTGCTCCGCCATTCAATCAGGTCATGGCTGATCTCTCCCTGGTCTCAAATCCACCTTCTACCCATTCCCCATTATCCCTTATTTTATTAGAAATATGTCTATCTCCTTCTCGAAAGCATTCAACCATTCAATCTCCAGCAAGAATTCTTTCACACGTGTATTTGTTTCCACAGGTTGCATTTCCTTAGTCAGTGCAGCGATACTTGGAGCAGTAAGGAATGTGGTGGGCTATATCTTCACCAATGACAAGTGAGTGAAAAAAACTCATCAAGCATAAAAACTCATAAACAAACATTTACAAAATGGATTCAGAATCATGAGAAAGTGCTCTAATATCCCCCTTTTCACTTTCCAGAGAAATTGTTCAGTTAGTTGCAGAAGTAATGCCACAATCTGCTACTTTTCATTTGTTTGATAGCATGTCGGTGAGTATATCAGCATCTGACCATTATTAGAAAAGAGAAGGCTGGGTGGCCCAGTGGTTAGCACTGTTGTCTCACAGCGCCCGGGACCTGGGTTCGATTCCAGCCTTGGGTGACTGTCGTATGGAGTTTGCACATTCTCCCTTGTGTCTGTGTGGGTTTCCTCCAGGTGATCTGGTTTCTTCCCACAGTCCAAAGATGTGCAGGTTAGGGGGATTGGCTATGCTAAATTGCCCCTTTATGTAAAAGATGTGTGGGTTAGATGAATTGGCCATGCTAAATTACCTCTTAGTGCCTAAAGATGTAGGTTAGGTGGATTCACCATGCTAAATTGTCCCTTAGTGTCCAAAGATTGGCCATGCTAAATTGTCCCTTAGTGTAAAAAATGTGTAGGTTAGGTGAATTGGCCATGCCAAATTGCTCCTTAGTGTCCAAAGATGTATAGGTAATGTGGATTGACCCTGCTAACTTGCTCCTTAGTGTCCAAAGATGTGCAGGTTAGATGGATTGGCCATGCTAAATTGCCCCTGAGTGTCCAAAGATGTGGTTAGATGGATTGGCCATGCTAAATTGCCCCTTAGTGTCCAAATTTATGCAGGTTAGGTGGATTCGCTGCGGCAAATGTGTAGGTTTTACGGGGAGTGTGACGCTCCTTTGGAGAGTTGGTGCTGATCTGATGGGCTAAATGGCCTCTTTCTGCACTGTATGGATTCTATGGTAAACAGCTGGAGGCTTTTAAGCTGATTAAGGTGTGTGATAGTCCAGAGAGTGTTCCACGATCAGGACCAGAACTCAGGGGCATAAATATGAGACAATCGCTGATTAATTAAATTGGGAATTCATGAGAACCCTTTGCACCCACAGAGCCACCACCCGATGGACAGTGTGTGAAACTCCTCAGGAAATCGACCTCATTTGTCTTTTACCTGGGAATGGTTTAAAGTGTTTCATTTTCAGCCTTAATTGTTTCTTTTTAAACTGAAGTCTGATTAAAGATGTTGAGATTGAATCATGGAACCTTCAACAGTGAAACATAATCACACGGGATCTGGAGGTGGGGCGGGCTGTTAACGCGCAAATAAGTGGGGCGTGCAGGAATGAGACGGCCGTAGTTATGGGGGATTTCAATCTGCATATTGATTGGTCGACCCATGTTGGACGCGGGGGGCTCGAGGAAGAGTTCTTGGAATGCTGCCGGGATAGTTTCCTCGAACAGTGTGTGTTGGAGCCGACGAGGGAGCGAGCTATCTTGGATCTGGTGCTATGTAATGAGGCGGGTAGAATTAGGGATCTTGTGGTGAAGGATCCTCTTGGGGAGAGTGATCATTGTATGGTGGAGTTTCTGGTGCAGATGGAGGAGGAGAAAGTGGGTTCCCGGACACGCGTCCTCTGTTTGAATAGAGGGGAGTACGGTAGGATGAGAGAAGAATTGGCGAATGTGGACTGGGGGAGCGCGTTGGAGGGAGGGTCTGTTGAGGAGCAGTGGAGGATCTTTAAGGAGATCTTTCTTGGTGCTCAGCGGAAATTTATTCCGATGGTCAAAAAGGATAGTAGGAGGAGAGGTAATAAGCCGTGGATAACGAAGGAGGTGAAGGAAAGTGTTAAACTAAAAGCGGAGGAATTTAGAGTAGCTAAGAGTAGTGGGCGAGAAGAGGATTGGGAGAGGTTTAAATGTCAACAAAGATTGACAAAGAAGTTGATAAAGAAGGGTAGGAGAAACTATGAAGCTGGGCTAGTGCTTAATATAAAAAAAGGATAGCAAGAGTTTTTATAAATATATAAAAAGGAAGAGGCTGGCTAGGGTAAATGTTGGTCCTTTAGAGGATGAGAAAGGGGACCTAGTGGTAGGGGACGGGGATACGGCTAAGGTATTGAATAACTTTTTTGTTTCTGTCTTCACGGAGGAGGACGTGAATAATTTGCCGGGTGTTAGCGATGGAAAGGTGGTAGGACTGGAGGGTCTTAATGACATTACTGTTACTAGAGAGGCGGTGCTCGACAGACTGGAGGGGCTGATTGTGGACAAGTCCCCAGGACCGGATGGAATGCATCCGAGGGTTCTGAAAGAAATGGCGGAGGTGATAGTGGATGCATTGGTGGTTATTTTCCAGACGTCGCTGGATTCCGGGGAAGTGCCGGATGATTGGAAAACGGCTAATGTTACGCCGTTGTTTAAGAAGGGTGCCAGGCAAAAGGCGGGGAATTATAGGCCGGTTAGTTTAACGTCTGTGGTAGGTAAAATGTTAGAATCTGTCATTAAGGAGGAAATTGCGAGGCATCTTGAAGGGAATTGCTTGATAGAGCAGACACAGCACGGTTTCATTAAAGGGAAGTCGTGTCTGACAAATTTACTGGCGTTCTATGAGGATGTGTCTAGGGCGGTGGATAGAGGAGAGCCGGTGGATGTGGTCTTTCTAGATTTTCAGAAGGCGTTTGACAAAGTACCTCACAAGAGGTTATTGCAGAAGGTCGAGGGACATGGAGTTGGGGGTAGGGTGTTAGCGTGGATAGAGGATTGGTTGTCAAATAGGAGGCAGAGAGTGGGGGTCAACGGGTGCTATTCGGATTGGCAGATGGTGACTAGTGGAGTGCCCCAGGGGTCGGTGCTGGGGCCTCAGCTTTTTACCATTTATATAGATGATCTGGAGGAGGGAACCGAGTGTAGAGTGTTGAAATTTGCTGATGACACCAAGATTGGGGGAACGGCAAATTGTGCGGAGGGTGTGGAGAGTCTACAGAAGGATCTAGATAGGCTGGGCGAATGGGCCAGGAAATGGCAAATGGAATTTAATGTTGGCAAGTGTGAGGTGGTCCACTTTGGTAGGAAGAATGGTAGGAAGGACTATTGCTTACGGGGCGAAAAACTGCAGCAGGCGACGGTGCAGAGGGACCTCGGGGTCCTTGTGCATGAGTTGCAAAAACCCAGCTTGCAGGTGCAGCAGGTGGTCAGGAAGGCGAATGGGATGCTGTCCTTCATAGCGAGGGGGATTGAATATAAAAGTAGGGAGGTCTTGCTGCAGCTGTATAGGGCATTGGTGAGGCCGCAGCTGGAGTACTGTGTGCAGTTTTGGGCGCCGCACCTGCGCAAAGATATTTTGGCCTTGGAGGGAGTGCAGAGGAGGTTTACTAGGCTGATACCGGAGTTGAGGGGGTTGAGCTATGAGGAGAGGCTGAATAAACTGGGCTTGTACTCGTTAGAGTTTAGAAGAATGAGGGGAGATCTCATTGAGACGTATAAGATGATGAATGGGATGGATAGGATAGAGGTGGAAAGACTCTTCCCGCTCAATAAAGACAGTAGGACTAGGGGGCACAGCCTCAAGATAAAAGGGGGGCGGTTTAGAACGGAGTTGAGGAGGAACTTCTTCACTCAAAGGGTGGTGAATCTCTGGAATTCTCTGCCCATTGAAGTGGTGGAGGCTGCCTCGCTAAATATTTTTAAGACGCGGGTTGATGGGTTTTTGATAGGAGAGGGGATTAAGGGTTATGGGGAGAGGGCGGGAAAGTGGGACTGAGCAGCGACAGATCAGCCATGATCTTATTGAATGGCGGGGCAGGCTCGAAGGGCTGGATGGCCTACTCCTGCTCCTATTTCTTATTTCATTTGGACCATGGGAACAGGAGGAGACCATTGAGTCCCTTGGGTCTGCTCCATCAGTTAACTATATTACGGCTGATCTGCACCTGAATGCCATGTTCTTGCCCTGAGTCCATATTCCTTGCTGCCCTTCACACAAAGAATCTTCTCGCCTTTGTTATTTAATGCTATTAATTCAGAAATGTGTTTTTTACTTTGTAACACTCATGTCTACGACACAAGGAAAGTGAGGTGACCACATTTCCTGCGTAACATCAGTGTTCTAACTGTAACCCATTGGTTCTGAATCATTGGGGGACCAGGTTTAATTTCCTTCCTGTAGGAGCTGCATCAAGTTGTGTGGTCTCTGTGATACATTCTGTCTGTCTCCTCTGCAGAGTGTAAGTGGTGGAGTGTTAAGAGGAGCTGGGAAGCAGAAACTGGGAGCGATCGGGAATCTAGTTGGATATTACCTAATTGGGCTTCCCATTGGAATCTCACTGATGTTTGCCGCCAAACTTGGTGTAACTGGTACGAATTTAAATAGTGTTCCTCTCTTGTTCTTTCCCAGAAATTATTAGTAATTATCAGAGAATCCTTGCAGTGTAGAAGGAAGCCATTTGGCCCATCAAGTCTGCACCGACAAGAATCCCACCCAAGGCCCTATTCACGCAACCCCACCCTGTTAGTCCCCTCACACTAAAACGTTTATTTATTAGTCACAAGTGGGCTTACGTTCACGTAGTAATGAAGTTACTGTGAAAATCCCCTAGTCGCCTGTTTGGATACACTGAGGGGCAATTTAACATGGCCAATGCACCTAACCAGCACGTCTTTGAACTATGGGAGAAAACCAGAGCATCCGGAGGAAACCTACGCAGACACGGAGAGAACGTACAAACTCCACACAGACAGTGACCCAAGCTGGGAACTGCCTGGGACCCGGGTTCGATTCCTGGCTTGGGTCACTGTCTGTGTGCACATTCTCCCCGTGTCTTCATGAGTTTCCTCTGGGTGCTCTGGTTTCCTCCCACAGTCCAAAGATGTAATGGTTAGGTGGATTAACCGTGCTAAATTGCCCTTGGTGTCAGGGGGATTGAACATAAGAACATAAGAAATAGGAGCAGGAGTAGGCCATCTAGCCCTTCGAGCCTGCCCCACCATTCAATAAGATCATGGCTGATCTGTCGTGGCTCAGTTCCACATTCCCGCCCTCTCCCCATAACCCTTAATCCCCTCGCTTATCAAAAACCCATCAACCCACGTCTTAAAAATATTTAGCGAGGCAGCCTCCACCACTTCAACGGGCAGAGAATTCCAGAGATTGGCTAGGGTAAATGCATAGGGTTAGGGAGATAGGCCTGGGTGGGACTGTGGTCAGTGCAGACTCGATGGGCTGAATGCCCTCCGAATGCACTGTAGGATTCTACGATTCTATAAGAGTGTAATTGGGTGTAATTTCTGTCTCTTGGGTGCAACATGAGTCTAACCAGCCCTGTGTAATTTTGGGGGCCCTCAGATGGGGGACCTTCCTCCCAAGGCCATGTCCCATCTGTAACCATAGACACGGGAATGTTGGCAGGAGGAGAGGATCAGAGCCGAGCCCAGTCAGGGACCCTGTCCAACTTTCTCACATTTCCAATTGGGATTGTTCGATATTAATCCGGAGCGCGATTCCTCCCTGAATTCTTCACAAGCCAATTCCAAGGGGTGCTGAGGCCAAATATCTCCACACGGGCTGACACCTGATAAAGATGAACTAGTCCATAAAGGAAAGGAAGTCTCCATACTCACCGCACCATCGTTATTCCGCAGGTCTCTGGTCCGGAATGCTTAGCTGTGTGCTTGTCCAATTAACTTCCTTTCTCATCGTGATTTGCAGAATCAACTGGAACAAAGCATCCAATCAGGTAAGAACAGACAGTAGAGATAACTTAATGCACCAATAATTCATTATCTCCCCACCCCGCTCTCTCCACTTGCCTCAGTTGACAGAATGAACTATCTCCACCATGCCATTTCCCATTGCCATTCTTCATCTGGCCTCCAGGGGCACTACTACTTTTCCTCTTCATCTTTAGTTCTATACCTGAAGATGGGTCTCCCCCCCCCCCCACCACAGGGAGGGCAAAGAGGTACGTCCCGAATGCACCCCAAGCAGAATGGGGACTGAACCCAGTGCTGTTGGCACTTATCTGATCCACTCCGGCCATCCACCTAACTGAACCAGTGGCCCCATGGGGGCATTCAAGGTTTGGTGGCCGCTCACACTTTTCCATTCGTGTTGTAGCCCGGAACTGTGGATAGTGACGATGGAGGCTCCAATTTACATTCCAGGAATCTCTCCCGCTCTTACTGCCTCCCCATTGACCTGTGTTGAATGGATTTAGAAGCTGCTACTTAATCTGCTTGACCGCAATAGAATCGTAGAATCCCAGCACTGCTATTCGGCCCATTGAGTCTGCACCGACTCTCTAACGGAGCATCACGGTGGCACAGTGGCATAATGGTTAGCACTGCTGCTTCACGGCGCCAGGAATCCGGGTTCGATTCCCGGCTTGGGTCACTGTCTGTGTGGAATCTACACGTTCTCCCTGTGTCTGCATGGGTTTCCTCCGGGTGCTCCTGTTTCCTCCCACAGTCCGAAAGACATGCTGGTTAGGAGCATTGGTCATGCTAAAATTTCCCCTCAGTGTACCCGAAAAAAGCACTGGTGTGGTGCGGTAAATTCATTGCAGTGTTAATGTCCACCTACTTGTGGTGCTTATAAATCAATAAACTTTAAACTTTACCCAGGACCTATCCCCATAACCCTGTACATTTCCCGTTAATCCCCAGAACCTACACATCTTGGGATACTAAATGGGCAGTTTAGCATGGCCAATCCACCCAAGCTGCAGATCTTTGGAGTGTGAGAGGAAACTGGTGCACCCAGAGGAAACCCACGCAGACACGGGGAGAATGTGCAAACTCCACACAGACCCAAGGCCAGAATTGAACATGTGTCCCTGGCACTGTGAGGCACTAGCGCCAACCATTGTGCTGCCGTGCCATCCATGAGCTAGGAAACCATCTTCCTTGGCCAAGGCTGGGACTTGCATTTGGAGCTTTCAGGCTTGGATCAGGGACGCCAGCCTGCACTGTTCCACAAAACCTCCCTTCAGGGCAGCTACCCTGCTACACAAAAGGAAAATGTTAGTTATGTTACCCCTTACTCCACTCAAACTGACAGCAACGTGTGCAGAATGAAGTGGAAATCCAAAAGGTGTTGTCAGTTAGAACTGCCGCCCCCTGCAACATCGGAGTTTCCACTGACTGTAATCTCCGGGTGGCACAGTGGGTTAGCACTGCTGCCTCACAGCGCCGGGGACCTGGGTTCGATTCCTGGCTTGGGTCACCGTCTGCGTGGCGTTTGTACATTCTCCTAGTGTCTGCATGGGTTTCCTCCAGGCGCTCTGGTTTCCTCCCACAGTCTGAAGGACGTGCTGGTTAGGGTGCATTGACCCGAACAGGCATTGGAGTGTGGCGACTAGGGAAATTTCACAATAACTTCATTGCAGTGTTAATGTAAGCCTTACTTGTGACTAATAAATAAACTTTAATCTCCAGTGCAATCCTGAATTGGTAAGGGCCACTGCCCCAGCAAGATAACAAAATCGCAGAGTTTTTACGATGCTTAGGGAGGCCATTTGGCCCATCATGTCTACACCAGCTCTCCAAACAAGCATCATGACTTGGTGCCATTCCCCTGCCCCTTTTGCCCGTAACTGCTGCACATTGTTTCTATTCAAATTATCACCTAATGCCCCAATTGAACCTGCCTTTGACCCGAAAGAGCCCCCCCAATTGAACCTGCCTCCGCCACACTCCCAGGCAGTGTGTTCCAGAGCCCAACCACTCACTATGCGAAAATATTTTTTTTCTCACATCGCATTTGCTTCTTTCGAAAACCACTTTCGGTCTGTGCCCTCTCATTCTCGATCCTGTTACAAGGGGAAACAGTTTCTCCCTGTCTACTCTGTCCAGCCCCCTCATGATTTTGAGCATCTCCATCTCTTGGCTGCCTTCTCTCCAAGGAGAACAGTCTCAACCTCTCCAATCTATCCTCATAACTGAAGTTCCTCATCCCTGGAACTATTCTTGTAAACTTCTTCCACACTCCCTCCAATGGGTCACATCCTTTCTATAGTGCGGCGCCCAGAACAGTGCACAATATTCCAGCTGAGGTCTAACTGGTGTCTTGTCTAAGTCCAGCATAACCTCCTTGTTTTTCTAAGCTATGCCCTTATTAGTCACATGTTTAAACCTTGAAAAACACAGTGAGGCGTAACTGCATTTGTGACAATGTACTAACCTCAAAATTACTGATAAACAACCACACTAGTCCTGAAAAACTAACTTTACCTTTGTTGAACGTCAAAAGTCTCAACAATAATTAACAAATACCAAATTTTTCTGAAGATCACTTTATTTTCCTTTTAGCTTCTACCTTAATATAGTTGTACCGAGCGGCACAGTGGCACAACAGTTGGCATTGCTGCCTCACAGCCCCAGAGACCTGGGTTCAATTCCTGGATTGGGTGACTGTTTGTGGAGAGTCTGCACATTCTCCCCATGTCTGCATGGGTTTCCTCCCACAGAAAGACGTGCTGGTTAGGTGAATTGGCCGTGCTAATTTCTCCCTCAGCGTACCCGAACAGGCGCCGGAGTGTGGCGACTAGGGGATTTTCACAGTAACTTCATTGTAGTGTTAACGTAAGCCAACTTGTGACACTGATAAATAGACTTTACTTTGCTATCTGAAAGTGACTGATTTAAAATGCTGTTAACTTGCCGGTTTGCTGTGTGTGTGAAATGATCAAGTTGATGGATTCTCTATGTTCATTCAATGTTAACATTCATTTCTAGAGGGCTAGAATACAAGAGCAGGGATGTACTGCTGAGGCTGTATGAGGCTCTGGTCAGACCCCATTTGAAGTATTGTGAGCAGTTTTGGACCCCATACCTAAGAAAGGATGTGCTGGCTTTGGAGGGGGTCCAGAGGAGGTTCACAAGAATGATTCGGGGAATGAAGAGTTTGTCACATGAGGGGCGGTTGAGGACTCGGGGTCTGTACTCGATGGAGATTGGAAGGGTGACGGGGGAATCCAACTGCAACTTATAGGATACTGAGTGGCCAAGATAGAGTGGACATGGAGAGGATGTTTCCACCAGTGGGAGAGACTAGAACTCAAGGGCACAACATCAGAGAGAAGAGACATCCCTCTAAAACAGAGATGAGGAGGAATTTCTTCAGCCAGAGAGTGGTGAATCTGTGGAACTCTTTGCCTCAGAAGGCTGTGGAGGCCAGGTCATTGAGTGTCACTAAGACAGAGATAGATAGGTTCTTGATTAATAAGGGGATCAGGGATTATGGGGAAAAGGCAGGAGAATGGGGATGAAAAAGATATCAGCCATGATTGCATGGCGGAGCAGACTCGATGGGCTGAATGGCCTAATTCTGCTCCTATGTCTTATGGTCTTGTGGTCTACCTGCTTGCTGGCATCACTAGAAACATAGAACAGGAGGAGGCCATTTGTCCCTTCGAGCCTGCACCACCACTCAATATGATCATGGTTGATCACGTATGTTCAGTATCACATTCCTGCTTTCTCTCCATACCCCTTGATCCCTTTTGCCGCAGAGGCCATGTGTGGCTCCCTCTTGAAACTGGCCCCAACAGCTTTCTGACAAGGAGGCTAACCAGACACTTCCCTGAATTAGCACAAGATTTAACCTGTAAGAGGGAAAAGGGTGATTCCCGCCACAGCTTTCATTGTTAGATCCCTGGATCACTAGATCCTAGAATGCTAGACCCCTAGATCGCTACATCTCTGTGGGCAGTTTTAGGTCGGTGGGAAGTATTCTTGCTTTGCCATTGGCTGTGAAAATCCAAGCCAATATGTTGCCGTGTGCCCCACAGAGTGGGCGCAAGTGTGCAATTCGCAATAAACCAGCAGCTAGGCTCATCCTTTGCCTCTGATGACCAGTTTGTGCTTTGTTGAAAGGCTCTGGTGAATGCTGGTGTGGCCAAAGATGTGGACTCCTCAAACAGCGCCTCTGGTGGCCAAACCCAGGAAACCTCAGCAGGTAAGAAAGAACGTTGCACAGTTTTCAAATCGCTTTCCAATGAGGAACTATGACCCGGGCGAGAAACGTTTCCCGTACGTTTTCACTAAATTATTCCGAGTAATAATTTATCCGGTAAACAAAGCTGCGCCGCAAAATATTCCCACTGTCAACGACGCTCAGGACATCAGGATATCTGCTGTAATTAAGCATCACATCCTGACTCACCCTCACTCCCACCCCCCCCCCACCTTCATCACCTCCCCATCCCTCCACCTGCCAACCCTTGCACCCACAGATCCCCGCCAGCTCCCCACCCCCTGCACCAGACCCCAGATCCCCGACCCCTCCCAGCCGCTGACCCCCCCCCCCCCAACTTCCTTAACCCCCCCCGAGCCCCCAACCTCCTCCACCCTGACCCCCGCCACCTGCAGCTTAAGGTTCAATCCCTGTTGGAGATTGGTAAAGCAACAATCATTTTAAAATCAAAAGATTCCTGATTAGTGCCTGGAAACGAACGAATAAAGTTAATTCACACTCGGAGAACTGAGAATGATAGAACCTTACAGCGCAGTACAGGCCCTTCGGCCCTCGATGTCACGCCGACCAGTGGAGCCAAAAATAGAGGTGAGAGGCCATTTCTGTTTTACTGCCATTGCCCTGGGATTGACTCTTGGTAACTCCTGGAATTTGTGGTGCTCAATGCTCTAACTTATCATAGAATCCCTGTGGTGCAGCAGGAGGCCATTCAGCCCATCGAGCCTGTACCGACAACAATCCCACCTAGGCCCTATCCCCATGTATTTACCCTGCTGATCCCGCTGACACTTAAGGGGCAATTTAGTGTGGCCAATCAACATCTTTGGAATGCGGGAGGAAGCCGGATTACCCAGTGGAAACCCACCCGGACACAGGGAGAATGTAGATCAGCATCCCACACCACCCCCACAGCTTAAGGTTCAATCTCTGTTGGAGATCCCTAAAGCAACAATAATATAGACCAGCAGAGCTGGAGCTCAAAGCGACCTGTGATGATTGATGGTCTAATCTGTCAATGATTTGGTTGTTGACTTTTTGCCAATCTTTGGTTACCTTGCTGACTCTGTGACGATGTGGTTGAATAGTAATGGTTTACGTTAGATAGAACAAAAGAACAAAGAACAGCACAGCCCAGAAAACAGGCCCTTTGTCCCCACAAGCCCGCGCCGCCCATTTTAACACTCAGTGAGTGCCCTATTCAAGTCTTTCGTCGATTGACGATAGCCTATCAATGTCTGAAATCCCAGTGGGTGGTGGGTTCTGAAATCTCCTGGAAGGTTCTGGACTGTTAATAAAGATCTAAATGATTAAAGAAAAGAGGTAATGTATATTGGCATACATGGTGGGTAGCACTGCTGCCTCACAGCACCAGGGATCCAGGTTCGATTCCCGGCTTGGGTCACTGTCTGTGTGGAGTTTACACATTCTCCCCATGTCCGTGTGGGTTTCCTCCGGGTGCTCAGGTTTCCTCCCACACTCCAAAGATGTGCAGCTTAGGTGTATTGGCCGTGCTAAATTGCCCCTTAGTGTCAGAGGGTTGAGCAGGGTAAATACATGGGGTTACGGGGATAGGGCCTGAGTGGGATTGTTGTCAGTACAGGCTGAATGGCCCCCTCCTCCATTGTAGGGATTCTATTCTATGAAGATAATGTTTTGAGAAAGCCCCTTAATCTTTGTCAGGAGGCCTACACAGCTAACCCTCGGTGGGCAATGAGTAGAGAATCTCTGTACTGAAATAATCCAAAACTAAGAGTTCAAAACCTCGTGTTGATCATCATACTTTTGACAGGACAGATCTTTACATAGATCATGTGGTATCCCCAAAGGCTAGTGGGCATGTGAGGAGATCACTGACCTGATCACCAGCCCTCTGAAGAACAGTTGGACCAACTGGTACCTTCATGTACTGACAACTTTCCAATGATACTTTCCTTCACAGATATGGGCACAGGAAATGGTGCCGTGAATCCCAATGTTTGTGAATTGGAACAAGAGACAAACAAGGGGCCGGTGACTGATGAGTCTTCCATCGTGGACACTGGAGTTACCACGGTCGGAGAAATCCTGCCCACAAAACAACTGATCATTCGCCGTGGCCTAGCTTTCCTCTCAGGGCCATTTATACTGGCAATTGGACTGGTGATACACTTCATTCTCAGAAAGGGCTCGTAGACCCCAGTCAACGTTGCAGAGACAAAGCAAGACTATTTCCCACAGCCTGAACGGTACAAGATGGAAAAGTTCACACAAAAACCTGTCACTACAAATGACCTCCAATCAACTGACAAATTAATAATGAAAGAATTATTAACTGTTAGGGACAGATTTCCATCCATCTTACGAAGAGCTGAAATTTCATTTGGATAGCTGTGTGGTTGTAAATACTTTTCCATTTCGGTGGCTGTGCGGCATGGTGGCACAGTGGTTAGCACTGCTGCCTCACTGAGCCAGGGACCCGGGTTCGATTCCTAGCTTGGGTCACTATCTGTGTGGAGTTTACACATTCTCCCTGTGTCTGCGTGGGTTTGCTCCGGTTTCCTCCCGCAGTCCAAAATGCGTGCTGGTTAGATGCATTGACCATACTAAATTCTCACTCAGTGTACCCGAACAGGTGCTGGAGTGTGGCAACTAGGGGATTTTCACAGTAACTTCATTGCCGTGTTAATGTAAGTCTACTTGTGACATTAATAAATAAACTTTAGACACAGTGAGCAAGCTGACACTCTCGTGACCAGAATGTAGATGTCTGAAATTAGTTAGAGACAGCCTGATATTGTCAAACCCTTGAGCCAGTGTCCCAGGCATCACCCTCCCTGGATGTGTTTTGTCCCGTCAGCAGAACAGATTCTCCAGATCTGCGGGTACAGTCGGACCCAGTCAGTTGTGAGGAGAACTCAACGTTAAACCTAGAACGCGGGCAGATTCTGGTCAAACGTAAGCAAGGAAACATCCTGCCATTTGCCACCCACCTCCTAACCTCAAATGACGAACCGGTATTGCCCCGTGGCGAACATGAGTGGATATGAACGAGCACAAATTTCACTTTGGTTCTGAGGCTTCTATATCCATTACCGAGTGGTTAGCTAGTGCCACCACTGATCCACTTAACTGTGCCCTGAAGGATACAATGGGCAGGCAGTGCCTGTGCCACGTGATTACATTATCGCCAGATGCAAATAAGATAGTTGGCATCCTCCTCACCAATTGACTGAGAATCACAGAACCCTACAGCGCAGAAAGAGGCCCTTCAGCCCATCGAGTCTGCACCGAACACAATCCCACCCAGCCCCTACCCCCACATATTATACCCACTAATCCCTCTAACCTATGCATCCCTGGACACTAAGGGGCAATTTCTTAGCATGGCCAATCAACCTAACCCGCACATCTTTGGACTGTGGGAGGAAACCGGAGCACCCAGAGGAAACCCACGCAGACACGAGGAGAATGTGCAAACTCCACACAGACAGTGACTTGGTTGCAGATGTCTATTCATGACGGTGTTGGTTGGAGAGACCACGCACAGTCCCTGTAAAGACATAATCCTGCCTTCACACTGCATCTCCACCACGTTAAGTGTCATTATGTAAATATAATCTTCTCACAGCTCAAGCACATAGTTGAAAGAGATCTGGAATAATATGAGTGAATACAAGTCACTGCCGAGTTCACAGTTAACAAAGTGGTCAGGATAATGAGCAATAGAACTCAAGTAATGGAATGCAAGTCAGAGGTTGCCATACTAAAACTGCGAAGTGCACAGTGGTTAGCACTGCTCCCTCATAGCACCAGGGACCCGGGTTCGATTCCCACCTGGGTCACTGTCTGTGTGGAGTCTGCATGTTCTCCCCATGTCTGCGTGGGCTTCCGCTGGGTGCTCGGGCTTCCTCCCACAGTCAAAGAACAAAGAACAAAATCAGCCCGGGAAACAGGCCCTTCGGCCCAACGAGCCCGCGCCGCCATCTCAACACCACTAGTCCACCCCTCTACTCATGACCCCTATCTAATGTTTTATGGCCATCCAGATTGAGGGAAACTGATTTAGAGACAATTTATTCCTGCCAATCAGCCTAACAGCACATCTTTGGGGTGTGGGAGGAAACCGGAGCACCTGGAGAAAACCCACGCAAGCACGGGGAGAATGCGCAAACTCCCACAGACACCGGCCCAAATCCATGCGTCTGCACAGCAATCAGTGATAGTCACTGAGCTGTCGTCTTGCCCAGTATCTTGTCCAGTTTAGGCACACACTAACGACATGAAGCACTAGGCCAATCTCGAACAACCAAGAGCAGCCCCAGTACGACCCATCGCGTGTATGCCCCTCATTGGACACGAGGTGGACCGACTTAAAACCTGTGAATGAAAAAAAAAATTAATATCATACTATACCCATTTACATTACCAGGGACGCCCCAATGCTAATGACCCTTATTTAAAAGGGTCTCCTATATCCACCCATCTCCAACTCAGTCATATGCCTGTCTAAGTTACTCTTAAAGGACTCTAGCGTGTTTGCCTCCACCACCTTACTTGGCAGAGCATTCCGTACCCCCACTACCCTCTGTGTGAAAAACCTCCCTCTAATATCTGTGTTGTACCACTCCCCCCTCACCTTAAGCACATGGCCCCTTGTCCTACGTGTCTCTATTATAGGAAATAGCTTACCTCTGTTTACTCTATCTATACCCTTCATAATCTTATATACCTCTATTAGATCCCCCCTCAGTCGGCGTCTTTCAAGGGAAAAGAGCCCCAATTTCTTCAATCTTTCCTCATACCCCAGTCCTTCCATACCAGGCAACATCCTGGTAAACCTCCTCTGCACTCTCTCCAGAGTCTCCACGTCCCTCCGGTAGTAAGGCGACCAGAACTGGACGCAGTACTTCAAATGCGGCCGAACCAACATTCTGTACAACTGCAACATTAGACTCCAGCTCTTATATTCTATACCCCTTCCTATAAAGGCTAACATACCAACATACAGTGAAAAGTATTGTTTCTTGCGTGCCATACAGACAAAACATACCATTCATAGAGAAGGAAAGGAGAGAGTGCGGAATGCAATGTTACAGTCATAGCTAGGGTGTAGAGAAAGATCAACTTAATGCAACGTAAGCCCATTCAGAAGTCCAACAGCAGCAGGAAAGAAGCTGTTCTTGAGTTGGTTGATATGTGACCTCAGACTTTTGTATCTTTTTCCTAATGGGAGAAGGTGGAAGAGAGAATGTCCAGGGTGCATGGAGTCCTTAATTATACTGGCTGCTTTTCCGAGGCAGTGGGAGGTGTAGACAGAGTCAATGGATGGGAGGCTGGTTTGCCTGATGGATTGGGCTACATTCACAACCTTTTGTAGTTCCTAGCAGTCTTGGGCTGAGCAGGAGCCCATACCAAGCTGTGATACAACCAGAAAGAATGCTTTCGATGATGCATCTGTAAAAGTATATTGGCCGTGCTAAATTCTCCCTCAGTGGACCCGAACAGGTGCTGGAGTGTGGCGACTGGAAAATTCTCACAGTAACATCATTGCACTGTTAATATAAGCCTACTTGTGACTAATAAATAAACTTTACACTTTGTTCTGGCCTGCATCTGGTTGATCAAGACACAAAAGGAGACATTTAAAAACTGGAGCTGAGGCAGAGGAGAGAATAAATTTTGTGTTCAACACTCTGCCTTTTACAACCTAAGGAAACCCCAACAGATTTCAAAAGCAATAGAGTAACCTTGAATCATAGAATCCCGATAGTGCAGAAGGAGGCCATTTGGTCCATCGAGCCTGTACCAACAACGATCCCACCCAGGCTCTATCCCCATATATTTTACCCAACAATCCCTCTAACCTATACATCCCAGGACACTCAGGGGCAATTTAAGCGTGGCCAATTAACCTAACACGCACATCTTTGGACTGTGGGAGGAAACCGGAGCACCTGGAGGAAACCCACACAGACACGAGGAGAATGTGCAAACTCCACACAGACAGTGACCCGAGCCAGGAATCGAACCCAGGTCCCTGGAGCTGTGAAGCAGCAGTGCTAACCACTGTGCCACCGTGCCGCCATGAGGCTGAACGTTGGGAAGTTTGAAGTCTGGAGAAAGTTGACCAATTCAATGTTTCGGAGAAGGCAGCTTAGTGCTTTGTCTGCCTCAAGAGTAGAACAATATAGCAAATACTGTGGGAAAAATGAACGACAGTCGAGGCTGGGGGAACATGGCTTCCTTGGTCAGTAGGCAAAGTTAGGACTGAAGACGAGATCTTTCACACTTTCACACTCATGGGAACGAAAGATTCTGGAATTTATCTTCGAATCCCTATAGTGCAGAAGGCGGCCATTCAGCCCATCAGTCTGCACCAACCCTCTGACAATGTATTTTACCCAAGTCCTCTCCCCCACCCCATCTCCATAATTCCATAGCAAGGTAAATCTGTGGGTTATGGGGATAGAACCTGGGTGGGATTTTGATTGGTGCAAACTCGATGGGCCAAAAGACCTCCACTTGCACTGCAGGGATTCTATGATTCTATAAGGCCACTGATTTACCATGGCTAATCTACCTAACCTGCGCATCTTTGGAGTGTGGGGGGAAACCAGAGAAACGCACACAGACACGAGGAGAATGTGCAAACCCCACACAGACGGTTACCCAAGGCTGGAATTGAACCTGTGTCCCTGACGCTGTGAGGCAACAATGTTAACCACAGTACCACCTCTGTTTAGTCAGTTGCTGGAACATAGACTCTTTCCTCTTAATGGGTTTAAATCATTTAAGTGTCCTGGGTCTGGGTAAGATGTTCTTTTGGAAATTGGTGCAGGCTTGATGGGCTGAATGGCCTCCTTCTGCACTGTATGATCCTATGACTCTATGATGGGCTGAATGGCTTTTGTCAGGGATTGTGTTTATCTGGCTTTTGAATCTTTATTGGACAAAATGTAGCTCCCGTAGATATTCCCTGTCACTCAGTTCCACAATAAATGATGAAATGAATTATTAACCGGGCTGCGAATTAAAACTCGGCAAATTCTTGGTTTGTAATCTCGAGTTCCTGATCCGAGCATGATTTTCATTGGCAAAGCTGTTATGTATTCACCAAGATTAACCTGAACTTTGGAGCTGCTACTGAAAAATAAACTCTAACTACCAGCTATCGAAAGGTGACGAGGAGAAACAGCGAAAGATCCCAGGAGTTGTTCAACTGACATTCCAAATTACTTACTTATTGGACATGGTCAGAGTTATTAATCTTGGAGATTGCAAAAGCATTGAAGGAGGTCTTGAACTCAGTGTCCCTTTTCAAACCAGCTATCCAACATGACTCTTTCACCTCCTCTGTGTTAGAGTGTGACAAGTTTGTATTGGATGTAATGTGACCAATGGGAACAGGAGGTGAGGGTCAGCTGACCCAGTAAACCAATTACAGAGTGGTGTAATAGTCAGCTGACCAGCTGATTCACTATAAATAAGGAACTATGCCACAATGTGGGGAGCTTGTATGGTCCAGGGTTGACCCAAGTGTTGGAGTAATGAAGACTCTTTATTAAACCTTTCTCTTTGATTTACTTTCTGAAGTTAATTCTTTTATTGCTTGCAACACACGAATGGCAGCAATGTGGAGTTTGCACATTCTCCTCGTGTCTGTGTGGGTTTCCTCTGGGTACTCCAGTTTCCTCCCACAGTCCAAAGATGTGCAGGTTAGGTTGATTGACCATGCTAAAATTGCCCCTTAGTGTCCAGGGATGTGTAGGTTAGAGGGATTAGTGGGTATACTATGTAGGGATATGGGAGTAGGACCTGGTGGGATTATGTTCAGTGCAGACTCGAAGGGCCTCCTTCTGCACTGTAGGGTTCTACGATTCTAACTCAAGTACTCCTACTGTCGGATAAATGCTCTGTCCACAAAGTTTTGCAAAATTTTTCTTCTCCTTTCTTATCTTTTTCATATGTCTATCTTTTAAAAGTTATTACATTCCATCTGTTTCCATCATGCTTCCAGACCATAACACCTTGCTGGGTGTAAGAATTCTCATCTCTCATGCATCCACTCCTCAATCAAACTGATGCTTTGAGGATCTGGGTACCATTTTTAAAGACCACCTCAGCACGTGCCAAGAAGTCACCTTCACCCGGGTGCAGAACCCCTCCCCTGGCATTGCCCTGACATAACCCTCTCTGATGAAGTGTCAAACCGACTCAAAATGCTCTGTTGTGGGTAGCACAGTGGTTAGCACTGCTGCCTCACAGTGCCACGGACCCAGGTTCAATTCCCAGCTTGGTCACTGTTTCTGTGGAGTTTGTACGTTCTACGTAAGAAATAGGAGCAGGAGTAGGCCATCTAGCCCCTCAAGCCTGCCCCACCATTCAATAAGATCATGGCTGATCTGAAGTGGATCAGTCCCACTTACCCGCCTGCTCCCCATAACCCTTAATTCCCTTATTAGTCAGAAATCTATCTACCCGTGACTTAAACATATTCAACGAGGTGGCCTCCACCACTTCAATGGACAGAGAATTCCAGAGATTCAGTACCCTCTGAGAGAAGAAGTTCCTCCTCTACTCTGTTCTAAACTGACCCCCCCTGATTTTGAGGCTGTGTCCTCTAGTTCTTGTTTCCTTTCTAAGTGGAAAGAATCTCTCTACCTCTACCCTACCTAGCCCCTTCATTATCTTATATGTCTCTATACGATCACCCCTCAGCCTTCTAAACTCCAATGAGTACAGACCCAATCTACTCAATCTCTCTTCATAAGCTAACCCCCTCATCTCTGAAATCAACCTGGTGAACCTTCTCTGCACTCCCTCCAAGGCCAATATATCCTTTCACAAATAAGGGGACCAAAACTGCACACAGTACTCCAGTTGCAGCCTCACCAGTGCCCTGTACAGTTGCAGCAAGACCTCCCTACTTTTATATTCTATCCCCCTCGCTATAAAGACCAACATTCCATTTGCCTTCTTGATCACCTGCTGCACCTGCAGACTGGGTTTTTGTGATTCATGCACAAGGACCCCCAGGTCCCTCTGCACAGTAGCATGTTGTAATTTTTCACCATTTAAATAATAGTCCATTTTACTATTATTCCTTCCACACCCACTCACTCAGCCTATCCAAATCTCTCTGCAGACTTTCCGTATCCTCCATGCAATTTGCTTTCCCACTTTCTCCCCGTGTCTGCATAGATTTCCTCCCACAGTCCGGGAGATGTGCTAGTTAGGTGCACTGGCCATGCTAAATTCTCCCTCAATGCACCCAAACAGATGCTGGAGTGTGGCGACTGGGGAATTTTGATAGTTAGTCTAACATCCGTCATAGGGAAAATGTTAGAAGCCATTATTAAAGAAGTTGTAGTAAGGTAATTTGATAAACTCAAGATAATCAGGCAGGGTCAACATGGTTTTGTGAAAGGGAAATCATGTTTAATCAATTTATTGGAGTTCTTTGAGGAAATAACATGCTCTAGATAAAGGGGAACCAGTGGATGTACTGTACTTAGAATTCCAGAGGGCATATGGTAAAGTGCCACATCAAAGATTATTGTGGAAAATAAAAATCCGTGGTATAGAGGGTAACATGGAATGAAGATTGGCTGGCGAACAGGAAGCAGAGAGTAATAATAAATTATTTTCTTTCAGGTTGACAACATGTGGTGTGCCCAGCAGGGATCAGTGCTGGGATCTCAACTGTTCACAGTTTATATAAATGATTTTGATGAAGGGATCGATGGGATAGTTGTCATATTTGCTGATAGCACAAAGATAAGTAGGAAAGTAAGTAGTGAAGAGGACATAAAGAGGCAACAAAAAGATTTAAGTAAGTTACGTGGGTGGGCAACAATCTGGCAAATGCAGTATAATGTGTGAAAATGTGAAATTGTCCATTTTGGCAGGAAGAATAAAAATGAAGGATATTATCTAAATTGTAAGAGATTGCCAAGTTCTGAGGTACAGAGGGTTCCTCGTGCATGAATCACAAAAGGCTTGTATGCAAGTAATTAGGAAAGCTGATGGAACATTAATAAATTTATTGCAAGAGATATTGAATACAGGAGTAGGGAGGTTATGCTTCAGTTGTACAGGGCCATAGTGAGATCACATCTGGAGTACTGTGTTCAGGATTGGTCACCTTGTCTGAGAAAGGATGTAAATGTGTTGGAAATAGTTCAGGGAAGGTTTACCCAGCGGCCTGGAAGGGTGGGTTGGCTTATGAGGAAAGGTTGGAGAGTCTGAGCTTGTATCCACTGGAGTTTAGAAGATTAAGAGGCAATTTGATTGAAACATACAGGACCCTGAGGGATATTGACAGGGCGGATGTGGAGAGAATGTCACCTCTTGTGGGAGAATCTAGGCCGAGGAGGTCACTATTTAAAAATTAGGGGCGGCCCAGTTAGAACGGAGATGAGGAGAAATATTTTCTCTCAGTGGGTGTTGACACTCTAGAACTTTCTTCCTGAGGAGGCAGTGGAAGCAGAGGCTTTGAATATTGTTAAGGCAGAGGTGGATATATTCTTGCAAAGCAGGGGGGTAATCAGTTATCGGGGTAGGTGGGAGGGATATTTGAAATGGCTATCACATCAGCCATAATGTTATTAAATGGCAGAGAGGGCTTGAGGGACCGAATGGCCTATCCCTGCTCCTCCTTTGTACGTACGCTGGACAAATTCACAAGGAACAAGATTCTCCAACTTGCCGAGTTCAACAAGGTGGAGAAATTCTGGAAAATTCCATTTAGGTGACAGGCCATCTTTCCCGCTTGGATGACTACAGAATCCCTGAGCAGGTAAGAACATCGGAAGATAGGAGATAGGATTAGGTGTAGATCACTCGGCCCCCTCCCCCCCGCACCCACATTAACACTCGCCCCCCTCCCCTCACACACACTCACCCCCCCTCCCCTCACACACACTCACCCCCTCTCCCCTCACACACACTCACCCCCTCTCCCCTCACACACACTCGCCCCCCTCTCCTCACACACACTCGCCCCCTCTCCACTCACACACACTCGCCCCCTCTCCCCTCACACACACTCGCCCCCCCTCCCCTCACACACACTCGCCCCCTCTCCCCTCACACACACTCGCCCCCTCTCCCCTCACACACACTCGCCCCCTCTCCCCTCACACACACTCGCCCCCTCTCCCCTCACACACACTCGCCCCCTCTCCCCTCACACACACTCACCCCCTCTCCTCACACACACTCGCCCCCTCTCCCCTCACACACACTCGCACCCCTCCCCTCACACACACTCACCCCCTCCCCTCACACACACTCGCCCCCCCCCTCCCCTCACACACACTCACCCCCTCTCCCCTCACACACACTCGCCCCCCCCTCCCCTCACACACACTCACCCCCCTCTCCCCTCACACACACTCCCCCCCCTCCCCTCACACACACTCGCCCCCTCTCCCCTCACACACACTCACCCCCTCTCCCCTCACACACACTCACCCCCTCTCCCCTCACACACACTCACCCCCTCTCCCCTCACACACACTCGCCCCCTCTCCCCTCACACACACTCGCCCCCTCTCCCCTCACACACACTCGCCCCCCTCCCCTCACACACACTCGCCCCCCTCCCCTCACACACACTCACCCCCTCTCCCCTCACACACACTCACCCCCCCTCCCCTCACACACACTCACCCCCTCTCCCCTCACACACACTCGCCCCCTCTCCCCTCACACACACTCACCCCCTCTCCCCTCACACACACTCGCCCCCCTCCCCTCACACACACTCGCCCCCTCTCCCCTCACACACACTCACCCCCTCTCCCCTCACACACACTCACCCCCTCTCCCCTCACACACACTCACCCCCTCTCCCCTCACACACACTCACCCCCTCTCCCCTCACACACACTCACCCCCTCTCCCCTCACACACACTCACCCCCTCTCCCCTCACACACACTCACCCCCCTCTCCCCTCACACACACTCACCCCCTCTCCCCTCACACACACTCACCCCCTCTCCCCTCACACACACTCACCCCCTCTCCCCTCACACACACTCACCCCCTCTCCCCTCACACACACTCGCCCCCTCTCCCCTCACACACACTCACCCCCCTCCCCTCACACACACTCACCCCCCTCACACACACTTGCCCCCTCTCCCCTCACACACACTCACCCCCCTCCCCTCACACACACTCACCCCCCTCACACACACTTGCCCCCTCTCCCCTCACACACACTCACCCCCCTCACACACACTCGCCCCCTCTCCCCTCACACACACTCACCCCCTCTCCCCTCACACACACTCACCCCCTCTCCCCTCACACACACTCGCCCCCCTCCCCTCACACACACTCACCCCCTCTCCCCTCACACACACTCACCCCCCTCCCCTCACACACACTCACCCCCCCTCCCCTCACACACACTCACCCCCCTCTCCCCTCACACACACTCACCCCCTCTCCCCTCACACACACTCGCCCCCTCTCCCCTCACACACACTCGCCCCCTCTCCCCTCACACACACTCGCCCCCTCTCCCCTCACACACACTCACCCCCCCTCCCCTCACACACACTCACCCCCTCTCCCCTCACACACACTCGCCCCCTCTCCTCTCACACACACTCACCCCCCTCTCCCCTCACACACACTCGCCCCCCTCCCCTCACACACACTCACCCCCTCTCCTCACACACACTCGCCCCCCTCCCCTCACACACACTCACCCCCTCTCCCCTCACACACACTCACCCCCTCTCCTCACACACACTCGCCCCCCTCCCCTCACACACACTCACCCCCTCTCCCCTCACACACACTCACCCCCCTCTCCCCTCACACACACTCGCCCCCTCTCCCCTCACACACACTCGCCCCCTCTCCCCTCACACACACTCACCCCCTCTCCCCTCACACACACTCGCCCCCCTCCCCTCACACACACTCACCCCCTCTCCCCTCACACACACTCGCCCCCTCTCCCCTCACACACACTCACCCCCCTCCCCTCACACACACTCGCCCCCCCCCTCCGCTCACACACACTCACCCCCTCTCCCCTCACACACACTCACCCCCCTCCCCTCACACACACTCACCCCCTCCCCTCACACAGACTCGCCCCCCCCCTCCTCCGCTCACACACACTCGCCCCCCCCCAACCCCTCACACAAACTCACCCTTCCTCCTCTCCATCCCAGGCGTTACCCCCCACCCCCCAATCTTCTCCAGAAGACAGCCTCTGATGAGACTGGCAGCTCTGCAGTGTTTGTCGAATATCTCAATGCACTTGTCCTGTTAGGCTTTCCCTGGGGGTCTCCCATGGACCCCCCGGGGTTCTGCGGACCCCAGTTTCTGATAGGTAATTCCACAAACAGTGCTGCCTGTGAGGGACCTTACCTACTGGACATAGAGCTGGCTTCATGACCTGTGTTCCACCTGCTTGGAGCACCTGGTTCAGAGAACTGACTCACCTTCTCGGGTTAACGTTTCAGCATTCAGTTTGTGCAGTCAATGACCGGTCTCAGAAAGCAAAAGGAATGCATTCAGTGCAAAGGAAAGAAAGAAAGGACTTGCATTTATATAGCACCTTCCACATCCTCCCGGTGTCGCAAAACAAATTGCGCCCAATCAACACTTTTGAAATGTTACTGTGTTCGATGAATCTATATGTTCAGGTTTATTAATTCGGCACATGAGTAATGGGGGCTGGAATTCTCTGGCCATTCATGCCAGCGGGAGTTCCTGGTCCTTGCAGTTGAGTCCCCCTTACCTGTCGGGGGTGAGGTCAATGGCAATTCCTATCTCCTGCCAACGGGAAACACACGGCTGAGAGGCCAAGAAATCTCACCCATCACCTGTGTTCGGAAGCTCATAAGATACCGAAGCAGAATTAGACCATTCGGCCCATCGAGTCCACTCCGCCATGGCTGATATGCATCCCCATTTTCCTGCCTTCTCCCCATAACCCTTCAACCCCCATGACCAATTAAAAATCTGTCTAACTCCTCCTTAAATCTATTCACTGTCCCAGCATCCATCGCACTTTGGGTAGTGAATTCCACAGATTCACAGTTCTTTGGGGGCAAAAGTGAAAAAAGATAATAAAGCAAACATTTGATTATAAATACATGTAGATGTTTATTTGTTGTGAGGCAAGATCAGAATTGAGAGATTTGATCCCCTTAACACCTGTAGCTGTTGCCCCAATGTTGTAATGAGGCAACAAGTTGGATACAGACTCGAGTCAGCCTAGTTGGATGGTCTGATGGCACAGCTGTGATATGTATCATGTCGATATTCCTCTCTTATCCATTATGGAAGGGCACCCCAACAGTGAGATAATGTACAGAGGAAACATTTTACCTCTCCTTGTAATGGATATTGAAGTCCCTCACCCAGAATGCATTCTGTGCCCTTACCAGTGTTTTTTAGTTTTAGTTTATTTATTAGTGTCACAAGTAGGCTTACATGAAGTTACTGTGAAAATCCCCTAGTTGCCACACTCCGGCGCCTGTTTGGGTACACTGAGGGAGAACTTAGCATGGCCAATGCACCCTAATCAGCACATCTTTCGGAAGAGCACCCAGAGGAAGCCCACGCAGACATGGGGAGAACGTGCAGACTTCAGACAGACAGTGACCCAAGCTGGGAATTGAACCCAGGTCCCTGGTGCTCTGAGGCAGCAGTGCTAACCACTGTGCCATCATGCATCCTCCGAGTGGTGTTTAACATGGAGGGGTATAATTCATCAACTGAGGGGGGAGGGTGGGGGATGCTAAACATGATAACCAGCAGGAGGTGTCCTTGTCCATGTGTGATGATACTGTCCCTTGAAGCAATGTATTTTGTATCATGTTTCTGGTGATAAGCCAAATCTGATAACAATGCCAAATTGCCTACAGCTGGCAGCCTACCCGCTGATACTGCAGAAGGTCCTATCTCCCGAACCCCATGTATTTACCCTGTTAGTCCCACTGACATTATGGAGTAATTTAATGTGTTTGTTTTAATCTGGGCTCCTGCATTACTGTTATTCTTAGAGGTGTCCCCTGGGGTTTTCAGAATACGGTTTGATTAAGTTGACTGATTAGAAGAAAATCATGAGTAGGTGGAGCTAGGCTTACAGAGAAAGAAAAAAAGCAGGCAGTTGCTGTTTGATTTTGAAAAGAGCACTAACTCTATCCCTCTCTCTTTCTGGAATTTAAACATAGACATAGAACATTACAGCACAAACAGGCCCTTCGGCCCACAAGTTGCGCTGATCATATCCCTACCTACCAGGCCTATCTATAACCCTCAATCCCATTAAATCCCATGTGTTCTTATGTTCTTATGTACTCATTCAGAAGTCTCTTAAAAGACCCCAACACGTTCACCTCCACCACCACCGAAGTCTTTGAAGTCTTGGATCTATCAGAATATTGGTATCTCTCTCCAAAGGTCTTCAAAAGGCAAGAGGTGTTTTCTGCCCCCCCTCCCCTTTCACTGTGTAAAGACAGGATTTCCTCTGGAGGCTGCTGTCGAAGACAGGTGCCTCTCTGTATCTCTGTCCCAAGGGGTTAAAAGTCTGGAATATCGGGAATTCATGTGATCGGACGTGCTTTTGCAAACTGATTCTGAAGAGGAGTTTACGTCAAAGGGAATATTGCTTATATTGGAACTGACGGAAATAGCCAACCGTTAAGATTTATACTTTGTTAAGTTTAAGTATTTCAATTGGTAAAAGTTATGCTAATTATTTTTGTTATATTTTAACTGTGTTAATAAATAAAGTTTGTTTTGAATAAAGCTTCCTAGTGGGTTGGTAGAATCACATCTGGAGTGGAACACCTTATGCCAAAATCAAAAATAGTTGGGGTTGAGGATAACTTTACAATATGCCTTGGAGTTTCTGATCTGGTCCCTAACACATGTTTGGCCTGATGCCATGAGGCCTCATGGGGTCCGGATGTGACGTTTAGGACTCCCAGGACAATTCCTCCCCCTGCCACTGCCCTCATCTGTATGCCACTGTATCCCCCACCATGTCTGCTGGGTCCATCCTCCAGTGGGACAGGATACACCCAGAATCGGTGATGGTGCTGTCTCGGACATTGTCTGCGATGTACGATTCCATGGCCATGATAATGTCAGGCTGTAATTTTGGCGCGAGTCATTTTACCCCTTGGGAGGCGAATGGGCAGAGCAGGTGGCATGTCCCATTATAGAATATGCACAATTCTCACTGAAGATAGGGCAAGCTTTGTAACAAACAGCCTAACAGCACCGTCTATTCATTATCCTAGCAGCGAAGGTGAATATGACTTCCTCATGTCTGCCTGGAAGGTGAACAGTCCATCAGACCCTCGGGAATCTGGCTAGTGTTGTACATTCCCAACGCTGTCCAGTATACTGGTACAAAATTAGAATCTCCCAGTTGGCCAGTAATAGTGGCGGGTACAATTTTGACTTTTAAAAAGCGTTTAGACAGTTACATGGGTACGATGGGTATGGGCCAAAGACAGACAACTGGGACTAGCTTATTGGTTAGAAACAAAAGGTCAGCATGGACAAGTTGGGCTGAAGGGCCTGTTTCCATGCTGTAAAGCTTTACAGCTCTAGTTCTGAGCAATATTTAATTTCCCTTTGTCTGCCGATCAAAGCCTCAAGTTGCTGATCCTGGGGCCACAGAGGGTGACCTGGATTCCCGCTTGACTCTACAACGTTCCTTGGTGTCTACATGTTCTTTAGCAATATTCCGATTGCCAGGATAAGTGGCCCTGAAAGGAAGGCCAGCCCACGACGAACAATCAGCTGTTTAACGGATAAGATTTTACGGACGCTCATATCTGGGTCAGAGCTTTCCCCTTTCGATGGTTCAGGGCTGTTGTTATTCTCCACTGCGTTGACATCGATGTCTGCAACATTTCCCAAATAGACTTCTATAAAACAGAGCAATATTGAAACATTGCGAGTTCAATATTATACCAGCAAACTAAGAGATAGCTTTCTCGGAACTATATTCCTGCGAGAGGACCTGTGCTCAAGAGCAAGCATGGTTCAAGGATAATTACAAACTTATAGCCTCTGGCCTTCTGACTTAGAGGCTACTAGGTATCAGAAGGATGAAGGGTAATTTGATTGAAACATATCAGATGTTGAGGGGACTTCATAGAATCTCTACCTTGCACAAGGAGGCCATTTGGCCCATCGAGCCTGCACCAACCACAATCCCACCCAGGCCCTATCCCCATAACCCCATGTATTTACACTACTAATTCCCCTGATACCAAGACCAATCAACCAAACCTGCATATCACGGTGGCACAGTGGTTAGCACTGCTGCCTCATAGCACCAGAGACCCAGGTTCGATTCCCAGTTTGGGTCACAGTCTGTGTGGAGTTTGCACATCCTCCTCGTATCTGCGTGGGTTTCCTCCCACTGTCCAAAGATGTGCGGGTTAGGTTGATTGGCTGTGTTAAATTGTTTCGGGGGGAGTAGCAGGGTAAATATGTGGGGTTATAGGGATAGGGTGCAATTGTTGTCGGTGCAGACTCCAAGGACTAAATGGCCTCCTTCTGCACGGTGGGGATTCTATGCTGGACAATTATCAGAAATTGGTAAATATTCTAAAGGACATAAGCTGGGCTGACCTTGCCCTGTGAGTGCTCTGGTTTTAACGTACTGGTTCGTTAAGATCAAACCTAAACCTGCTTAATATCCTTATTAAATTGGAACACACAGGGATTTCATATGGACAACTTACTAAAAATAGCACACACGAGAATTTAAAGTAATAGGTTGCCTAAATTGAGATAATCCCTTGGTACCTTTTTTCACCCTCAATGGTTAAAAAATTATTTATGAACCTATCTTATTTCAATTTTAACAGCATGTTGTACTGGACTGAATTAGATTGATGAAGAGTACCATTATCTTCTATCTGTACTGGCACAGTGGCACCTCACAGTGCCAGGGACCCGGGTTCGATCCCAGCCTCGGGTGACTGTCTGTGTGAAGTCTACATGTTCTCCCCGTGTCTGCATGGGTTTCTTCCAGATGCTCCGGTTTCCTCCCACAGTCCAAAGATGTGTAGATTAGGTGGATTGGCCATGCTAAATTGCCCTTCAGTTTCCAAAGATGTGTAGGTTAGGAGGATTGGCCATGGTAAATTTTCCCTTAGTGTAAATTGGGAGATTAGGGAGGTAAATGCATGGGGTTACAGGGATTGGATGGGGAGCGGGCCTGAGTAAGATGCTCTGTCGGAGATTTGGTGACCAAATGGCCTGCTTCTGCAATGTAGGGATTATATGATTCTTTTCTACGATTCTCTCAGCTCATCTAAAGGCTACACGTGGCTTGTCCCCTCAGTGCAAGGCCAAGGGGTAGCACCATGTGTGGGTTAGTTGGGTGGGGTTAAAAGGTGAGGGTACAGACTCAATGGGCTGAATGGCCTTTTTCTGTACTGTACAGATCCTATGGTTCTAAGGGAGATTGGCCATGGATTTGTATTATAATTCTTCCATGGTGCACAGTTTAGTACAGTGATACCCATCAGGAATTCTGGTGGGCATTTATAACAGAGATGGAGAGGCTTGAGGGGTATCGCTCCTGTCTCAAACAACAAAGAAAATTACAGCACAGGAACAGGCCCTTCGGCCCTCCAAGCCTGCACCGACCGAACTAAAACCCCCTACCCTTCTGGGGACCATATCCCTCTATTCCCATCCTATTCATGTATTTGTCCAGATGCCCCTTAAAAGTCACTACCGTATCCGCTTCCACTACCTCCCCCAGCAGTGAGTTCCAGGCACCCATCACCCTCTGTGTAAAAAATTTGCCACATACATCTCCTTTAAACCTTGCCCCTTAAAATTGTGACCTGAGTAATCGACTCTTCCACCCTGGGAAAAAACTCCTGACTATCCACTCTGTCTATGCCCCTCATAATCTTGTAGACTTCTATCAGCTCGCCCTTCAACCTCCAGCGAAAACAAACCAAGTTTCTCCAACCTTTCCTCATAGCTAATGCCCTCTATGCCAAGCAACATCCTGGTAAATCTTTTTTGTACCCTCTCTAAAGCTTCCATATCTTTATGGTAATATGGCAACTAGAATTGAACAGTGTATTCCAAGTGCGGCTTAAGGTTCTATAAAGCTGCAACATGACTTGCCAATTTTTAAACTCAGTGTCCCGGCCGATGAAGATAAGTATGCCAAATGCCTTCTTGACTACCTTCTCCGCCTGCATTGCCACTTTCAGTGACCTGTGTACCTGTACACCCAGATCCCTCTGCTTATCAATACTAGTAAGGGTTCTGCTATTTACTGCATATTTCCTATCTGTATTAGACCGTCCAAAATGCATTACCTGAGCAGGAAGGTTGACCACCCATTTCCAGGGCTGGTTAGCTGTGAAAGCACCCAAAATCTGAGCGTGGGCAAGGCAGTGTGTGTTGGTGCTGTGCCCCAGACAGGCTGAATAGGGAGGGCTAGCAGGTATTGAATTTTGTTTCTATAAAACAGACTCCCACTAAATTCCGAAGGGATGGTTGAGGTTACATTGTGACAGCCCCAAGTAACATGGGAAGAAGCTGAAAGGGGTGTCATTATCGTTTCACTAATAGAAACTGCCTATACAAACCAGTCACACTCAGTTTAAAACAAAATTATTCTGTAAAATAATCTGTGTGAGTAAAGGTTGCCATAAAATTGTTCATACCTGTTGAGATATTCTCAGTTTGGCCATTGGAGGTGATTTGAGAGGGTTCCACATCTTTCTTCACACCTGCGATCAGTCGCGCCTTTTAACGAAACCCAGAAACACATGAATTTAAGGGAAAGGATAGACTTTCGATCCAAAAGAACAGTACAGCACAGAAACAGACCCTTCGGCCCTCCAAGCCTGTGCCGATCACTTGTCCCATCTAGACCAGCCGCCTATACCCCTCCATTTCCCATCTGTGCATCCAAAGCACTCTTGTTACACACCCTTCCTGGGATCGCAGCATGCTCACCTCTAGTTCAGAAAGGTTTGGGTTCAAGGACCTGAGCACCACAGACTTGGGACAGATGGTCCAGTGCATTGCGGAAGGAGTGCTGCACTGCTGGAGGTGCTGTTTTTCAGATGAAGTGTTAAATTGAGGCCTCTCGGGTAGATGTGAAAGATCCCATGTCACTGTTTCCAAGAACAGCGAGTTATCCCTGTTATCCCGGCCAATATGTACCCCTCAACATCATAAAAAAACATGATATCTGGTCATTATCAAATTTGTGGGAGCTTGCTGTGCACCAATTCGCTGCCATGGCAACTCCAACAGTAATTAATTGGCTGTAAAGTGATTTGGGATGTCTGGCGTAGTGACAAGACACTACATATGAGCCAGATTGTCAGTCCCACAGTCCGGGCCGGGCTCGGTCCCACAGTCCGGGCCGGGCTCGGTCCCACAGTCCGGGCCGGGCTCGGTCCCACAGTCCGGGCCGGGCTCGGTCCCACAGTCCGGGCCGGGCTCGGTCCCACAGTCCGGGCCGGGCTCGGTCCCACAGTCCGGGCCCGGTCCCACAGTCCAGGCCGGGCTCGGTCCCACAGTCCGGGCCGGGTCAGTCCCACAGTCCGGGCGGGGCTCGGTCCCACAGTCCGGGCGGGGCTCGGTCCCACAGTCCGGGCGGGGCTCGGTCCCACAGTCCGGGCCGGGCTCAATCCCACAGTCCGGGCCGGGCTCGGTCCCACAGTCCGGGCCGGGCTCGGTCCCACAGTCCGGGCCGGGCTCGGTCCCACAGTCCGGGCCGGGCTCGGTCCCACAGTCCGGGCCGGGCTCGGTCCCACAGTCCGGGCCGGGCTCAGTCCCACAGTCCGGGCCCGGTCCCACAGTCCAGGCCGGGCTCGGTCCCACAGTCCGGGCCGGGTCAGTCCCACAGTCCGGGCGGGGCTCGGTCCCACAGTCCGGGCGGGGCTCGGTCTCACAGTCCGGGCGGGGCTCGGTCCCACAGTCCGGGCCGGGCTCGGTCCCACAGTCCGGGCCGGGCTCGGTCCCACAGTCCGGGCCGGGCTCGGTCCCACAGTCCGGGCCGGGCTCGGTCCCACAGTCCGGGCCGGGGTCGGTCCCACAGTCCGGGCCGGGCTCGGTCCCACAGTCCGGGCCGGGCTCGGTCCCACAGTCCGGGCCGGGCTCGGTCCCACAGTCCGGGCCGGGCTCGGTCCCACAGTCCGGGCGGGGCTCAGTCCCACAGTCCGGGCCGGGGCTCAGTCCCACAGTCCAGGCGGGGCTCGGTCCCACAGTCCGGGCGGGGCTCGGTCCCACAGTCCGGGCCGGGCTCAATCCCACAGTCCGGGCCGGGCTCGGTCCCACAGTCCGGGCCGGGCTCGGTCCCACAGTCCGGGCGGGGCTCGGTCCCACAGTCCGGGCGGGGCTCGGTCCCACAGTCCGGGCCGGGCTCGGTCCCACAGTCCGGGCCGGGCTCAGTCCCACAGTCCGGGCCGGGCTCAATCCCACAGTCCGGGCCGGGTCAGTCCCACACTCCGGGCCGGGTCAGTCCCACAGTCCAGGCCGGGCTCGGTCCCACAGTCCGGGCCGGGCTCGGTCCCACAGTCCGGGCCGGGCTCGGTCCCACAGTCCGGGCCGGGCTCGGTCCCACAGTCCGGGCCGGGCTCGGTCCCACAGTCCGGGCCGGGCTCGGTCTCACAGTCCGGGACGGGCTCAGTCCCACAGTCCGGGCGGGGCTCGGTCCCACAGTCCGGGACGGGCTCGGTCCCACAGTCCGGGCCGGGCTCGGTCCCACAGTCCGGGCCGGGCTCGGTCCCACAGTCCGGGCCGGGCTCGGTCCCACAGTCCGGGACGGGCTCAGTCCCACAGTCCGGGCTCTTCCTCCCAGAACACATCAAACTGAGTCACGTTCACACTCAGGTGGCAGAGGTAGTCTAACTTTCACCCAGAATGTTAAGCGTCAAAACATAGAAACTGGAAGCAGCAATGGACGATTTGGCCTTTTGAACCTGCTCCGCCATTCATTTCGATAATAGCTGATCAAATTCAATATCCTGATTCCCCCCCTTCTTCCTCCCACATCCCTTGATCCCTTTAACCCCGAGAGCTCTATTCTAATTCCTCCTTGAAATTACACAATGGCCAAAACTCTACCTCAAACGATGACCCCTAGTTCTGGACTCCCCCACCATCAGGAACATTGTTCCCAAATCTACGCTGTCTAACCCTGTTAGAATTTTACAAGTTCCCATGAGATCCCCTCTCATTCTTCTAAACTCCAGTGAATATAATCCTAGCCGACTTAGTCTCTCCTCGTATGACTGACCTGCCATCCCCGAGGCCAGCCTGTAAACCTTCACTGTACTCCCTCTATTGCAAGGACATCCTCCCTCAGATAAGGACACCAAAACTGCACACACAATACACAATTTTCTCAAAGGAATGTTTTTTTTTTCCCAATTTGCTCTATGGAGAGGTGGCACAGTGTCGGGATAAAGGCAAAATAATGGGGATACTGGAATATGAAACGAAGACAGAAAATGCTGGAAAATCTCAGCGGGTCTGACAACATCTGTGAGGAGAGAATAGAGCCAGCGTTTCGATATCCAGACTCAAATTGTTAGTTCTAATCCTAATGTGCCACAGAGTTGGTGTCAACTGTGGTTCCCTCAATATTCACGTTCCAACAGTGCTGTTGAGGGGGATCCGTGGACACCAGGAGGCATTTTAGAATTGGGAGGTAGGCAAAATGGCTGCCTAGCAACCCGAAGGCTCTCCTGGTTGGCCCCCCGGCGACCAGATGAAGAATGCCAATGAGAGAGCAGCAATGGCTGCCTCCTCTCCCAGCTGGAGTCGCTCATGGACAAGAGAGAAGAGAGATGCTGAAGAATATCAGAAATTATTGGCACAATCATGAATTTCTATGACCTGCTTCTTACCTTAATGGATGCTTCACTCCAATTGATTTTGTAGGTCACTATCTGATAGAAAGCAAACTGGCAAAACACACAAATCGTCATTCCGTACCAGTAGCCTGCAAAATAGCCACAGTGCAGTCAGTTCTGAGGCAACACTGTTGAGATTTCCACCTCCCTTCCTTCCCCGCCGCCCCACCCACCCCCCCCCCCCCCACACCAGCATTTGATCCCCTTTACTATTCCTCAGTGAGAATCATGATGTGGAGATTCCGGCATTGACCAGGGTGGGCACAGTAAGAAGTCTCCCAACACCAGCTTAGAGTCCAACAGGTTTATTTGGTATCACGAGCTTTCGGAGCACTGCCCCTTCATCAGGTACGTAGAGAGGTAAGTTTCACAAAAATGACATACAGACAGAGACTCAATGGCACGATAATGGTTTATTATCTTGCAATTGTATCTTTGTCTATATATATATGCCCTGTTTGTGGGTGGGGGGGGGGGTGCGGGGGCGCGCGAGGGGGGGGGGCGGGGGCGCGCGAGGGGGGGCGGGGGCGCGTGAGGGGGGTAGGGGGCGCGCGGGGTCACTGTTACTTTTATTCAGCAAGTTATTTTCACCCTTACCTCAGTTTCTAAAAAAAACATATTTAATTTTGTGCCAAAAAGTATTTTTCCCAAATTTTGCTCACTGGCCTTGAGCGAGGAACATGCCGGAATGTACCCCTCCCCCCACTGTGTGGAATGTGCCCCTCCCCCCACCGTGTGGAATGTGCCCCTCCCCCCCCTCCGTGGAATGTGCCCCCGGGTAGAATGTGCTCCTCCTCCCCCCCAATGTGTGGAATGTGTCCCTCCCCCTTAGTGGAATGTGCCCCTCCCCCCCCCAATGTGGAATGTGCCCCTCCCCCCCCCCGTGTGGAATGTGCCCCCCGTGTGGAATGTGCCCCCAATGTGGAATGTGCCCCTCCCCCCCCCCGTGTGGAATGTGCCCCTCCCCCCCGTGTGGAATGTGCCCCCCGTGTGGAATGTGCCCCTCCCCCCCCGTGTGGAATGTGCCCCTCCTCCCCCCCCGGTGTGGAATGTGCCCCTCCTCCCCCGTGTGGAATGTGCCCCTCCTCCCCCCCGTGTGGAATGTGCCCCTCTTCCCCCCGTGTGGAATGTGCCCCTCCCCCCCCGTGTGGAATGTGCCCCCCGTGTGGAATGTGCCCCTCCCCCCCCGTGTGGAATGTGCCCCTACCCCCCCGTGTGGAATGTGCCCCTCTTCCCCCCGTATGGAATGTGCCCCTCTTCCCCCCGTGTGGAATGTGCCCCTCTTCCCCCCATGTGGAATGTGCCCCTCTTCCCCCCGTGTGGAATGTGCCCCTCCCCCCCCGTGTGGAATGTGCCCCTCCTCCCCCCCCCGTGTGGAATGTGCCCCTCCCCCCCCCCGTGTGGAATGTGCCCCTCCCCCCCCGTGTGGAATGTGCCCCTCCTCCCCCCCCCGTGTGGAATGTGCCCCTCCTCCCCCGTGTGGAATGTGCCCCCCGTGTGGAATGTGCCCCTCTTCCCCCCGTGTGGAATGTGCCCCTCCTCCCCCGTGTGGAATGTGCCCCTCCTCCCCCGTGTGGAATGTGCCCCTCCTCCCCCGTGTGGAATGTGCCCCTCTTCCCCCCGTGTGGAATGTGCCCCTCCTCCCCCGTGTGGAATGTGCCCCTCCTCCCCCGTGTGGAATGTGCCCCCCGTGTGGAATGTGCCCCTCCCCCCCCGTGTGGAATGTGCCCCTCCCCCCCCGTGTGGAATGTGCCCCCCGTGTGGAATGTGCCCCTCCCCCCCCCCGTGTGGAATGTGCCCCTCCTCCCCCCGTATGGAATGTGCCCCTCCCCCCCCGTGTGGAATGTGCCCCTCCTCCCCCCGTGTGGAATGTGCCCCTCCTCCCCCGTGTGGAATGTGCCCCTCCTCCCCCGTGTGGAATGTGCCCCCCGTGTGGAATGTGCCCCTCCTCCCCCCGTATGGAATGTGCCCCTCCCCCCCCGTGTGGAATGTGCCCCTCCTCCCCCCGTGTGGAATGTGCCCCTCCCCCCCCGTGTGGAATGTGCCCCTCCCCCCCCGTGTGGAATGTGCCCCTCCTCCCCCCGTGTGGAATGTGCCCCTCCTCCCCCGTGTGGAATGTGCCCCTCCCCCCCCGTGTGGAATGTGCCCCTCCCCCCCCGTGTGGAATGTGCCCCTCCCCCCCCCGTGTGGAATGTGCCCCTCCTCCCCCGTGTGGAATGTGCCCCTCCTCCCCCCCCCCGTGTGGAATGTGCCCCTCCTCCCCCCGTGTGGAATGTGCCCCTCCCCCCCCCCGTGTGGAATGTGCCCCTCCTCCCCCCCCCGGTGTGGAATGTGCCCCTCCTCCCTCCATGTGAAATGTGCCCCTCCCCCCCCGTGTGGAATGTGCCCCTTCCCCCCCCGTGTGGAATGTGCCCCTCCCCCCCCCGTGTGGAATGTGCCTCTACCCCCCCATGTGGAATACACGCCAGGAACAATACTTTTCACTGTATACCGATGCATGTGAGAATAACAAATCAAACCAAAAATTTCCTACCTTTGATTCCAAAATGTGCAGCAAACATCAGCGAGATTCCAATGGGAGAACCAATGAGGTAAAATCCCACAAAGTTACCGACAGCTCCCAACATTTGTTTCCCTGCTCCTCGCAGCACTCCCCCATTCACACACTGTGAATTAAACATGTTTTTACTCCCTCTGAGGTAAGAATATCGAGGGATAAAGAGCTAACAGGAGTAAGGGAGTAATTAGCCACAATCTGATAGAATGCAGGACTGGAGGGACTGACTGACCTCCTCCTGTTCCTATGTGTACGACAATGCAAACATTCCTGTGTCAACTCTTTATTATCTTCCTCATTTTAATAACTAGAGTGAAGATCTTGTAAAAGTAGCAAAGTGAAACTCTGGGTGGAATCACCCCCTGCCCTGCCGTCGACATGGTGGGAGACAGAGGACAATCCCATGGGAACAGGAAACCCAGTCTCCTGGGATTTGACGATGCGAGCTTGCCGTCCTGTCATTTTGAGATAATGGCGTGTCGCCAAACAAGTGCTGTCGTACGAGGAACAGTTGAGGACTCGTTGGAGTTTAGAAGGATGAGGGGGGATCTTATTAAAACGTACTGGATACTGCGAGGCCTGGATAGAGTGGGCGTGGAGAGGATGTTTCCACTAGTGGGGAAAACTAGAACCAGGGGGCACAGCCTCAGGCTAAAGGGACGATCCTTTAAAACAGAGATGAGGAGAGATTTCTTCAGCCAGAGAGTGGTGTATCTGTGGAACTCTTTGCCGCAGAGGAGGCCAGGTCATTGAGTGTCTTTAAGACAGAGATAGAGAGGTTCTTGATTAATAAGGGGGTCAGGGGTTATGGGGAAAAAGGCAGGAGAATGGGGGATGAGAAAAATATCAGCCATGATTGAATGGCAGAGCAGACTCGATGGGCCGAGTGGTCTAAATCTGCTCCTATATCTTATGGTCTAAGCCACAGGCCATTTGCAAAACATGCATAGAATCATAGAATCCCCACGGTGCAGAAGGAGACCATTCGGCCCATCGAGCCTGTACCAACCACAATCCCACCCAGGCCCTAACCCCCAACCCCTCATATTTACCCTAGATGGTCCCCCTAACATTATGGGGCAATTTACCGTGGCCAATTCACCTAACCTGCACATATTTGGACTATGGGAGGAAACCGGAGCGTCCAGAGGAAACCCACGCAGACGTGGGGAGAATGTTCAAATTCAACACAGACAGTGACCCAAGTCCAGAATTGAACCCGAGTCCCTGGTGCTGTGAGGCTGCAGTGCTAACCAACGTGCCAGCCCATTGATAGACTTCAAATGAACCTGCAATGTTCCAGTGACTTTACAATGGAGAGTTCTCTGACCCTGATGGTGCAGATGACATTGTTCACCCCCTGACCCGCACTGCAGGGCTGAGCTCGGGTGTGTACCGTGCACACTCAGCACCCTGAAACTCCCATAAAGGGTTGGCAAGTCAAGTGAGCCTCTGTCTTCCATCCCGTAAGACAGAGAACGTACCTCCTGTCCTCCCCTGCATTCAGCGGGACTTCCAGGGAATCACTGCTGAACCTTGGCACTGGTGCTGCAAGGTTTGTCCCAGCCATTCCCCGGAGCACACCTCAGAGCCAAATAAGGCTGCACTTGTCTGGGCACTTTGTAAATACGCTGCCCAGAAACGATGGCAGGGCACGTGGCTTCCTGCCACTAATGAGGTTGGGAAGCTCTTAGGGCGACACAGTAGCACAGTGGTTAGCACTGCTGCCTCACAGCGCCATGAATCCCAGGTTCGATTCCCGGCTCGGGTCACCGTCTGTGTGGAGTTTGCACGTTCTCCCCGTGTTTGCGTGGGTTTCCTCCAGTTTTCTCCCACAGTCCAAAAGACGAGCTGGTTACGTGGATTGGCCATGCTGAATTCTGCCTCAGTGTACCCAAACAGGTGCCGGAGTGTGGCGACCAGGGGAATTTCACAGTAACTCCATTGCAGTGTTAATGTAAGCCTACTAATAAATAACCTTAAACTTTAATTGGCTCAACACAGCCTGATTTAAGCTCCTGCTGGGGTCCTCTGCAGGGAGCTGGAACCAAAAATCTTCTTGCCAATTTGCAAAGTCAATTGCACTGAAAGGAGATGATCTCTCCAATAATTTTAATTCCGAGTGCAAATTATTGGTTTAACTTCTTAAGGGGTCAGTTGAAAAAAGGAGATCGTCATTGACTTCAGGAAGGTAAAGGAGAACATGCCCCAGTCTACACCAACAGGGACAAAGTAGCAACGGTCAAGAGCTTCACATTTTCAGGCATCCAGGTCACCAACAACCTGTCCTGGTACCCCCCAACCCCCCCCCATGCCGACACTACAGTTAAGAAAGCCCACCAATGCCTCCATTTTCTCAGAAAACTAAGGAAATTTGGCATGTCAGCTATGACTCTCGCCGACTTTTACAAATACACCATAGAAAGCATTCTTTCTGGTTGTATCACAGCTTGGTATGGGCTCCTGCTCTGCCCAAGGCCACAAGGAACCACAAAAAGGTCACGAATGCAGCCCAATGCATCACGCAAACCAACCTCCCATCCATTGACTCTGCCTACACTTCCGGCTGCCTTGGCAAAGCAGCCAGCATAATTAAGGACCCCCCGCACCCCAGACATTCGCTCTTCCACCTTCTTCCGTCAAGAAAAAGATACAAAAGTCTGACGTCGCGTGCCAACCGACTCAAGAACTTCGCTGCTCCCATCAGACTTTTGAATGAAGTTACACTGCATAAAATTGATCTTTCTCTGCACCCTAGCTATGACTGTAACACTACATTCTGCACTCTCTCCTTTCCTTCTCTACGCTTTGTCTGTATAGTGCGCGAGAAACAATACTTTTCACTGTAAATACATGTGACAACAATAATTCAATCAAATACTCACGGCCAATGAATCAAAGAGTTGGTTAGCTGAGACTACCGGTAACACGCTCCCAACTAATTGAATAATTTCCCTGTAAGAGGGAAAGGGCAGTGTCAAGGGGGCTTGAATTCACTTTGTACATTATATGCAGTTGTGCTTTTAACGTGTGTAGCATTGCTTTTCCTTTTTTACTCACTGGTCAGTGGTGAAGATATAACCGATCACATCTTTTACTGCTTCCAGTGTGGCACAAATCACCAAAGAACAGATCCCTGTCCAAATGGAAGCAAAGGATTTTACTGCTGAAAGTTTGATTCACAAATAATTTTGACCAACTATTCCATTATCAATTCCAGACACCCCACTTAAAAGTAAGCAGCAATTCGGACACTTTTATCGCCTTTCTCCATCATCTGTGAGACTTCAGCGTAATCCAGGCTGACGTGATAGTGGGGGCACTGCTGTTATAAAGTGGAGGTGGATTCCCCCTCCTCTGAGAACCAGCACTGAATCATCCAAAGAGGAGTACCTCACTCTGTAATCTGTAAAAGGTGTGTGTGAAGTGGTGTGACCTGCTCTTCAGCAACTTCCACTGGTTAAATCAAAATAACTCCCTGACACTCTCTTTACAGCCCATGCGTAACAATTTATTTATCTAATTAACAGTCAGCAAATTAATTAAAGTATTAATGAACTGAATAAATCCCTTCTAGCTATTAACTATTCTCCAATAAAACAATATTTTGATGGCATGCTGTTCAAATAAATACAACTCTTACTCATTAACAAAATAGAATTCAGTCACTCTCTAAATTACAAGCAGGTTTTGTGCTTCTGGAATATTCTGGGCCTTCTCTGTTGATTCTTCTGTCTGGAACTTCTTTCATCTTTAGTATCTTTGTTATCTAGACGGTGCTTTCTCTAAGATATAGATGAAGATATAAGAGCCAGCAATTCTCTCTCTCTCTTTTTTTGTAGAGAGAGAAAAAGAGAGAGTTGAGAGCTGGGAGGTGTTAGCTCTGGCAGATGGCAGTTGCTCTACTCTCTTTGTCCCACTGCCCCCCGTCTTTTATACTTGCGATGACATATCAATATTTCCCAACATTATGATTGGCTCTAGATTGTTAAACCCACCCCCCCCCATCATATTTAAATTTAATAAGTTTTTGGTATCTAAGTTCCTGATTCAAATTGATTGGCTACATTCGAAAGCCTGTTATCTTGGTAGCACTGCTGCTTGGCCTTTAGAAACAAATGTTTCAGTTTGGGCTCTCTGTGTACTTGCATTTTAAATCTCCAAGCACAGAAAAAGCACCATCTTTTATTGGGATCGTGCAATGCCTTTCCTCTTCTGCCCACCCCCCCCCCCCCCAACCAAGCACTTTACAATTTTACAAACACCAATTCTAACTTCCTACCTCCCTATTTACAATTACTCTGCCCAACTTTGCCACACTATGTTGTTGGAGGTTCCAACATTTGGCTGGTGCATGGAACACAGACCTTGAATTCCCATTTGGGTAGAGGTAAACTATTCCATGGTACCATTTCGACAAAAAGCAGGGTGTTATCCCAACTAATATGTACTTCTTAAAAAATAGGTTATCTATTTGCAATAACTTTACTGCTTGTAGTTTCTTCCTGTGAGAAAATTGGCTGCTGTGTTTCGGAAAATTTGTTGACTATCTATTTCATCTATGCCCCTCATTATTTTGTACATTTCTATAAGATTAACCCTAAGCCTCCTACATTCCAGGGAAAAAAGTCCTAGTCTATTCTTAAAACTCCAATTTAAAGCAATATTTCATAGGTATACATCATTCTTCAGAGTTAGTAAGCATAAAAAACAAGTATACTCATGTGATGCTAGACTTCCAGCCTTATAACACTTCTGGACAGAGATCCAGTCAGTAGTTTCCAGAGAACAATATATTCTCAAACAACAAAATATCAGAGAAATAATCCTAAACTCTGGCAGCTCTCAATTGTCAAACTTCAAATATGGAAAAAGGGAAGCACCGCTCCCCCCTGCTCAACTCAGTAGCATCCAAAGAGCAACTAACCCATAATTCTCTGCGTAAGACTAACTCCACCCACTCATACGACCCCACCTGCCAATCAATCTAATCAAGCCCTACTCTGCAAAATCCCAGGGGAATACACTAAAATCAACAGAACAGCATTAGTCCAGATGAAAACAAACCTTGAAGCAATTAAGATCAATTATGCTGATGCAGTAACAATAGAGGATGCCAGTTATAGACAGGATACACCAATAAAATGGGAGGGACTGCTAAAAAAAAGTCCTGCACAGAAATATGACTAATAAACACATCTTAAAGGCCCAGTATCATCAGATAGAGTCATAAAATTATCGAGGTTTACACTATAGAAACAGGCCTTTCAGCCCAACTTCTCCATGCCGTCCTTTTTTTAAAACCCTGAAGCTAGTCCCAATTGTCCGCATTTGGCCCATATCCTTCTATACCCATCTTACCCATGTAACTGTCTAAATGTTTTTTAAAAGACAAAATTGTACCCGCCTCTACTACTACTTCAGGCAGCTTGTTCCAGACATTCACCACCCTCTGTGTGAAAAAATTGCCCTCTGGACACTATTGTATCTCTCCCCTCTTACCTTAAACCTATGCCCTCTAGTTTTAGGCTCCCCTATCTGACTATCTAGCTGATCTATGTCCCTCGTTATTTTGTAGCTTTCTACGCTCCAGGGGAAAAAAATTCCCAGTCTATCCAGCCTCTCCTTATAACTCAAACCATCAAGTCCCGAAAGCATCCTGGTATTAATGGAACTTTTCCCACAGTATGAACATTTATTGGATGAAAAGCAAATGACAAAGAAGAGACAGATGAATAAAGCGTGAGATTCCACAAGCACATTGTTGTCAGATAGTGTAATGAATTCCAACTGAGGGACTTACCAATGCACCACAAAGCAACATTAGCAGAATTTTTAGCTTTCTCTGGGCTTCCAGCACCCAGGGCGTTACCCACACGAACAGCGGCTGCTACACTGAATCCCAAAGGTAGCTGTGGGAGAAAGAATACACCAGATGACACTGTGTAGAATTATGTTGGATCAATGGCACAGAAACAGCCTCACCAGCCCATATCAGGGTTTAGGTTCTACTCACGTTGTCTCCCATCTTTCCTTATTCAATTCTATCGTCATAACTCTCTATGGATGGCACAGTGGTTAGCATTGCTGCCTCACAGGGATCTGGATTCGATTCCCAGCTTGGGTCACCGTCTGTGTGGTGTTTGCACATTCTCCCCATGTCTGCGTGGGTTTCCTCTGGGTGCTTCAGCTTCCTTCCACAGTCCAAAGATGTGCAGGTTAGGTGCATTGGCCGTGCTAAATTCTCCGTCGGTGTACCCAAACAGGTGCTGGAGTGTGGCGACTAGGGGATTTTCACAGTAACTTCATTGCGGTGTTAACATAAGCTTTACTTGTGACACTAGCGAATAAATAAATAAACTCTGCTCCTTTTCCACAGATTTCTGTTCAGTTTCTCCTTAAATATGTCTATGCTATTCACTTCAACCACTCTCTGTAGTAACGAGTTCAACATTCACATCACTACTTGGGTGTTTCCCAAATTCCCTATTGGATTTCTGGGTGACTACACCCTCTAGATGTGTTCATCCCCAGAACAGGAATCATTCTCTTTGTATCCAATGTAGTTAAAACTTTTCATAATTTTAATGACTCTAGATCATTTAATTTTTCAACAGAGAAAGAAACATAGCTTGTCAGACCTTCCCTGAAATGTATCTTCATATCATAGAATCCCTACAGTGCAAAAAACGTTATTTGACCCATCGGGCCTGCACCAACCCACCAAAAGATCTAGGCCCAATCCTTTGCTCTAACCCTATGCACTGCTCATGGTTAATCCACCCAATTGCACATCTTTGGACATCAAGGAATAATTTAGCACGGCCAATTCACCTAATCTACACTTCCTGGGACACTCAGGGGCAATTTAGCATGGCCAAACCATCCGCCCTGCACACCTTTGGACTGTGGGAGGAAACCCACGCAGACACGGGGAGAATGTACAAACTCCACACAGACAATGACCCGAGGCCAGAATCGAACCCGAATCCCTGGCGCTGTGAGGCAGCAGTGCTTACCACTGTGCTGCCCCACACGAAAACCCTCACATCCCTGGTACCATCCTTGTAAATATTCTCTGTACCTTCTCTATCAGGCATTTAAGAATGGATGCACGGGTTTGAAAGTTATGTGTCCTTGGATGTGAAAACGTTGAGGTTTTTTTTCAATGCACAAATCTGACACATTTACATTTAGGTTCCAGAATCTTCAGCCTTACCATATATACGGTGGTTAGAATCTGATAAATGATGCACTGGGTTCCGAGTTCAACTTCACTAATTATTCCTATGAAGGAGAATGTAGTGATTAATCTCGAGAGCGATGCAAGCTATATTTAGAAGGAATTAACATTTAAACAACAGCCTGACTGCTTTCCTGTCCTTTGTCAGTAGGGACTCCAACTGGGAGAGAATGGGTGAGGCATCTGCTCTCAGTTCTCCTGTTGCTCTGCAGAGTCAATAATGAAGGCTGAGTAACCTGAGATAGGCAGTACCCCTCAGATTCTTCCCTCATCTCATTCCTGATGGCCCACGCTTCCCCTGTAGTTAGTGCCAACATCCAATAGGCTGTACAAGCTCAGACACACAGCAGAACAGAGGTCGAGTCTTATCTGGCTGCTGGAATGTTCATCATTTATTGCATCCAATTCTGGTTGCCATGCTACCAGAAGGATGCGGATGCTTTGGAGGAGGCTCAGAAGGGGTTGTTGCCTGGCCTGGAGGGTATGAGCTATGAGGAGAGGTTGGGTAAACTCGGTTTGTTCTCACTGGGACGACGGAGGTTGACGGGTGACCTGACAGAGGTTTACAAGATTATGGGTGGCATGGACAGCGTGGATAGTCAGAAGCTCTTTCCTAGATATAAATGCCAAGTGCTCGGGGACATGGGTTTAAGTTGTGTGGGGGAAAGTTTAGGGGAGATGTGCGAGGCAAGTTTTTTTTATGCAGAGGGCGGTGAATGTCTGGAACGCGTTGCCTGGGGAGGTGGTGGGAGCGGGCACAGCGGTTAGCACCGCTGCTTCACAGCTCCAGGGTCCTGGGTTCGATCCCCGGCTCGGGTCACCGTCTGCGTGGAGTTTGCACATTCTCCTCGTGTCTGCGTGGGTTTCCTCCGGGTGCTCCGGTTTCCTCCCACAGTCCAAAGATGTGCGGGTTAGGTTGATTGGCCATGCTAAAATTGCCCCTTAGTGTCCTGGGATGTGTAGGTTAGAGGGATTAGCGGGTAAATGTATGGGGGTAGGGCCTGGGTGGGATTGTGGTCGGTGCAGACTCGATGGGCCGAAGGGCCTGTTTCTGCACTGTAGGGTTCTGCGTTCAGGCGTGATAGCGTCATTTAAGGGGCAACTAGACAAGTACATGAATAAGATGGGAATGGAAGGATACAGACTCCGTAAGTGCGTATAGTTTTAGTTTAGGCATCATGATCGGCACAGGCTTGGAGGGCCGAAGTGCCTGTTCCTGTGCCGTACTGTTCTTTGCTCTTTGATAGTGCAGAATATTAGACAAAGGGACGTTCATTTGCTTACCTGCTAGGAAAGCTCCAATTTCGTAACTCCACCATTCAATGCAAAGCATAAGCATGCTGGAAACTGCCAGACGTGTGAAGAGGCCCCATTCCTGCAGGGAGTCCATGGACCATCCTATATCACACAGAACTACAGTTACTGATGCCAATGTCTGAGGAACACACGGGAACATAAGAATTAAGAGCAGGAGTAGGCCATTCAAGCCCTTCACTCCCACTCCACCATTCAACATCTAATAGAGGTGTATAAGACTATGAAGGGTATAGATAGGGTAAACAGAGGTAAGCTATTTCCTATGGTAGAGACACATAGTACGAGGGGCCACGGGCTTAAGGTGAGGGGGGAGAGGTATAACACAGATATTAGAGGGAGGTTTTTCACACAGAGGGTAGGGGGGGCATGGAATGCTCTGCCAAGTAAGGTGGTGTTTAAGAGTAACTTAGACAGGCACATGAGTGGGTTGGAGATGGGTGGATATAGGAGATTGTTTTAAATAAGGTTCATTAGCATTGGGGCGTCCCTGGTAAGGTAAATGGATATGGTACGATAATAATGTTTTTTCTCTTTTTCATTCACAGGTTTTAAGTCGGTCCGCCTTGTTGCCCAACGAGGGGCATACAGGCGATGGGTCGTACTTGGGCTTCTCTTGGTCGTTCGAGATTGGCCTAGTGCTTCATGTCGTTAGTGTGCGCTTAAACTGGACCAGATGCTGGGCAAGTCGACAGCTCAGTGACTATCACTGTTTGCTGTGCAGACACATGGATTTGGGCCGGTGTCTGTGGGAGTTTGCGCATTCTCCCCGTGCTTGCGTGGGTTTCCTCCACGTGCTCCGGTTTCCTCCAGAGTTAAAAATGTGTGGGTTAGACTGATTGGCCATGTTAAATTGCTTCTTAATGTTAGAGGGATGTCAGGGGGATTCGTAAGGTGAATATGTGGCGTTAGAGGGATAGAGCCAGGATGAGATTGTTGTTGGTGCAGACTAGATGGGCCAAATGGCCTCCATTGTAGGTATTCTGTGATTCTTTTGTACATTCTGGGGCAGTGAGTTCCGCAGGTTCTGAGACAAGTAGTTTCTCCTCATCCCAATTTTGAACTTTCCCCCTCTCACTTTATACCTATGACCTCTTGTTTTAGACTATCCCACAAGGGGGGAAACATCTATTCAACATCCACCTTATCAATCCCCTTTAGCATTCTATATACCTCGATCAGATCCCCCACCCCCCCATAAACTCCTGCGAGTACGAGCCCTAAGCCATTCAAGCCCTTTTATCCCTGGAATCTATCTGGTGAGCCTCCTTTTGAAGTTTCTCCAGTGCCAACACATCCTTCCTCAAGTAAGGAAACCAAAACTGGATACAATATTCCGGGGGCAGGGGGCGAAAAGCAGGAGGAAAAGAACATTATACAAATCTGTTTGATGCCGTAAGGAGCAGCTGATGTCCTTCTCAGCAGGCTCCCTCCGATAATTGTGCTGGCAGTGTACCAGTCTACCTGGTTTCTCAGATCACCAGGACAATCTCCAGAATGGAGGGATTGCCTCACGAGCAAAGGTTGGGATCTGACTCATTGGAATGTCAAAGAACGAGAGGCGAAACATGGAGGGTTCTTAAGGGGCTTGACGGGGTAAATTCTGAGAGGATGTTTCTCTCTCATGGGAGAGTCTGGGGCCCCAGGGCAGTGTCTCAGAATAAAGGGGCGCCAGTTTAAGATTGAGATGAGAGGAATTTCTTCTCTCAGAGTGTTGTGAGTTTTTGCCACACAGTTTTGTGTGAGGCAGAATCCCTGTGTATATTTAAGGCTGAGATAGATAGATTTTTGATCTGTAAGGGGATCAAGGGTTAAGGGGAAAGGGCAGGAAAATGGACATGAGGAATATCGGTCAGGTCAGCCATGATCCTACTGAATGGCAAAGCAGGCTCGAGGGGCTGAATGGCCACCTCCTCTTCCTATTTCTTACGGTCTTATGCACTGTCATTTAGTGATCCCACCCAGCAATTGAATGTAAACAGGTCAGGATCAGCCAACTCATGCTCCCCTCGGTGGTCATCAGATTTAGTAACACTCACAGAGTGGGCACTCGTGCAAATGGTTCCTCTACCTCACAACTCCAGAGTCCTAGGTTCGATTCCGGCCTCGGGTCACTGTCTGTGTGGAGTCTGCACATTTTCCCCGTGCCTGCGTGGGTTTCCTCCGGGCGCTCCAGTTTCCTCCCACACTCGAAAGATGTGCTGTCAGGTGAATTGGCCATGCCAAATTGCCCCTTAGTGTCAGGGGGTCTAGCAGGGTAAATGTGCGGGGTTACAGGGAGAGGGCTTGGGTGGGATTGTTGTCGATGCAGACTCGATGGGCCAAAGGGCCTCTTTCTGCACTGTAGGGATTCTATGATTGTATACCAGAGAGTTGTTGGCATACAGGGGACTGAATCTTGTTCAGATCCAGAGGGGGCAATTAATTATTAAGAGCCATCTAAAGAAACACGTTACCTTCCCAGGTGCCGACATGCAACTTTCTCCATCTGATGTATCCAAATAGGATAATAGTTTGACAATACTGAGAGACAACATTAGCAGCAGCTGAGCCCCTGGAAAACACCAATTCACTTATTAAAGTTCTAAATATCACAGAAAGTTGAGTTCAACCTAGAGTCATTGGGTAATAAAGAACTTGAGTATTGCAAAAGACACGTTGAAGCTTTTTGTCTTTGATTCATCAGGACATTTGGCAAGAACACCAGCATAAGGAGAATACAACTATTGATACGAGAAGAGACTGCTGATTGTTTGGCAAGTAAGCTCTGATTGTTAGAGGCATTGTTGCGGGGAATGCACTAGTTGACTGTGACTGATAGTTAACTGCCAAGCATTATTTGAAGTTTAAACCAGTTTGATCCTGCTTGGTCAAGGCATTTTCCTGAGGAATGAATTAGAGAATGGATATCACTTATTTTGTTTAGCCGAAACAGGCGCGATGTTCTTTGCGTTTCCAATGATCAAGGCCCTGTGTATTAATAAATGTAGGTCAGAATTCTCCGGCTGTTCACATCAGCTGGGATTCTCTGGTCCTACTGCAATGAATAAAGATTGGGCTGAGCACCAAATACTCCGTCCTCACTTGCAGTGGCAACTGGGCAAGGACAGATGGGGAATTCCGGCTGTAGTTTCCAGTACACACAATTGCGAGTTGCGAGCCTGACCAACGCTCCCAAACTGGTTTAAAGTTTATTTATTAGTGTCACAAGTAGGCTTACATTAACACTGCAATGAAGTTACTGTGAAAATCCCCTAGTCGCCACACTCTGGCACCTGTTCGGGTACACTGAGGGAGAATTAAGCATGGCCAATCCACCCTAATCAGCACGTCTTTCAGGCTGTGGGAGGAAACCGGAGCATCCGGAAGAAACCCACACAGACACGGGGAGAACACCACACAGGCAGTGACTCAAGCTGGGAATTGAACCTGGGTCCTTGGCGCTGTGAAACAGCAATGCTAACCACTGTGCCACCTTGCTGCCCCGCGTAGCTTTTAGCGCACTGAGGACTGTGTAGCAAATGTCCAATTGTGGAATCGCATCCAATATTGGACATTGTGGAAAGGATTTTCTGGGTGCGCTCACCCCAAAATCGGAAAATCCTGAGGTCAACAGCCTTTTGCATGGTCTGCCCCTTGCCCGCTATGGTTCCCATGACAGGTAGAAAGGAAAATCCCCCCCTGTGTTTTGCGTTTTGCTTGGGTACAGTCTGTACATTGCCCATTGGGAAGGGACATGTTGTCTGATATAATCCATGAGCCTTTGGGCTGTATTGCCTACCCGTCCAGCATCACACTGGCACTGAAACTCATAGACCACACAACTCACTTGTGAGATAGGCAGGATGTCTTTCTGACCTGGGGCAGTGTCGTCTTAGCAATGAATACCACTCAAATTACCCCTGCATGGCGTTAGGAATGGGTTAACTGCAACCTTCCACTTTAGATCTAGTTTGTATGCTAATTGTTTAAGAGTACTCACTGGGATATATATAGGGGTTACAGGTGGCTCTGTATTGGGATGTGTATGTGGAGTTGTCAAAGAGAATAAAGTGCTTCCTTCTGCACTGTAGGAATTTTATCTTTATTATTGGTCTACAACTGAGAGACTCAACACATGGTAACAGCACAAAACAGTTAGCTTCACCTGCTGGTCAAATCTTTGAGATAACTTGCCCTTTTAGGCCAGTATGAGGTTGACTGGGTAATTTTGAGGTTTGAAAGTGACGGCCTTTGGCACGCTTATGAGTTTATATGAAACACAATAAGGAATGATCCAATCGGGGTAGCCACCGTCCCACAGGATGTCTTCAATGCCATGTTACACTGTGTAAATGTCACCTCTACTTCAAAGTAGCTTCAACCTGTTTGATTTGAAACTCAAGGTTAATGTTGAGGTCTTCCAGGCATTCTGCCCATTTCTGTTGACTTTATAGGCAGAATGTTGCTTAACCAGAAAAAGAGAACATTTGGCAGGATTTCCAACCCTCCATCCCTGAGTCACTACGGCACAGAACAATTGGGATGGGTTCTGAAAACTCCCACTTGTACATGGTGCTCCAGGAATCATGAGTATATCATCATAACACAATAACTTCCAATGTTCTTCACTAAATCTCTGCTGGTTCAGTTGGCAAACAATAATGACCTCGACGAGGCCCATGAGGTTGGCCTCTTGGAGGGCAGGCAGTGCTGTAGTGGTATTTTCTTTCTATTCATTCTTGGGACATGGTGTTGCTGGCTGGGCCAATATTTATTGCCCATCCCTAGTTGCCCCTTGAGAAGGTGGTGGTGAGCTGTCTTCTTGAATCTCTGCAGTCCATGTGCTGTGGGTTGACCCACAACGCCATTAGGGAGGCAATTCCAGGATTTTGTCCCAGCGACTGTGAAGGGACGGCGATATATTTCCAAGTCAGGATGGCCTGGAGGGGAACTTGCAGGTGGTGGTGTTCCCCATGTATCTGCTGCCCTTGTCCTTCTAGATGGAAGTGGTCATGGGTTTGGAAGATGCTGTCTAAGGATCTTTGGTGAGTTGCTGCGGTGTATCTTGTAGATGGTACACACTGCCGCTACTGAGCGTCGGTGATGGAGGGAATGGATGTTTGTGGATGCGGTTCCAATCAAGTGGGCTGCCTTCACCTGGATGGCGTTGAGCTTCTTGAGTGTTGTTGGAGCTTCTTGAGTGCTATTGTCGCTGGACTATTAATCCAGAGGCCCAGGGTAATGCTCTGGGGGCCCGGGTTCCAATCCCACCAAGCCAAATGGTGAGATTTGAAATTCAATAGAAATCTGGAATTAAGAATTTACTGACGACCATGAAACCATTGCCGATTGTCGGGAAAATCCATCTGGTTCACTAATGTACTTCAGGGAAGGAAATCTGCCACCCTTACCCGGTCTGGCCTACATGTGATTCCAGATCCATAGCAACCTTAACTGCCACTCAGTTGAAGGGCAGTTAGGGATGGGCAAACAATACTGGCCTTGCCAGCGATACCCATGTCCCAAGAAAGATTAAAAATAGTATGATCTCCCTGATTGAGGTAATGATTGCCTGCCCAATCAGGGGTGTCTCACCTGTGTGTATATATATTAAGGGGTGTCAGGGCTCCTGACACTCCGGATTGTGACTTTGAACCTTAATTAACCATGACTGCCCTTCAATTTAGGGGACCTTACATCATGGAGGATGAACGAGCAAGCCAACACATCTGGGTCAACTTTCTGAAAGAATTACCAACTCCCCTCCCTTTCCCTAAATGTCTTTTTTTTAACATTTATCTTTAAAAGGCGTTACACATTCTGCTTTCACTGTTGTTTCTTGTAGGATAGTCCGTGTTGAACCCTCTGTGTGAAATAATCCACTAACTTCTCCCTTTATCTTTAGATTATGATTTTACCTACACACTTCCAACTTCATGGTGGTGCAGGGGTGGTGCAGGCAGATATGATCGGGATGTTTAAGGGGTTTTTAGATAAGCACATGAGTATGCAAGGGCAATTGGGACTAGTTTTGGGATTTAATAAAAGGGGTGGTATGGACAAGTTGGGCCAAAGGTCCTGTTTCCATGCTGTAAACCTCAATTATTCTATGACCATAAGACATAGGGGCAGAATTAGGCCACTCGGCCCATCGAGTTTGCTCCACCATTCAATCATGGCTGATATTTTTCTCATTCCCACTCTCCTGCCTTTTCCCCCAAAACCCCTTATTAATCAAGTACCTATCTATCTCTGTCTTAAAGACACTCAATGACCTGGCCTCCACAGGCTTCTGCGGCAAAGAGTTCCACAGATTCACCACTCTCTGGCTGAAGAAATTCCTCCTCATCTCTGACCACAATCTCCCCCAGGTCCCATCCCTGTCACCCTATGTACTTACCTTAGCTAATCCCCTCGATACTAAGGGGCAATTTAGCATGGCCAATGCACCTAACCCGCACATTTTCGGACTGTGGGAGGAAACCGGAGCACCCAGAGGAAACCCATACAGACATGGGGAAAAGCCACAAAATCTCCTCAGACAGTGGCCCAAGCCAGGAATCGAACCTGGGTCCCTGGCGCCGTGAGGCAGCAGTGCTAACCACTGTGCCAACATGTCACCCCAAATCCTCTTTATATTCCAAACCAGACTCCTGTTTTACTGCTCTGTGAAGCTCAGTGATTATGGCACCAATATTCTACAATATTATCACTCTTCTCCCTCTCAGTTTTCAAGCAAGCGAAGTGAAAAGCAAAGTATAAGTGGCAAGGTGGAAAGTTCATAAATCAGATGTTTACACTCTCATATTTCAGCCGGAAGTAAAATAATTTGCTACTTACTGCACTCCGAGAGAAAGTACATTCAACAGCAAGAAGTTCACTACAGCATTGAAAATGTTGGCTACGAAACCAGTGAGAATCTGTGGCGTGGTGATCCCCTAAAATGAGAATGAAACAGCACAGAGTGGGTTATTCATTAGGATCTTGGCCCCAGTCCCATAACCCCACATATTTACCCTGCTAATCCCCCGACACTCAGGCCAATTTAGCAAGGCCAGCCAACCTAATACACATGGTGGCACAGTGGTTAGCACTGCAACCCACAGTGCCAGGGACTCAGGTTCGATTCGCGGCTTGGGTCACTGTCTGAGTGGAGTTTGCACATTCTCCCCGTGTCTGCGTGGGTTTCCTCCGAGTGCTCCAATTTCCTCCCACAGTCCAAAGATATGCGGGTTAGATGGATTGGCCATGCTAAATTGTCCCTTAATGTCAGGGGGACTAGCTAGGGGAAGTGCATGGGGTGATGGGGATAGGTCCTGGGTGGGATAGTGATCGGTGTTAATCTATAGGGATTCTATGATTCTATCTTTGGACTGTGGGAGGAAACCAGAGCACCTGGAGGAAACCCACACAGACACGGGGAGAATGTGCAAACTCCACACAGACAGTGACCCGAGACCGGAATCAAACCCAGGTCCCTGGCACTATGAGGCAGCGGCGCTAACCATTGTGTCAGTGTACCGCCATTGTGTTGCCAATTGAAAAGTAACTTGAATGTGGCATGGTGCTGCCACAGACACAGGCCGAGACTTTCCAATCTCCCCTTTCGTGTGCTTTCCGGTGGTGGAGGAGGCTCAACATTGGCCACCAGCGGGATCTTCCAGTCCCGTCGAGACCTATTGCATTTTGCGTGGATCGCCCAAACTGCCCCACCACCAGGGAACCCACCACTGTGGGCGGGGTGGGGAGTTGCCTTTGTTTATATTGCAAGTATAACTGAGAATTGGGTCCATGTACTTCATAGGCTCAGATTCCTTGGGTCTTCTTTATATTCCAAACCAGACTCCTGTTGTACTGGCTGTGGAGGGGAGGGAGGGGTAGGGGTTGCCTTCAGCGGGACTGGAAGATCGTGTTGCCTAGAGGGCTGGAAAATCCCACCCGCTACTGGGGAGAGACGGAATGTTTTTTGAGGCATGGAGTCTGAGTCGTCAAACTTATTTAAGGTTGAATTGGACAGATCTTTGTTTAGACAAGGGAGTCAGGGTTACGGGGCAGACAGGAAGGCGGGATTGAAATCACACCCGGATTGGCCATGATGTTATTGAATGGTGGAGCAGACTCGAAGGGCAGAATGGCCTACTCCTGCTTCTATGTTCTTTTATACTGTTATAAAACAGAGGTAGAATCCACCCCACCCTGACCAAAACAGCCAAAGAGGAACACTGTGCCCTAGAATCTCTTATTATACCAACTCTTTAGCAACTTCTCGTGGTTAAATCAACATAACTCCCTGACACTCTCTCTACAATCAGCGCCTAATAATTTATTTACCTAGCTAACAGTGAGCAAATTAGTTAAACTATTAACAAACTGAATAAATCCCTTCTATTAACTATCTACAAATAAAACAAGATTCTAATGATATGCTGTTCAAATAAATACAATTCCCACTCATTAACAAAATAGAATTTAGTCACTCTCTAAATTACAATTAGGGGGTGCAAGAAAGAGACCAAGGGGCTTTTATGTACAGATCTTTGATGATGGCAGAACAGGTTAATAAAACGTTTGATAAAACATTTGGGATCCTGGGCTGTGTTTACGCCAGTCCAACACCGGCATACCCACATCGTAGTAAATAGAGGCATAGAGTTCAAAAGCCAGGAAGCTGTGTCAAATCCACGTAAAACTCCAGCTATAGTCCCAGCTGGAGTCCATTCTAATTCTCTTCCCACACCCCATGGTCCAATAAGGCAAACTTTTTCCATAATTAGTAATTCCCGTGAATAGGTCACGAGTCCGTCACCGGAGGGGCTGATAGTTTGAGCAGGCGTCACATCAAGCGAGGCTGGCCAGAGATCTCTCCTGGTGTGTTTGGAAGGAGTTGTAGGCTGACTCACTCAACCAAGTTATGAACCCACTTTCCTTGGCTGACAAGTCCCAGTGAGGGACTCGAATCTCGAGCTTGTCACCCAGAGGGAGGGACGTGACCAACTGTGCCACAAGACCCCAGCTGGAGTGTTGTGTTAATACTGGGCACCACACCTTAGAAAGAATGTGAAGTATTTGGAAAGAGTACAGCAGAGATTTAGAACAAAAGATCAAAGAACAGTACAGCAAAGGAACAGGCCCTTCGGCCCTCCAAGCCTGTACTGACCATGATGTCTCCCTGAACTAAAACAGTGTGCACTTACATAGTCCGTATCCTTCCATTCCCATCCTATTCATGTATTTGTCTAGTTGCCCCTTAAGGAGTCTTAGTATTGTTGAAGAGCAGAAGGATCTTGGGGTCCGGGTCCACAGGACTCTTAAATCGGCCTCGCAGGTGGAGGATGTGGTCAAGAAGGCGTATGGTGTACTGGCCTTCATTAATCGAGGGATTGAGTTTAGGAATCGGGAGGTAATGCTGCAACTTTATCAGACCCTTGTCAGGCCTCATTTGGAGTACTGTGCGCAGTTCTGGTCGCCTCACTATAGGAAAGACGTAGAAGCTATTGAAAGGGTACAGAGGAGATTTACAAGGATGTTGCCTGGACTGGGAGGCATGCCTTATGAAGTTAGGTTGAGGGAGCTGGGTCTCCTTTCCCTGGAGAGACGAAGGTTGAGAGGCGACCTGATAGAGGTTTATAAAACGTTGAGAGGAATGGATAGGGTGGATTCTCAGAGGCTATTTCCCCGGGCTGAAATGGTCGCTACGAGAGGACACAGATTTAAGGTGCGGGGAGGAAAGTACAGAAGTGATGTTAGGGGTAAGTTTTTCACTCAGAGGGTGGTGAGTGAATGGAATTGGCTGCCGTCAGTGGTGGTGGAGGCGAACTCGCTGGGGTCTTTTAAAAGACTTCTGGATGAGTATATGGGGTTTTATGGGATTGGGGGTTATAGATAGGTGTTGATGTGATCAGCGCAACTCGTGGGCCGAAGGGCCTGTTTGTGCTGTAGTGTTCTATGTTCTATGTTCTAAATGTTACTATTGTACCTGCTCCCACCACCACCTCCCCGGGCAGTGCATTTAATACCATCATTTCAGGGATGAAGTGTTTACATCAATGGATGGAGAAACTGGCCTTGTTCTGCTTAGAGTAGAGAAGAAGTGGGCGTCACAGGTGGCACAGTGGTTAGCACTGCTGCTTCATAGTGCCAGGGACCCAGGTTCAATTCCAGCCTCGGGTCACTGATTGTGTGGAGTTTGCACATTCTCCTTATGTCTGCGTGGGTTTCCTCCGGGTGCTCCAGTTTCTTCCCACACTCCAAAGATGTGCAGGTTAGGTGCACTGGCCAGGCTAAATTGCTCCTGAGTGTCAGGGGGATTTAGTGGGGTAAATATACGGCATTACGGGGATAGGGCTTGGGTGGGATTGTGTTCGGTGCAGACTTGATGGGGCAAATGGACTTATTCTGCACTGAGGGGATTCTATGGGGTGTGATGGAGGTGTTCAAAATCATGAAGGGTTGAAACGAAGTAAACAAGGAGGAACTTTTTTCCAATGGTGACAACCAGAAGGAACTGACTTTCTTATGCAAAGTTAGCATTTGGGATTCATTGTGGCTAACTGTCGTCTTCAAGAGAGAACTGGATAGATGGTTCAAGGAGAAAAGATTACAAAGATATCTAAAAAGGGTCAATGGTCACAGGAAACTCACTGCAATAAACAACTGATGGTGATAGAATTGATCACTGTAAGAATCAAATTAAGCAAAATAAAACTTGGAGATTTTGACATATAGGTTCAACATTAACTAAAATTGATTTTGGAAAATGTAAGAATTAGTATTAGTCACTGTACCTGATTTTGAAGGTATCTGACCTCTAAATTATAAAGGAATACTGCCTAATAACAAACAGAAAAAAAAGTTAGAAGAAGAAAGATTAACTTATATTTACTTAGTGCCTGATACAACCTCAGGACGTTCCAAAGCACATCACAGCCAATGAAATATTTTCCTAAGATGTAGTCACTGCTGTAATCATAGATAGGTTCAAAGAATCCCTACAGTGCAAAGGGAGGCCATTTGGCCCTTTCAGTCAGTACTGACCACACAAACCCACCCAGGTCTTATTCCCATAACCCCACATATTTACCCTGCTAATCCCCTGATACTAGAGTCACTTTAGCATGGCCAATCAACCTAACCAGCACATCTTTGGACTGTGGGAGGAAACCGGAGCGCCCGGAGGAAACTCACCCAGACGTGGGGAGAATGTGCAAACTCCACACAGACAGACACCCAAGCTGGGGATTGAACCAGGGTCCCAGGCGGTGTGAGGCAGGAGTGCTAACCACTGTGCCACTATGCTGTCCCTGTAGGAAACACTGCAGCCAATTTACACAGAAAGGTTCCACATATGGCAACATGATAATGAACAGTTAATCTGTTGTAGCGATGTTGGTTGAGAGAAAATGTTGGCCAGCGTACCCAGGATAACTCTCCGGCTCTTCTTCAGAGTAATAGCATCATAGAGTCATACAGAAAAGGCCCTTCAGCCCATCCAGTCTGCACCAACAATAAAGCTTATTTCTTAGTGTGTCACAAGTAGGCTTACATTAACACTGCAATGAAGTTGTGTACAGTTTTGGTCACCTAGTTAAAGGAAGGATGTAAATAAGGTTGAAAGAATGCAGAGAAGGTTCACAAGGATGTTGCCGGGACTTGAGAAGCTGAGTTACAGACAGAGATTGAATAGGTTAGGACTTTATTCCCTGGAGCGTAGAAGAATGAGGGGAGATTTGATAGAGGTGTATAAGATTTTGATGGGTATAGATAGAGTGAATGCAAGCAGGCTTTTACCACTGAGGCTAGGGGAGAAAAAACCAGCGGGCATGGGTTAAGGGTGAAAGGAGAAAAGTTTGGGGCAGTACAATGGCACAGTGGTGAGCACTGCTGCCTCACAGCGACAGGGACACGGATCTAATTCCTGGCTTAGGTCACTGTGCGGAGTTTGCACGTTCTCCCTGTGTCTGCGTGCTGGTTAGATGGATTGGCCGTGCTAAATTCTCCCTCAGTGTACCCAAACAGGCGCCAGAGTGTGGCGACTAGGGGATTTTCATAGTAACTTCATTGCAGTGTTATTGTGATAATAATAAACAAGCTTAACTTTATCCCTCCTGACTCAACACTTAGTTCCCTGCTGCCTTGTATTATTTTCTGTTTTGTTATTTAACCTCTCCTGCATTCCACCTCATCACTGACTTTCTCCTTTATCCTTTCCTCTCCTTCCTGATCTGTGTACTTTGGAAAAATCTGATATATATATATCTTTTTCCCCTATTCATAGGGAAGCATCAACATGGGATCTTGTCTCCACGGGTGATGATGTGGAGATGCCGGCGTTGGACTGGGGTAAACACAGTAAAAAGTCTGACAACACCAGGTTTTAGTCCAACCGATTTATTTGATAGTAAACGCACAAGCTTTCAAGGTTTCCCTCTTCGTCAGGTGAATGGAGAGTTCTGGCCTCGGACAGAGCATATAAAGCACAGACAGTTTAGAGATTACTGATTAGAATGCGAATCTTTACACCTAACCTGCTGTTCAAGTCCTAAAGTGGCTGACAATGTGGGTGGAAGCCCTTCCACACTAAAACCTGGTGTTGTCAGACTTTTTACTGTGTCCACGGGTGATGCCAGACCAGCTGAACGCTCTCTGCATTTATTCCAGATTTCAAGCCAACTTTCAGCTTTGTAACGGGTGTGTGAATTGTAAAATACTCACAGGAAGGGCAGGAATGAATATCATGACGTAGGAATGTGTTAACCTGTCGGAGGAATAGGAGAGGCTGTTAAAATGAGCAAAATATCCAAAACAAGCATGAATGAATACAAACTCAAAGGCTGGTGCTATGGGCATGAATCATATTCAAACAACAGCGACGGACAATTTGGGAGCGTAAACCTGTCCTGCTCTACTGTGTGAGTTTCCTCCGGGTGTTCCGGTTTCCTCCCACAGTCCGAAGGTCGTGCTGGTTAGGTGCACTGGCCACGCTAAATTCTCCCTCAGAACGGGCACCGGAGTGATGCACTGCTGCCTCCCAGTGCCAGGGACCTGGGTTCAATTCCCAGTTTGGGTTACTGACTGTGTGGAGTTTGCACGTTCTCCCCATGCCTGCGTGGGTTTCCTCCGGGTGCTCCGGTTTCCTCCCAGACTCCAAAGATGTGTGAGTTTGATGGATTGGCCGTGCTAAATTGCCCCTTGGTATCTTAAACCGTGTAGGTTAGGAGGATTATAGATAAATACAGGGGGTTACAGGTATAGGGCCTGGGTAATGTGTTCTGTCGGAGAGTCAGTGCAGACTCGATGGATTAAATAGCCTCTTTCTGCACTGTAAGGATTCTCTGATACTATGATAAATGTCTGAGGTTAAAACTGATGCCCAACCTTTCCAAGGGTTTGATCATGACCCTGTCTACATCAACGGGGATGCAGTAGAAAGAGTCAAGAGCTTCAAGTTTTTAGGTGTCCAGATCACCAACGACCTGTCCTGGTCCCCCCATGCCAACACTATAGTTAAGAAGCCCCACCAACGCCTCTACTTTCTCAGAAGACGAAGGAAATTTGTCATGTCAGCCACGACTCTCATTAAGTTTTAAAAGAAAGCACTCTTTCTGGTTGTATCCCAGTTTGATATGGGCTCTTGCTCTGCCCAAGACCGCAAGAAACTACAAAAGGTTATGAATGTAGCCCAATCCATCACACAAACCAGCCTCCCGTCCACTGACTCTGTCTACACTTCCCACTGCCTCGGCAAAGCAGTCAGCATAACTAAGGACCCCACGCACCCCGGACATTCTCTCTTCCACTTTCTTCCTTCGGGAAAAAGATACAAAAGCCTAAGGTCACTGACTCAAGAACAGCTTCTTCCCTGCTGCTGTCAGACTTTTGAATGGGCCTACCTCGCATTAAGTTGATCTTTCTCTACACCCTAGCTGTGACTGCAACACTACATTCTGCACTCTCCTTTCCTTCTCTATGAGCGGTATGCTTTGTCTGTATAGAGCGCAAGAAACAATACTTTTCACTGTATGTTAATACAAACAACAACACAGTACAGGAAACAGGCCCTTCGGCCCAACAAGCCCACGCCGCCATTTTAACATTGTGAGTGCCCTCTTCTACCCGTGACCTACATAATACATGTGACAATGATGAATCAAATCAAATCAAATCAAATCATCCTTTTCCATTGGTCAATTCCAGCCAGAGAGTTAATCACTCAAAAATATTTAGATGCAAACGTCACTTGCTTTCATTCCCTTTGGAACAAAATATAAAGACTCTTACTTGGCCACCTCGGGGGATTGTTTGAAAGCCAACAGGATGTTTTCTGTGTTAACAAAGAGCGCCCAGCAGGGGAAACAGGCTATCATGAGAATGAAAATCCCTCTTTGGAGAATCACCCCAATTTGCTTCAAGTTCTTGCTGCCGTACGTCTGAAAAACCCAGAAAAGAATTAAACATCGTTTACATTCTTCTGATGACAAATGAGGGTAACAGGATCCTTTCCATTGACAGTAAAGAAAATGATAATTATACATCCTGTTCCTAACCCAACACCCCTGTTACCGGGTTCACGTTGAGTATTAGTCAAGAAGCAGAGATAATTCTGAGTCATCCATGGCTGTATTGTTGGATATTAGAAATAAAGGCCAGAATTTTACCACATTCCAGCCATCACCCGTCCTGCCAATGGCACCCCCCACCAACCTCCATGTTGGGGTGTGGGGAAGTTACTTTTTGCTTTGAGTGAGGCCACCTTCAAATATGGCACCCCAATCACAGTACAACTGGGTTTTGCCGGCGTATTGAGGCCTCGCCACCACCCTCCCCCCCATTTGATGGCGTGAAACACACCCAGCTGCTTTTATGTGGCAGAGTGTGGCAAGACCTGAAGACTTTCAGGCCAAATCCCGCCCAAGGTCAACGGACCTTGGCATGGTCTGCCCCCCTCCAACACTCCCCCGCCCCCACTCGCTACGATTCCTGCGGTGAGTGTTATGGGAAAATTTGGCCCTCCGTTTCTCTCGCCGGAACTAACACACACTGCCATTTGTTTGGTAAGATTTTTACCCAGAGGATGAAGAGAATTTTCCAGGAAGATTGAAATACAAAGATACAAGGCCATTGGAACAGGATACAGTTCATCAAAGTTAAAATCAGAGCGGAAAAGTACAGAGCAAGTAGGGTTAGCTAGTGAAAATCATGATATATGAAGCGCTCCAAAGGTTGGTGATATCTTACTCCAGCCTGTGAAGTAGAAGTTTGAAGCAATTGATGGCTGGATCCCTGAGAGTCTGTGTGAAAGTTTGGAAGCTTCTGCCTATACAAGACAAAGGAGTACTGAAAGGAGAGTTGGAAAACCTGGAGGCGGATCTTTGCTGAAAACAGCTGAGGGAAAGCATTGCTTGAAAGAAGATTCTAAGGCGTGTCGGTTCAAGAGTGGAGTTTGGAAACACCCAAATGGAAGCCAGAATCTAGTGGGATTAATTCACTCAGACTGTAATAACATCTGGGAGGAGGGGGTGGCGGGCAAGATTTGAGGAGAAATCCGCAGAAGATCAGTTGAGTGATATTAGCCAGTTGCACCATCATTTTCCTGTCTCGCCTTCCAAGGGAATCATAGTAGGCAGGCCATGCAAAGGTCCATTGACCTCAGGTGGGATTTTCCAGTTTTGGGAAGAGCATGGCTGGAAAATCCTGCCCTTGGTGTCGGAGTGAGGTGTTGCCTGACCACAAATTGCCTATTAGATTACTGGGTCTGTCTGTTTACCGAAATTTTATAGCATAATACAGGCCTGTGTTAGCCTTAAAATCTGTGTAAGTTTGTGAAAATAATTGGGAGTGAAGGAGTATTGTATTGTAGTTAAAGTTTTCATATTTAATAAATGTGTTTTTCTTGGTAAAATCTAATTGGCAGTCCTTAACTCTGTTCCTTCATGCTTTCTAAAGAAAGAGTAAAGGTTATGGGCCGGAACTCTACCACCTCGCCCTCCACGGAATTGGAACGGGCACGGCTCCAACAATGGAAATCCCTGTTGATCTCAGGTAGGAATTTCCAGTCTCGCCTGAGCAAGGCAATAACATCCCGTCCATCCTGCTTAGCATTGCTGCCTCACTGCGCTAGGGACCCGGGTTCAATTCCCAGCTTGGGTCACTGTCTGTGTGGAGTCTGCACGTTCTCCTCACATCCGCGTGGGTTTCCTCCAGGTGCTCCGGTTTCCTTCCACAATCCAAAGATGTGCGGCTTAGATGGATTGGCCGTGCTAAATGGTCCCTTAGTGTCAGGGGGAGTAGCTAGGGTAAATGCATGGGGGTAGGGCCTGGGTGGGATTGCAGTCAGTGCAGATGGGCTGAATGACCTCCTTCTGCACTGTCGGGATTCTATCATCATCCTCTGAGCCAGATTTCCATTCTGGGATCTTCCCATCCAGTGGTGACACCAACTGGGATGGTAGCACTGTGCCACCATAACACAAAGGCGGTACAGTGGTCAGCATTGCTGCTTCACAACTCCAGGGACCTGAGTTCGATTCCTGGCTTGGGTCACTGTCGATGTGGTATTTGCACATTCTCCCCGTGTCTGCGTGGGTTTCCTCCGGGTGCTCCGGTTTCCTCCCACAGTCTGAAAGACGCGCTGGTTAGGTGCATTGACCCGAACAGACGCGAGAATGTGGCAACTAGGAGAATTTCACAGTAACTTCATTGCAATGTTCATGTAAGTTTTACTTGTGATTAATATGTTAACTTTAACTTTTAACAGTGTATAAATTGCTAAGTTTCAGACCCTGACTGCAAAAGCTTCAAGGAAATCTGAACTAATATGCAGTTCTGAAACAATCCTTTAACCCATGGATTATATATTGCATAGTTGCTTAAGATGAGAGCTCATGGAGATTTTCAAGACAATGAGAGGTTCTTAAGGGATGAAAATTGGTAACCGGAGAAGAAAGATTCACAATTATCACGCAAAATATGAGGGGACGGTTCTTGTTCATCTCTGTGGTAACAAAATAATGTTTGTGTTATGATGGTACAAGTTGGCGGTTACCTGTACTTACCTGAGATATGAGTGTGTCACAAGCTAATGACAAGCCAGTCCCGACAGAGATACCTGAGACGTTGATCACCTGGAATAAGTTAAGAAAATAGGGAAGAGAACAATATAGTTTCAAATGCCAAAAGAGTCCAAACAAAAACATATTAACAAAATGCCATTGAGATGTTTCTTTCTTTCCAATCCGACCTCCAGAGCTGTCCGTGCGTGAGGTGGTGCCATCATGGTATTGTCGCTGGACTAGCAATCCAGACACCTGGGGTAATGCTCCGGGGACCCAGGTTCAAATCACACAAAGGAAGATGGTGAAATTTGATTTCAATACAAATCTGGAATTAAAAGTCTAATGATGACTATGAAATCACTGACACAGAATCATCCAATCCCTACAGTGCAGAAGGAGGCCATTCAGCCTATCAAGTCTGCACCAACAACTATCCCACCCAGGCCCTATCCTATCTCCCCATGTGCTAATCTCTAAGGGGCAATTTAGCATGGCCAATCCACCTAACCAGCACATCTTTGGACTGTGGGAGGAAACCGGAGCACCCGGAGGAAACCCACGCAGACACGGGGAGAATGTGCAAACTCCACACAGACAGTGACCCAAAGCCGGAATCGGACTCGGGTACCTGATGCTGCGAGGCAGCCGTGTTAACCACTGTGCCACTGTGTCGATTGTCATAAAAACCCACCTGGTTCACCAATATCCCTCGGGGAAGGAAATCTGCCATCCTTACCTGGCCTGGCCTACATGTGACTCCAGATCCATGGCGACATGGCTAATTGTTATAAATACCCTCTGAAATGGCCTAGCAAGACATTCAAGGGCAATTAGGGATGGGCAATAAATGCTGGCCAGACAGCGACGCCCACATCCTGTGAATGAATATTTAAAAAATCAGCAGACTGGATTGGGACTGAAATCAGATGGGGAATTTTGGCTTCTTTGTTCTCCCATACTGAAGGGAAATGCATTCTTCCCAGTTGTGGTGACCCATCTACACACGGTTAAGTGCAATCCTGCCTATATTATACATTAACTATAAAACAAACAGGCTCATTTTACTCACCGCTGTAGCAAGTGAAACGGCGTCCAGTTCAACTTTTCCTAAATGTCCACAGAATATAGCGCTGACAACATTTATCAGAAATACCATCAGCTGAGACAAAAACTGTGAACAAAGGAGATTCTAATTAAACCAGTTCATACTTTCACTGAAACAATGTTTTATTCATGGAGTTTTACAGATTAGAATGTGGCCCTTCGGCCCATCGTGTTCATGCCAGCCATCAAGCACCTATCTGTTCTAATCCCATTTTCCAGTGCTTGGTCCTTCTCTGCTATAGTGTTTCGAGTGCTCATCTAAATGCTTCTTCAATGTTGTGAAGGTTTCCGCCTCTTTCAGACAACGAGTTCCAGATTCCCACCATCCTCTGGGCGAAAATGTTTTGTCCCAGATCCCCTCTAAATCTCCTGCCCCCTTACCGCAAATCTGAAACCCCCCCCCTCCCGATTTTGACCCCTCTGTTAAAGGGGAAATGTTTCTTCCTGTCTTCCCTATCTACGTCCCTCATAAATCTGTACACCTCAGTCAGGCCTCCCCTCAGCCTTCTCTGCTCCAAAAAAAAGTAGATAGAACATAGAACACTACAGCACAAACAGGCCCTTCGGCCCACAAGTTGCACTGATCATATCCCTACCTACCAGGCCTATCTATAACCCCCAATCCCATTAAATCCCATGTACTCATTCAGAAGTCTCTTAAAAGACCCCAGCGAGTTCGCCTCCACCACCACCGACGGCAGCCGATTCCACTCACTCACCACCCTCTGAATGAAAGACTTACCCCTGACATCTCCTCTGTACCTACTCCCCAGCACCTTAAACCTGTGTCCTCTCGTAACGACCATTTCAGCCCTGGGAAATAGCCTCCGAGAATCCACCCTATCTATACCTGTCAACGTCTTATAAACTTCTATCAGGCCGCCTCTCAACCTTCGTCTCTCCAGGGAGAAAAGATTTAGTTTCCTCAACCTATCCTCAGAAGGCATGCCACCCAATCCAGGCAACATTCTTCCAAGGAGAACAACTCCAGCCTAACCAACCTCTTTTCACAGCTGAACTACTCCAGCCCACGCTGCATCCTGATGGATCTCCTCTGCACTCTTTCTGATGCAATCACATCCTTCCTATAGTGAGGTGGTCACAACCATATACAGTACTCTAACTGTGGTCTAATGAGTATTTTATACAGCTCCATCATAACCCCCCTGCTCTTACATTCTATGCCTCAGCTAATAATGGCAAGTATCCCATACGACTTCTTAACCACCTTATCGACCTGTCCTGCCACCTTCAGGGATCTTTGGACATGCATCCCAATGACCCCTGGTCCACTCTAATACTGAGCCTCCTACCATTCATTATGACTTGTTAGTCTTCCCAAAATGCGTCACTTTACACTCTTTTCAGGGTAAAACTTCCATGGAAGGGCCTGCAAGACTTAGAGGGGGAATTGAAATGTTAAAGTTTGCAAAGGGGACTTAGGAACGGATTGACCCTGATGGATTGTCCACCTGGGCAATTCTGACCAATGCAGGGGTTTTGATCCCATGGGCGGAATTTTACCCTTGCCCCGCCCACCGATGGGCGGAACGAGCAAGTAAAATGGCGCCAGAGCCAAGAGGCGAGGGTCACGCCCGAATTCTCGGCTCTCAGGATTTTTACGAGAGCTGGATTCGCAGTGAGTTCAACCGGAAATGGGCGGGAGGCTGAACCATTTATTTAAGTATATTACAATGATGAGTGGCATGTGTTTCGTCAGCCCAGCGCCCAGTTGTCCAGGCTTGCTTGCCTTTTGGGCCTCACCGGGAGAGGTTCTCTCCGGCAAGGAATACACCCGCTCCCCATGAACGGGGAACAGTCGTGTTGGCCTCGGTGGTGGAACCAGAGGTCTTCAGAGTCCTTGGGAGCCATCAGGCCTTTGAATGGACCTACCTCACATTAAGCTGATCTTTCTCTGCGCCCTCGCTGTAATTCTAACACTACATTCTGCACTCTCTCCTTCCCTTCTCTATGAACGGTCTGTATAGCGCACAAGAAACAATACTTTTCACTCTATATTAGTACATGTGACAATAATAAATCAAATCAAATCAAAAAATATTGTGAGAAACATTTTCTAATCCAGGCTATTGGTTCAAATGTATTTTCCCAGAGAGTTGATGTTCTTTGTCCTTGTGCACTGAACTAAGCATTTTGTTGCTTAAAAAGGCTAAACATTTCAAATTTAACATGTCGAACAAATTTGACAAACATCATTTGAATCTCACACATCCCAAACGAAAAAAACCATCTGCAGTTGAATTTCTATTCAAACTTCTTCCACAAGCAATCAGCTTGTAATGTTCACCTCAGTCTCTGAAGCATAAGAGAGATATTTTCTTCCATCGCAATTCCGAAATTTATAAAACACACTTACCCTGTATTGCTAAAATTATATAAAAACATCAATAACAGGGATGCTTTCCCAATTGCGACGTGGGGTGAGTGGTTTACACAACTTTCTAATGCAAGTACTACCGTGTAACTGAATCAACGAGTGCATGAGAGATAGAACTACCCAAAATAGCATCAGTTCAGTTCAATAACGGGATATAAGTGGGGAACGAAGTTGATGAAATAAAGTCAAACAAAGAACAGTACAGCACAGGAACAGGCCCTTCAGCTGTCCAAGCCTACACCAATCACGTTTATCTATCTTAACCGACTGCTTATATCTCTCTATTCCCCGTTTGTTCATGTGCCTCTTAAGATAAGTCTTAAATGTGGCTAATATGTCTGCCTCAGCCACCTCACTTGGCAGTGCATTCCAGGCATCACTACCCTCTGTGTAAAAAAACTTCCCCCACACATCTCCACTGAACCTTCCCCCCCTTACCCTGAACTTGTGCCCCCTTGTAATTGTCATTTCCACCCTGGGAAAAAACTTCCAAGGGTTTTTTGTCGTCTATGGGTTTCAGGTTTCAATTGGAACACATTAGAGATATTCATTAAGAGTTATACATTATACAAATATACATTGTTTTGTTTGCAATTGATACGAGTTCTTGCTAATTTTCTTACTATACGTGTTAACCGTATTCTTAAATAAACTTTGTTTGGTCTAAGCTCCCTAGTGGGTCATTTAAATCATACTTGAAGTGAAACATCTCATCCTCGCCAAATTCAAGATGCAAAACTTGTGGTTCAGGTGGGTTTTGTAAAACACTTTGGATTTTCTGACCTGAACCCTAACACCTGTTATTCCACATCTTTCACATTAGTCACACTCCTTAGCTCTTTCCCTATAGTCCTGACCATTATTTTTTCATTTTGAAGTATATGCTCAACCCTTTTTAAAAAGTTACAATTGAATTTTCTTCCGATACCCTTTCAGGCATTCCATAAGACCATAAAACACAGGAGCAGAATTAGGCCACTCGGCCCATCGAGTCTACTCCGCCATTCAATCAGGGCTGATATTTTTCTCATCCCCCATTCTCCTGCCTTTTCCCCAGAACCCCCGATCCCCTTATTAATCAAGAACCTATCGATCTCTGTCTGAAAGACACTCAAGATCACGACAACTCGCTGTGCTTACACGCGGTTATCATTTCCCATCGATAATAGTCACGGGCTGGGATTTTCCGACCTCACCCACAGCCGGAATTCCCTGCCGTAGCGAATGAAGATTTGGCTGAGTTTTTCGCCGGCAGCGACGGGAGGCACGAGCGGGATTGGAGAGCCCCAGACACCGTTCAAAATCTACCGTGTTCGGGATGCCAGAGCAAAGTCTCCAGATTTTGACATCAGTTTGTGTTAGTCGCTGGTTTTGTCAGTTTTTTGCACAAAAGCAGCAAAAGTTACATCATCTAAAAACAAATGAGGAATAAACGGAGGCATGATTGTGAAGGAAATCCCTTCGAACACAAGATGGGAGCAGGTTTTCGGACTAGTTGGGAAAGGACAAAGGTCTTGCTTTAGACAAGAAATTTTTAAATCTGTGATTTGAAGTTTATTTGAAACACGGATAATTCTTTAGTTGTAGAATTGAAGCAGTCACCAGCAAACGTAGCAGCATTTTGATTTTAAACCTCCATGCAGTGCTTACATAATACCATTCTGGCCGGAATTCTCCAGCCATTCACGCCAGCAGGGTTCTCCAGTCCCGCTGCAGTGGACGGGGATTTGGCAGAGCCCCAGAAGCTCTGTTCCCGCTAGCAGCAGTGACAGGAGGAGTGGGGGGGGCATACAGCCGGAGAAATCCGGCTAATGGATTTAATGGCTGAAATTTTACCGGCACACCAGCCCCGATTCTGGGGCGAGACTCGGAGAACAGCATTCTCCATTGGCCTCGGGCGGGATCATCCGAACCGAAAGTTAAGCTGAAGTTTATTTATTAGTCACAAGTAAGGTTTACATTAACACTGCAATGAAGTTACTGTGGAATTCCCCCAGCCGCCTCATTCTGGTGCCTGTTTGGGTCAATGCTCCCGAACCAGCACGTCTTTCAGACGGTGGGAGGAAACCGGAGCAGCCGGAGGAAACCCACGCAGACATGGGGAGAACGTGCAAACTCCACACAGATAGTGACCCGAGCCGGGGATCGAACCCAGGTCCCTGGCGCTGTGAGGCAGTAGCGCTAACCATTGTGCCACAGTGCCACCCAACTTCGGGTAGGTGTGCTGGTAAAATTCCACCCAAAGTGTCTGATATAAGGACTGGGATTGTCCAATCTCTCTCATCCTGCCGGACGGAAAATTTGGCGCAGCCAAGTTTCAATTCACAGCAGCGGGACTGGAAAATCCCAGCCTCGGGCGAAGTTGGAGAATTCCAGCCAAAATTTGGAGGGCATCGTCATTATTAAACGAAGCCTACCTCAGTGCCTTGTACCTTCACTCAATTGATGGATTCTGAAATCGGCGCAAATTGGTTCTTAAAAACCCGATCCTTCCATTAACCAGTTCATCTCACTGACACCTTTCAGAAGAGGGCAGGAATTCTCCAGTCCCGCTGCTCTGAACGGAGATTTGGCTGGGTGCCAAATTCTCGCTGGCAGATTGCGTGAGGCTGGAGAATTCCAGTGAAGGTTTTAAAGTTTAAAGCTTCAGTTCAGTTATCAGTGTCACAAGTAGGAGTTTATCAACACCACATTGAAACTACTGTGAAAATCCCCTAGCCGCCGCACTCCGGTGCCTGTTCGGGTTACACTGAGGGAGAATTTAGCGCGGCCAATGCACCTAACCAACACGTCTTTCAGACTGTGGGAGGAAACCGGAGTACCCAGAGGAAACCCACGCAGACACGGGGAGAACATGCAGACTCCACACAGACGGTGACCCAAGCTGGGAATCGAACCCGCGTCCCTGGCATCGTAAGGCAGCAGTGCTAACCGCTGTGCCACCCCTATCTCGATTCCAACATATCCAAACTTTATCACGAGAATGTGCACAGAGGAAATCTCGCTCATTAGGATTGTCTTATATTTAGCAACAGGGTGTTGCAGTGAAAATTTTTTTTATTATCAATGTGAACCTTCAATGGAATATTAATGCTCACCACTGGCCCAGCTATGCAGGTAAGATCTTTTGCCTCCTGCCAGAAGTTGTCTGGTATAAAACTCCTTATCTTCCTCAGGAACAGGTTCCCACTGGTTCCAGATGTTTGGGGAACGGCGCTCGGGGTAACTTGCGACAAATCCGTCATTTTTCTCCAATTCTTCTTGCCCCATAGAGAATACAATCCAGCTTTGCCACCTCGTTCCGTCTGATCTGTCTGCTGGTCTAAGATCAAATTTCAGCCTTAAATCAGTCACCACACCTGGACTTCGCCCAGGGCCAGGAGTAGTCCTTATTCTTGGCCATGCCAGCGTTGCAGTTTACTGGAACTGAGATGTTATTAATGTTAAACTGGTGAATTCCTAGCAGAGCAGATGGTACAGTGGGACACAGGTTATAGATGGCGTGGTCAAAGTTGACTTGGAGACGGTGCAATAGAGGAAAGAAATCAACATCCTTCCTAACTTGTGAGGTGAGTTCTGACACTGATCCTGAAACAGTTCCACCAGAATTAGGGTGGGATTTTTCAACCCCACCTATGGGCGGCACGGTGACACAATGGTTAGCACTCCTGCCTCACAGCTCCAGGGATCTGGGTTCGATTCCCGGCTCGGGTCACTGTCTGTGTGGAGACTGCACGTTCTCCCCGTGTCTGCGTGGGTTTCCTCTGGCTGCTCCGGTTTCCTCCCACAGTCCAAAGACGTGCGGGTTAGGCTGATTGGTCATGCTAAATTACCCCTTGGTGTCCCGGGATGTGTAGGTCAGAGGGATTAGCGGGGTAAATATGTGGAGTTACGGGGATAGGGTCTGGGTGGGATTGGCGTCAGTGCAGACCCGATGGGCCAAATGGCCTCCTTCTGCACTGTAGGGATTCTACCCCGAGACCAGAAATTCCTGCCAGGTGTCATGAACTTTTCAATGTTCCGACAAGTTCTCTGTTCCACCCCAACAATTCCCGTATTGGTTGGGCCAGGAACATGTATCCTTCTGATATGCTGATCCTTATTTACTAGTGTCACAAGTAGGCTTACGTTGACACTGCAATGAAGTTGCTGTGAAAATGCCCTAGTTGCCACACTCCGCTCCGCCTGTTCGGGTACACATAAGAACATAAGAACATAAGAAATAGGAGCAGGAGTAGGCCATCTAGCCCTTCGAGCCTGCCCCGCCGTTCAATAAGATCATGGCTGATCTGTCGTGGCTCAGTTCCACATTCCCGCCCTCTCCCCATAACCCTTAATCCCCTCTCTTATCAAAAACCCATCAACCCGCTTCTTGAAAATATTTAGCGAGGCAGCCTCCACCACTTCAACGGGCAGAGAATTCCAGAGATTCACCACCCTTTGAGTGAAGAAGTTCCTCCTCAACTCCATTCTAAAACGCCCCCCCTTTATCTTGAGGCTGTGCCCCCTAGTCCTACTGTCTTTTTTCAGTGGGAAGAGTCTCTCCACCTCTATCCTATCCATCCCATTCATCATCTTATACGTCTCAATGAGATCTCCCCTCATTCTTCTAAACTCCAATGAGTACAAGCCTAGTTTATTCAGCCTCTCCTCATAGTTCAACCCCCTCAACTCCGGTATCAGCCTAGTAAACCTCCTCTGCACTCCCTCCAAGGCCAAAATATCTTTGCGCAGGTGCGGCGCCCAAAACTGCACACAGTACTCCAGCTGCGGCCTCACCAATGCCCTATACAGCTGCAGCAAGACCTCCCTACTTTTATATTCAATCCCCCTCGCTATGAAGGCCAGCATCCCATTCGCCTTCCTGACCACCTGCTGCACCTGCAAGCTGGGTTTTTGCGACTCATGCACAAGGACCCCGAGGTCCCTCTGCACCGTCGCCTGCTGCAGTTTTTCGCCCCGTAAGTAATAGCCCTTCCTACCATTCTTCCTACCAAAGTGGACCACCTCACACTTGCCAACATTAAATTCCATTTGCCATTTCCTGGCCCATTCGCCCAGCCTATCTACATCCTTCTGCAGACTCTCCACACCCTCCGCACAATTTGCCGTTCCCCCAATCTTGGTGTCATCCCCACACTGGGGGAGAATTTAGCACAGCCAACGCACCCTAACCAGCATGTCTTTTGGAGTGTGGGAGGAAACCGGAGCACCCGGAGGTAACACACGCAGACACAGAAAGAGTGCGCAGACTCTGCACAGGCACTGAGCCAAGCCTGGGGCTGTGAAGCAACAGTGTTAACCACTGTGCCCCCCCAGTATGAGGGGTAATGGAGATAGGGACCGGGTCAGATTGTTGTTGGTGTAGGCTCAATGAACCAAACAGCCTCCTTCGACACTGTTGGGATTCTCTGAGACTGCTGAATTTATCCTGCATTTTCTGTTTTAATTTCAGGTTTCCACCATTGAGCAGAATTTCATTTTCTTCCCCCTCAAAGTCTGGTTAATGGGCGGCACGGTGGCACAGTGGTTTATGCTACTGCCTCACAGCACCACGGACCCGGATTCAATTCCTGCCTCGGGACTGTTTGTGTGGAGTTTGCACATTCTCCCCATTTCTGCGTGGGTTCCCTCCAGGTGCTCCAGTTTCTTCCCACTGTCCAAAGATGTTGAGGTTAGGTGGATTGGCTATGCTAAATTGCCCCTTAGTGTTCATCCAGCAGAAGGTATTCTTCAATTATCAACAAAAAAAAAACAAAACTTACTCCAACAGATGAATCAAAGAAAAAAAAAATTTAATAAAAATTCTTTATTACTCCAACACTTGAGACCTCACCCTGGGCCATTCCAAACTCTAACAACTCCCACAGGTTCTTGTTTATACTGGTCAGCTGATCATCACATCATTTTGTCATTGGTTGCATAGTCTACTGGGCGAGCTAAACTTTACAGCTTGTCATCATTGGGTCTGTTGTAGTGTGATCAATGTTACCATTGGTTACATTCTACATAATAAGAACATAAGAAATAGGAGCAGGAGTAGGCCATCTAGCCCTTCGAGCCTGCCCCACCATTCAATAAGATCATGGCTGATCTGTCGCTGCTCAGTTCCACTTTCCCGCTTTCTCTAACACTAATTGTAACACTAATTCTAACACTAATTGTCCCCAAGACCTGTAGGACAGGGGAACTAGCAGCATAAAACGTGGAATTACAGGGATAGATTCTGGATAAGATGCTCTGTTAGCGAGCTGGTGCAGAGTTGATGGGTCGAATGGTCTCCTTCTGCACTGTAGAGATTCTATTCAATTATTCCATTGTTCATCTTTCTTTTAAAAAGTGGTATAAAATGGTATGAATTGTAAACCTATGGCAATTCAGATTCAGCATGCTACAGTGCAGAGGGACCTGGTGGTCCTTGTGCACGAGTCGCAAAAACCCAGTCTGCAGGTGCATCAGGTGATCAAGAAGGCGAATGGAATGTTGGCCTTTATAGCGAGGGAGTTAGAATATGAAAGTAGGGAGGTCTTGCTGCAACTGTACAGGGTATTGGTGAGGCCGCAACTGGAGTACTGTGTGCAGTTTTGGTCACCGCATTTGCGAAAGGATATACTAGCCTTGGAGGGAGTACAGAGAAGGTTCACCAGGCTGATACCGGCGATGAGGGGGTTAGCTTATGAAGAGAGATTGAATAGACTGGGTCTGTGCTCAGAGTTTAGAAGGCTGAGGGGGGATCTTATAGAGACATATAAGATAATGAAAGGGATGGATAGGGTAGAGGTACAGAGATTCTTCCCGTTTAGAAAGGATAGCAGAACTAGAGGGCACAGCCTCAAAACAAGGGGTGGGGGGGGTGCAGTTTAGATCGGAATTGAGGAGGAACTTCTTCACTCAAAGGGTGGTGAATCTCTGGAATTCTCTGCCCGTTGAAGTGGTGGAGGCTGCCTCGCTGAATATATTTAAGTCACAGGTAGATAGGTTTCTGATAGACAAGGGAATTAAGGGTTATGGGGAGAAAGCGGGAAAGTGGAACTGATCCACTTCAGATCAGCCATGATCTTATTGAATGGCGGGGCAGGCTCGAGGGGCTAGATGGCCAACTCCTGCTCCTATTTCTTATGTCCTTAGATTATCAGTTACAGGAACAAAACCAGCAACGGGTGCATCAGAACGAAAGTTGCATCACAGTTCCTTAAAGAAATTATGGCCGGAATTTTACTGGCGTGCCAGCCCTGATTCCGGGGGCTGGCTCGGCTCGGAGAACAGCAATGTCCGTTGGCCTCGGGCAGGATCGTGCAAAACTTGGGCAGACGTGCCGGTAAACTTCTGCCCTACATCTATCAACGCACATTAATATGAAGTGATAAAACTCCTGTTTGCTACTGCTGTGCAAACACTTCAGCGTCCTGCTTTCAACTTCCTCCTCTCTTCTTTGTTCTGGCTACATGCCAACATGATTACCACATTAGGAATTATCACACAGACCTTACAGCCTTTAGTTCAACTGATCTAAGGTTTATGTTCCATAATCTAATTCATCTCAATTTAAGGATGGATGTGCTGGCCTTGGAAGGGATTCAGAGGAGGTTCCCAAGAATGATCTCAGGAATGCAGGGTCTGTCATATGAAGAACGGTTGAGGATTCTGGGCCTGTACTCAATAGAATCCAGAAGGATGAGGGAGGACCTAATTGAAACTCACAGAATACTGAGAGGCCTAGATAGAGTGGACGTGGAGGGGAATGTTTCCACCAGTGGGAGAGACTAAAACTTGAGGGCACAACCTCAGAGTGAAGGGACGCTCCTTTAAAACTGAGATGGAGGAATTTCTTCAGCTAGAAGGTGGTGAAACTGTTGAACTCGTTGCCAGAGAGGGCTGTGGAGGCCACGTCATTGAGTGTCTAAGACAGGCAGGTTCTTCAATAAGGGGATCAAAGGTTACGGGGAGAAGGCAGGAGAATGGGGAAGAGAATCATATCAGCCATGACTGAATGGTGCAGCAGAGTTGATGGGTTGAATGGTCTAATTGTGCTCCTATATGTTATGGTCCATTAGCATAAGCTTTTATTCCTTACTCCTTCTGATGCTTAAGCCAATGTGTGCAATTTATGTACTTACCTAGCTGCTCCTGAAATGCATCTTTGCTATTCACCGAACAACTTCATCTGGCATGGTAGCACAGTTATTAACACTGCTGCCTCACAGCACCAAGGACCCAGGTTCAATTCTGGCCTCAGGTTCATGTCAGCATGGGTTTCCTCCAACACTCCAAATATATGCAGGTTAGGTACATTAAGGGGCAATTTAGCATAGTCAATGTCCCAATGTGTTTAGGTTAGGTGGATTAGCTATGGTAAATGTATGGGGTTGCAGGGAAGGGCTAGGGGAGATGACTCTGTGTGATGGGCCAAATGGCCTCCTTCTGCACTGCAGGGATTCTATGATTACAAGTTTCACATTCTAACTCCATGCTGGGTAAAGGAGTTTCTCCTGAATTCCATGTTGTAACTCTCCCCAACACCCTACCATTAACTGAGTAAGTCCTGCCCTGGTTCAATCTACCAAAATGCATCACCTCACATTTGTCTAAATTAAACTCCATCTGCCATTCGTCAGCCCACTGGCCCAATTGGTCAAGATCCCATTGCAATTGGAGATAACTTTCTTCACTGTCCATTATGCCACCAATCTTGGTGTTATTTGCAAACTTATTAACCATGCCTCCTATATGCTCATCCAAATCGTTAATATAAATGATAAATAACAGTGGACCCAGCACTGATCCCTGAGGCACACCGCTGGTCACAGGCCTCCAGTTTGAAAAACAATTCTCTACAACCACCCTCTGGCTTCTGTCAAGAGGCCAGTTTTGAATCCATTTAGATACCTCACCCAGGATCCAATGAGATTTAACTTAGAATTAGGATGATTTAGAATCCCTACAGTAAAGAAAGAGGCCATTTGGCCCATCGAGTCTGCACCAACCACAATCCCACCCAGGCCCTACTCCAATGTCCCTACATATTTACCCACTAATCCCTCTAATCTACGCATCTCAAGACACTAAGAGCAATTTTAGCATGGCCAATCAACCTAACCCGCACATCTTTGGACTGTGGGAGGAAACTGGAGCACCCAAAGGAAACCCACGCAGTGGGGTTTATGCAACAACCTACCATGCGGTATCTTGTCAAAGGCCTTGCTGAAGTCCACGTAAACAACATCAACTGCATTGCCCTCATCTACCTTCTTGGTTACCCCTTCAAAAAAAATTCAATCAAATTTGTGAGAGATGATTTTCCACTCACAGAGCCATGCTGCCTGTCCCTAATCAGTCCTGGCATCTTTAAATGCCTGTAGATCCTGTCTCTCAAAACACCTTCCAACAATGTGCCCACCACAGATGTGAGGCTCACGGGCCTGTAGTTCCAAGGCTTTTCCCTGCAGCCCTTTCTAAACAAAGGCACAACACTTGCCATTCTCCAATCTTTAAATAAATAAATCAAAGAAAGGGTTTAGTAAAAAAAAATCATTATCCCAAACTTGGGACCTCACTCTGGGCTACTCCAAGTTCCCCATAATTCTATATGGTTTGTATTTATAGTGAGTCAGCTGACTATTGCAACACACTGTAATTAGTCCCATGGTTTACTGAGTCAGCTGACCCTTACATCTTGTTCCCATTGGTCACAGTACATGCAATACAAAGTTGTCACCAGTTACATTCCAACATGGTCCGTGTCCTGCCCGTTATGCTTTCTGTGGCAGGCGGGATGGGAAAATTCTGCCTTGTGTGTGTGTGTGTGAGAGAGAGCGAGAAAGAGAAGGAGAGAGAGAGGTGAGAGTACGAATGTGTTTGTGTAAGAGACAGAGAGGTGGAAACGTGAGTGCGTGTGAGAGAGGGAGAGATGAGAGTTTGGGCCTGTGAGAAATGTCTGTGTGAGAGAGAGAGAGAAGTGAGAGTGTATGTGTGTGTTTGCATGTGTGTGAGAGAGAGAGAAGTGAGAATGCATGTGTGTGTTTGAGATGGGAATATGAGTGTGTGTTTGCGTGTGCGAGAGAGAGGTGAGAGTGTGAGTGTGTGTGCATATATGTGTGTGAGAGAGAGGAAGACTGCATGTGTCTGATATGAGAATCCAGCTCTCCAGAAACACTCCTAATATTAAATTGGTAAGCAAACAAAACAGCATCATTCCTTCCATTAGAAATGGCAACAAAAAGTCTTAATCACTTCATTGTGTAGGAGAATGTGTTACTTATGATAAATGTATACATGTAAGAAATAGAAAAAGTTTTCATAAATTTATTTTGTATCTTTGTACCTCTCATTTTATTTGTGGTTGAACTCTTCAACATCATGAGAATGTTTCTTAGGCATTCCATCAGCATTCTTGGAATTTCAAGAGAGTTCAGTGGCTGGAAAGGTTTGGAAATGAAGAATATTTTATTCTTCAGCTGTCAAGGTCATTCAGCCCCCGATTCTCCAAGGCGGCCTTCACACATATAAGAAATAAAAAAGTCTTTCATAAATTTGTTTTGTATCTTTGTACCTATGCACAAAACAATCATTTTATTTGTGGTTTAACTCTTCAACATCGTAAAAATCAATGCAGAGTCGCCGAACAGAAACTGGTAGCCAAGCTCCGCATGCATGAGGACGGCCTCAACCAGGATCTTGGGCTCGTGTCACACTATCTGTAACCCCCATGACTTGCCTGGGCTTGCAAAATCTCACTAACTGTCCTGGCAGGAGACAATTCACATCTCTTTAACCTGTGATTATCCCTCTCTCCACTCACATTGTCTGTACTGTAAAGACTTGATTACCTGTAAAGACTCGCATTCCAACCATTATCTTGCAATTGTGTCTCTGTCTTTCTATGCCCTGTTTGTGAAACCTACCTCTCCACTCACCTGATGAAGGAGCAGCGCTCCAAAAGCTCGTGATTCCAAATAAACCTGTTGGACTTCAACCTGGTGTTGTGAGACTTCGTACTATTTTATTCATTTGGGAATATTGCGCAGTAATCGAATCTGCACACTCTCTAGTTTAAACATGCGATGTTTTAATATTTAGTTGCGGAGGAATCCTGAGAAAGAATTGCCCTGCACATAGCAGATAGTGAAGCTGATACTGTTACCCCCTAACACTGTGTGCTGTGGTGTGGGGAAGAGGCAGGAGCTGCCTGAATGGGAACTGATCAGGGATAGGAGAGTCAGGCCAGGATAGAAGGATAAAAGAATATTATTGTGGTTGCTGGAATCTGAAACCAAAAGAGAAAACACTGGAAAATCTCAGCAGGTCTGCTAGCATCCGTAAGGAGAGAAAAGAGCTGACATCTCGAGTCCAGGTGACCCTTTGACAAAGCTTTTGTGGGGGGGGGGTAACATGTTGAGGGAATGGGACAGTAGTAGAGGGTGGGGTAATTGTGGGGGGAATGGGACAGTAGCAGAGGGTGGGGTACTTGTGGAGGGAATGGGGCAGTGATAGAGGGTGGGGTAATTGTGGGGGGGAATGGGGCAGTGAGAGAGGGTGGGGTAATTGTCAGTGGAATGGGGCAGTGATAGAGGGTGGGGTAATTGGGGAGGGAATGGGGCAGTGAGAGAGGGTGGGGTAATTGAGGAGGGAATGGGACAGTGATAGAGGGTGGGGTAATTGAGGAGGGAATGGGGCAGTGAGAGAGGGTGGGGTAATTGTGGGGGGAATGGGACAGTGAGAGAGGGTGGGGTAATTGGGGAGGGAATGGGACAGTGATAGAGGGTGGGGTAATTGAGGAGGGAATGGGGCAGTGAGAGAGGGTGGGGTAATTGTCAGTGGAATGGGACAGTGATAGAGGGTGGGGTAATTGAGGAGGGAATGGGGCAGTGATAGAGGGTGGGGTAATTGAGGAGGGAATGGGGCAGTGAGAGAGGGTGGGGTAATTGTCAGTGGAATGGGACAGTGATAGAGGGTGGGGTAATTGAGGAGGGAATGGGACAGTGATAGAGGGTGGGGTAATTGAGGAGGGAATGGGGCAGTGAGAGAGGGTGGGGTAATTGAGGAGGGAATGGGGTAATGATAGAGGGTGGGGTAATTGAGGAGGGAATGGGGCAGTGAGAGAGGGTGGGGTAATTGAGGAGGGAATGGGGCAGTGAGAGAGGGTGGGGTAATTGAGGAGGGAATGGGACAGTGATAGAGGGTGGGGTAATTGTCAGTGGAATGGGGTAATGATGGGGTTGGGATTGTGGAGGTGGGGTTTGCTGCTTGCTCAGAGTCCTGATTAGATGCTGCTGCCGAGGCGGAGTTCACCTGGAGCCGGCACTGAGAGAGCGGAGGCTCCGGAACTCCCAGCGCTGCAGCCTGTGTCCCCTCCCCGCCCGGCAGCCTCACTCCTCCGGGGAGCGGCTCCTGGGCAGAGCCCCGGCAGGGAAGCGGCGCTGGGCAGCAGCGGGCAGGCATGGCCCAGGCTGGTGATGAGAGCTTTAGCGGTGCCAGCCCCGGAGCGGGCAGCTGGGTACTGGGCAGGGTGGCCGCTGTCACTGGCCGCAGCTTCTGGAAGAAAGTCCGAGAGCTCTCCCGGCTTGCTGGGCCAGTGGTGAGTAAATCATTGCACTTGCCTCTGCTTTAAAACCTCAGCCTCTCCCAGCTTTGCTCAGGGAGGGGGCAGAACCTCCCCGCGGCTTTGCCAGTGTTTGATGTGGAGATGTTGGTGTTGGACTGGGGTGGGCACAGTGAGAAGTCTCACCAGGTTGAAGTCCAACAAGTTTATTTGGTATGATGTGCTTTTGGAGCGCTGCCCCTTCTTCAGGTGAGTGGAGAGATGAGTTCACCAAGAACTAGGAGCAGGAGTAGGCACTCTGGCCCCTCGAGACTGCTCCGCCATTCAGTAAGATCATGTCTGATCTTTTCGTGGACTCAGCTCCACTTACCCGCCCGCTCACCATAACCCTTAATTCCTTTACTGTTCAAAAATTTATCTATCCTCGCCTTAAAAACATTCAATGAGGGAGCCTCAACTGCTTCACTGGGGGGGAATTCCACAGATTCACAACCCTTTGTGTGAAGAAGTTCCTCCTCAACTCAGTCTTAAATCTGCTTCCCCTTATTTTGAGGCTATGCCCCCGAGTTCTAGTTTCACCCACCAGTGGAAACAACTTCCCTGTTTCTATCTTATCTATTCCCTTCATAATCTTATATGTTCCTTAAGATCTCCCCTCATTCTTCTGCATTCCAATGAGTATAGCCCCAGTCTATTTAGTCTCTCATAACCCAACCCTCTCAACTCCGGAATCAACCTAGTGAATCTCCTCTGCACCCTCTCCAGTGCCAGTAGATCCTTTCTCAAGTAAGGAGACCAAAACTGTACACAGTACTCCAGGTGTATTCTCACTAGCACCTTATACAGCTGCAACATAACCTCGCTGTTTTTAAACTCCATCCTTCTAGCGATGAAGGACAAAATTCTATTTTGCCTTCTTAATTACCTGCAAACCAACTCCTTGAGATCCTTGCACAAGGACACAGACTCAATTACAAGATAATGGTTGGAAGGTGAATCTTAACAGGTAATCAAGTCTTTACAGGTGCAGACAATGTGAGTGGAGAGAGGGTTAAGCACAGATTAAAGAGGTGTGAATTGTCTCCAGCCAGGACAGTTAGTGAGATTTTGCAAGCCCAGGCAAGTTGTGAAGGTTACAGATAGTGTGACATGAATCCAAGATCCTGGTTGAGGCTATCCTCACGTGTGGAACTTGGCTGTCTCCCAGCTTTGCTCTGAGAGAGGACAAAAACACCCTAAAGCTGCTTCAAAGAGTGGGTAAATGGCCTCAGGCTTCATCTCTTTCAACTCTCTTTATTTGCTTGTACATCTGTTTATAATGTTCCAATGTCCACGTTTAGAAAGCAATCTCAGATATTTACGCTCAGAGTCATAGTTTTATGTCAGAGGTCCAGATTCCTCCATGTCTGGGAGTGTTCTGTCCCACCATCAGGGCAGGCAACTGAAGGGGTGGGCAGGAGGGAGTGACCCTCAACATTGACTCCCAAAGACATGACACTTCATGGCATCAGATCAAAAAAAGCAGGGAAACTTCATCATCCCTTAAAGTTACAAGAGTGGAGAGGGGCAATCCATTTCCTGCTTGCTCCAAACACCAACTCAGATTCAAGTTTAATCCAATTCATGGGTGCCTACGAGAGAGACACAAGATCCAAGCTGACCAGAAAAGGCATTGGGATTGATCTGATGCTTGATCTTAACCGAAAGTCTGAGCACCTATTACCCTCCCTCAAGTGTTCAGAGAGTCTCTACAGTGCAGAAGGTGGCCATTTGGCCCCTTGAGCCTTCACCAACCACCCAGGCCCTATCCCTGTAACCCCACTCTGCTAATCCTCCTGACATTGCGGGGCAATTTAGCATGTCCAATCGACCTAACCTGCACATCTTTGGAGTGTGGGAGGAAACCCACACAGACACGGGGAGAATATGCAAATGCCAGCATCTCCACATCGTGATGAGTTCATAGCACAGGCTTAATCTTTAGCATCAAATCCTGTTTAACTTGTTATTCATTCCACCTGTTGCTGTGATCTTGCCCTGTGCAAATCAGGACTTTTGCATTTGTAACAGGTGGATGTAGGAAGGTGTGGTTAAGAAGCTGCTTGCTTCTGTGGTGTCCTCAGCACCTGCCGCAGGCCAGACAGAGATGTTCTTTGGAACTCAATCAGCAGCACTGCTGCTGAGCTAGTCTTTGTCATGGGTGACATTGAAATCCTGCTCCCACAGCGGGACCTGTGACCTTCTGCCAAGTGGTGTTCACCTCGGAACAACACGGTGGCTCAGTGGTTAGCACTGCTGCCTCACAGCGCCAGGGACCCAGGTTCAATTCCAGCTTTTGGAGCACATGCTACCAAATAAACCTGTTGGACTTTAACCTGGATTTGTGAGACTACTTACATTATCTCATTATCAAAAGTGAATGTGGGTTGTAACCCTTGTTCAGAACTCTTGTGTAAGATGGGCATAGCCTATTCACAAACCTTAATGCATGGTTTTTTTGGCTATAGCAAATATATAACGTTATAATTTGTAAATGAACATTTCCCGCTCAGTTTTAAAACGTTAAAAGCATAATACTGCTGATGTTGGAATCTAAAAATCAGAAAATCTCCACAGTATTTGTGGAGAGAGAATGGAGCCAATGTTCCGAGTTTGGATGTCCCTTTGTGGGTTTCCTCCGGGTGCTCTGGTTTCCTCCCACAGTCCAAAGATGTGCAGGTTAGGTGGATTGACCATGCTAAATTGCCCCTTAGTATCGGGGGTTAATGCATAGGGTTGAAGGGATAGGACCTGGGTAGAATTGTGGTAGGCACAGAATCAATGGGCCGAATGGCCTCTTCTGCACTGTTGGATTCTGTAACCCTTTGTCAGAGCTCTTTGTCAGTTTTAATATGACTTCTGTCATCATGTGTTTGCAGATTCCACTCCCTGAATAACTGGCACAAGTTTCAAAAGTCTCAAAAGAGTCTAGTCCCACTCCTCTGCCCTTGCTGAATAGCCCTGAAAATTCTCCCCATCACGTATTTATTTGTTTTATTAATTCAAGGAACGTGGGCATCACCGACTAGGCCAACATTTATTGCCTGTCCCTAATTGCCCTTGTAGGTGGTGGTGAGCTGCTTTCTTGAACCGCTGCAGTCCACATGGTGCAGGTACACCCACAGTGCTGTTAGGGAGCGAACTCCAGGATTTTGACAGTGAAGGAACGGTGATATATTTCCAAGTCAGGACGGCGAGTGGCTTAGAGGGGAACCTGCAGATGGTGGTGTTCCCATCTTCTTGCTGCCATTGCCCTTCTAGATGGGCGTGGTGGTGGGTTTGGATGGTGCTGACTAAGTAGCCTTGGAGCAGTGCAGCTTGTAGATGGTACCCACGGTTGTCACTGTGTGTCGGTGGTGGAGGGAGTGGACGTTTGTGGATGGGGTGCCAATGAAGCGTGCTACATTGTCCTGGGTGATGTCAAGCTTCTTGAGTATTGTTGAAGTTGTACCCATCCTTGCATGTAGGGCGTATTCCAGCACACCCCTGACTTGTAGGTGCTGGACAGGCTTTAGAAAGTCAGGAAGTGAGTTACTCGCCACAGGCTTCCGGGCCTCTGACCTGTTCTCAGAACCATGGAAGTGCAGAAGGAGGCCATTCAGCCCATCGAGTCTGCATGCGAAGGCCAGGACCTGAGATAATTCAGCACAACCATATTTCTTTGAGTAGAGAGTTTTTCCCGATTCCTTTTTATGTTATTGTTGAGTTTGTTTCCACCGCCCTTTCAGGCAGCACTAGATTACAACACCCTGCTTATATAAAAACAAATCCTCAGCCTTTTTCTAACAATTGCCTTAAATCCCTTTGGTTATTGACCTTTCAGCCCCTGGAAACAGTTCTCTTTATTTACTCGATCAAAACCCTTTTATGAATTTGAACTCTGTGAATTCTCTTAACCTTCACTGCTCCGAGATGACTAATTTAAGCTTCCCATCTCTCCATGTGACTAAGTTGAGTTTTTATTTATTAGTGTCATAAGCAGGCTTACATTAACACTGCAATGAAGTTACCGTGAAAATCCCTTAGTCGCCACACTCCAGCGCCTGTTCGGGTACACTGAGGGAGAATTTAGCACGGCCAATGCACCCTAACCAGCACGTCTTTCGGACTGTGGGAGGAGACTGGCACACCCGGAGGAAACCCACGCAGTCACGGGGAGAATGTGCAGACTCCGTAGAAATGGTGACCCGAGCCGGGAATCGAACCCAGGACTCTGGGGCATTGAGGCAGCAGTGCTAACCACTGTGCCACCTAGTCCAGTGCCTTTGGTATCATTCCAGTGATTTTTTTTCCTGTGTGCTTTGTGAAAAAAATTCACGTCATTCTTTAAAAAAAAACATTTTAACTAATTACTTTAAGTGCCAAAACTTCTCAGGTGGGGTTGCTCTGTGCCATTTCGTCTGTTATTTGTACTAGTGGTGTAACATTTGCTTTCACTGATTGTTATTGCTGTTGAGGTTGGTTTACTTTAAGCAGGATTCCCATTGTGAATGTAAACATGTAATGGGGTGGCATAGTAGCACAGTGGTCAGCACTGCTGTCTCACAGTGCCAGCCAGGAATCTGTGTTCGATTCCCGGCTTGGGTTACTCTCTGTGTGAAAGTTGCACATTCTCCCCATGTCTGCGTGGGTTTCCACCGGGTGCTCAAGTTTCCTCCCACGATCCAAATACGTGCAGATTAGGTGGATTGGTCACGCTAAATTGCCCCTTAGTGCCAGGGGGGCTAGTAGGATAAATTATGGGGGTATTATAGGTGTGATTGTGGTCAGTGCAGACTCAATGGGCCGAATGGCCTCCTGCTGTGCTATAGGGATTCTATAATCTATGAATTCTAATTCATTTACTGTTGATGGCAATTCATGAGTTTGTATCTGTGTCAAATAGAGCTGTACTTATTCTTATTTTCAGTAACATTGAACTGAGAGTTTAGAACGACAAAACCAACTTATTTTTCTTAAATAGAATTGCTGCAGTGCAGAAAGAGGCCATTTGGCCCATTGAGTCTGAACCAACTTGCCAACTGAGCATCCCATCAAGGCCCTGTCCCCATAACCTTATATGTTTACCCCACTAATCCCCTTAATTTACACATCTTTAGACACCAAGGGATGATTTAGCATGGCCAAAATCCATCTAACTTGCACGTATTTGGGCTTTTTTTTTGTTACATAAATGGGATGAGAGTGTCAGGGGCAAGGCCAGCATTTATTGCTCGTTCCTAACTGTCCTGGAGAAGGAGGTGGCGATGAACTGCTGCAGTCTGTTAGCTCAGTTGATTGGATGGCTGTTTAGTGACGCAGAGCGACGCCAACAGCGTGGGTTCAACTCCCGTACCGGCTGAGGTTATTCGCAAAGTCCCTGCCTTGGCAACCTTGCTCCTCAGCTGGTGGTGACCCTCGGGTTAAATCACCACCAGCCCGCGCTCTCCCTCTCAAAGGAGAAAGCAGACTCTGGTCACCCGCAACTGTGGCAAACTTTACCCTTTACCTTTACACACTGTTCCAGACGTGGTGTCTCAAAAACAATCAGAGAAACACTTAATTATTCTTGCCAATCCTCTTGCAAGAGAGGCTAGCTTTCCATTTGCTTCCTGGTTGCTTGCTGCATTTATATTTTCAGTTTCTGCGTTCCTGTATGGGTGCAGTCAAGTCTCTGAATATCCGCACTTACAAATTTCACCTTTTTTTCAGAAAAAGACTGCGTTTCTATACTTAAAGAATCATAGAATGCAGAAGGAGACTATTTGGTCCATCGAGTTTGCAGCGACCATGGTCCCACCAAGGCCCTGCCCCCAAATATTTACTCTGCTAATCCCTCTGACCTACGCATCCCCTGATACTAAGAAGCAATTTAGCGTAGCCAATCAACCTTAACCCGCACATCTTTGGATTGTGGGAGGAAATTGGAACATCCAGAGGAAACCCACACAGACACGGGGAGAATGTGCAGACTCCGCAAGCCGGGAATTGAACCCGGGTCCCTGGCACTGAGGCAGCAGTGCTAACCATTGTGCCATCCTAGTTCTTATGACCAGACTGAATAACTTTACGTTTAGAATCGTAGAATCCCTACAGTACAGAAAGAGGCCATTTGGCCCATCAAGTCTGTACCAGCCACAATCCCACCCAGGCCATACCCCCCCATCCCTACATAGTTTACCCACTAATCCCTCTAACCTACACATCTCAGGACACTAAGGGGCAATTTTTTTTAGCACAGCCAATCAACCTAACCCGCACATCTTTGGACTGTGGGAGGAAACCGGAGCAACCGGAGGAAATCGACACAGACACGAGGAGAATGCACAAACTCCACACAGACAGTGACCCGAGCCGGGAATCGAACCCAGGACCCAGGAGCTGTGAAGCAGCAGTGCTAACCACCGTGCTGCCCAAACCTGTGGGCAGTATTCCATCACACTATGAAGTTTGCTCTAAACATGTGTTCAAATGAATCCTAATGGCCAATTTCGCTTTTTTTTTCACAGTTTCTCTCACACCTGATGGTATTTAGTATAAGTACTGTCAGCTCCATATTCTGCGGGCATTTAGGAAAAGTAGAGTTAGATGCCGTTTCACTTGCCACAGCTGTAAGTATGTCTACAGTGATTTGTTGTATAGCAATAACTGTAAGGTTTAAATTTATTTTAGTGTCACAAGTAAGCTTATATTAACACTGCAACAAAGTTTCTGTGAAAATCCCCTACTCGCCAGCGCCTGTTCGGGAACACCCGGGGGAATTTAGCATGGCCGATACACCTAACCAGCACATCTGGGGCGAATGGGATCAAAGGTTAAAGCAGGAATAGGCTATTGAATTGGATGATCAGCTTTAATCGCAATGAATGTGCGGGTTAGGTTGATTGGCCGTGCTAAGAAATTGCCCCTTAGTGTCCAGGGATGCGTAGGTTAGAGGGATTAGTGGATATAATATGTAGGGATATGGGGGCAGGGCCTGGGTGGGATTGTGTTTGGTGCAGACTTGATGGGCCGAAGGGCCTCTTTCTGCACTGTAGGGTTCTATGGAATGGCAGAGCAGGCTCGAAGGGCCAAATGGCCTCCTCCTGCCCCTATCTTCTATGTTTCCATGTCTTTCCGACTGTAGGAGGAAACCCACACAGGTAGAGAAAGTGCAGACTCTGCACAGACCCAAGGCCAGAATCGAACCTGGGTCCCTGGCGCTGTGAGGCAGCAGTGCTAACCACTGTGCCGCCCCAGATTTAAAACAATGAGTTTATTAACAGATCAAACGCTATTTACAAATACGAAACAGATCTGAATGACATCACTGAGCCAAGCGGCTCAAGCATTTCTTGGGTTCAGTCATTTCTCTTTGCTGATCTAGCTGATATCAGGGGACAAGTTTCTCCAAGATCCTGTGATAGGTGTGACTCAGTATTGGCACTCTCTCTGAGTCAGAGGCTGTAAGTTCAGGTCCCACTCCACAATCTTGAGTTCAGGCCAATGCTCCCACTGCAGAACTGAGGGGGTGCTGCGCTGTCAGAGCTCCCACTGCAGAACTGAGGGAGTGCTGCACTGTCAGAGCTCCCACTGCAGAACTGAGGGAGTGCTGTGCTGTCTGAGATGCACGATCCTGTTGCAAAACTGAGGGGGTGCTGCACTGTCAGAGCTCCCACTGCAGAACTGAGGGAGTGCTGCGCTGTCAGAGCTCCCACTGCAGAACTGAGGGAGTGCTGTGCTGTCTGAGATGCACGATCCTGTTGCAAAACTGAGGGGGTGCTGCACTGTCAGAGCTCCCACTGCAGAACTGAGGGAGTGCTGCACTGTCAGAGCTCCCGCTGCAGAACTGAGGGGGTGCTGCACTGTCAGAGCTCCCACTGCAGAACTGAGGGGGTGCTGCACTGTCAGAGCTCCCACTGCAGAACTGAGGGAGTGCTGTGCTGTCTGAGATGCACGATCCTGTTGCAAAACTGAGGGGGTGCTGCACTGTCAGAGCTCCCACTGCAGAACTGAGGGAGTGCTGCACTGTCAGAGCTCCCACTGCAGAACTGAGGGGGTGCTGCACTGTCAGAGCTCCCACTGCAGAACTGAGGGAGTGCTGCGCTGTCAGAGCTCCCACTGCAGAACTGAGGGGGTGCTGCGCTGTCAGAGCTCCCACTGCAGAACTGAGGGAGTGCTGCACTGTCAGAGCTCCCACTGCAGAACTGAGGGGGTGCTGCACTGTCAGAGCTCCCACTGCAGAACTGAGGGGGTGCTGCGCTGTCAGAGCTCCCACTGCAGAACTGAGGGAGTGCTGTGCTGTCTGAGATGCACGATCCTGTTGCAAAACTGAGGGGGTGCTGCTCTGTCAGAGATGCGCTCCCATTACAGAACTAACGGGGTACTGTGTACTGAGGGGGTGCTGCGCTGTCAGAGGTGCACTCCCATTACAGAACTGAGGGAGTGCTGAGATGTGTGCTCCCACTGCAGAACTGAGGGAGTGTGACTTGGGGATTTTCACACTAATTTCATTGCAGTTTTAATGTAAGCCTACTTCTCGCACTAATAAATAAACTGTCACAATTCTATGGTTCATAGCAATAGTGCCTGCAGCAATATGATGTATTGTATGTTTCTTTGCCACAGGTTATAAATATATCGGGTATTTCTATAGGTGTTGGGTTGTGTTCAGCATGTGATACGCTCATATCTCAGGTAACCGCACCATCCTATGTCACAAATGAATCTTTAATAGAGTTACTTTTCCCCCCCGCTTCTTTACTGTAATTCTCCCATTTGGTTGTGAGGGTAAATGTTACTGATGTTTGTGCTGATTTCTATGCTAATTCTAATCTTTGTCACAATTGATGCTGAGTTGTAATGCAAATTCTAACCTGTGCCGATTTGTAATGCAAATGCAATGTTCTACTGATTCCCGAGCTGGTTTGCTCCACTAATTTGCCTTGCAGTACACAGCACCAGTTATGTCACAGTCTCACTTGTCTCCAGTTTCAATAATTAATGTGTTTCCCGAAGAATGTGAGAGTTAGTTTGATCGTGATAAATTGCCCTTGGTGTCAGGGGGACTAGTGAGGGTAAATGCATGGGATTGGGTTAGTGCAGACTCGATGGGTCAAATGGCCTCCTTCCACACTATGATTCTCTAAATTCAAACACAACTTCCTTTACGGCCAAGACTACGGTAGATAGACTTTTGCAATTTTTTAAAAAAATTAATCTTTAATTGGGGTATATATTTAACGGGTGGCACAGTGGGTTGCACTAGTGTCTCATAACATCAGGGATCTGGGATCGATTCCCGACTTGGGTCACTGTTTGTGTGGAGTTTGCACATTCTCCCTGTGTGTGTGTGTGTGTGTATGGGTTTCCTTTGTGTGCTCCAGTTTCCTCCCACACTCCAATTAGGTTGATTGGCCATGCTAAATTGCCCCTTAGTGTCAGGGAGATTAGGAGGGTGAATATGTGGGGTTACGGCATAGGACCCGGGTGGGATTGTTGTTGGTGCAGGCTCGAGGGGCTGAATGGCCTCCTGTAGATTTTATGATCCTATTAACGGTGTAAAGTTCATTTTAAACATTTAAATACTACTTACTTGCTCATAGCCTTTGTGCCAACACAGAATGCCATTAAAAGTAAATCTGCTACAATCCACAGGGCAATAAATTCCTGCTATTCATTACTGACTGGATCGATCCAGGCAAGGAAGATTAATGGGAAATGATTCCAAAAAGACTTCACAATCTGATATGGAAACCCATTTCAATAGTTTACTCTCACTCTGCATAATTCACCTCTTCTAAATTTACCTCTTTTACTGTTAAACCTGCATCTTTGAGCACATAAAAACATAAGAACATAAGAAATAGGAGCAGGAGTAGGCCAACTAGTCCTTCGAGCCTGCCCCGCCATTCAATAAGATCATGGCTGATCTGTCTTGGCTCAGTTCCACATTCCCGCCCTCTCCCCATAACCTTTAACCCCCTCTCTTATCTCCTGTGTCAATTTTCATTTTGATCATTCCTGTGAAATGCTGTGTGCTGTTTTGCTATGTTACAAGTGTGATACAAATGGAGTGGCCCCAATCTTGTATAGGAATCTGATAATGCAAATATATCTTTGCATAGTAATATTCTCCTAATGCAAGTATACCCTTACATAGTAATATTCTTACAATGCAACTCAACCCTTGTATAATCATATTCTTGTAATGCAACTATTCCTTTGTAAAGGACAAAGAAAATTACTGCACAGGAATAGGCCCTCCGGCTCTCCACCAACTATGCTGTCCATCTGAACTAAAACCCCCTATCCTTCCGGAAACTATATCCCTCTATTTCCGTCCTATTCATGTATTTGTTAAGACATCCCTTAAAAGTCACTATCGTGTCTGCTTCCACTACCTCTCCCGGCAGCGAGTTCCAGACACCCACCACCCTCCGTGTAAAAAAAAAAGCTTGCCTCCTACATCTCCTTTAAACCTTGCCCCTCACGCCTTAATCTATGTCCCCCTAGTAATTGACTCTTGCACCCTGGGAAAAAGCTTCTGACTATCCACTCTGTCCGTGCCCCTCATAATCTTGTAGACTTCTATCAGGTCACCCCCCCCAACTTCTGTCGTTCCAGTGAGAACAAATCAAGTTTCTCCAATCTCTCCTCATAGCTAATGCCCTCCATTCCAGGCAACATCCTGGTAAATCTTTTCTGTGCCCTCTCCAAAGCCCCCGCATCCTTCTGGTAGTGCGGCGACCAGAATTGGACACTATATTCCAAGTGTGGCCCATGTTCTATAAGGCTACAATGTGACATGCCAGTTTTTAAACTCAGTGCCCCAGCTGATTAAAGGCAAGCATTCTATATGCCTTCTTGACCACCTTCTCCACCTGCCTCGTATTAGCAATACTCCGACTTTGCCTATTCCCATTTCCAGGTGGCACAGTGGTTAGCACTGCTGCCTCACGGCGCCAGGGACCCAGGTCTGATTCCTGGCTTGGGTCACTGTCTGTGTGGAGCCTGCATGTTCTCGCCGTGTCTGTGTGGGTTTCTCCCGGGTGCTCCAGTTTCTTTCCACCGTCCGAAAGACGTGCTGGTGAGGATGCGTTGGCCGTGCTAAATTCTCCCTCGGTGTATCTGAACAGGTGCCAGAGTGTGGTGACTAGGGGATTTTTACAGTAGCTTTACTGCAGTATTAATGGAAACCTACTTGTGACGCTGAAGAATAAACTTTAAACTTTAAGTTTGCTGTTTAATGTGCTGTGTAAAAGTGATCCCTTGACACTCCCTTTTCCAGGGTGAAAGCCATTGACTGAAAGGTTTTATAACTGCTTGAATCGGGTCCAAAGCTCTCCTGTCCCCTTGAATCACTGTTTGAAGGTCTACTTTGTAATCCCAGCACCCATAAGAGCCAAGGTTACAATACTCATCTGCCTACATGACATGTCTCTCTCATAAATTTATCATAGAGATAGTGAGGATTTTGAACGCTTCCCACCTAGTTTAAAAGTTTTGTTTATTGATTAGAATCATAGAATAGAATTCCCAAAGTGCAGAAAGAGGCCATTCGGCCCATCAAGTCTGCACTGAAATGAATCCCAACTGTGCCCTATCTCCACAACCCTACATATTCACGCCTCTAACCTACACATCACGGGACATAAGAACATAAGAAATAGGAGCAGGAGTAGGCCATCTAGCCCTTCGAGCCTGCCCCGCCGTTCAATAAGATCATGGCTGATCTGTCGTGGCTCAGTTCCACATTCCCGCCCTCTCCCCGTAACCCTTAATCCCCTCTCTTATCAAAAACCCATCAACCCACGTCTTAAAAATATTTAGCGAGGCAGCCTCCACCACTTCAACGGGCAGAGAATTCCAGAGATTCACCACCCTTTGAGTGAAGAAGTTCCTCCTCAACTCTGTTCTAAACCACCCCCCCTTTATCTTGAGGCTGTGCCCTCTAGTCCTACTGTCCTTTCTGAGCGGGAAGAGCCTCTCCACCTCTATCCTATCCATCCCATTCATCATCTTATACGTCTCAATGAGATCTCCCCTCATTCTTCTAAACTCTAACGAGTACAAGCCTAGTTTATTCAGCCTCTCCTCATAGCTCAACCCCCTCAACTCCACTAAGAGGCAATTTAGCACGGTCAACCCACCCATCCAGCACATCCTTCAGACTGTGAGAGAAAACCAGAGGAAACCCACGCAGACACGGGGAGAACGTGCCAACTCCGCACAGACAGCGACCCAAGGCTGGAACCGAACCAGGGACCCTGGTGTGATGAGGCAGCAGTGCCAACCACTGTGCCACCAATAACTGAGGAACAAAATTGTCCCAGGACACTGGGGTGAACTTCCCTTCCAAATTGCGCCATGGGATTTGTTTTACACCCACCCAGAGGTTCAGCATTTCACCCAGATGTTGGCACCCCCAACAGTGCCGCAGCACTCCCTCAGCGACGCACTGGGAATTACATGTCTCGATAGTGGGGTGTAATCACTCAATAGTGATTAGTCACAAGTTGGCTTACGTTAACACTGTAATGAAGTTAATGTGAAAATCCCCTAGTCGCCATACTCCTGTTTGGGTATACTGAGGGAGAATTTAGCATGGCCAATGCACCTAACCCACACATCTTTGGACTTTGGGAGGAAACTGGAGCACACGGAGGAAACCCACATAGACACGAGGAGAATGTGCAAGCTCCACGCAGACAGTGACCCGAGCTGGGAATGGAGCCCAGATCCCTGGTGCTGTGAGGCAGCAGAGCTAATCATTGTGCCCCCATGACCTACGTTCTATCTGATGACCCAGTAGCTCATTTTTCTTTGAAAGGCTCTTTCGCGAATAATCAGTTGAAATTCCCCCTGCGCTGTCGTGACTAATGGCATCCTGACGTGTGATCACTGCAGATCAATGTTGGCTGAGATTCTTAAGTCACCTCGCTGCCTTAACCAAACACAACCTTTAAAACAAATGAACAGAGGTTACTACGAAGGACGCCCATAAATGAGTAAACCGAAACACCGTCCCTTCCTTCCATGCCTTGCCGCAGGGCACTGTTCCATGTTTAATTGGTCATGTATTTACCAGCAGCGAATGAGTTTGGGAGGCAGCGGCAGCAATAAAACCGTTCTGTGATTACGAAGGGCCAGTTAGGTTGCTACAAATGGCCACGAATGCTCGAAAGGTCAAATGATTACTACCGGTCAGTGTGATTTCATCATAGCGAGGAGGCCATGGTAATCCCAATGTGGTGTACTTCCATTGAGACATAGCGACACCTGGGCTGTTGATGGGTGCCACATTAAGATCCTTAAAGAGCTTCCATCAGTGGTGTTTGCATCAAATCCTGGCAATCAAATGAGAGGATTACTGGACCAATGTTGATATCCTCTATGAAGTTGCGTGTGCCAGCAGTGGAACCAACTCTGATTTGTCCGGGTGCCTGATAACTGTCTCCCTTGACAGGTTCTCTTCTCTCAACTCTCCATTAGCCAAGGCTCTAAGGGCAGAACAGGTATAAGGATATGCTCAATGCCATCCCAAAGCCCAGAAGCCATTAGTGCCATTGACTGGGAGGGGGAGGCTACGGACCACTCGTCATGGTTCCATGTGGTCCAGCAAGATGTTTTTCCCCTATCCCTCCAGCAACCCGACAGCACAGTGGCACAACGGTTAGCACTGCTGCCTTAGAGCACCAGGGATTGAGGTTTGATTCATGGCTTGGGTCACTGTCTGTGAGGAGTTTGCACATTCTCCCCATGTCTGCGTGGGTTTCCTCCCAGCTTCCAAAGACGTGAAAGTCAAATGGATTGACCATGTTGAATTAAACCTAGTGTCAGCAGGGTAAATGTGTTGGGTCACAGGGATGGGGCTTGGCTGGGATTGTGCTCAGTGCCGACTCGATGGGCTGAATGGCCTCCTGCACTCTAGGGATTCTATGACTCGACAGCGAGGCAGAATAGCAGAGGAAGGAGAGAGAAGCCAACAGACCCAAGGGGGGGCTGTGAATTCTACTCCCCCCACAACCCCTTCCATCTCCCCACTGCACAGAACAACATGGTCCCCACTGCAGTAGCACATGTGGATCCAGAACCGATCTCCCCAGTCATCGGCAGACTCGGCAAGTCCTGCGGACGTCGTCCTCGACTTTGAGAGGCTACTGATGATGACTTCTGTTTGGATAATCTGGGTAAGGACCCAGGCCATTTAGTTTCTCCTCCTAGTCCAGGGATATTGGAGTATTGGTACTGCCTGAAGCGAAACCCAGGATATTTCAAGCCTGTATGACTCAGCTACTTACTGCCTGAACCTTCACAAGGGGCAACAACTGATGACCTTTCCACTGGCACACGTCTTAAAAGAATGATTTTCTTTTAGTTATTGGAAAAGTCAGTCGCTTGGAAATTTTGGCCCACTGCAAAATTGCAGCTTTAATTGGGTCTTGAAATGTAATGAAGTTCTCCAAGTTTGTAGAACATGCAATACCTTGGAACTGGAATTAACGGTCTGGTTTTATAGGTTGTTTGAAGTTTTGTTTAGGTCAAAAGTCCATCGACATTACACACCAATGGGTTCGAGCAGCTGAAGGGAGGATGAAATGTGCCAAAGTTTTAAGTTTAAAGTTTTTTTTTAAAGGAGCATTGGTGTCTCCATGGTAAATCATAATGACAGCGGAAGGTGGTTTAATAATTGGTAGCTGTGTAACATTTTCGCAGGGAGCTCAGCGCTCAACATTTATACTGCCTCTGTGTCGCTGGAATAATAATGGGCTCCAATAATATTATGAAGTATAATTATCTCGTGCAGCATCTGTAAAAGAGCAAGGCTCGCTATCAACAAGCTGTGTAAGAATGTAAGTTCCTTGTTGGGTTTTTTTTGGTTTATTGCTTTTTTTCAATCCCTTCTCTTGTCTCGCTAGTGTTGTGTTTTTAGTGTTTGAATGCTAATGAGATGATTGTAGCGGAACGTGGCTGGGAGGATTTCCTCCTCGAGAGACAGCACAAGGGATCCAATCACAGTCCGTGCGTCTGAAGCTTAAAAATTATTTATTAGTGTCACAAGTAGGCTTACATTAACGCTGCAGTGAAGTTACTGTGAAAATCCCCCATGTCGCCACGCTCCGGCGCCTGTTCGGGTAACACGGAGGGAAAATTTAGCACGGCCAATGCATCTAATCAACAGGACTGTGGGAGGAAATCGGAGCACCCAGAGGAAACCCACACAGACACGGGGAGAATGTGCAAACTCCACACAGTGACCCAAGCCGGGAATTGAACCCAGGTCCCTGAGGCAGCAGTGTGAACCGCTGTGCCACCCTACAAAAACGTTGATTCCACAAAGGCTCGATCTCAGGGCCTTCTGTACGTTAAGCAGATGGGATAATCACTGCACTACGGAAGCAGGTAACTGGTGACGAGCATCAGTTATGTTAAGAAAGTTACTGACACTTGACAAACAGCTAATGCCACGGCAACCGTGGAATCCAGGAGGGGTACTGAATATTGCACCCATACCTGTAGAAGCTGACCCCATACTCCTGCATGATCTGATTTGATTTATTATTGTCACATGTATTAACATACAGTGAAAAGTATTGTTTCTTGCGGGCTATACAGACAAAACATACCGTTCATAGAGAAGGAAAGGAGAGAGTGCAGAATGTAGGGTTACGGTCATAGCTAGGGTGTAGAGAAAGATCAACTTAATGCGAGGTAGGTCCATTCAAAAGCCTGATGGCAGCAGGGAAGAAGCTGTTCTTGAGTTGATTGGTAGGTGACCTCAGACTTTTGTATCTTTTTCCCAACAGAAGAAGGTGGAAGAGAGAATGTGTGGGGTCCTTAATTATGCTGGCTGCTTTGCCAAGGCAGCGGGAAGTGTAGACAGACTCAATGGATGGGAGGCTGGTTTGAGTGATGGACTAGGCTTCATGCACCACTCTTTGTAGGTTTTTGCAGTCTTGGTCAGAGCAGAAGCCATACCAAGCTGTGATACAACCAGAAAGAATGCTTTCTATGGTGCATCTATAAAAGTTGGTGAGAGTTATAGCCGACATGCCAAATTTCCTTCGTCTTCTGAGCAAGTAGAGGCATTGGTGGGCTTTCTTAACTATAGTGTCAGCATGGGGTAAGATCCCAAAAAATGACGGTGTGTTGGTTAATGTGTGAAAATTGGAGTATTTGCCACCGATGGCTAGGTCTGAAATCTTATGGCTCATTAGTAATTTTTATGCCCATGAGAATTGCGCTGCTCCAATGGTGTGTTCCCTCTGATTTGCCCAACCCGACAATGACTTAACTGTTGCAGGCACTGGGGAGTGTTAGAATGTAACTGGTGACAAGTTTGGATTGGATATAGTGTGACCAGCGATAACAAGCTGTAAGAATCGATTGATCCACTAAACCATTACAGAATGATGGTCAGCTGACTCGCTGTAAATAAGAACCTGTTGGGAATTGTGTAGAGCTTGGAGTGGCCGAGGCCTCAAGTTGGGAGTAATGAAGTTTTTTAGTATTAAACTTTTACTTTGATTTATTAGTTGAAGTAAGTTTTGTGTTATATTTTTATTATCCACGTTTGAAGAGTTCCTTCCGAAGAAACAGGGAACTCCATACAAGTGGCTCCCTAGCACTGGTTCCATAATAAGAAGTTTCACAACACCAGGTTAAAGTCCAACAGGTTTATTTGGAATCACGAGCTTTCGGAACACTGCTCCTTCCTCACTCACTCACCTGATGAAGGAGCAGTGCTCCAAAAGCTTGTGATTCGAAATAAACTTGTTTGACTTTAGTCTGGTGTTGTGAGACTTCTTATCTGTGCCCACCCCAGTCCAACGCCGGCATCTCCAATCACTGTTCTGCAATGATGTCATGATGTGGAGATGCCGGCGTTGGACTGGGGTAAACACAGTAAAAAGTCTGACAACACCAGGTTTAAGTCCAACTCTCCGTTCACCTGACGAAGAGGGCAACCTTGAAAGCTAGTGAATTTACTATCAAATAAATCAGTTGGACTTAAACCTGGTGTTGTCAGACCTTTTTATTCTGCAATGATAGCAGGGGAATGGCAGGCCAGAAGGTAGCAACACGCTTTTCAAAGAGAGCCCTCACCAGAATGCTGGATGAAGTGGTGCAGAGGCGTGATACCCTATGGAGAGACCAGGAGAGGGCCGTCCGTAAGTGAGTCTTTAATGAACTGAAACATATTACCTATTGGTCATTGTTTAATCGCTGTCCAGCAAACAAATCTCAAACATTGAGGCTGGAGACTGCTGTTTGGCTGGAGGCTTTATCTACCCAAATCACCCTGAACAACAGAAAACACTAGTCACTAGACCATATCCCACAGGCGAAACAACTTTTTGCGTAACAAGGCGTTGAATATTAAATGCCATCGGAATCAGTAGTCAGTCCGCTTCGAATCGATGTATCTTTTTTAGAAAGCAGTTTCTTGAATTGTAGCATTCTGCTTTGGGCTTATCATTTGAACTTGTTCTTTTCAGTGAGCATGGTCTAATCTTTCAAGATAATGTTACACAGTGTGTGAGTTATGAGTTTTTTTTTTGTTGGAAAGTATTTTTGTTGTAGCTAGTCATCTGAGAGAAGTAATTGTATCCGATGGAGTTATGAATGCCCGTGCAACTCCGTAACAAAAGTTTATTTTTATTCTGCTCCTTCAGACGTACGGCAGCAAGAACTTGAAGCGAGTTGGGGTGATTCTCCAAAGAGGAATCCTCATCATCATGATAGCCTGTTTCCCCTGCTGGGCGCTCTTCATTAACATTGAGCCCATCCTGTTGGCTGTCCAGCAGGCCCCCAAGGTGGCCAAGTGAGTGTCCTTCCACGTTCTGGTGATGGTTTTGTGTGTAAAAGTTCACCTCGGAGCTTGGGCTAATGATAGAGCAACTTGGAGCACATGAGGCATGGGATGGGATGGAAAGTCTCACGTACCATTTGTCACGTTTAATTGAGGGAGAATCATAGAATCCCAACAGTGCAGAAAGAGGCCACCCAGCCCATCGAGTCTGCACTGTTTCTCTGAAAGAGCATCATACCCAGGCCTTCCCCTCTGCTCAGAACTCCACGCGTTTAGCACGGCCAATCCACCTAACCGACATAGAACATACAACATTACAGCGCAGAACAGGCCCTTCGGCCCACGATGTTGCGCCGACCAGTTACAAAACAATGACCCACTAACCTAAACCAAACCCTTTTCGTCCATAAACCTATCCACGGATCTCTTAAACGCCCCCAAACTAGACGCATTTACAACCGCAGCAGGCAGGGCATTCCAATCCCTCACCACCCTCTGGGTAAAGAACCTACCCCTGACATCCGTCCTATAACTACCCCCCCTTAATTTAAAGCCATGCCCCCTCGTGCTAGCTTTCTCCATCCGAGGAAAAAGGCTATCACTATCCACCCTATGTAAACCTCTAATCATCTTATATGTTTCAATAAGATCCCCTCTTAGCCGCCTTCTTTCCAGCGAAAACAACCCCAAATCCCTCAGCCTCTCCTCATAGGACATAGCTTTGGACACTAAGGGATAATTTACCATGGCCAATCCACCTAACCTACACATCATTGGACACAAAGGGACAATTTACCATGGCCAATCCACCTAACCAATGCATCTTGCTCTAAGAACCACCTGAAATTTATCATTGGAAGACATAGACCATGTACTGTCCAGTTGGTTAGAAATGTTGGGTGAACTAAGGGCCTTTAACAAAAGAACACAATCCACCTCACCTACACATCTTTGGACACTAACGGGCAATTTAGCACGGCCAATCCACTAACCTGCACATCTTTCAGACTGTGGGAGGAAGCCCACACAGACTCCACTCAGATAATGACCCAAGCCAGGAATCGAACCTGGGTCCCTGTTGCTGCGAGGCAGCAGTGTCAACCATCGTGCAGTCCGTTAACAATGGCACAAACCACATCAGTTGAATTTCTAGTCCTTTACTCTTTTTAAAGGGGGATATTTTCTCCTTAACATAACTGACAGGTTTAAGTTTGAATGCTGGCCATTTGTGTAGCCTAAACCAATCATCCTGCTGGGAGTTGTGAATAATGCTTGTTAAACACTATTCCGAACTGCCTCCTGCCCCTGACTTTGAGCTTGGCCCAGTGGTTAGCACTGCTGCCTCTCAGCGCCAGGGACCCGGGTTCAATTCCCCGCTTGAGTCACTGTCTGTGTGGAGTTTGCACATTCTCCCCGTGTCTGTGTGGGTTTCTTCCGGGCGCTCTGGTTTCCTCCCACAGCCTAAAGATGTGCGGATTAGGTGGATTGGCCATGTTAAATTGACCCTTAGTGTCAGGAGGATTAGGAGGGTAAATACATGGGGTTGCAGGGAGAGGGCCTGGGTGGGATTGTGGTCAGCACAAGCTTGATGGGCCAAATGGCCTCCTGCACTGTCGGAATTGTATGATTCTATGATCTTATATGCTTTGAGCATTACACAACCTTTCTGCTTGTGTTTTGAGTTTACTATTGGCAGTCTGTTGTTACTTTATTGTCCACAGCATCTTCTATTTTTCTTTTGCAGGTTAACGCAGCTCTACGTGAAGATATTTATCCCTGGCCTTCCTGTAAGTAAATTATTGTCAGTAGCCCAAGACTCTTAACTGTACTGAAGGCAGTTGTTTAGCTGAAACTTGGACCAGATTTTGTGCCCAATTCAAAAGAAGTTACTCAGTGGAACAGTGTATTTACCCAGTGACCCAACTCGGGAATCGAAGCCGGGTCCCTGGCGCTGTGGGGCAGCAGTGCTAAACACTACGCCACCATGTCACCCCCCAAGTAGTAACAGGCTCTGGTGCCAAAACATACGTGCAAGTTGTCTCAGCCACGGTTTAAGACATTTCTGTCCTGCTTGTGTGTGAGAGCCATGATGTGGAGATGCTGGCGTTGGACTGGGGTAAACACACTAAGAAATTTCACACCAGGTTAAAGTGCAACAGGTTTATTTGGTAGCACGAGCCACTAGCTTTCGGAGCGCTGTCTCTTCCATTCACAAACGGGGCACGTATAGACAAACTCAATTTACAAAATAATGGTTGGAATGTGAGTCTTTACAGGTAATCAAGTCTTAAAGGTACAGACAATTGTGAACTAAGGGCATTTAACAAAGGAACACAATCCACCTCTTTGTGACGCTAAGGGGCAATTTAGCACGGCCAATCCACTAACCTGCACATCTTTCGGACTGTGGGAGGAAACTGGAGCACCCGGAGGAAACCCACGCAGACTCCACTCAGGCAGTGACCCGAGCCGGGAATCGAACCCGGGTCCCTGTTGCTGTGAGGCCAACCATCGTGCAACCCGTTAACAGTGGCCTTGGAAGTGCTCTTAATCCTTTCATGGAATGTGGCAATTCTGTGAAAGGATTAAGACCACTTCCGAGGACACGCAGGATTCTGTCGGTTCTCACGTTACTGAGGCTTCTGCCCTCCTTCACAGATTGCCCATCCTGAGTTGCCCCTAGAGGGCAGTCAAGAGTCAACCACATCGCTGTGGCTCTGGAGCCACATGTAGGCCAGACCGGGTAAGGACGGCAGATTTCCTTCCGACAATGGGTTTTTTTTTCCCGACAATAGTTTCATGGTCACCGTTAGTGAGGTTAACTTTCAATTCCAGATTTTAAAATTTGTGAATTGAATTTAAATTTCAGTAGCTGCTGCTGTGGGATTTGAACCCATGTCCCTGGAGTATTAGCCCAGGCCTCTGGATTACTAGTTGACGTTACTGTCCTGTCACCATAAAAGCAGGAAAATGAATCGCAGCAGAAAGTGGATGTGTGTGTCCTGGACCCAACACAGCGGTTAATCAAAACTGCACAGAGTGCAGTGGAGTCCAGTCAGGAACTCAGCAAGCTGTCAATATTCTGATCTAGCTAATGGCAAATTCATAGAATCATTCTGCAGTGCAGAAGGAGGCCACTCAGCCCATCGAGTCTGCACCGACCACAATCCCACCCAGGCCCCATCCCCATATCCCCATGCAGTTCCCCTAACACTAAGGTCAATTTAACATGGCCAATCCACCTAACCCACGCATCTGGAAGGAAACTGGAGGAAACCCACGCAGACACAGGGAGAACTTGCAGACTCCGCACAGCCAGTGACCCAAGCCGGGAATTGAACCTAGGTCCTTGGCGCTGTGAGGCAGCAGTGCTAACCGCTGTGCCACCGTGCCATCCTCTTTCAGGCCCAGTTCCCCTTGGATCGGCCAAATCAGATGGAGGTCCTTGGGCGTGATGGTGACCTGCTTGTTGGCACACAGGTTGGTGTCTCACCAGGGACGCCTCACTGGCCTCCTGCGGGGCCAGGACGGCTGAGCCCTGGAAATGAAGTCCAGGCGAATCCCTGCACCAGGGCGGCTTGCGGATCAGCAGCGCGGTGGAATTCTGGTAGTGCCAGATTCCTCTCAGTGCCACGGTGCCAGGCTGGCAGCAGTGTGGCTTTTCGACCTCACCAGTCTTGCGAACAGCCTTGGTGGCCAGATGCTTGCGTGGAGCTTTGCCTCTGGGGGGGTTTGCACACTTTTGGGTTTGAGCCGTTTCCCCTCCCTCTTTCCCACCGTGAGAATTGTGTGTTAATTGTGCTGAATATTATATAGGAGAGGGCACTGACTGAGGTTCACTTGAGTACGTATACAGAGGCGCTTATTGAAACTGTGTGGTTGAGCTTGGAGTTATATATTTGCAATGTTTAACCCTAAATAATGGTAAGGCTGAATAAAGATTGACTTAGCATTATCGTTCACCCGTTGGCTATCCGGACAAAAAGACAGTAAGTGGGGATATATGGCAAGTGTTTAAGTGTGAAGGCCCATTTGGTTTCTAAAACTATATTCTTTGACAGTTTGGCCCATTGCAAGTAAGAGGATGTATACAAATTGGATTGAAGTTTTAAAGAGAAGAGTGAGCCTAAATTTTGTGTCCATCTCACCAGTGTTAGCTGCATATTCCCTTTCTTTATAATTTTATTTTTCTTCCGTCTTTCTTAGGCAACATTTCTCTATGAATTAGAAAGCAGATACCTTCAGAATCAGGTATGTTGAATTTTACTTTGCAAATGCGCACGATTTTTCCAGATGCAGGCCTGAACCCTGGTCCCTTCATCGCGAAGGGCGGGATTTTACAGCCTCGCTCAAGCGAGACTGGAAATTCCCGCCCGAGGTCAACAGACAATTTCCATTGTCCACTCCTCGCCCGCTCCGATTCCCTGGTGGGCGGAGCAGAAGAATTCCGGCTTATGACTCAAACCGTGAGCTCTGTTTCCCTCCTGACAGATGCTCATAGACCTACCCAGTTTTACCAACATTCCCTGTCCGTGTGTGAGGAATTAAATCTGTGTCCCAGTGCATATTCCTAAAGTTCCACCCAGATCAGACTGCAAAGAGGGCCTTCTGGCCCATCCACCTTGTGCTAGCTCTTTGACAGAACTGTCCACTGAGAGCCTTTCCTTGGGTCTTGCTCCAAAACCCATGTTTCTATTTCTTAAGCGTCCATCCATTTCCGTTCTGAAAGTTGCCGCAGATTCTACTTAACTCTTTCAGGGAGTGCGTTCTCAATCTTGGGTTAAAAGGAAATTTTCCTCATCTCCCCTCTGTTTCTTCTGCCAATTACCTTAAATCTGCATGCTCTGGTTACCAACCAGATGGCTCATAACTCCATAGAGTCTCCCATTAACCTTCTCTGCTTTGGAGAGAACATTTCCAGCCACTCCGGTCTCTGCGTGTAACTGGACTCCTTTATCCCTGGCACCTCTCTCGTAAATTTCCTCTGCACCTTCTGCAAGGTATCAACACCCTTCCTAAAGCCTGGTGCTCACAATTGGACCCTAATCCAGCGCAAGGCTAACCAGTGATTTGTTAGGGGTTAGCGTGACCCCCAGTGCTTTAGGACTCCTGCCTATTTAATAAAGGCAAAGTTCTGTCTTTGTGTCAGTCCTATCAACTTGTCCTGCCATTGAATTATGCATACCAGACCCTGGGCCTCTTTCTTCCTGCACCAGCACCACTCCCACCCCACCGTTAGAAATTATACTATTTTTAGTTTCTTCTTCTCACTCTTACTCCCAAAATGGACAAAGCAACATAGGCATTAGGAGCAGAAATCAGCAAATTCAGCCCTTCGAGTCTGCTGCTCCATAGCTAATCTGTCCCTGGTCTCAAATCCACCTCCCCACCTGTTCCCCATATCCCTTTACCCCCTTTTGTATTAGAAATGTATCTATCTCCCTTTTGAAACAATACAATTCAGACTCCACCGCACTATGGGGGCAGCGAGTTCCACAAATTCACCACCCTCTGCGAGAAGTAGTTCCTCCTCATCTCAGTGTAAAATCTACTGCCTCTTGACCTATAACCTGTGACCTCTTGTTCGAGGTTACCCCGTAAGAGGAAACATTTGGCCCACATTTACTTTATCAATCCCTTTTAGAATTTTATATACCTCGATCAGATCCCCGCTCATCATCCTAAACTCCAGCGAGTATAAACCCAAACTCAATCTCTCCTCATACGTCAACCCCTTCATCCACAGAATCAGTTTGGTGAAACTGTATCATTATGTGCCACCTTTGATTTAAATTTTATCCCATCTCGTCTCCTCTCATTTCACTGTCTGTTTGAGAAACTAAATGGAAATGCCCAGCATATCCTCTCATTACCCTCCAATCAACTCTACTCTCCTGGCTTCCCATCCTGAGTAACATCTTACTCCCTCACATAGTTTTGTGAAGGGGAGGTCGTGTCTCACGAGCTTGACCGAGTTTTTCGAGGAAGTGACGAAGATGATTGATGAGGGTAGGGCAGTGGATGTTGTCTATATGGACTTCAGTAAGGCCTTTGACAAGGTCCCTCATGGCAGACTGGCGCAGAAGGTGAAGTTGCTTGGGATCAGAGGTGAGCTGGCAAGGTGGATACAGAACTGGCTCGGTCATAGAAGACAGAGGGTGGCAATGGAAGGGTGTGTTTTTGAATGGTTGGGTTGTGACAAGTGGGGTTCCTCAGGGATTGGTGCTGGGACCCCTGCTGTTTGTAATATATAGAAATGATTTGGAGAAAAATGTAACTGGTTTGATCAGTAAGTTTGCGGATGACACAAAAGTTGGTGGATTTGCGGATAGCGATGAGGACCATCAGAGGATACAGCAGGATATAGATTGATTGGAGGCTTGGGTGGAGAGATGACAAATGGAGTTTAATCCGGGCAAATGTGATGTAATGCATTTTGGAAGGTCTTATACAGTAAATAGCAGGACCATAAAGAGTATTGATAGGCAGAGGGCTCTGGGTGTACAGGTACACAGGTCACTGAAAGTGGCAATGCAGGTGGAGAAGGTAGTCAAGAAGGCATGCTTGCCTTCATTGGCTGCAGAATTGAGTTTAAAAATTGTCAAGTCATGTTGCACCTTTATAGAACTTTAGTGAGGCCGCACTTGGAATATAGTGTTCAATTCTGGTCGCCACGCTCCCAGAAGGATGTGGAGGCTTTGGAGAGGTTACAGACAAGATTTACCCGGATGTTGCCTGATATGGAGGGCATTGGCTATGAGGAGAGGTTGGAGAAACTTGGTTTGTTCTCACTGGAATGATGGAGGTTGAGGGGCGACCTGATAGAAGTCTACGGGATTATGAGTGGACCGTCTGAAGCTTTTTCCCAGGGTGGAAGAGTCAATTACTAGGGGGCACAGGTTTAAGGTGCGAGGGATAAGATTTAAAGGAGATATATGAGGCAAGTTTTTTTACACCGAGGTTGGTGGGTGCCTGGAACTCCACTGGAGGTAGTGGAAGTGGATACGATAGTGAGTTTTAAGGGGCGTCTGGACAAATACATGAATAGGATGGGAACGGAGGGATATGATCCCCAGAAAGGTAGGGGGTTTTAGTTAAGTCGAGCAGCATGGTTGGTGCGGGACTGGAAGGCCTGTTCCTGTGCTGTAATTTTCTTTGTTCCTCGTCTTTGTTCTCACCATAGGGAGAGAGATTGCAACAGGAAAGCCCCGGAAACGGTTGCCAACAGCCCACTGCCCCTACACAAGGACCTTAGCAACTCACCTGCCGCGCGCCTCCCTCGCCAGTCTGTACAGCTAAGACCATCATAGCCGGGGATAACAGCCAAGGCCCTGAGGAAGGGGGGAATGGAACCAACAGGCCACCATTAAAGACCATTTCCTCATCACAGATCCCACAGCCCAGTCACCTGGCTTTGATCAACCGTTTCTGTACCAGCCAAGGGCCTTTGTGCCGCAAATCGGCACAAGTGGATCCTTGCCAGGAACCCGGATTGCACCCGTGGTGTTTCCCAATCAATGACTCGCATCGTTGAAGACTGCCCTCCCCTCCCCGACAACACACGTAGCAGAGGGCTCCAAGAGCTCCGTATAGCCACTGCGGAAGCTCCTGAATCGTAAAACCCCTACTGTATAGAAGGAGGCCATTTGGCCCATCGAGTCTGTACCGACCACAGTCCCACCCAAGCCCTACGCCCACAACCTCAAACGTTTACCCTGCTAATCCCCCTGGCATGAAGCGTAGCCAGTCCACCCAACACGCACATCTCTGGACTGTGGGAGGAAACCGGGGCACCCGGAGGAAACCCATGCAGACACGGGGAGAACATGCACACTCTGCACAGGATAGTGACCCGGGGCCAGAACTGAACCCGCGTCCCTGGCGCTGAGAGGCAGCAGTGCTAACCACTGAGAAGAGAAGTGGGACAAGGCTTGTGTGGAGCATAACCATCTTAATGAGCACAGTTGGGGTGAATGGCTGCTCTCTGTGCTGTGGAATCTGTTGAGCCCAGCACAGGGGATGTGGTATGATGGATAATTATTCAGTACTTTATTGCCTGGCTTGGGAATTGGTGCAGGCACTAAAAAAAGAAATGGAAATATCAAGAACTGATTTATTTTTCCTTCTCGTTCCAGGGGATTATCCTGCCACAGATTTTCACTGGTCTCCTAGCCAATGTTTTTAACGCTGTGGTAAATTACATTTTGCTGTACGTTGCAGAGCTGGGAGTGCCGTAAGTACCATAAAGTTTGTTGTTTTTTTTCCAAAAGAGAAATGAAAATTATAATTGTCTGTCTGTCCATCCGTGTTGGGCCTTCCTGCATTTCTGTTTCGATTTGTCCCACTTCTCTGTGTTGAGTTTGTACGTTCCCCCTCCCTGTCTGCTTGGGTTTCCTCCGGGTGCTCCTGTTTCCTCCCACACGCTGAAGTTGTGTAGGCTGGATGCATTGGCCGTGCTAAATTGCCCGTTAGCGTCCCAAGATGTGTAGGGATTAGCAGGATAAACATGTAGGGTTACAGGGATAGAGCAAGGGCTGGGTTTGGGTTAAGGTGCTCTGCCGGGGTGAGTCAGTATAGACTTGATGGGCTGAATGGCCTCCTTCTGCGCGATAGGGATTCGATGGTTCTCTGCGCCTGCCCACACAAGACGAGAGCAAATTAACTCTTCAGTCCTTTCACCACGGCTGCCCTTTTGAAAAATCTCCAATGATGATTTTACAGAATGAGATTGAGGTTTTTTTTTCCCTCTCCTTGTGTAAAGTTATTGAGGTGACAGAAGGAGGCAGAATGAAGTCAAGAAACACCAGCTGTGATGGAAAAGATGGGCAGAGCAAGTTTGAGAGGCCTCCTCCTGGTCTGTGTGCTGATGGGAGATATTTCTTTAAATTAATTTGTGGAACATTTATTGCCCACCCCTAGTTGCCCCTGGAGGGCAGTTGAGAGTCAACCACATTGCTGTGGCTCTGGAATCACATGTAGGCCAGACCGGGTAAGGACGGCAGATTTCCTTCCCTAAAGGATATCAGTGAACCCCGATGGGTTTTTCCGACAATCGACAATGGTTTCGTGGTCATTCTTAATTCCAGATTTTTTTTTTTTTATTGAATTCAAATTCCACCATCTGCCGTGGCGGGATTTGAACCCAGATCCCCGGAGCGTTAACTGAGTTTGTGGATTAATCGTCTAATGGTAATGCCACTAAGGCCATCACCCCTCAATGTTGAGTCACATTTAAGAGACTGAATTGTGGGATATGAGAGGATGGGCCCACTCAGTGGGGTGTAGGTCAGAGCATGTGTAGCCCAAAGATTCAGGTGTCAGCCTGGAAGTGGGGGTGGGTCGCTCACTTTGCAACCTAAATAGGAGCTCACAGCACCTTTCTAAGCATTGTAAAATGTCTCAGGACATTTTGGAATATCATCAAGCAAAATTGGACAGGTGACCAAAAGGCAGGTTGTTAAGGAGTGTCTGAAAGGGTGGAGATGCCGGTGTTGGACTGGAGTGAGCCCAGTCAGAAGTCTCTCAACACCAGGCTAAAGTCCAACAGGTTTGTCTGAAATCACGAGCTTTCGGAGCGCTGTCCCTTCCTCGGGTGAGCCCTCCAAAAGCTCGTGATTCCAAGTAAACCTATTGGACTTTAATCTGATGTTGTGAGACCTCTTACTGTGCTTTTAAGGGGAAGGGGGGAGTGGAAAGGTTTGGGGAGGGAATTCCAAAAGGTGACACCTTGACCGCTGAAAGACGAAGCCTCGAGGGATCGTAGAATCTCTACAGTGCAGAAGGAGGCCATTCATCCCGTTGAGTCTGTACTGACTCTCCTGTTAGACAACCTGCCCCAGGTTCTATCCCCGTAACCCCACGTATTTACCCTGCTAATCCGCCTAACCACCGTGCTTCTATTTTTGTCGTACAATTTAAATAAATCCCTCTTAAGTCTTGGCTAACACTGTTAAGCCTAGTGTTGGTGCTTATCCCCCACCTGCTTGAGACACTAATGTGAGATCTTCTCTGGCAACACTTTATTGCGTATCGAGGGTGAGCCAGGTATTGTGTGACACTGGAGTCGCCAGTAGGTCAAGTCAAATAATGGCCAATCCCCTTTCCCAGAGGACATCAGTAAGGCAGGTGGCTTTTCACCAGAAACTGGCAGCTTTTATTCCCTGTCAGCTGTGGTTCTGTTGGGACCATTCTTGCCTCAGAGCCACAAGGTTCCAGGTTCAAGACACACTCCAGGACCTCAGATTTCCTTTTTGTTCTATGACGCCAGCACAGTTGTGAGGGAGCACTGCATTGTTGGGCATGGCACAGTGGTTGGCACTGCTGCCTCACAGCGCCAGGGACCCGGGTTCGATTCCCAGATTGGGTCACTGTCAGTGTGGAGTTTACACATTCTCCCCGTGTCTGCGTGGGTTTCCTCCAGACACTCTGGTTTCCTCCCATAGTCCAAAAGCCACGCTGGTTAGGTGGATTGGCTCTGCTAAATTGATCTTTATTGTCAGGGGGACTAACTAGGGGAAATGCATGTGGGTATTAGGGACAGGGCCTGAGTGGGATTGTGGTCGGTGCAGACTCGGTGGGCCAAATGGTGGTCTCCTGCACTGTAGGATTCTAGGATAAAGTTGGAGGAGCTGTTTTTCTGATCAACTGTTAAACAGAACCCCGTCTGCATGCTGAGGTAGATGTGAAAGATTGCACAGTGTTATGCTGAAGGAGTGTTATGTGGCACAGTGGGTTAGCACTGTTGTCTCACAGCGCCAGGGACCCAGGTTCGATTCCCAGCTTGGGTCACTGGCTGTGTGGAGTTTGCACATTCTCCCCGTGTCTGCGTGGGTTTCCTCCGAGTGCTCTGGTTTCCTCCCACAGTCTGAAAGATGTGCTGGTTAGGTGCATTGGCCATGGTAAATTGCCCCTTCATGTCCCAAGATGATATGGCGATTGGCAGGGTAAATTTGTGAGGTTATAGGGATGGGGTGGGGAGGTGGGCTTGGGTAAGATGCTGTGTCAGAGCAATGCAGACTCGATGGGCCGAATGGACTAGTTCTGCACTGTAAGGATTCAATGATTGCTGGCAGCACTCATGAAATAAGCAATAGTCAACTGCCACAGTGGTGTCGCGGCGAAGAGAGTGGCTTTTCTCTTGGTTAAGTTGATTGGCCATGCTAAATTGACCCTTAGTGTCAGGGGGCCCAGCAGGTTGAGTTTATCGGTTATGGGAATAGGGCCTGGATTGAGGTCGGTACAGGCTCGATGGGCCAAAACCTACCTTCTGCGCTGTAGGGATTCTGTGATTGAGGAAAAGGGGGGGGGTTATCCCCAGTGCCTTGGTCAATATTCATTCCTCAACCAAGTCACAAAAGCAGACCGTCTGGCCACGATCTCGTTGCTGTTTTGGTGGGATCTTGCTGTGCACAATCTGGCTGCTCCCGACATTACAGTGGTGAGTCCACTTTGAAAATCTTTCATTGCCAGTGAGAGCTCTGTAGAAATGCCAGCCTTATTCCCCAGCTCTCCCAGGTGTACCTGCAACAGAAGATGTTGAGCCGCTGACTGTTATCCCAGTCCTTTGGCTCTGTTCGCTGCTCTGAAGCAACGCTGTACACTGCGTTCCGTTCAAGCTTCACACACTCACCACTGTCGAGGGCCCCATGATCAGCGTTGTCAGTGAAGGTTCACACCGTTCCGTGTTCTGTTTGTCTCCGTTGCAGTGCTAGTTGTGGCGGTGTGGGTAGGAGCCCCTGCCTCAGTGGAAATTCCCACTGCAGGCTCGCAGCGCAGTGAGACTGCTGCAGTGCCAGAGGCACCACCTCTCAGCTGAGACATTAAACCGAGACCCCTGCTACTTCCTCCACTTGATATTATTTACAAATACAGCAGAGGACTTTGGTTTCGAACCCCAAAAAACAGATGATCACATCGTCAGCCCATTGATGTTATAGAAGGAGGCTATTCAGCCCATCGAGTCTGTACTGACTCTCCAGCAGAGCATCTTTACCCAGACCTACCCCATTCTGTAACTCCACGTACATATCCCGCTAATCCCCCAAGCTACAAATCCTTTTTATTTGATTTATTATTGTCACATTAATGTACAGTGAACGGTGTGCCTTGCCTGCAAGAAACAATACTTTTCAGAGAGAAGGAAAGGAGAGAGTGTGAAATGTAGTGTTAGTCGTAGTTAGGGTGCAGAGAAAGATCATTGTAATGCAAGGTAGGTCCATTCAAAAGTCTGATGGCAGCCAGTTGGTATGTGACCTCAGACTATCGTATCTTTTTTCCAACGGAAGAAGGTGGAAGGGAGAATGTCTGGGGTGCGTGGGGTCCTTAATTATGCTGGCTGCTTTGCCGAGGCAGCAGGAAGTGTAGACAGAGTTAGTGGATCTTTGGACGTTGAGGGACAATTTATCACGGCCAATCCACCTAACCTGCACATCCTTGGACTGAGAGGGGAAACTGGAGGAAACTCTCAAGCACAGAGAGACTCTACACAGGCAGTGACCTGAGGCAGGAACTGAACCAGGCGCTGTGAGGCAGCAGCACTAACCACTGTCGCGTGCCTTCACTGCGTGCGTGAGGGTTGCCCATTTCCCACATTCCAACAGCTTTGTTTCATTGGTTTTAACTTGCTAGGAGGTGTGCCAAGATTGTGAAACGAGCTATACAAACACTTTGATGCCAGCTACTATGTTGAAACTGAACATCTTTTAAAACCCAGTTTTAGATGGGGCAAGCTGTCATTGAATTGGGAGCCATATTTTTAACACATGAACCTTATATTGTTTTTCAGGGGTTCAGCTGCTGCCAATGTTATCTCTCAGTACTGTCAGGCTATTCTCCTGTTGGGATACATTCGATGGAAAAAGCTGCATGTTAATACCTGGGCAGGTAATCATACTTTTGACTGGGAGGAGGTTTAAAGGTTTGCAGCATAGAAACAGGCCATTTGGCCCAACTTGTCCATGCAGCCCCTTTTTTTAATAAACCTCTAAGCTAATCCCATTTGCCCCCATATCCCTCCATCCCATTGTACCCATCTAAATACTTTTTAAAAGATAATTTTATCCACCTCTGCTACTACCTCTGGCAGCTTGTTCCAGACACTCACCACCCTCTGGACACTTTTGTATTTCTCCCCTCTCACCTTAAACCTATGCCCTTTAGTTTTAGACTCCCCTGTCTTTGGAAAAAAATATTGACTATCTACCTTGACTATGCCCCTCTTTATTTTATAGAATGCTATAAGCCTCAGCCTCCTACACTCCAGAGAAAAAAGTCCCAATCTATTCAGCCTCTCCTTATAACTCAATCCATCAAATCCCAGTAGCATCCTAGTAAATCTTTTCTGCACTCTTTCTAGTTAAATAATAGTCTTTCTATAATAGGGTGACCAGAGCTGTACACAGTATTACAAGTGTAGCCTTACCAATGTCATGTACAACTTCAACAAGATGTTCCAATTCCTGTATTCGATGTTCTGACTGATGAAACCAAGCATGCCGAATGCCTTCTTCACCACTCTGTGCACATGTGACTCCACTTTCAAGAAGCTATGAACATGTACCCCTAGATCTCTTGTTCTGTAACTCTCCCCAACGCCCTACCATTAACTAAGTAAGTCTTACCCTGGTTCAATCTACCAAAATACATCACCTCGCATTTGTCTAAATTAAACACCATCTGCCATTCGTCAGCCCACTGGCCCAATTGATCAAGATCCCATTGCATTTGGAGATAACTTTCTTCACCATCCACCATGCCACCAATCTTGGTGTTATCTGCAAACTTACTAACCATGCCTCCTATATTCTCATCCGAATCGTTAATATAAATGACAAATAACAGTGAACCCAGCACTGATCCCTGAGGCACACCGCTGGTCACAGGCCTCCAGTTTGAAAAACAACCTTCTACAACTAATCTTTAGCTTCTGTCAAGAAGCCAATTTTGTATCCATTTAGATACCTCACCCTGGGTCCCGTGAGATTTAACCTTACGCAACAATCTACCATGCGGTACCTTGTCAAAGGCCTTGCTAAAATCCATGTAGACAATATCAACTGCACTGCCCTCATCTACCTTCTTGGTTACCCCTTCAAAAAACTCAATTGAATTTGTGAGACATGATTTTCCACTCAAAGCCATGGTGACTGTCCCTAATCAGTCCCTGCGTCTCTAAATGTCTGTAGATCCTGCCTGTCAAAATACCTTCCAACAATTTACCCACCACAGATGTGAGGCTCACTGGAGATTTGATGAGAGTGTAAACACCAGCACCGGCTGTCATGCTATATGGATCTAAGGAAGATCAGGTTCAAAATAAGACATCCTTGACAGTAGGTTTATTGACCAGATGACCAGATTATTGTCCTTGCCATTACACTGGTGTGGTAGTTGACTGTCGTTCATGCTGCCAGCTGTCATAGAATCCCTACAGTGCAGAACGAGGCCATTCGGCCCATCGAGTTGGCACTGACTCTCGAAGAGCATCTTACCCAGGCCCGTCTCCCCGCCCTATCCCTGTAACCTCATGCATTTACTCTGCCAATCCTCGTATCGTCTTGGGACACTAAGGGGCAATTTAGCATGGCCAGTCCACCCAACCTGCACAACTTTCAGATTGTGGGAGGAACCCAGAGCACCCGGAGGAAACCCACGCAGACGCGGGGAAAACGCACAAACTCCACGCAGACAGTGACCCAAGCTGGGAATCGAACCCAGGTCACTGGCGCTGTGGGGCAGCACTGTGCCACCTAGATCATCTCAGAGCTCTGGTAGGATTCCAGTGAAGGTTTACCGGTTAGTACCGATGGCCATGTGGTCAAGAATGTGCAGGCAGGCATTATACAAAGAACAGTACAGCACAGGAACAGGCCATTCGGCCCTCCCATCCTATGCTGATCACGTTGTCCTATCTAGACCAACTGCCTGTGCCCCTGTATTCCCTGTTTGTTCATGTGTCTATCCAGATAAGTCTTAAATGTGGTTAATGTAACTGCCTCAACCACTTCACTTGGCACTCTCCACCCCCCCCCCCCCCCCCCCCCACACATCTCCACTGAACCTTTCTCCCCCTCGCTTTGTGCCCCCTTGTAAATGTGACTTCTGCCCTGGGAGAAAGCTTCCAACTGTTCACTGTTATAACAGTAAAACGTGGCCCTCTCTCATTCTGAAACAGTTGTACAAAATTCAGTCAGGCGTCGTGTAGGCCGGTCTGAGGAATGGCTGGACAAGGCGCCACCTGGTGTTTGTAGCTCCATATTACTCCATTGGTTGCATTCCCTGAGTATTGAGGCAGACCATCCTTTTCCAAACATCTGTGTTTCTCCGCTTTTAGGAAGCCCAGGATGATCCGTCGCCAGTGTTTTGAGCCTTTCTAGGAAAAAGTGTTAAAAATCATAGAATCCCTACAGCGCAGGAGGAGGCCATTCTGCCCATCGAGTCTGCACTGACTACAATCCCACTCAGGCCCTATCCCCATAACCCCACACTTATCTTGCTAATTCCCCTGACACTAAGGGGGAATTTACCACGGCCGATCCACCTAACGTCTTTGGACTGTGCGAGGAAACAGGAGCACCAGGCGGGCAGCGCAGTGGGTTAGCACTGCTGCTTCACAGCTCCAGGGGCCCAGGTTTGATTCCCGGCTCGGGCCACTGTCTGTGTGGAGTTTGCGCATTCTCCTCGTGCCTGCGTGGGTTTCTTCCAGTTTCCTCCCACAGTCCAAAGATGAGCGGGTTAGTTTGATTGACCACGCTAAAATTGCCCCTCAGTGTCCTGAGAGGGGTAGGTTAGAGGGATTAGCGAGTGAAATGTATGGGGGTAGGGCCTGGGTGGGATTGTGGTTGGTGCAGACACAATGGGCCACATGGCTTCTTTCTGCACTGCAGGGTTTCTACGATTCACCCGGCTTACGTTAACGTTGCAGTGAAGTTAATGTGAAAATCTCTGAGTCGCCACACTCCAGTGCCTGTTTGGGTACGCTAAGGGAGAATTTAGCACGGCCAATGTACCCAACCAGCGCATCTTCCAGACTGCGGGAGGAAAACGGAGCACCCGGAGGAAACCCACGCAGACACGGGGAGAATGTGCAAACTCCACACAGACAGTGACCCAAGCCGGGAATCGAACCTGGTCCCTGGCGCTGTGAGACAGCAATGCTGACCACTCTGCCATCCACATTAATGTTTATTCGATGAAATTGCACGTTGGGCATGATTGAGATCAAAAAAATTGGTGTGAATTCACCTTTGTCCTGAAAATGACCAGTCTGCAAATCGTAACCTGTAGCTAGACTTTACTCTTCCTGCTGCTCCCTGCTATCCTCTTTGTAATCTTCCCTGACAGCCTCTGCATTTGTTTGTACATCGTGTTAACTGTACAGTTTTGTCCTTGCCTAGGTTGGTCCACTGACTGCCTGCAAGAGTGGGGCCGTTTTATAAAGCTGGCCATTCCTAGCATGCTGATGATGTGTATTGAATGGTGGACCTATGAAATTGGGATCTTCCTTGCAGGTGAATAAACTAACATTTCCTCTTTGAAACCCCTAACTCTTCCTTTATTAAACAAGGAGCGAAGGTCCTTTTTGTCTATCCATATATCCAAAAATTGCACTTTTTAACAGTTTCCACCTGTAGCGCGGGAAGGCTGGTTGTTTGTCTGTGTCACTTACCTTGCGATTTTGGCGGTGAACTTTTTAATTCATTCGTCGGACATAGACATCGCTGGCTGGGCCAGCATCGATTGTCCATTTCTAATTGCCCTTATTAAGAATCAACCACACCATCGTGGCTCTGGGGTCACATGTAAGCCAGATCAGCTAAGGTCAGCAGATTTCCTCCTCTAAAGGACGTCAGTGAACCAGATGGGGTTTTCCTGACAATTGATTCAAGGTCATCAGTAGATTCTTAATTTCAGATATCTTTTATTGAATTCAAATTCCACCATCTGCTGTGGTGGGATTCGAACCCGGATCCCCAGAACATTAGCTGAGTTTCTGCATTAATTGTCTAGCAATAATACCACTAGTTTGACTCTAGCTAGCCTAAACTTAGGCTGTTAGATTAGATTTGATTTGATTTGTCACATGTATTGGTATACCGTGAAAAGTATTGTTTCTTGCGCGCTATACAGACAATACATACCGTTCATAGAGAAGGAAAGGAGAGAGAACAGAATATAGTGTTACAGTGACAGGGTGTTGAGAAAGATCAACTTAATATAAGATAAGTCCATTCAAAAGTCTGATGGCAGCAGGGAAGAAGCTGTTCTTGAGTCGTTTGGTACGTGACCTCAGACTCCTGTAACTTATTTCCAACAGAAGAAGGTGGAATAGAGAATGTCTGGGGCGCATGGGGTCCTTAATTATGCTGGCTGCTTTGCCGAGGCAGTTGGAAGTGTAGACAGAGTCAATGGATGGGAGACTGGTTTGCGTGAAGGACTGGGCTTTGTTCAGAACCTTTTGTAGTTCCTTGCAGTCTTGGGCAGAGCAGGAGCCCATACCAAGCTGTGATACAGCCAGAAACAATGCTTTCTATGGTGCATCCGTAAAAGTTGGTGAGAGTCGTAGCTGACATGCCAAATTTCCTTAGTCTTCTGAGAAAGTAGAGGTGTTGGTGGGGCTTTCTTAACTACAGTGTTGGCATGGGGGGGGGAAACCAGGGCAGGTTGTTGACGATCTGGACACCTAAGAACTCGTGAGGTTACACACGATATCTGAAATGAAGTCTGTCTCGGGGATTGAGTTAAAGTATACTTGACCCATACGCAACTCCAAACCTCAGGTTAAATAATTGACAGCCAGAATCTAACACTGAGACAGCAGCTCGCATTTATATAGCGCCGGTTTACATGGCAAAATGTTCCGAGGCAATTCCCTGGAGCGTTGACAAGCAAAGTTGAACTGTCTAAGGAGAGGATGGGACTGGAGACCAAAAGCTTGTTCAAAAGATGGGATTCGAGGAATATGCTTAACAGGAGGAAAGTGAGCGAGGGGTAGAGAAGTGAAGAGGAGGAAGTTCCAACCAAAAGAGAACAGGACTGGGAGACGCTGCGTAGAGTTTGTCACCATCACAGCTTAAACAAGGGGGTGAGGTAAGGATTAAGAAAAATATTCAGTGTGTTCTGTGTACAGTTCAGGTCAGCGGATACAAAGAAGGTGCACAACTTCTGGAGTTGCAGCAGAATCACGAGTGACTCAAGTGGGATTTGTTTTGAGGAAATCTTTACAAGAAGCTTGACGCACAGACCAGCACAAAGACAGTGTCGCGTACTTCTATAGCTTTTAGTATTATAAAACTTTGCAAGGTGCTTCGCAGGGGCATTATTGAACCGAGATTTGACACGGAGCTCCCATCAGACAGTGTTAAGGCAGGTGATGAAGACTTGTCAAAGGGATCAGTGTTGGGAAGGGAGAAAATGAAGCAGAGGGTTGGATGGGAAAAAATTTCAGCGCTTTGGCAGCTGCACATTCAGCCGCCAGTGATGAAATGATTAAGGGATGCCAGAGGTGAGAATTGGAGTGCAGATATATCTCAGCCTGTTGTGTGTTTGGAGATGATTGGGATCTTCCTCGCAGGGGAATAAAGTAACATTTACTCTTTGAAACCCCTCTTTAATTAAACAAAGAGTGAAGGTCCTTTTTGTAGGCGTACAGGTCCATCCATATATCCAAAAATTGCACTTTTTACCAGTTTCCACCTATAGCGCGGGAAGGCTGGTTGTTTGTCTGTGTCACTTACCTTGTGATTTTGGTGGTGAACTTTTTTAATTCGTTCATCGGACGTGGACGTCACTGGCTGGGCCAGCATCGATTGCCCATTTCTAATTGCCCTTATTAAGAATCGACCACACTATCGTGGCTCTGGGGTCACATGTAGGCCAGACCGGTTAAGGAGGGCAGATTTCCTTCTCTAAAGGACGTCAGTGAACCAGATGGGGTTTTCCAACAATCGACACTGGTTTCAAGGTCATGGGAAGGAGCAAAGTCACGGTGAGATTTGAAAATTTAAAACCAAGGCATCGCTCAATGGGAGCCATTGAGGGTAATGGGTTTTTGTTCAATTAGTGACGTGATGTTGGGATGTTAACATATGGTTGCAAGCCTTAATATTGATCTTGCATTGACGTCTTTTACATAATTAAATTGAGCTGTCCTGTTCCCTTTCCACAGGATTAGTTAATGAAGTACAACTTGGAGCCCAAGCCATCATTTACCAAGTTTTATCAGCAGCTTACATGGTAAGACTTACTTCTTTTAAACTAGAGACTGCTTCAATGCAAAATGCAGAGCTGTGTAACTTGTTCAAAAAAAAATGTTTAATGCACTTTACTTCGTAAAGTAATCATTGAATCCCTGCAGTGCGTAAAAAGCCATTCAGCCCATCAAGTCTGTGCTTGACTCTCTGACAGATTTTCTTACCCAGGCCTTCTTTCCCTGCCACCCCCACACACTTATCATGGCTGATTCATCTAACTCGCACATCTTGGAGCACTAAGGGCAGGATTTTACGATCTCGCTCGGGCAAGGCTCATAAATCCCGCCCGAGGCCAACAGAGAATTCCATTCTGTGATCCTAAGGCTCAATTTAGCACGGCCAATCAAATTAACATCTTTGGAGTGTGGGAGGAAACCAGAGCACCCGGAGGAAACCCACGCAGACACGGGGAGAATGTGCAAACTGCGCACTGACGGGGGTTCAAGGACGGAGTCGAACCCAAGCCCCCAGAGCTGTGAGGCAGCAGTGCTAACCACTGTGCCGCCCACTCATCGAAACCTCTTGGAACACGCACTGAATTGCTTAGTTCCCATTTATCAATGTAGACTGAGTGGTCAAGTGATGACTGCAAAAAACGTCACGTGTCGGGAACACGGGAGTTAGACCTGGGAGCAGAGAATCGTAGAATCCCTACAGTGCAGAAGGAGGCCATTTGGCCCATCGAGTCTGTTACCGACCAGACCCTATCCCCGTAACCCCACATCTTTACCTTGTTAATCCCCTGACGCTAGGGTCAGTTTAGCGTGGCCAGTCAACCTAACCGGCACAGTGTTGGAGTCACTGCTAAGCTAATGAACAAACTATTGTTTGTTACAAGTTCTGGTTGTCTGCAATTCGGGACATCCAACACATTTTCACTTTAAGATCATTAATTTATTGACACAAACAATGACATGCAGTGCGAGACGGGTTATTCACCACGACTGGGATCGCAGGTTATTAAACTCTTGTAAAATTCACCTGCCTTTTCTTGCTCAAGCTCATCAAAAGTATTCCCATTTTGTTTTGCCCTGTGTATAAATATTGGTGGAATACGGATATTTGTCCGTGATGCCAACACAACGAAAACAGAAACGGATAAATAACCACTACCGCTGATTAGCAGCAGATTAGCAATCTAAACTGGGTCTGGTAGTGCTGTAAGATACTTGTGTCATACACTGATGGAGAGAAAGAAGTTGTCTCCACTGGTGGGTGGAACTAGGAATAGAAATTCATAGAAATCCTACAGTGCAGAAGGAGGCCATTCGGCCCATCAAGTCTGCACCGACCACAATCCCACCCAGACCCCACCCCCTTTTTTTCCCTACATACTTTACCAGCTAACCCACACATCTCACGACACTAAGGGGCAATTTTTAGCATAGCCAATCAACTGCACATCTTTGGACTTTGTGGGAGGAAACCCACACAGACATGAGGAGAATGTGCAAACTCCACACAGACAGTGACCCAAGCCAGGAATCGAACCCAGGACCCTGGAGCTGTGAAGCAGCAATGCTAACCCCTGTGCTACCGTGCCGCCAAGGGCACATGGACTTAAAATAAGGGGAAGCAGATTTAAAACTGAGTTCAGAAGGAACTTCTTCACCCAAAGGGTTGTGAATCTGTGGAATTCCCTGCCCAGTGAAGCAGTTGAGGCTACCTCATTGAATTTTTTAAGGCGAGGATAGATAGATTTTTGAACAGTAAAGGAATTAAGGGTTATGGTGAGCGGGCGGGTAAGTGGAGCTGAGTCCACGAAAAGATTAGCATGATCTTATTGAGCAGCGGAGCAGGCTCGAGGGTCCAGAGGGCCTACTCCTGCTCCTAGTTCTTATGTAACAAGGAGGGATAATATGGAGAAAATGAAGTAGCGAAAAATAATGCTCATAGCGTCCTTGGTTCCCCCTGCAGATTCCTCTGGGATACAGCATAGCCACACGTATTTGTGTGGGGAATGCTTTGGGTGCAGGAATCCCAGAGCAGGCTAAAAGCTATGCCGGAGTTGCTCTGTTGTGTGCCGGTGAGTTTATCGTTAGTTAACATTGGTTACAATTAATTGCATTGATTATAATTAGTTTGTTACCTGCAAACCTCTTAAGAGAATTGGAGGCGTGCTTCAAAAAGGAAAGAATTGCAGGGCTGTGGGGAAGGAGAAATTATTGGGAGTTCCTCCAAAGAGCTGGCAATGGGCTGGTTGGGCCTCTGTTCAAATAATGTCATCCCTCACCTTAATTCTCTTTCCATTCATTACCCTCTTTTTACCCCCCTCATGAGTGCCACATTTCCCACTCCCTTAGTAGGAGTTCACTCTCTGCTGTGCACGGATGCTGGACAATTGACCCTGGGGGCCTTGTTGTTAAACTGCGGGATGCTGGGCTGCAAAGGGTCACGCTCAACCCTATATGGAATGACCCACCCGTGTACACGCACGCCCCCCTGAGGGGTCGGGCGTTGGATCGTGATCAGGAACAAGAATCCTGAAGAGTACATGCTTTTCCTCCCCCACTCCCCACTCCCCACCCCCCTCCGTTTGGTTAAACTGCGACTCGGGAAGCCCAACACCCACTATTAAGATCAATAATTTATTGACACAAATAGTGGCAAATTGGTCACGCAGTGCGAGACGGATTATTCAAGGAAAATATTATTAAAAGTCTTTGCCAAAGGAAGATCTCCGCTACTTTTCGAGTTCAGGTTTAAGGGCGCCACCTTCCAGTCTCGCCGCTGTCAACCGGGCTTCCCGCTGTTTGCACCCTCCGCTACTGGTAGACCCCGCCATTGGGCGAGTCTGGAAAATCCGTCCCTCCGAAACGGCTGAGCTGTGGTTTTGAGAATTTTCAGGAGCTTTTAAGTGGATTATAAATTTTTTTTTTATTGGAATATCTGGCATCCGTTTTAAGTTAGCCATTTTCGTGTGGGTCTATTTTGACAGGGTGCTGTGGTATGGTGATCTGTCTGCTACTGGCAGCCCTAAAGGATGTGCTGGGTTATATCTTCACCACTGACAAGTTAGTAAACGCGACCTTTTACCAACTGTACGAGCTCGACTGTGCGCGCTTTGCAAAGGTAACTCACAAACGCCCCGTGAACCTGACGCCCGTCTCTTCCTTCTCTCAGAGAAATTATCCGATTGGTCACGCAGTTAGACCCATTGGTGGCAGCTTATCACTTTTTTGACGCAATGACTGTGAGTATTTTGTTTTAAAAGTACTTTGAAATAAAAATTGAATTCAAATAGTTTTATTTATCAAGAATGCAAAAAATTGTTTATATACTGGTATATTTCCTGTCTAAAAGCATTAAATTATGAAGACAGGTTGCACTGACGAATCTTGCATTCCCTTGAGTATTGAAGATGAGGTCAATCTGCTTGAGGTGCTTATGATATTTAATGTGGCGGCACAGTGGTTAGCACTGCTGTCTTGCAACGCCAGGGACGTGGGTTCGATTCCGGCCTTGAGTGACAGTGTAAACTCCTTGCGTTCTCCCCCCTCTGTCTGCATGGGTTTCCTCCCACAATCCAAAGATGTGGATTGGCCATCCTAGAATCCTATAGCGCAGAAGGAAGCCATTTGGCCCATCAAGTCTGCGCCAACTGCAATCCGACCCAGGCCCTATCCCCCTTATCTGATACAAAGGGGCAATTTAGCGTGGTCAATCCACCCAACCCGCACATCGTAAACTGCCCTTAGTATTACAAAATGCATAGGTGACGGGGATTGGCCGAGCCAAATGCACAGGGTTGTGGGAATAGGACAGAGGGGAAGGTATGAACTGTTTCTCCCCATCTACAAGCCGGAACAGTTTCTCTCTATCTACTCTGTCTCATGATTTTGAACACCTCTATCAAATCTCCTCTTAGCCGCCTTCAGAACTGTCCCAACCTCTCCAATCTATTCTCATAACTGAAGTTTCTCGTCCCTGGAACCGTACTTGAAAACCTCTTCCACATTCTCTCCAATGCATTCACATCCGTTCTATAGCGTGGCACCCAGAACTGTGCACAATATTCCAGCAGAAATCTAACTAGTGTCTTGTATATGTTCAGTATAACCTCCTTGCTCTTGTACAAGATGCCCCATTAATAAAACTTGGAATACTATGTTTTATTAGCTGCTCTCTCCACCCTCAGTGATCAATGCACCTGTACGCCTGGGTCCCTCTGCTCTTGCATCCCTTTAGGAACTTTACCCCTTATTTTACATTGTGTGTCCATGTTCTTACAACAAGAAGGCATTGTTGTTGTAAATGCTGGAACTGTTGTACAATTGACGGCACAAGTTTAATCTGCCCTTGATCGCTGTCCATGATTCGAACGTATTTTCTGCTTCACCCAGTGTAAGTCGATGACCTTCACCTGAGCGCTGCCGTTTTCTAGTCATTCTGGGCTCACTCTCGTGTCCGCTTGGCAGTAAGGTGCTGCTGTTATGATGTTGCCACGTCTTGTTCTGCCTCCTGGCCTAATCCATGTTTGTGTTGAATACTCAGGCAGAACTGGGCACAGGCTGGCACATGAGGTGCCCATGCCAGGGACATTGGTTCAATCAACCGATTCAAATCAATTGGCCGGTTTGATAAATTATTTTCAGAGTCCCTACAGTGCAGGAGGCCTTTCAGCCCATTGAGTCTGCACTGACTCCCGAACAGGGCACCTTTCCCAAGTCCGTCATTCCCATACGTTTCATAGAATGCTTACAGTGCAGAAGGAGGCCATCTGGCCCATTGAGTCAGCGCCAACAACAATCCCACCCAGGCAACACCCCGTCAACTACATCTATTTACTCTGTCAGGCTCCCCTCCCACTAAGGTGCAACTTAGTTTGGCCAACCAACCTAACCTGCACAACTTTGGACTGTGGGAGGAGCCCCACGCAGACACAGGGAGAATACGCAAACACTGCATAGTGACCCAAGGCCAGAATCGAACCCAGGTCCCTGACACTGAGGCAGCAAAACTAACCTCCGCCACCCTGTGCCACACTGATTACCCCGCTAATCTCCCTAACCTGGACGTCTTGGGACACTAAGTGGGAATTACCACAGCCAATCCACCTAACCACACTTTGGAGTGTGGGAGGAAACCGGAGTACGCAGAGGAAACATACGCAGACATGGGGAGACTTCGCACAGACAGTGACCCAAGGCTGGAATTGATCCTGGGTGCCTAGTGTTGTGAGGCCGCAGTGCTAACCACTGTGTCACCGTGATGCCCCTGAGATTTTGTCCTGAGCCTTGCTCTTTAATAGTATGCAAAGCAATTTAGAATAGGATCTACCCACTTGTTTGTTCATTACATTGGCTCTTGTGTCCTGTTCTCATGCCCAGTTCTGAGCCGTATTTCAACCTGGATTTTACTAAAGCATTGTTGCACCATATAAGCTTATGGTGCTGAGGTTAAGACCCGTGATGGTTCTTTACATGGGATAGAGAGCTACTTTTGGTACTCACAAGTTAAGTATGTCTATGGCACTTGGGGGAACCACCTCCATTTGAGAATGCGCCACTTATGTAGGCAAATTATGCCACATATTCCTGGATTTTATTAAGATGAATGGAACAATATCACTTTCTAATGTTGGCACCTTTGACCCATTCCAGCTGACCTGGAGACGCTGGCAAATTTGGGCCAACAAATCTCTCGGGTTTCGGTGTGGGTTGGAGACCAGTCCATAATCTTGTAAGTTGAGCCCACATCTGCCCGCGAGGTCACTACCTTAACTGGGCTTGCATCAACATTTTTCCACTGTCAACATCTTTCAAAGTGGAGATGTGGACGCACCGTCAGCAAATTAAGACATCTTCAACTTTCTGGGTGGCACAGTGGTTAGCACAGCTGCCTCACAGTGCCAGGGACCCGGATTCAATTCAGGCCTGAGGCCTCTGTCTGTGTGGAGTCTGCACATTCTCCCCATGTCTGCCTGGGTTTCCTCCAGGTGCTCCGGTTTCCTCCCACTCTCCAAAGACGTGCGGGTTAAGTGGATTGGCCGTGCTAAATTTTTTTTATTCACTTGCAGGGGCATGGGCACTGCCAGCTGGCCAGCATTTATTGCCCATCCCTAGTTGCCCTTGGAGGGCAGTTGAGAGCCAACCACATTGCTGTGGCTCTGGAGTCACACACGAGCCATGGATAGAGACGGCAGATTTCCTTCCCTGAAGGACATTAGTGAACCAGATGGGTTTTTCTCTCAAATTTCATGGTCATCAGTAGATTCTTGGTTACAGATTTTTTTTTTATTGAATTCAAATTCCGCCAACTGCCGTGGCGGGATTCGAACCCAGGTCCCCAGAATATTAGCAGACTTACTGGAAGAATGCCGATAATACCACTAGGCCATCACCTCCCCATTGCCCATTAGTGTTGGGGGATCAGCAGGGTAAATGCTTGGGGTTATGGGGATAGGGCGTGGGTGGGATTGTTGTCAGTGCAGCCTCGATGGGCCGAATGGCCGCTGCTTGCTCTGTAAGGAATCTATGATATGAATTTGGCAGTTTGTGAGGTTCCCTAGTTAGTTATATAATTCTGGTGGGGGATAGACTGTGACAGAAACAGCCTGAAATGATGTTGCTAATGTATTTCCCTTACCTGCTGTACAGTGTGTGAGTTCTGGAGTGGTGATCGGATCTGGAAAGCAAAAACTGGGAGCCGTTGTCAATCTGATCGCGTTCTACGCAATCGGTTGTCCCATCGGAATATCGCTGATGTTCGCAGCAAAACTTGGCATCTTGGGTAGGAGTTTCTTTATAATATACTGTAGTTTTATTTTTCTGTTTTTAATTTCTGTTCTTCTTAAGCCAGTTGCCTTTCAGAGATATCCAGTCCATTGGGGGGGGGCAACTGTCCGACTGAGGTGGCAGCGTTTCATGGGGGCATTGATACGAAGGGCAGTTTGATTTCATAGTCTGGGCTCAATAGCTTCATTCCAAACCGGGCACAGGTTTAAGGTGCAAGGGGCAAGGTTTAAAGGAGGTGTACGAGGCAGATTTTTTACAGAGTATTGGGTGCCTGGAACTCACTGCTGGGGGAAGGTAGTGGAAGGAGATACGTAGTTACTTTTAAGGGACGTCATGATAAATACATGAATAGGATGGGGTGTTGCCATTGGCGGGACTGGAAGATCCGGCTGGTTGGGAAATTTCGGCCTCTGTGTCTAGCCTGCTGTGCAAGGTGCCAGCAAGCAGCTAGCACTTGTGATTAGCGCAGTGGGTAGGACATTGGATTGGCAACCTAGTGGTTGAGAGTTCAGATCTTTGTGAGGTCTAATCTTCCATAAAAGGTCTACAAAATAATGAGGGGCACAGATCAGCTAGATAGTCGATATCTCTTCCCAGAGGAAGGGGAGTCTAAATCAAAAAGGGAATAGGTTTAAGGTGAGAGGGGACTGATACAAAAGTGTCCCGAGGGGCAATTTTTTCACACGCAGGGTGGTGAGTGTCTGGAACAAGCTGCCAGAGGTAGTAGTAGAGGCGGGTACAATTTTAAAATGTATTTAGATTGTCACATGGGTTAAATGGGTATGGAGGGATATGGGCCAAATGCGGATAATTGGGATTAGCTTAGGGGTTTTTAAACAAAAGAGCGGCATGGGCAAGTTGGGCCGAATGGCCTGTTTCCATGTCGTTCTATGATTCTATCTCACCATACTAAGTAGTAAAACGGAAAGCCTATCCAGACTGGCTCTAATCTCCTTCGCCTGTGGTTGTCATTTAATACCTCTGGAATGGGCTGCCAGGCCATTTAATTCCGTAATGTTACAAAGGGAAGGTTGATCCCCTTTCTGAGAACTAAGACTCAACCACTCGGAGGAGTACCTCACTTCATAGTCTGTTAAAGTGAGTGTGAGAATGGGTAATGTCTGAGCTTCAGCAACTTATAGTGGTTAAATCAAAATAACTACCTGAGACACTGGCTGTAAAATCAACAAATAACACTTTAATTATCTAACTAACAGTAAACAGGTTAACTAAACTATTAACAAACCAAGTAACACACGATTCTAATGGACTGGTGTTTAGATAAATACAATTCTCACTTATTAACAAAAAAATAGCATTTTTAGTCATTCTCAAAATGCTGCCAGGTTTGTCTCTTCCCAGAATCTTCCTTCTTCTTTGCTCATTCCTTCTGCCTTCACTACCTTCTTTTGATACCTATAATGTGGAGATCCGGCGTTGGACTGGGGTGGGCACACTTACCTGATGAAGGGGCAGCATTCTGAAAGCTTGTGATTCCAAATAAACCTGTTGAACTTTAACCTGGTGTTGAGAGACGACTTTTGGTACCTTTGCGATTGAGATCAGGCTTTCTTTTAAGTCATAAATGTAGCTGTTACACTGGCAGAGAGTTGTTGTCTGTGTCACTCTCTCTCTCTCTCTGTCTCTCTAGCTGAGACCTGTGGCAGTCATTGTCAGGTGGTCTTCTGGCAGTGTTCTGGAGCTGGGGGCTGGCTTTATACCCCGATGACGTACCAAAATTCGTACAATAGGATTGGTTTACAGGTTATCAAAAGAACAAAGTTCAAATCTGATATGCTGTTGCTTATTTTAAATTCAAAAGAGAAAATGCTACAAAATCTCAGCAAGTCTGGCAGCATCCGTAAGGAGAGAGAAGAGCTGATGTTTCAGGTCCGGATGACCCTTTGTCAAAGCCATTGTTAATCCTTTGTTAAATTTATTGATTAAAATAAACAGTGCGGCATGGGTGGCACAGTAGTTAGCATTGCAGCCTCACGGTGCCAGGGTTCGATTTCCGGCTCGGGTCACTGTCTATGTGGAGTCTGCACATTCTCCCTGTATCTGCGTGGGTTTCCTCCAGGTGCTCCGGTTTCTTCCCACACTCCAAAGATGTGCGGGTTAGGTGAACTGGCCAGATGAAATTGCCCCTTGTCCCAGGATGTTAGGTTAGAGGGATTAGTGGTGGAGTAAATTTATGGGGTTAGGGCCTGGGGTGGGATTGTTACTGGTGTAGATTCAATGGGCCAAATGGCCTCCTCCTGCACTGAAGGAATTCTATGATTCTAGGGTTTGTAAATGCAAAAACAACTTGTTGTCCTGGCAGCATTACTAGCTAGGCTGGCGATACGTTATTTCACTCTATGCTCATTGTGTACCCCATAAATTTACTCCACTAATCCCTCTAACCGACACATCCTGGGACAAGAAGGGGCAATTTCGTCTGGCCAATCCACCTAACCCGCACACCTTTGGAGTGTGGGAGGAAACTGGAGCACCCGGAGGAAACCCACGCAGACATTGGGAGAACGTGCAGACTCCAACACAGACGCATTTTTTTTTTCCCGGTTAAAAAGCAAACCACCTTTTTAAACAAACTTGTCAGCATTTTTGCATTGATAATAATTTCACCAACACTAACTTCACAACTGCAAGCAACTGCCATGGAGAAAGGGACTCGTCACTTTCTTAAGGTGGCTAATAGATGTGGGACTCCAGTTCCACACTGTCAGTGATGAGCCAAGTGGAGGGAGAATATCCAGGATATTGTGCTCTTTCTTACTGCTGCCTCTCTGTAATTTGCAGGTCTTTGGTCTGGGATGTTCACAGCTGTGGTTGTACAAGTGATCTTTTTCCAAGCAGTGATATTAAAATTGAACTGGAAGAGAACATCGGACCAGGTATCAGACGTTAAAGGAAATTAATTCTTTTTTTTAATTATCCTGCCTTGTTTCCTCACGATACTCCAAGGTTCGCACGGCTGCCTCACAGCGGCGGGGTCCCAGGTTCGATTCCAACCTTGGGATCACTGTGTGGAGCCTGCACATTCTCCCCATGTCTGCGTGGGTTTCCTCCGGGTGCTCCGGTTTCCTCCCACACTCCAAAGATGAATAAATGCGTGCGGTTACGGGAATAGAGCCTGGGTGGTGTTGTGGTTGGCGCAGACTCAATGGGCTGAATGGCCTCCTGCACTGTAGGTTTCTATGATTCTACATGCGGCCTAGGTGGATCGGCCAAGCTAAATTGCCCCTTAGTGTCGGGGAGGATTAGCAGGGTAAACACATGAGGTTACGGGATAGGGTTTGGGTAGGATTGTGGTTGGCGCAGACTCAATGGGCCAAATGGCCTCCTGCACTGTCGGGATTCTCTGATTCATGTCTCACACAGGGAGACATCTGGATAAGCTCACACTGCCTGTGAAGGTCCTCGCCAGCTGACCTCTGTGTTGAGCATGGATCACACACTGACTCCCCATGGGGAAGGACCAGGATGCTGCCCTACCAGCTGGCGTTTGTAGCACTTCCACCCCTGAACTGGAAGCTGGTAGAGTCCTGCAGGAGCCTGGGTATCAAATGGACTCTGACATTCCTGAAGCAATAATGAGGGAGTGGTGCCAGTTTGCAGATGGGACATTAGAATGTGGCCCCATCTGCCTTCTTGAGTGGATATTAAATGTCCCTGGAGCACTATTGTTTTTGGAACATCAAGGGACATAGGTTTAAGGTGCGAGGGGCAAGATTTAAAGGAGACGTACAAGGTAAGTTTTTTAAACAGAGGGTGGTGGGTGCCTGGAACTCACTGCTGGGGAGGTAGTGGAAGCGGATACATAGTGAGTTTTAAGGTGCATCTGGACAAATACATGAATAGGGTGGGAATAGAGGGATATGGTTCCTGGAAGGGTAGGGGCTTTTAGTTCAATTGGGCAGCGTGGTCAGTACAGGCTTGGAGGGCCGAAGGGCCTGTTCCTGTGCTGGAATTTTCTTTGTCCTTTGTATCAAGAGAGTTATCCACTGAATCCTGACCCACGTTTATCCCTCGACCAACACCCGCATCTAGATTAGGTGGGTGATTATCTCATGGAAGCTTGCTGGTGGCACAGCGATCAGCACTGCTGCCTCACAGCGCCAGGGACCCGGGTTCAAATCCCAGCTTGGGTCACTGTCTGTGTGGAGTCTGCACATTGTCCCCGTGTCTGCGTGGGTTTCCTCCCACAGTCTGAAGGTTCGGTCCATGGGCTGTGCTAAATTCTCCCTCGGTGTACCCGAACAGGCGCCAGAGTGTGGCGACTAGGGAATTTTCATAGTAACTTCATTGCAGTGTTAATGTAAACCTACGTGTGACACTAATAAATAAACTTTGTACCTGTAGCACTCTTTGGAATGGAGATATTTTTGTAAATAAAGGGAATCTGGTGATCAGTTCTTCGTCCAGTCAAGATACTGGCCATGACCTTCACAGAGCCAGGGACCCGGGTTCGATTCCTGGATCAGGTCACTATCTGTGTGGAGTTTGCGCCTTCTCCCCATGCCTGCGTGGGTTTCCTCTGGGTACTCCAGTTTCCTTCCACAAAAGGAGGAAGACAGACATGCTGGGTAGGTGCAGTGGCCGTGCTAAATTCTCCCTCGGTGTACCCAAACAGGTGCCAGAGTGTGGCGACTAAGGGGTTTTCACTGTAACTTCATTGCAGTGTCAATGTAAACCTACAATAAACTTTGAACTGTGCACAGAATTGGAGGCACATTCGCTGTACTTCAATGATACTTAATTGTCTATAAAGTGCTATGGACCATCCTAGGATTATGTGAAGGGTTTGATGAATGACGTATCCTCTCTTTCACAATACCACCATTCCACAGCTGCAATAAAGAGAACGGATTTAAAAAGAGTTCCTGCCAATTTGATTCCTTAACTGCTGGCCTCTGGTGCTTGGGTTTAAGCGCAGCTCAGACCAATAAATTGTCAGGGACCTCTCTGTCAGTAATAGGAACATAAGTAAAAGTAAAGTAAAGTAGGCTTAAGGGCACCCGGAGGAAACCCACACAGACATGGGGAGAATGTACATCCTTCACACAGACAGTGACTCAAGCTGGGAATCGAACCGGGGTCCCTGGCGCTGTGAGGCAGCCGTGCTAACCACTGTGTCACCCCAAATTTTTAAACCTTCGAACCACAGGGTCTGTCAGCTCTCGTGAAATATCAGTCCCCAGAGGGGAGGCGATCGTGGTATTATTGCTAGACTGTTAATCCAGGAACTCGGCTAACATTCTGGGGACCAGGGTTCGAATCCCGCCACAGCAAGTGGTGGAATTTGAATTCAGTAAAAAAAAAAATCTGGAATTGAAAATCTACTGATGATCGTGAAATCCTTGTCGATTGTTGGGAAAATAAACCCATCTGATTCACTGGTGCCCTTTAGGGAAGGAAATCTGCCGTCCTTACCTGGTCTGGCCTACATGTGACTCTGGAGCCACTCTTAACCACCCTCTGAAGTGGCCAAACAAGCCAGTCAGTTTCAAGGGCAATTAGGGATGGGCAATAAATGCTGACCCAGCGAGTGACGCCCATGTTCCACAAATGAATACGAATATATAAACTGAACAAAACTGCCCACAGGGCATCTGTTGAACCCATGCTGCTTATCACTGGAGTATCATCAAGTGTTTTCCTACGTAGCTGTTGGACCGATGGCAAGTTCAGTTTTACCTTTCTTGCCTGAAGGATGGTGGAACTGGATTCAATGGCTTTCAAAAGGGTGAATATGGGTGAGGTTATTCACTTTGGAAGCAAGGAGACTGGCTGTAAATTGGGAGAGGGGAGGGTGCAGTGGGACCTGGGTGTCCTCGTGCACCAGTCACTGAAGGTAAGTATGCAGGTTCAGCGGGCGATAAAGAAGGCAAATGGCATGTTGGCCTGCATAGTGAGAGGTTTCGCGTACAGAAGCAGGGATGTGTTGCTGCAATGATACAGAGCCTTGGTGAGGCCACACCTAGAATATTGTGTGCAGATTTAGCCCCCTTTTCTGAGTAAGAAAGTTCTTGCTCTTGAGGGAGTGCTCCGAAGGTTTACCAGGCTGATTCCCGGGGATGATGCACGAGGAGAGATTGACTGGGTTAGGATTGTTTTCGCTGGAGTTGAGGCGAATGAGGGGGGCTTTCACAAATTTATAAAATTCTAACAGGGCTAAACAGGGTCGGTGCAGGGAGGATGTTCCCGATGGTGGGGGAGCCCAGAACCAGGGGTCACAGTCTGAGGATTCGGGGTAGACCATTTAGGATGGAGGTGAGGAGACATTTCTTCACCCAGAGGGTAGTGAGCCCGTGGAATTCATTACCACAGGAAGTAGTTGGTGCCAAAACATTGAATGTATCCAGGAGGCGGCTGGATATGGGGCAAATGGGATCAAAGGTTATGGGGAGAAAGCAGGATTAGGCTATTGAGTTGGATGATCAGCCATGATGGTGATGAATGGCAGAGCAGGCTCGAAGGGCCAAATGGCCTCCTCCTGCTCCTATCTTTTACATGTAAGGAAAACCGATTTGCAAAGGCTACGTGGGAATGGGTAGGGACAAACAGGATAACGCTGTCAAAGAGCTAGTACAGTCTTGATGGGCTTAACGGCTTCCTGTGTCATTCTATGGTTCTGGCAGATGACTGCTTAAAATAATAAGAGATCGGGGAGTTATCTTTGAACAGAAAGTGCTCCCTATTCCGGGTACTCTCTCAGTTCCTGTTTAATGATGATCTTGAACTCTGTTTTAAAGGCTCGGGTTAATGCCGGTGTGAAGACTGATGTGGAGACCTTGAACACTCTCCTTGGTGGCCAAGCTGAAAATATTTTCACAGGTATCCAAGTTATTTACCCCCCTTAAAACACCCTCCATTTGACAAACCTGAACACATATCTGAGTCAACGAAACTATCAGCCTATTTCAGTATAAATAAGTTATGAATTTGCTGCATGGAACTGATAATAAATCACTTCATGTATTTTGAATAAGTTAAAAGAAAATGTTGCTGATCTCGATAGTCATGTCACAGTTTTTAAACAACACATATGCATTAAGGTAATTTTTTTTTTAAACCTGAAACATGGGTGAGATCAGAATGAGGGGCTATAAATAGAACAAAGAGCAGTTCAGTCTGGAACAGGCCCTTCGGCCCACCAAGCCTGTGCCAACATGTGACACTTTGCAAAGTGGGTGGCGCAGTGGTTAGCACTGCTGCCTCACAGCGTCAAGGACCTGGGTTCGATTCCCAGCCTGGGTCACTGTCTGTGCGGAGTCTGCATGTTCTCCCCATGTCTTCATGGGTTTCCTCCGGGTGCCCTGGTTTCCTCCGACAGTCCAAAGACGTGCTGGTTAGGGTGCATTGGCCGTACTAAATTCTCCCTCAGTGTACCCAAACAGATGCCAAAGTGTGGCGACTAGGGGATTTTCACAGTAACTTCGTTGCAATGTCAATGTAAGCCTACTTGTGAGACTAATAAATAAACTTTTTAAAGACCTTTTGCCAATATGCAATCTGCATCCCTCTATTCCCTGCCTGCTCATGTATCTGACAAGATGCCTCTTAAAAGTTGCTATGGTATCTATTTCTACCAACTCATTCCAGGCACTTTGTGTAACAAGCTAGACTCTGTCATCTCCTTTAAACTTCCCCCTTGTACCTTAAGCCCATGTCCCCTAGTATTTGACATTTCTACCTTGGGGGGGTAAAGACGACGGTTATCTATTCTACGCATGCGTCTCATAGTTTTGTAAACTTCAGTAAGGTCGCCCCTCTGCCTCTGACATTCAAATGAAAGCAAATCAAGTTTGTCCAATATCTCCTCTTAGCTAATACTCTCCAAACCAAGCAGCGTGCTGGAAAACCTTTCTCTGTGCCCTCTCCAAAGTCTTCATATCGTTCTGGTTAATGTGGTGATCAGAACTGTACGCAATATTATAAATGTGGCCTAATTAAAATTCTGTTCAGCTAACTTGCCAATCTTCATACTCTGTGACCCTGAGCGATGAAGGCAGGCAAGCCAGATGCCTTCTTGACCATCTTATCCACTCGCCTTGCCACTTTCAGGGAAGTGAACCTGTAAGCCGCCTTAAGATAGGGGAAAGGGAACTCTAAACGACAGGACATCGAGAGAAGCAACTAGAAGTTTACTTTCTTCGCTGCTCTATCTACACAGAATCCCTACGATATAAAAGGAGGCCATTTGGCCCATCAAGTCTGCACCGACTCTTCAATAGAGCTTCACATCCAGATTGTATCTCCATAACCCCACATTTTTACCCCAATAATCCCCTAACCTCCATGTCTTAGGCCACCAAGAGGCAATTTAGCCTGGCCAATGCATCAAATTGGACTCTGAGAGGGAACTCGAGCACTATGCAGTTACTGGGAGAACGTGCAAACTCCACACACTGATCAAAATCGAACCGAGGTCCCTGGTGCTATAATGCAGCAGTGCTTGGCCACTGTGCCACCGTAAGTCATGTTCCAATTTTAAAACTGTTTTCAAATCCCTCCAGGGCCTTGTCCCTTCCTATCTTTTTAAAGTTTATTTATTAGTCACAAGTAGGCTTACACTCACACTACAATGAAGTTACTGTGAAAATCTCCCAAGTTGTCGCATTCTGGCCCCTGTTTGGGTACACTGAGGGAGAATTTAGCATGACCAATGCACCCTAACCAGCACGTCTTTCAGACTGTGGGAGGAAACCGGAGAGAACCCACGCAGACATGAGGAGAATGTACAAACTCTGCACAGACAGTGACCCAAGCTGGGAATCGAACCCGGGTCCCTGGCGCTGTGAGGCAGCAGTGCTAACCACTGTGACACCGTGCCGACTCTGTCTCATCCAACTGCCCAAGACTCCTGCACTTCCCCAATTCTGGAACCTATTTTAATTGCTCAGTGTTGGTGGATGTGCCTTCAGTTGCCTGGGCCCTAGTCCCTGGACTTCGGTCTCTAAAACCTCCCCACTGCTTTTAGAACATAAGAACATAAGAAATAGGAGCAGGAGTAGGCCATCTAGCCCTTCGAGCCTGCCCCGCCATTCAATAAGATCATGACGCACTTTAAAACCTACTTCTTTGGCCAAGCTTATGGTCACTTGTCCAAATATCCCCTTGACTCCTGTGGAGATGTTTTGAGTCCAGATGATGAGACGGTGCCTTTTAGCTTTGACAAAGGGTCACCTGGACTCAAAACGTCAGCTCTTTTCTCTCCTTGCAGATGCTGCCAGACCTGCTGAGAATTTCCAGTGTTTTCCCTTTGGGTTTCGGATTCCAGCATCCGCAGTAATTTGAACTAAATCTGTTGTGTTTTGCAGAGGAATTTGAGGAAGGAGTGAATAGCAGCGATATGGGAGAGTTGATCAGTGACTCCGATATGACCCAAGCTGACGTTACAGTCGGAGACGTTCTGTCTGTGAAACAACTGGTCATTCGCCGCAGCCTGGCTTTCCTTTCTGGACCTGTTATTTTGATAATTGCACTTGTGATACGCTTCACCGTCACGGTGGATTCATAAACCTCAGCGGACATGACAGAGACAAAGCAATATTAGGAATAAACTCAAGGCGGTTGTTTACATTACCAGCCTCCCGCTGTTTACACATTTCCATCTTGGATTTGCTAATGGAACTGTCGTCATCCTTGGCATTCCCACGGGATCAGGGCTGACTGTGTGATTCCGTAGGTTCTGAGATTCCGTGACCCTGCAGATTTGAGCGTGTGTGTGTGTGTGTGTGTGTTGGGGGGAGATTTGGGGCTAAATCAATCGTTCAGAGGGTTACGTGCTCCCTCCGACACCCCAATCTGTCGCCGCGCATTCCCAACCGATCTCACGTCACGTTCGGTGCCCTCCCCGAGCGGAACTCCTCCATTGTGAGTGGTCGCAGGCCAAGGTGCGCGCGTGTGTCTGTCGGTGGGAGAGGGGTGTGTGTGTGTGTGTCAGTGGGGAGAGTGTGTACGTGTCGGTGGTGGGGGAGGTGTGCGCACGGTGGGGGTGGGAGACGTGCGCGGGGAGGTGCACGTGTGGCGGGGTGGGGGAGGTGCATGCGTGGCGGGGTGGGGGAGGTGCATGCGTGGCGGGGTGGGGGAGGTGCGCGCGCGTGGGGGAGGTGCGCGTGTTTGTGTGTCGGGATGTGTCTCTACAACCTTTTCTGGGATGCTTTGTGGGCTGCCTAAGGTGTTTCCACTCTTCTCCTGGGAGAATCCTATTGTGGTTAAGTTCGGAGTAGAACATTTGCTTCAGGAATCTGGTGTGAGGTGTGGGATCCCTATGTCCCACCCAGTGGGGTAAGATATGAGGATTAGTGCTACACATGTTGCCTTGGGAGAGGATGTTGCTATCCAACTGCCTTTCCTACGGCAGGGTCTGGAGATTTTTGGGAATACATCACTGGCGGTGATCACTATCGATCCAATCAATATGTAGCATTGGCTCGGCAAAGTACAGGCAGCAGAGTCGGAATTTAACCTCTGCCTTGTTAATGTAGACTGTGCTTTCAATATGACACAATCCCGGCAAATTAGCTTCACGGTTGTACTTGGAATCGAACTGTGCTGGTGCAGAAATTGCAAGATATGTATTTCCTTGTAGAGACTCAGGCAAAGGGAGTCACCCCAGACAGCCTGATATGGCTGGTCACCAAAGGGTGCCACAGTGGTTAGCACTGCTGCCTCACAGCGCCAGGGTTCTATTCCCGGCTCGGGTTACTGTGTGTGGAGTCTGCACATTCTCCCCGTGTCTGTGTGGGTTTCCTCCGGGTGCTCTGGTTTCCTCCCACACTCCAAAGATGTGCGGGTTAGGTTGATTGACCGTGCTAAAATTGCCCCTTGGTGTCAGGGGGATTAACAGGATAAATGTGTGGGGTTATGGAGATGGGGCCTGATTGGGATTGTGGTTGGTGCAGGCTCGATGGGCTGAATGGCCTCCTTCTGCACTGTCGGGATTCTGTGATTCTGAAAGGAGTTTTGTGCTTACGTAGCACCTTACATGGGCAATCTCCCAAAGTGCTTTCCAGCTAATTAAATATTTTTACAACATAGAGCAGAATCTTGTGCCCTTCCCATAGCAGGATTGGCGATGAAAGATCTTTTAATCAGATAGGGGACCCTAACGTCTTCCCGCCTCCAATCTGCATAAGTCTGGCTGGAACCTTCCTACCCCGTCGCCATTTAACAGAGGGTTCCCCAAAGGTGTGCAGGTTAGGAGGATTGGCCATGGGAAATGTGTGGAGTGAGGGGATGGGGTAGGGAGAGGGCCTGGCTAAGATGCTCTGTTAGAGTTGGTGCAGACTCGAAGGGCCAAACAGTTTAAGAACATAAGAAATAGGAGCAGGAGTAGGCCATCTAACCCTTCGAGCCTGCCCCGCCATTCAATAAGATCATGGCTGATCTGAAGTGGGTCAGTTCCACTTTCCCGCTTTCTCCCCGTAACCCTTAATTCCCTTGTCTATCAGAAACCTATCTACCCGCGACTTAAATATATTTAGCGAGGCAGCCTCCACCACTTCAACGGGCAGAGAATTCCAGAGATTCACCACCCTTTGAGTGAAGAAGTTCCTCCTCAACTCCGTTCTAAACTGCCCCCCCCGCTTATCTTGAGGCTGTGCCCTCTAGTCCTGCTGTCCTTTCTAAGCGGGAAGAATCTCTCTACCTCTACTCTATCCGTCCCCTTCATTATCTTATACGTCTCTATAAGATCCCCCCTCAGCCTTCTAAACTCCAACGAGTACAGACCCAGTCTATTTAGTCTCTCTTCATAGTCCAACCCCCTCAACTCCGGTATCAGCCTAGTGAACCTCCTCTGCACTCCCTCCAAGGCCAAAATATCCTTCCGCAAGTGCGGCGACCAAAACTGCACACAGTACTCCAGCTGCGGCCTCACCAGTGCCCTGTACAGTTGCAGCAAGACCTCCCTGCTTTTATATTCTATCCCCCTCGGTATAAAGGTCAACATTCCATTTACTTTGCTTCCTTCTGCGTTGTCGGGATTCTGTGGTGCTGTGAGCTGTGGGAGGAAACTGGAAATCCACGCAGACACGAGAGTGTGCAAACTCCTCACCAAGCGTCACCCAAGAATCGAACCCAAGTCTCTAGCACTGTGCGGCAGCGGTCTACACCCTCATGGCCTCCACTATGCTGTGACACATCTTTGGGATTTGTAATATTGGTTTTTCTCCAACCCAATGTTCTAACCTTGGATATGGAGTTGCGATGCCAAACACCTCGAGAGATAGGTAGATATCCGTTGCCGTCGGTCTTGTATTCAGCCAGTAATTAATATACTCTGATTCGAGGTTAATCTGGCAGCATGTGGTTAGCTCTGCTGCCTCAGTGCCAGGGATCCGGGCTCAATTCCCGCCTTGTGTGGAGTCTGCACGTTCTCCCTGTGGGTTTCCTCCGGGTGCTCCGGTTTCCTCCCACAGTCCAAAGATGTAAGGTGGATTGGCCATGCTAAGTGGACCCTTGTTGTCTGGGGGACTAGCTAGGTTAAAGGGCATGGAGTTGTGGGGATAGGTTCTGGGTAGGATTGTGGTTGGTGCAGCTGGGCCGAATGGCCTCCTTCTGCACTGTAGAGATTTTATGAATCTGAATTAATGGGCTGGAAGTAATGTTCTGCTTCAACCCACACAATATGATATGCGTGCTTGCTGTAATCTAGGTCCAAGCCATGCGTTCCTGGGATCTGGGGTTTGAGTGGGCATGGCTGTGGATCTGGTACAATGAAGAGTATAAGAGGGCATACCAAGAGTAGCACCAGAAATACCTAAATATGAGATGTCAACCTGGTGAAACTGCAACACTGGATAGAGCAAAGGGATCTGCAATCAATGGATCAGATTGAAGCTGATATCAAGCACTGGATACGTAAAAGCTATACTCCCTGACAATATCCTGGCAATGGCACTGAAGACTTGTGCCCCAGAGCTGGTTATGTCCCAAATCAACCTGCTCCCATACGCTGGCATCTACCTCCAACAATATCAGAAATCGCCCAGGTATGTCTGGTCCATAAACAGGTCAAATCTAACCTGGCCACTTACCACCCCGTTAGTCTACTTTTGTTCATCAGTAAAATGATGGAAGGGGTCATCAACAGTTCTATCATGTGGCAATTATTTATCAATAACCTGCTTACGGACACTCGTTTTCAATAGACGAGGGGACAGCACTGATACGAGTTTTAAAATGGTTTTATCGAACAGACCTTAAAATTAACAAGGTAGAAATGAGAAGAAAGAGTGAACTCGGAAACTGGCTTCCACTGTCAGCCCCTGTACTGAATTGATCTCAAAAACTAACATACACTAAAATCCAAATTATGTTTCAACTGTTACCTCGTTATTATGTGTTTTTCATGGTCTGTCTCCGACTTAGAAAAACAACACTTGTAGCTGCGGTTATGCTGTTGTTTGCCTGCATTACGTACCCTTTAGGAATGCAGTCAATTTGTCGCTTACTTCTAGCCTTCTGATTCTACTTGTAGTCAAGACAGCAGAGTTAGTTACATAGGTAGAAATATCTTAAAGTCTTTGTATGGATTGAAGCAAACACAACTAAGCATGCGTAGGATCTCTCACCTATTCTTTTTGTTAAAACCCACAGCCACTCATAAGAACATAAGAAATAGGAGCAGGAGTAGGCCATCTAGCCCTTCGAGCCTGCCCCGCCATTCAATAAGATCATGGCTGATCTGAAGTGGCTTAGTTCCACTTTCCCGCTTTCTCCCCATAACCCTTAATCCCCTTGCCTACCAAAAACCTATCTACCCGTGACTTAAATATATTTAGCAAGGTAGCCTCCACCACTTCAACGGACAGAGAATTCCAGAGATTCACCACCCTTTGAGTGAAGAAGTTCCTCCTCAACTCTGTTCTAAACTGCCCCCCTCCTTATCTTGAGTCTGTGCCCTCTAGTCCTGATATCCTTTCTGAGTGGGAAGAACCTCTCCACCTCTACCCTATCCATCCCTTTCATCATCTTATACGTAACTCACATAGCTGGGACAATAAACAAAAAGAAAATTGGTAATGAGTTTTTGATATTGTTTTGAGAAAAGACCCCAAGTAGAAGAGAAAAACATTGGATTTATTATTGTCACATGTATTAATATGCAGTGAAAAGTATTGCATGCAATACAGACAAAGCATACCATTCACAGAGAAAAGAAATGAGAGTGCAGAATGTAGTGTTACAGTCATAGCCAGGGTGTAGAGAAAGATCAGCTTAATGCAAGTCCATTCAAAAGTCTGACAGCAGCAGGAAAGAAGCTGTTCTTGAGTCAGTTGGTACGTGGCCTCGGACTTTTGTATCTTTTTCCCAAAGGAAGAAGGTGGAAGAGAGAATGTCTAGAGTGCGTGGGGTCCTTAATTAAGCTGGCTGCTTTTCCGAGGCAGGCGATGGCGTAGACAGAGTCAATGGATGGGAGGCTGGTTTGTGTGATGGATTGGGCTACATTCACAACCCTTAGTAGTTCCTCGTTATGGGTCCTCACACTTTGAATATTAGAAGGCTGGGGAGAAGCAGCAACAGCAGGATTAAAGATTAAAGTACCAGTGCAGGAAGACCAAGAAAGAAGCTCTCTGTGTGGATTTAAAAGGGGAACTTTTCAATCAGAGAAGGATGAGATTCTAGGCAGTATCGGGGCACCTTTGGATGCATTGCTGCACAGCTCAACTCATTTGAAAAAATAAATCAAGTCCACAGTCTCCACTGTGAAAAGGAGAGGACTGGGAAGATTATAGACTACAAAATATAGGAGCAGAATTAGGCCATTTGGCCCACCGAGCTTGCCCCACTCTTCAATCATGGCTGATACGATTCTCCTCCCCATTATCCTGCATTCTCCCTGTAATCCTTGACCACCTTATTAATCAAGAACCTAGCTACCTCTGACAGAAAGACACTCAATGACCTGCCCTCCACAGCCCTCTGTGGCAAAGAGTTCCACAGTTTCGTCACCCTCAGAGTGAAGGGAAGCTCCTTCAAAACTGAGATGGAGGAATTCCTTCAGCCAGAGTTAGAACATAAGAACATAAGAAATAGGAGCAGGAGTAGGCCATCTAGCCCTTCGAGCCTGCCCCGCCATTCAATAAGATCATGGCTGATCTGTCGTGGCTCAGTTCCACATTCCCGCTTTCTCCCCATAACCCTTAATCCCCTCTCTTATCAAAAACCCATCAACCCGCGTCTTAAAAATATTTAGCGAGGCAGCCTCCACCACTTCAACGGGCAGAGAATTCCAGAGATTCACCACCCTTTGAGTGAAGAAGTTCCTCCTCAACTCCGTTCTGAACCGCCCCCCTTTTATCTTGAGGCTGTGCCCCCTAGTCCTACTGTCTTTTTTGAGCGGGAAGAGTCACTCCACCTCTATCCTATCCGTCCCATTCATCATCTTATACGTCTCAATGAGATCTCCCCTCATTCTTCTAAACTCTAACGAGTACAAGCCTAGTTTATTCAGCCTCTCCTCATAGCTCAACCCCCTCAACTCTGGTATCAGCCTAGTAAACCTCCTCTGCACTCCCTCCAAGGCCAAAATATCTTTGCGCAGGTGCGGCGCCCAAAACTGCACACAGTACTCCAGCTGCGGCCTCACCAATGCCCTATACAGCTGCAGCAAGACCTCCCTACTTTTATATTCAATCCCCCTCGCTATGAAGGCCAGCATCCCATTCGCCTTCCTGACCACCTGCTGCACCTACAAGCTGGGTTTTTGCGACTCATGCACAAGGACCCCGAGGTCCCTCTGCACCGTCGCCTGCTGCAGTTTTTCGCCCCGTAAGTAATAATCCTTCCTACCATTCTTCCTACCAAAGTGGACCACCTCACACTTGCCAACATTAAATTCCATTTGCCATTTCCTGGCCCATTCGCCCAGCCTATCTAGATCCTTCTGCAGACTCTCCACACCCTCTGCACAATTTGCTGTTCCCCCAATCTTGGTGTCATCAGCAAATTTCGACACCCTACACTCGGTTCCCTCCTCCAGATCATCTATATAAATCTAGTGGATTCGAACTCTAGAGGAAACATCCTCTCCATGTCTATCTAGGCCTCTCCGTATTCTCTAAGTTTCAATTAGAACCCCCCCCCCCCCACCAACTCATCCTTCTAAACTGAGCATAGACCCAGACTCCTCAACCACTCTTCATTTGACAAGCCCTTCATTCTCAGAATCATTCCTGTGAACTTCCCCTGGCTCCCCCCCCCCGATGATGTGGAGATGCCAGCATTGGACTGGGGAAAACACAATCAGAAGTCTCACAACACTGGGTTAAAGTCCAACAGTATTTGGTAGCAAAAGCCACTAGCTTTCGGAGCGCTGCCCTTTTGTCAAGTTAAGTCCCCCTCCAAAGTCACCACATCCTTCCTTATGGGGCCCAAAACTGCCCACAATACTCCAAATGGGGGTCAAGGCAGAGCCTTATACAGCCTCAGCAGTACATCCCTGCTGTTGTATTCTAGCCCTCTAGAAATGAATGCTAGCATTGAATTTGCTTTCCTAGCTGCTGCCTGAACCTGCACATTAACCGTAAGAGAGCCCTGAACGAGGACTCCCCAAGTCCCTTTGTTCTTTAGATTTCCAAAGCCTTTTCCCATTTAGAAAATAGTCTCCAAGTTTATCCTTCCCACCAACGCCAGTTTAAAAATAAAATATATTGAGAAACTTCAAGTCACGAGTGCTGGGAAGAGGAATGAAGAAACAATGAACGGTTCAGGTTCCACTGAAGGGATCAAGTGGAAGGTATTGTATGTTAAAAAGGCTGGCGCAACATTGCGAGTTTGGTGAATTATTGGAAGATACATTTAATTTGTGGTCTCCAAAATGAGGCTATCCAGAGAAGGTTGTTCCCTGAACATGCTCCGATTTGAAAGACAACAGTAGAAATTGCAGCATTGATGGAACTGGCTGCTAAAGAGGCTTCACAATTTTGGTGCAGGAAGGAAGATCCACAAGTTGGGAACTGCCCACAAGAAATCAAAGCAGCAACAAGCATGTCACAGATGTGTCAAAATGGGCCATTCAGTGAGTGAATGCTGGAGCGGGATAGTCAATGCAAGAATTGTGGTAAAATAGGGGTCACGTTGCAAAGGCTTGTTTGGGCTAGACCAGCTTCCCCTGAGATGAATATTCAGAAGAAGAACAAGTTGCATTCCGCAAAGAGTTTACATCTTGAAAGAAATAATTACAGCAACGAAGAAGAACATATCCATAAATATGATGAGGCGCTCCAGCTGTATGTCTTATCCATACAGAGTGAATCTCACAGATTCTGGGTAAGTGGACAACCTATTAGGATAAAGGTTGACAGCGATGCTGCTGTATCTTTAATTCCTGAGACTACACACCAACAAAAGCTGAAACACCTTCCTTTAAAACCAGCTGATGTGATTTTAAGGGTATACGCAGAACCGAGATTGTGCCATTAAAAGGTTACATCACGGCCAGTGTACAGTTGAGAGGACTAACAGTGGAGTTGCCTCTTCATGTGGTCATTTTCCAGCTCTGTTTGGGATTTCATGGTTGGAGAAGATAAAACATAATTGGAGCGCTGTCATCCACTTGGTTGACATCAAAACAGACCTACCACACCTTCCGAATAAATACAAGAGTGGATTCAAAGAGACTCAGTGAAGGGATAAAACCTAATAGTCAACCTCAAAGTCTTACAGTCATAATTCCTTTCTTCCGCTTGTAAATTATTTTTGCAGAAGTCAAAAGAGCAGCAAGCATGTCAAGATGTGTCAAAATGGGCCGTGAAGGCAAATGGTTCATTTCCTATTTATGGTGATTTAAAAATAACCATCAATCCAGTGTAAGTGCGTTGATCAATATCCTCTATCAATATCCTCAATCTATCTATCAATATCCTCTATCTATCCTCAATCACCCCAATGTTAGTGTGCTGATCAATAAACTCACTCATCTATCAATATCCTCTGTCTATCCTCAATCACCCCAGTGTTAGCGTGTTGATCAATATCCTCTATCAATATCCTCAATCTATCTATCAATATCCTCTATCTATCCTCAATCACTGCAGTGTTAGTGTGCTGATCAATATCCTCTATCTTTAATTGTAGATTTGTTTGCTGGATTATCTGGTTGTATCACAGCTTGGTATGGCTCCTACTCTGTCCAAGACCGCAAGAAACTACAAACAGTCATGAATGTAGCCCAGTCCATCACTCAAACCAGCCTCCCATCCATTGACTCTACACCTCCCGCTGTCTCGGAAAAGCAGCCAGCATAATTAAGGACCCCACGCACCCCAGACATTCTCTCTTCCACCTTCTTCCATTGGCAAAAAGATACAAAAGCCTGAGGTCACATACCAACCAACTCAAGAACAACTCTTCCCTGCTACTGTAAGACTTTAATGGACTTACCATGCATTAAGTTGATCTTTCTCTACACCCTGACTATGACTGTAACACTACATTCTGGACTGTCTCCTTCTCTATGAACAGTATGCGTTGCCTATATCGTGTTCAAGAAACAAAGACTTTTCACTCTGTACCAATACATGTGACAATAATAAATCAAATCAACTTGTTCTTCTTCTAGAAAGTACTCTGATTCTTCTTAATATTGTCCTCGGAAAGCTGGTCTAGTCCACAAGGTTTTGACCACAATTCTTGCATTGACTAGCCTTATTCCAGCATTCACTCACTGGCCTATTTTGGCACATCGGTGACAAGCATGTTGCCATACACAATGTTAGATAGTTGCAATGAATGGCTGGGCTACCCCCATCGTAACTGACATGAAACCAGATGGTTTAGTTTGTAATTGTGGTGATTTTGAAACAGCCATAAATCCAATGTTGTGTGCTAATCAATATCCACACCCTTTAATTGTAGATTTGTTTAATAGGTTATCAGGTGGACAGAAATTCAGCAAGATTGATTTTTCCCCAAGTGCATTTACAAACAAATGTAGCCACTGAATTACAACCATTGTTTACCATTGTCACTCATAAAGGTCTTTTTTGTTATTAAAAGCTGTCTTTTGGTATGTTAAAGAAAATTTTTAAAGAACGACCTACTTCGGGGTCAATCCACACTATATTCCTTTATTTTGTGCTTACAATGACCATTGAGAGTAATCGGAAGGGCCGGCTCAAAGTTGTCCTGTTACAGCTGTCTTTTATACAGATTATATGAATATATTCAATTCTGTATAGATCTAATCACATCAGTCACCTTTTGTACAGATCATACGAGTATGTTCAATTCTGTACAATCTAATCACATTGCTCAATACAATGGATTTCCTACCTTGTTTACCCTACAAGTCTTTACCAGAATATAATTACAACCATAACTAAATTACTTATGTGATTGTAGCATTTCATTCTTTTATGCCTTAATTTTATTTGAGTCATGCAATCCTCTCCACCCCCTGTCAAGACATTCTACCCCATATTTTCTGAGTTAGCCCTTTATTTATATTCTACTTTAGCAGGAATGACATCCAAAGCAGCCCCATTTCAAAGATCGGTGGATCAGATTTTAGGTGGTCTCTCTGGTGTACAGTGTTATCTGGATGATATTCTAATTACAGGGTCCAATGAACAAGAATACTTGAATAATTTAGAAGCAACATTGTAATGTCTTCAAGCACATGGTCTGTATATCGAGAAAGGAAGGTGTAATTTTTTCCAGACTTCAGTCCAGTATTGGGGTCACATTATTGATAGTCAAGGACTATTAAAGCACCTAAACAAAATGGAAGCTATCTTAGAAGCAGCAAATCTGATGAATGTGAGACACTTGAGATCCATTCTCAGATTAGTAAATTATTATATCAAGTTTGTTCTTAATTATTTTATAGGCCTTACATATTCCAGATATTCCTTTCCATTGAATTCAAGTTCCACCATCTGCCACGGTGGGATTCGAACCCAGGTCCCCAAAACATTAGCTGAGCTTCTGGATTAATAGGCCAACAAAAATAGCAGTAGGCCACTGCCTCCTTGTGCAGATGAAGTGGACGTGGTGTGAGTTAAGGCACGTGCAGCAGAGTATAGGGTGCCTTTGAGTTTATGGCGGGTAGAATGTGGGAAACCAGCCAGAGTGAGTTGGATTAATCAGGTCTGAAGAAGTAACAATGACACGAGGAAGCTGCTATGATTCTGATAATGCGAAGGAGTGAAATCAGGCAATGGTAGGAATAGACAGTTTTAGTCACGGCACACATATGTGGTCAGACGCTCAACTCAGACTCAAGGTTGTGAACAGAGTGGTTTAGTCTCAGACAATTGCCACCGAGATGGATGGTGTCAGTAGCTAGAGATGGAGCTTACAACTGGGGCAGAAAACAATGGTGTTCTCCTACTCAATTGAAAGAAAAATCCAAGTTCATCAAATAACCGCAAACGCCGCACTTCAACATAGAGTCATAGAGGTTTACAGCATAGAAACAGGCCCTTCGGCCCAACTTATCCATGCCACCCCTTTATTTTAACCCCTAAGCTTGTCCCAATTGCCCACGCTTGCCCATATCCCTCTGTACCCATGGTACCCATGTAACTATCTAAACAGTTTTTAAAAGGCAAAATTGTATCTGCCTCTACTACTACCTCTGGCAGCTTATTCCAGCCTTTCACCTGTGTGAAAAAAATTGCCCCTCTTTACTTTTTTGTATCTCTCTCCTCTCACCTTAAACCAATGCTGTCTAGTTTTAGACAGTCCTACCTTTGGGAACAGATATTGACTATCTATTTTACCTTTCTCGACATCTATAAGATCACCCCTAAGCCTTCGATGCGCCAGAGAAAAAGTCCCAGTCTATCCAGTCTCTCCTTATAACTTAAACCACCAAGTCCTGATGGCATCCTAGTAAATCTTTTCTGCACTCTTTCTCATTTAATAATATCCTTCCTATAATAGGGTGACCGGAACTGTACACAGTATTCCAAGTGTGGCCTTACCAATGTCTTGTACAACTTCAACAAGACGTCCCAACTCCTGTATTCAATGTTCTGACCAATGAAACCAAGCATGCCGAATGCCTTCTTCACCATTCTGTCCACCTGTGTCTCCGCTTTCAAGGAATTATGAACATGTACCCCGAGATCTCTTTGTTCTGTAACTCTCCCCAACGCCCTACCATTAACTGAGTAAGTCCTGCCCTGGTTCAATCTACCAAAATGCATCACCTCACATTTATCTAAAGCATGTGTACAAAATACATAGACCATGGTACCATCTTAAAGGGTGTACAAGGGTCTAGAGGCCTGGGGATGTTAAGGTAACAGGGTACATCCACGTCTGTCAATAAAGCAAATGTGATCCTTGCTTTATAAATAGAAGCAGAATTCAGGGAGTCATGCTGAACTCACATAAACCTCTAGATCATTCCCAGTTGAAGTATTGGGCAGAATCGTGTGGAGATGATTAATGCCTTGACCGTTGACCACAGAGTCTGTGAGGCCCTACCCCTCCTCTTTTTGGGAAGCCCCACAGCATTGTGTGAAACTCAGGGACTTCACACGTCTGCGGGAGAGAGGGGGACTTTTTACTGGGATTAAAGATTCCTGCTAACCATTGGCTGCCATCCAGTCAGAGGCTGGCAGTCTCACAACACCAGGAGCACTCTGAAAGCTATTGACTTGTGCTACCAAATAAACCTGTTGGACTTTAACCTGGTTTTGTGAGACTTCTTACTGTGTTTACCCCAGTCCAATGCCGGCATCTCTACATCAGGCCTTCTGTACTCAGCTGCTCCACTGGGCAAGTAGTGGTTGAAGCTGGTATAGCATCTACCCAGTGCCCAGATCAGAGGACAGACCCAGGCACAGGTCACTGTATCTACAGAACATGTACCTTTAAGATGGTATCATGGTTTATGCATTTTGTACACACTTTTTAGATAAATGCAGGATGATGCATTTTGGTAGGTTGAACTAGGGCAGGACTAACTCAGTTAATGGTAGGGCGTCGGGAAGAGTTATAGCACAAAGAAATCTAGGGATACATGTTCATAGCTCCAAAAAAGTGGAATCATAGGTGGACAGAGTGATGAAGAAGGCATTCAGCATGCTTGGTTTCATTGGTCAGAACATTGAATACAGGAGTTGGGGCATCTTGTTGAAGTTGAGGACTCTGAGTCTATACTCATTGGAGTTTAGAAGGATGAGGGGTGATCTTACTGAAACTTACAGGATACTGCGAGACCTGGATAGAGTGGACGTAGAGAGTATGTTTCCACTAGTAGGAAAAACTAGAACCAGACGGCACAATCTCAGGCTAAAGGGACGACCCTTTAAAACAGAGATGAGGAGGAATTTCTTCAGCCAGAGAGTGGTGAATCTGTGGAACTCTTTGCCGCAGGAGGCTGTGGAGACCAGGTCATCTTTAAGACAGAGATAGAGAGGTTTTTAAAAAGGGGATCGGGTTACGGGGAAAAGGCAGGAGAATGGGGAATGAGAAAAATCTCAGCCATGGTTGAATGGCAGAGCAGACTCAATGGGCCGAGTGGCCTCATTCTGCTCCTATGTCTTATGGTCTTATGGTGAGAGGGGCTTCATAAAGTGGGGCTTGAAGGGGATGCAGAAACAGAGAGAGAGTGGGAGAGGGACACAAAGAGAGAGAGAGAGAGATGCAGAAGGGGATGTGGTTTGTGGAGGGTCAGGGCCAGTGTTTGACTCTCAGCAGAGTCCATGGGTTTCCTTGCTGTGCCCCACACACAGAGAGCCTCCCGGCCCACTGTGGGATAGTGGCGACAGGATGAAGCCCTTAAGTAGGCCTTGGGAGAGGATAAGGAAATAGTTAATCGAATTGTCCCAGAGATAAAGGATTACAGACACACGGTTAGACGCCTGAAGTTGAAGTTGTTCTCCACACAGCAGAGAACACTGGAAGAATATTTGATAGAGGTGCTCAAATCTTGAAGTGTTTAAATGAAAAGAAGGAAGAACAGTTTCCAATGGTTGAACTGTCAGTGAGCAGAGGAAAAAGTGATGATTGGCAACAAGGAACAGGCATGATCTGAGGCAAATATATTTTACACAGAGACTTTGAATATACTGCCAAATAAGTTTAAGGTTTTTTTTAGTATCACAAGATTAGCAGTGATAAATTGACCTAATTCGGGGTTTGGCAGTAAATATGGGTTATAGGAATAGGGCCTGGGTGGGATTGTGCTCGGTGCAGACTTGATGGGCTGAATGGCCTCCTTTGGCACTGTAGGGATTCTATGATTCTATGAAGTAGGCTTACATTAACACTGCAATGAAGTTACTGTGAAAATCCCCTAGTCACTACACTCTGGCACCTGTTCAGTTACACTGAGGGAGAGTTTAGCACGGCCAATGCACCCAACCAGCACGTCTTTCGGACTGTGGGAGAAAACCCACACAGGCATGGAGAGAACGCACAGGCAGGAATCGATACCAGATCCATGAGGCAACAGTGTTAATGCAATCCATAGGGAAAGGCAGCAACACCTTCTCCATGATCATTCTCAACACCGGTTCTCCACAAGGCCATGCTCTCAGCCCCCTACTGTACTCCTTATATACCTTTCACGATTCCCAAATCCTGCCTTTCCCGTCCTTCCTTTTCACAGGTGCACATCTGTCCTGCACACCAAATCAACGGCTCCTTACAAGATTCCCACATTCCAGATGTGGATTTATCCTCGAACTGTCTCTCCCGAACAAGCGCCTGCCTCATCTGCCCGTGGTCAGCCTTTCCCCGGTTTAGCACCGTCACCCTCGAAACAACACTTGTCCTTTGCCGCAGGTATCCGAAAACTTATAGAGCTGTGGTCTCTGTTCGCCAAGTGTTCCCCCACGTATGACGATAATAAATCAAATCAAATCTCTGTGTCACCCATAGGATGATGATGGCAGATTCAATAGTGGCCTTTAGAAGGGAACTGGGTGAAGGAGTGAAATATTACAAGGACACGGGGAAAGAAAGAGGGTGGGGCTGGCTGAGCCGCTGTTTGAAATAACTGGTGCAAGTGCAAAGTGCCACGTAGCCCCCCCTTTGCCAGCTGTACCCCAGTTCTATAATCCCTGCGATTTCATATATTAGAGGAAAGAGAGTGAGCTACGTTGCAAGTGTTTGGAAATGATGGAGGGGGTTTTATGTAATTACAGCACACCAGGAACTGGTTAGAGGCAAAAGTGCATCAGCGAAACACAACCACTGCTCAGAAACATGTTAAGCTAAAAGCATGCTGTAATTATCAGGATAGAACATACATTGCTCAGTGAGAGAGATAAAACACTCCACTCCCTCAGTATCTGGCCACGAGCCAAGCAAGTGTAGAACATCAAGTAAACACTATTAGTTAAATGTTATCAACTGCAATGGAAGTTATTACCATGGTAATTAGTATTTGATGATTGCAATGCAGAGTAGACAGGCAGTGGGCTGTAAAGGAAGAAGCTGATGAGTTATGTAGGATCTTTCAGTATAAGGAGCTGTCGGTGAGTCACTAAAGTCGTGTTGGAGATCCACGCACACACACACAGAAATGTATTTAAAGACCGTAACTATATCTCATATCAGAAGCAACTGATACAAGTGTTATTTCTCCATCGAGGACAGAGATTGGAAGAATGAACAACTCAATGCAAGAAGCCTTCAACGGTGTTGCTCAAACTCCCTTACTGAGAAAAATTAGGAGACTGATACCTGTCAACTTCTGGAAGGAAGCAAAAGACCTTTTCCTATTGGCCGGGCCAGTGGTAAGTTCACCTTTCTGAAACATGTTCCTTCAAAAGTTCACGTGATCGAGAGAAAGAAAAGGTTCCTTGTGTGAGGGCAACGTCGTCAACAATCGTTCCTTATCGGTAATCTTTCCTCCCGTCCCACTAAACAGGGCAGATCCAGAAAGAATGTTCCCGATGGTGGGGGAGTCCAGGATCAGGAGTCATAGCTTGAGGATAAGGGGAGAAACCTGATAGAACTGAGGTGAGGAGAAATTTCTTCACCCAGAGGGTGGTGAATGTGTGGAAATCGCACAGAAAGTAGTTGAGGCCAAAACGCTGTCTGATTTCAAGAAGAAATTAGATATAGCTAGAGGGGCTAAAGGGGTCAAGGGATATGGGAGGAAGTGGGGAGGTGGGGTGAGGGGATGGGGTGAGTAAGGATATTGAATTGAAGCCATGATCAAAATGAATGGCAGGGCAGGCTCGAGGGGCTGGATGGCCTACTCCGGCCTCTAATTTCTGTGTTGCCCACTCCCATTAAAACTGTCGAATATAACGGTCAAAGAATGAGGGGAAATAACAAAAAACACTCGCTAAAACCTCTTCAATTTGTGGACAGATGTTGAAAGATGAATATATTGGGATTTATTTATTTGCCTCAGTTACCTCACAGCCACGATGTGCCAATTACTAGGGGATTTTCACAGTAACTTCATTGTAATGTGAATGTAAGTCTACTTGAGACTAATGAATAAACTTCACTTTAAACTTTACTTTAAATGATCTATGTTTAAATATTCTAAATATAATATATATTATATATTTATTATATTTAAATACCTATGTTCTATGATCCGTAAGGAATGGTTTCATCCTTCAGCAACTCATCCCAACTTGCTGTGGCCTTTTCAATCGACTCTCTCTTCCACTGAACCACCTTTCTTTGGTTACCTGGTCTGCCTCCTTCCCCCGCCCGCTTCTTTAAGGCAGGAAGCAAAATGGTGCGAACGTTTGGACAGGACGAGTCCATTCGGCCCCTTGAGCCTAATCATAGAATCCCAGCAGTACAGAAGGAGGCCATTCAGCCCTTCGAGTCCACACCGACCACAATCCCACCCGTCCCCGTAACTCCGTGTATTTAGCCTCCTGATCTCTCTGGCGTTAAGGGGCAATTTAGTATGACCAGTGCACCTAACCCGCACATCTTTGGAGTGTGGGAGGAAACCGGAGCACCCCCCGCGCCGACACGGGGAGAACGTGCAAACTCCACACAGATAGTAACCCAAGCCAGGAATCGAACCCAAGTCCCTGGTGATGTGAAGCAGCAGTGCTAACCGCTGTGCCATGATTCCATGATTTAATTCAAACATCAGTGGCCCACATCTTCACTCCCATCCACCCATACCTGACTACCTAACCATTAATATCCAAGCTCTTAACACCATTCAGACTCAGTCTCTAGCTACCCTGAACTGTCTCATTGTCCAATCATCCAAAAGGGTTGTCACTGCTCATCTTCAACACAAAAAAACCTAAAACACAACAAATTAATTTTCCACCAAAGCCAATTTTCCACCAATTTCTTTTGCCATTTATGCAAGGGTGTTCAGAATAATTATTTTTAAAAAGTATTTTAAACCATATAGAACTCAGCAGGATTTACATTTTATTTATTAATCACAAGTAGGTTTACATTCACACTGTATTCAAGGTATGGTGAAAATTCCCTAGCCGCCACACTGTTTGGGTACATTGAGGGAGAATTTAGCACGGCCAATGCTCCTAACCAGCACATCTTTCGTACTGTGGGAGGAAACCAAAGCACCCGGAGGAAACCCACACAGACACAGCGAGAACATGCAGACTCCACACAGACGGTGACCCAAGCCGGGAATTGAACCCAAGTCCCTGGCGCTGTGAGGCAGCCGTGCTAACCACTGTGTCACTGTGCCGCCCAGTTAAAAAGTAAAAGTTAATTTATTGGTCACATGTAGGGCTTGCATTAACACTATAATGAAGTTACTGTGAAATTCCCCTGGTCACCACAGTCCAGCACCTGGTCAGGTCAATGCACCCTAACCAGCACGTCTTTCAGACTGTGGGAGGAAACCCACGCAGACACGGCGAGAATGTGCAGACTCCACACAGACAGTGACCCAAGCCAGGAATTGAAGCCAGGTCCCTGGCGCTGTGAAGTAGCAGTGCTGACCACTGTGTCACCCCTTGCTGCACATAATCCTGGAGATGTTATCGAGTGTCGTTCTGTCTCCCTCTTCCAACACCTTTATGACTGATTGATAAAGGTGTTCAAAGAAGATAAGGAAAGGTGTTTTATTTTAAACCTCCCCCCCCACTGTGTTCTTTCTGCTGGGTTTGGCTGGCAGCTGTGTCAGGGAATCGAACGTTTATTCCAGAAGATTCCGGCGGGGTTAACTTTGCTTACGTATTATTGAATGCTTCCCTGGGTGTTGTGGTTTCTGAAGTAAACAATACCTGCCTTGGAGCAGCACAGACTGAGCCGTGCTAAACCATACTGTAAGCTTTGCATAAATATCCAACTGCAAACTGAAGCAATAACTCCACTCACCGGTATCCAGGCCTGTTTATATTTTTAATATTGAGTCAGAGCTAACAGAATTAAAAATTAGTCGTTAAGGCCAAAACATTAAATTATCACTGAGAGACATCGAGGCTAAAACATTGAGGGTGGAATTTTACCCGCCTGCTGTAGGAATCATAGCGGGCAGGAGGCAGACTGCGCGCATGTCCATTCACCTTGGGCTGGATTTTCTGGTCTTGGGGGCGAGACTGGCTGAATAATCCCACCCTGTTTTCAAGAGGCAGTTAGGTAAAGGGGAAGGGGGTCAAAGGATATTTGGGGGGAAGCAGGATCAGGCTATTGAGTTGGGTGACTAGCAATGATCATAATGAATGGGAAAGGGGGCTGAGGGGCCGAATGGCCTCCTCCTGCTCCTATTTACTATGCTTCTGTGTTAAAGCTGTGGTGATTACGTGTGTGTGTGTGTGTGTGTGTGTGTGTGCGCCATGTCTGCTTGTCATGTCTGCTTGTGTGTGCCGTGTGTGTGTGCGCACTGTGTGTATGTGTGTGTGCGTGCTGTGTGTTTGTGTCCGTGTATGTGTGCCATGTGTGTGTATGTGTTGTGTGTGTGTATGTGTTGTGTGTGTGTATGTGTTGTGTGTGTTGTGTGTGTGTGTGTTTATGTGAGTGTGTTGTATGTGTGTGTGTGCGCGCGCGCATGTGTGTGTGTGTGCGCCATGTCTGCTCTGTGTGCGCGCATGTGTGTGTGTATGCGTGCGCGCGTGTGTGTGTGTGCCGTGTCTGTGTGTGTGCGCGCGTGTCTGTGTCTGTGCGCGTGTGTGTATGTGTGCCATGTGTGTGTGTGTGTGCCGTGTGTGTGTGTGCGCGCGTGTGTGTGTGTGCCGTGCATGTGTGTGTGCCGTGTGTGTGTGTGCGCGCATGTGTGAGTGTGCGTGTGCCGTGTGTGTGTGCCGTGTGTATGTGTGCGCGCGCGTGTGTGTGTGCCGTGTGTGTGTGTGTGCCGTGTGTGTGTGTGTGCGCACGTGTGTGAGTGTGCGTGTGCCGTGTGTGTGTGCCGTGTGTGTGTGTGCGCGCGCGCGTGTGTGTGTGCCGTGTGTGTGTGTGTGCCATGTGTGTGTGTGTGCGCGCGCGTGTGTGTGTGTGCCGTGTGTGTGTGTGTGCGCGCGCGTGTGTGTGTGTGTGCGCGCGCGTGTGTGTGTGTGTGTGTGTGTGTGTGTGCGTGTGTGTGTGTGCGTGTGTGTGTGTGTGCGTGTGTGTGTGTGTGCGTGTGTGTGTGTGCTGTGCATGTGTGTGTGTGTGTTAGATGTGTCCTGGTGTTCATCAGCAACCCCACTCCAACAGGGAGCTGACAAGGTGCAGGATTCACTGCTCTCTCACGGGCCCTCTTCTTGGCCAGCGGAGATCTTTGGTTCTGCTTTCTTCTACCAACGTCCCTCCACCAAACAATCAGCCACCTTCAACAACCCCCCATCCCCTCCTCTCTCCCCCCCCATCCTCCTCCCCCAAAACAAAAATAAGCTTCCCAAGATCCAGGCCATCAGCGACCGTCTCCCAATTATCAAAGTCAGCCATCTTCATTTCTTGCTCCACATAGCAGAGATATGGATGCCCAGGATGTTATGACCCATTGGCCAGCACACTGTACAGAAGGCCTTTGGGTATATGGGTATCGTCCATCGGATGAATGTGGTGAAGGCAGTTCAGATGTTAGCAATGTGTACACTCCAGATCTTCTGAGCTGATCACTTTCTTGTGTTAAGGAATATCAAGGAGCCTGGCAATCTTGTTCGTGCCCTAGAGCTGTGGAGAATTGTGCTGATGATGGAGGCTTGGTGGACCTGCACTTTGATGCTCTCAGTCAGGTTGCCATTGCTGACACACCCTCACTCAGCTTGGACGTAACGGGTGGGATTTTATGGCCTCGTTTGTCCTGAAACCGTAAAAATTCCCATCCGAAGTCCATGGACCTTCCTATTGTCCACCCCTCACCTGCTCCCATTCCTGGTACAATTCCTGACAGAAAATTCGGTGGAGCATGCAACCTTGGGTGGAAATTTCCTGTCTTGGGGCGAGCATGGTCGGAAAATCCCACCCAACAGCTCCACCTGAAGCCTCAACAACCAGTGGCAGATTGTTGGTGATTGTGGAGCTGAGCTATGTGAAGCTATCAACAACCCGCAGGGTCACAATGTCAGCAAGATAGATGACAATATTCTGACCATGACGTTTTCCTCCCTGATTAAGATAGAGGGCCACCTTCAGCGGCAAATGGACAGACTTTTTCAAGCCTGCAAAGAGTTTTGTTTGAGTATCAAGGAGACAAAATGTCAAGGCCCAGGATTATGCCATTCTGCCAACTTGATACGTTCAAAAGCAGTTGATAAGGAAAGGTTGTTGCTACTTTTTATACAGGTTTCCAGGTTTAAGTAGACATGTTCTTTGTTGTTGCATTGAATTCCTTTTAAACAACCCTAAAAATAACCAATGCTAGGAAGAGACAAAAACTCGAAAGGGCACAGTAAGAAGTCTCACAACACCAGGGTAAAGTCCAACAGTTTTATCTGGAATCACGAGCTTTCAGAGCACTGCTCCTTCACCAGGTGAGTGTAGGAGAGATGAGGAGGTAAATCAGGAACTACATCGGAACATAAGAATTAGGAGCAGAAGTCAGCCCTTCGAGCCTGCTCCGCCATTCAATCAGATCATGGCTGATCTCTCCGTGGTCTCAAATCCACCTCCCCACCTGTTCCCCATCTCTCTTTAACTAGTTTTTAAAATTAGAGATATATCTATCTCCTTCTTGAAACCATTCAACGATACAAACTCCACCGCACTGTGGGGGCAGTGAGTTTGACAAATTCACCACCCTCTGCGAGAAGTAGTTCCCCCTCATCTCAATTTTGAATCTACTGCCTCGCAACCCATACCTGTGACCTCTTGTTCGAGATTAACCCACAAGAGGAACCATGGAGTCCGCATTTACTTTATCAATCTCTGTCAGAGTTTTATATACCTTGATCAGATCCCCTCTCATCCTTATAAACTCCAGCGAGTATAAGGCCAATCTCTCCTCATACGTCAACCCCTTCATCCCCAGAATCAGTGGTGGATGATAACAAACATAGGTTTTAACAGCAATTATTGGCAGGTAGAAAGTAAGGGCTGGCACACTTTAATTTTCTGGACAATATGGAAATGTGTCACAAGTCTAGTTTGGTGCAGTTTTGAAATTTATTGTTTTATTTATTTGTTCGTGGGAAGTGGGTATCGCTGGCTAGGCCAGCATTTATTGTCCATCCCTAATTGCCCCTGAGAAGGTGGTGGTGAGCTGCCATCTTGAATCATTGCAGTCCGTTGGCGTAGGTACACCCCCGTTAGGGTTGGAGTACCAGGATTTTGATCGAGTGACAGTGAAGGAATGGCGATCTATTTCCAAGTTGTACAGAGTGTTGGGGGCGGCACGGTAGCACAGTGGGTTAGCACTGCTGCCTCACAGCTCCAGGGTCCTGGGTTCGATTCCCGGCTCGGGTCACCGTTGGTGTGGAGTTTGCACATTCTCCTCGTGTCTGCGTGGGTTTCCTCCCACAGTCCAAAGATGTGCGGGTTAGGTTGATTGGCCATGCTAAGAAATTGCCCCTTAGTGTCCAGGGATGCGTAGGTTAGAGGGATTAGTGGGTATGATATGGGGGTAGGGCCTGGGTGGAATTGTGTTCTGTGTTCGATGGGCCGAATGGCCTCTTCCTGCACTGTAGGGTTCTATCTGGAGAACTGTGGGCAGTCTGAATCATCTCACTATAGGGGGGATGTGATTGCATTTGAGGGGTTACAGAGGAGATTCACTGTGATGGAGCATTTGAGCTATAAGGAGAGACTGGATAAGTTTGGATTGTTCCTTTGGAGCAGGGGTGGCTAAAGCATGATAGAGGTGTGTAAGATCATGGACAGGGTGAGGAGGGAGCAGCCATTCCCCTTGCCTGAGGGGTAAATCACAGCGGGGCATAGTTTTAGAGCGAGGGGCAGGAAATTCAGAGGGGATTTAAGAAATCCTTTTTCACTCAGAGAGTGGTGGAACTCTGGAATGCGTCGCCTTGGAAGGACATGGAGGCATAACCTTTAAAAAATATCTGAATGAGCGCTTGAAATATCGTAACGTTCAAGGAAATGGGACAATTGCAGGAAAATTGAATTGGCATCACTTTAATGATGGTTATCATTGGTGCAGATTTGATGGGCCGAAGGGTCTTTTTCTATCCTGTGCAACTCTATGGCCAGAATTTTACCACCCTGCCCACCATGGGAATCGGAGCAGGCGGGGGTGGTGGTGGTCGGGGGTGGAGAGAGGGGGCGGGGGGTGGTGGGGGGAGGAGGAGGAGGAGGAGAGGGAGGTGCTGGCAATGAAAAGGTTCATTGACCTCAGGTGGGATTTTACAGCTTCAGGACGTAAAATCTCATCTTATGACTCTGTGACCAAGTCAGGTTGGTGAGTGAGGTGACGGAGGAACTTTCAGGTGGTGGTGTTCCCAAGTATCTTTCTTGGTGGCAGTGGTCACGGGTTTGGAAGGAGCTGTTGAAAGAGCCTTGATGAGTTATCATTGAATCCTACAGTGCAGAGGGAGGCCATTCAGCCCATCAAGTCTGCACCAACTGCAATCCTACCCAGGGCCTATCCCCATGCATTTATCCTAGCTGGCCACCCCTGACACTAAGGGGCAATTTAGCATGGCCAATCCAGCACATTGTTGGACTGTGGGAGGAAACTGGAGCACCTGGAGGAAACCTACGCAGACACGGGGAGAACTCCACACAGACAGTGACCCAAGGCTGGATCTGAACCCAGACCCTGGCGCAGTGAGTCAGCAGTGCTAACCTCCATGCCACCCTACTGCCGTCACGTTCCTTTACTGCAGTGCGCTGTGTAGACGCATTGGTGGCGAAGGGCGTGAACATTGCCCTCTCTTGCCTGAAAAGAAACTCTCCTCGAAAGCCATCTTTTTCAGTCACAGCTCCTGATACAGTTTGGTTGCAAGATTCAGAACGCAGTATCTAAAAAAAAGATAAGCTTAAAGCAGCAGTTTCCAGGAGGTTTTGGACAAGTCCCAATGAAAAATGTGTAGAACAGCTGCACTCCCCCATATCACTGGCTTCCTAAAGTTGTTTGGTGAGGCAGCTTGGGTCGATCGATCACATTTGTAAGTCTGCTGTGTCGCGCTAAAATAAAAGTCAAAAGGTAGTTCAAACACGTCAGTCTGCACCGTCAAAACCGCAAGCTAAAAGAATTCGATACTAAACAGTTTTAATTAATTGTGGCAGTCCTTCCCCAGCCTCTCCAAAATGTGCTACCCTGCCCATCCAGCCCCAGGTTAATTATTTGATTTGATTTGATTTATTATTGTCACACGTATTAACATACAGTGAAAAGTATTGTTTCTTGCGCGCCATACAGACAAAGCATTCCATTCATAGAGAAGGAAAGGAGAGAGTACAGAATGTAGTGTTACAGTCATAGAACATAGAACATAGAACATTACAGCGCGGAACAGGCCCTTCGGCCCACAATGTTGCGCCGACCAGTCTTATTTTTAAAAAAAAACATTGACCCACTAATCTAAACCAATCCCTTTTCATCCATAAACCTATCCACCAATCTCTTAAACGCCCCCAAACTAGACGCATTTACAACTGCAGCAGGCAGGGCATTCCAGTCCCTCACCACCCTCTGGGTAAAGAACCTGCCCCTGACATCCGTCCTATAACTACCACCCCTTAATTTAAAGCCATGCCCCCTCGTGCTAGCTTTCTCCATCCGAGGAAACAGGCTATCACCATCCACCCTATCTAAACCTCTAATCATCTTATATGTTTCTATAAGATCCCCTCTTAGCCGCCTTCTTTCCAGTGAAAACAACCCCAAATCCCTCAGTCTCACCTCATAGGACCTCATAGCTAGGGTGTAGAGAAAGATCAACTTAATGTAAAGCAAGTCCATTCAAAAGTCTGACAGCAGCAGGGAAGAAGCTGTTCTTGAGTCGGTTGGTACATGACCTTGGAGTTTTGTATCTTTTTCCCAACGGAAGAAGGTGGAAGAGAGAATGTCTGGTTTGTGTGGGGTCCTTAATTATGCTGGCTGCTTTGCCAAGGCAGCGGGAGGTGTAGACAGAGTCAATGGATGGGAGGCTGGCTTGTGTGATGTACTGGGCTACGTTCACGACCCTCTGTAGTTCCTACAAAATACACCTACGCCTTGCATTTACTTATCCCGGCACTGGAGGAGATGGCGACTGGTGGTTCAGGGAGGAGAAACAAGTGCCTGGTTCTATGTTTTGGATTGGTTGAGGTGTTCGAAGAACACTTTACTGCGAGAGAGCAGGAGAGTATCAATGAAAGTGCGTAACTCAGCTGGCTATTATAGATGAGGTCTGATAGTGAGACCAATAAAAGACCATGAGGTAAGTGGGAATAAACTCAAACTGTTTATTGACACATCTATTCTCTTACACAGTCATAGAATCCCTACAGCATAGAGGTGGCCATTCAGCCCATAAAGCATGCACTGACAAGCAGGCGCGGCGCAGTGACACAGTGGGTTAGCACTGCTGCCTCACAACACCAGGGACGCAGGTTCAATTCCCTGTTGGGTCACTGTCTGTGTGGAGTTTGCACATTCTCTCCGTGTCTGTGCAAGTTTCCTCCCACACTGCATAAAAGATGTGCAGGTTGCATGGATTGGCCGTGCTAAAGTGTCTGGGGGATTAGCTAGGGTAAATATGTAGGGTTACAGGAATAGGATGGGAGTGTGATTGGTGCAGTCTCAATGGGCCAAATGGCCTCCTTTTGCACTGTAGGGACTCTATGACAACAATTCCATCCTATTCCCATAACCCGGCATATCTGTGTCCTACTGCACTGAGAAATGTTACAATCTTCAGGTCACCCAGTATTGGATTTGCTCGGAGATAATATTGAAACCTTTCTTTGCTATGAGTTCCAAGTCTCACAATTCTCATCAAATACATCCACGGTGCTACCTTTCCCCGTCATTTTTGGTTACCAGCTCCTGGGTTTGATACTTCCTTCACTTTTGCCCTTCCCCCTCACACAATGCGAGAGAATCCCTGAACTCACAAGGCCACAGCTTCCCTTTTCCTGGAAATTTTCCTTTCCTCCGTGTAGTAGCTTCTGTGTAAGATCCCGCAGGCGTTTTGATTCTGTCGCCGGAATTTTACCGGCACTCAACGCCCACGGAATCGGAGTGGGCGAGGCTCACAGAACCGCATTCTCCGTTAGCTTGGGGCAGGATCTTACAAGCTTCGGGTGGGCCAGGCGGTAAAATTCTGGCGTGTGAGGCTCTCTTCCAACAGCCCATTTCAATTCGTCACGTGCGCGATCTCCGCAGCTTGGCACTCTCCCCACTTTATTGAACAATAAGTAAAGTTTCTTGCTTACTCACTGTTTATTTTTCTGAACCTTTTTGGAGTGCATCGGGAGCTCCTTTTCCTTGCTTTTCATCAACTTTTCGATCAAAGCGCAGGGCTCTTTTTTTTCTTCTAATCCAGTCAAAAATTTCTTTTTCTCTCTCCGATCCTCGTCGCCAGTTTTGTCTCTCTTACACAGTGACCGGGAATTACAGCAAAGAGAATGGTGTTGAGGGGCCACACCATTGGGTTTCAGTTAAACATGATGCAGGTTTATTTAGGAGATGTTCCTTGTTCCAGGTTCACGATGAGAGAGCCCCAAACCCCATGTATCCCTCTGCCTAGGAAACTACTCAGTTGAAGGGTAATTAGAGCAGCCCAATTCCCCTGACAAATACAGTCATAGAGATTTACAGCATGGAAACAGGCCCTTCAGCCCAACTTGTCCATGCCGTCCAGTTTTTACCATTAAGTTAGTCCCAATTGCCTGCATTTGGCCCATATCTCTCTATACCCATCTTACCCATGTACCCATTGTACCCACCTCTACTACTCCATCTGGGAGCTTGTTCCAGACACTCACCACCCTCTGTGTGAAAAAATTGCCCCTATGAACCCTTCTATATCTCTCCCCCCTGCACTCACCTGATGAAGGGGCAGTTCTCCGAAAGCTCGTGCTACCAAATCAACCTGTGGGACTTTAACCAGTGTTGTGAGACCACTTACTGTGCCCACCCCCGTCAATGCCGGCAACTCCACATCATATATGTAGAGATTCGATGATTCTATGCTGGTTCCCATGGCAAGCAGGACGATACAGGCAAGCTGTCCCTCTACAAGCCTATAGCGGCATGGTAGCACAGTGGGGCAGCACGGTGGCACAGTGGTTAGCACTGCTGCTTCACAGCTCCAGGGACCAGGGTTCGATTCCCGGCTCGGGTCACTGTCTGTGTGGAGTTTGCACATTCTCCTCGTGTCTGCGTGGGTTTCCTCCCACAGTCCAAAGATGTGCGGGTTAAGTTGATTGGCCATGCTAAAATTGCCCTTAGTGTACTAGGATGCTTAGGTTAGAGGGATTAGCGGGTAAAATATTTCGGGATATGGGGGTGGGGCCTGGGTGGGTTTGCGGTCGGTGCAGACTCGATGGGCCGAAGGGTCTCTTTCTTCACTGTAACATTCTACGGATAAATTTCCAACCACTACGTTTCACATTTTTTTTAAAGAGAGGAGCAGCAATCAGTTTTAAATGATATTTTGAACTTTTTTAAATTACTTCTCCTTTTATTTGCAGGTTCTGTCCCAGCTGATGGTCTTTCTGATAGGTATTGTCAGCTCCATATTCTGTGGCCATTTGGGGAAGGTTGAGTTAGATGCTGTCTGCCTGGCTACTGCTGTAAGTACGCTCAAAATTAGATTTGACCTATTATAATCGCCTTCCAGGAAAATAAAGTCACATGTAGGCCAGACCGGGTAAGGATGGCAGATTTCCTTCCCTATAGGGATTTTGGTGAATCAGATGGGTTTTTACAACAATCAGTGATACTTCCATAGAATTGTAGAATCCCTACAATGCAGAAACAGGCCATTCGGCCCATCGAGTCTGCATCGGCATCAATCCCACCCCAGGCCCTATCCCCGTAACCCCACGGATTTACCCTACTCGTCACCCTGGCATTAAGGAGCAATTTAGCATAGCCAATCAACACAACACGCAAATCTTTGGAGTATAGGAGGATTCATCAAATCCCTACAGTGTAGAAGGAGGCCATTCAGCCCATCGAGTCTGCACTGATAACAATCCCACCCAAGCCCTATCCTCGTAACCCCATATGTTTACCCTGCTAAACCCCCTGACACTAAGGGGCAATTTAGCACGGCCAATACATCTAACCCGCACGTCTTTCGGACCGTGGGAGGAAACCTGAGCGCCTGAAGGAAACCCACGCAGACACGGGGAGAATGTGCAAACTCCACACAGACAGTGACCCAAGCCGGGAATCGAACCCGGATCCCTGGCGCTGTGAGACAGCAGTGTTAACACTGTGCCACCGTGCTGCCATTCCATGGTCATCATTACGGAGACTAGTTTTCAATTCCAGATTAATTAATTGGATTTAAAATCCAAAATTATCATGGTGGGATTTGAATCCATGTCCCCACAGCTTTAACCTTGGCCTCTGGATTGCCAGCCCAGTGACATAACAACTAAGATATGCTCTGGGGATACAAATTCAAATCCCGCTACAATAGCTCGGAAATTTTAACTCAATTAATAACTCTGGAGCAGAATGTTATAGCAATCATGAAACTATCAGATTCTCCTAAAAAACCTCGTTCAGTCCCTCTCCCCCCACCCTATCTGTGTAGGCCTGTCCTTTTGCTATGGCTAATCTACCAGCCTAAACATTTCTTGATATCAAGCGGTAATTTAGTACGGACAAACCTGCATGTCTTTAGACTGTAGGAGGAAAGCGGAGCCCCCAGAAGAAACCCACACAGACACAGGGAGAATGTGCAAACTCCACACAGACAGTGACCCGAAGCTGGCAATCGAACCCGGGTCCCCCTGGCGCTGTGAGGCAGCAGTGCTAACCACTGCGCCACTGTGCCGACCCATCACGTTTTACATTCAAGTTACAAACAAATGACGTCCGTACTAGCTGTTGATTCCTGTGACTCCTACATTGGTCATACATTAAAGCAGCAAATAATAATACAGCATTTACAATTGGATTATTAAATGCTTCCTTCATTACTCCTGAACAGGTGATAAATGTGTCAGGAATCTCCGTAGGTGCGGGATTAGCTTCAGCATGCGACACACTCATATCGCAGGTAGGTGCAGACTATCATCCTTCTGTGACCTATTGGGAATGCTATTTTGTTACAGTCGAATAAATCTTTTAACACCAGTGCTTAATAAATCCATTGCTCACTTATGATAAGTTGTGGATTTGAGTTGCAGCGACTGTGTGGGAATGCTGTAATCACCACTGGGTTCCCATTCCTGTGTAATGCCCAGTGACTGAGTGCCAAATGGAGAGTATGAGCATTGAGTGGAATTTTTTTATTCATTTGTGGGACACGGGCATCGCTGGCTGGCCAGCATTTACTGCCCATCCCTACTTGCCTGAGAGCAGTTGAGAATGAACCACATTGCTGTGGCTCTGGAGTCACGTGTAGGCCAGACCAAGTAAGGAGGGCAGATTTCCCTCTTCTAAAGGACATCAGTGAACCAGATGGGTTTTTCCGACAATGGTTTCATGGTCATCAGTAGATTCTTAATTCCACATATTTTTTATTCAATTCAAGTTCCCCGTTGTGGGATTCGAACCAGGTCTCCAGTGTGAACACAGCCAGCTCCCACAAACAGCAACGTAATCACAGTCAGATAATCTGTTTTTGCGATTTGAATTGAAATATAAATATTGGTCATGGTGATAGGCAGATATCTTCAACTCTTCTTCAAATCGAATCAAAAATAGTGTCGATGGGATCCTATATATCCACCGGGGGAGTGGGGGGGGGCAGCGATAGGGCCTTGAGTCAACATCTCAGCAGCACAGCACTCCTGCAGTGCTGCACTGGAGGGTCAGCTGGTATTTTTGTCCTCAAGTCCTCGAGCGGGACTTGAACCCAGAACTTTCTAGTCTCACACAGACAGAGTGGCCAGTGGAGGGGAAGCGTTGGATGGCTCTCAGTGGCAGATCAGGGCTGTCAGGAACAGGGTGGAGGAAAGGGGGCAGGTTGTTTGAAAAGAAGAGCTTCTGTGCTAGAACCATGTACTTTAGACTGGCTGTACATTGAGTGGGATTGTCCAGCTGTTCCCACTTTAAAAAGCCCTGCCTAAGTTGCTGAGAATTTGTCCCAGTTGGTTTGTAAAATATTAGGCCTTCCAGCCCTTCCTCTTCACACCCACTCTTCACATCAACATAATGCTACTGTCTCAACACAATATCACCTCATACCCACACTGCATGATCAATTTACATAATCTGCTAGGCCCATGCACAATTTTGTTCAGTGAACTTAAAATTGTGCCAGCAGAAAAATGGTTACTTCACTGGTGGGAGGCAGTGAATGAGGATCAATTCTTCCTCTTAATGCACTAACTATGTTAGCGGTTGTGGGTTTTAGCAAAAAAAGGGAAAGACTTGGTTTGCACACGTAGATTCAAAGCAAACACCTAACGGGTTTTATTGAGGAGCTGCTCTGCATCAAGTACTAAACTGAAAGTTAAACAGCAGACTGAGCGTTCTATGCTATAAATCATAGAATCCCTACAGTGCAAAATGAGACCATTCTGCCCATCAAGTCTGCACTGACCACAATCCCATCCAGGCCCTATTCCTGTATCCCCTCATATTTACCCTACCAATTTCCCTGACACTAGGATCAATCTACCCTGGCCAATCAACCTAACCTGCGCATCTTTCGGATTGTGGGATGAAACCGGAGCACCCGGAGGAAACCCACGCAGACACGGGGAGAACATGCAGACTCCACACAGATGGTGACCCAAGCCAGGAATCGAACCCGAGTCCCTGGCACCGTGAGGCAGCAGTGCTAACCACTGTGCCACCGTGCCACTCTTATAAGATATAAATGGAACGTCTCCGAACTTAATTTGTTTCCATTAGAAGATTGACTGGAGTCCTGTTTTGTTTTACGGCAAAATACTTTTCTCAATTTCAGACGTACGGCAGCAAGAATTTGAAGCGAATTGGGGTGATTCTCCAAAGAGGAATCCTCATTCTGATGATAGCCTGTTTCCCCTGCTGGGCGCTATTCATAAACACAGAACACATCTTGCTGGCTCTCCAACAATCTCCGCAAGTGGCCAAGTAAGACTCCTTCTATTTTATTCCGGGAAAAATAACAAACATGGCATTTGTGTTTAAACACAGTGGAAAGTGTGTATTCCTTGAGGGTATGAATAATGGCAGTGATGCACTGGATCATGGAATGGTACGACATTAGTCTCCTCCCCGCAGGGAGAGGCGAGGAAAGTCCAGGGGTGGCACAGTGGCAGAGTGGTTATTACTGCTGCCTTACATCACCTAGGAACCAGGTTCCATTCCCGGCTTGGGTCACTGTCTGTGTGGGGTTTGCACATTCTCCCCATGTCTGCGTGGGTTTCCTCCGGGTACTCCGGTTTCCTCCAGCAGTTTGAAAGACACGCTGGTTGGGTGCATTGGCCATACTAAATTCTCCCTCAGTGTACCCGAACAGGCACTGGAGTGTAGTGACTAGGGGATTTTCACAGTAACTTCATTGCAGCGTTAATGTAAGCCTACTTGTGACACCAATAAATAAATAAATTTTAAAAACAGAGCGTTTTCCTGAGAGTGCGCGAGTCGATGAGACAGTAAGCCAGGCACGTTGCTGTGAAGGTGTCACTGGCTCTTGGGCACCCAACAGCAGAGAACAGACACCCAAGCCTCTGAAAGCAGTGTGACAGGTTTAGAAGGCCATGAAAGAGAGAACACAATGAGTATTGTGCTTCATAACCAGAGGGCTGGCATTGAAAAGCAGAGAAATTACACCAAAGGAGAAAGAACTGAACCCCAGTTAGACCACATTTAGTGTCACGTGAACAGTGCTGGCCTGCTTCACCAGAGAGAGTGGTTGAAGGGCTGAAGGAGGTGACAATATGCTTCGTAAAGACAACGCCAGAAGCAAGGGTTTCCGAGAAAGGAACAGCTCAGTGTTTCTTGCACATCAGTGTAGACTCGATGGGCTGAAAGGTCTCTTCTGCTCTGTAGGATTCTAAGTTTCCATTAGGTGTAAACAAGTTATATTTGGTGCTTGACAGGATTAAAGGCCTCCTTTTCCTTTTGGGATGTGCTGCTGCAAGGGGCGCTGTAAGGACACTGTCCTGTCCTCAGATGCTACCCGCGACAGACTGTCTGTGAACTTGTTAGGGTTACTTACAGTTCCTTTCTCTCGATGTGGGAGGGGGGAGGTGTGGAGGGAATCCTACACAATCACACAAGAACTGAAAGTGCTCTGCTAAGCAACTGAGTCTGAGTGACAGGTACTCCTGTGATTTGGACGCGATGATACTTACGGGGAGTGAGATGCCAAGGCTTTCGAGAATGCGGGGCCAGGTGTCTGCTTTGGCCGTTCTTTGCCACTTACTCAGAAAGATGCCAGGAGCGACTGTATCCAATTACTTTCAAATATGGCTTTAAAACCACACTACAAGGAAATAGCCCCCAAAATAGCATTTACTACTCAATTCTGTTTTACCACAAATACATGAATACATGCAACAGTCCCATTCATAGAGTACAACACCCCATAAAGTACAACACTCCATAGAGTGCAACACTACCTAGGGTACAACACTCCATAGAGTGCAATACTACATACAGTATAACACTCCATCGAGTACAACACTCCATAGAGTACAACACTCCATAGAGTACAACACTCCATAGAGTACAACATTACATAGAGTACAATACTCTGTAAAGTATAACACTCCATAGAGTACAACACTCCATAGAGTACAACACTCCATAGAGTACAACATTACATAGAGTACAATACTCTGTAAAGTATAACACTCCATAGAGTACAACACTCCATAGAGTACAACACTCCATAGAGTGCAACATTACATAGAGTGCAACACTCCATAGAGTGCAACACTCCATAGAGTACAACACTCCATAGAGTGCAACACTCCATAGAGTACAACACTCCATAGAGTGCAACATTACATAGAGTACAACACTCCATAGAGTACAACATTACATAGAGTGCAACACTCCATAGAGTGCAACACTCCGTAGAGTGCAACACTCCATAGAGTACAACACTCCATAGAGTACAACACTCCATAGAGTACAACATTACATAGAGTACAACACTCCATAAAGTACAACATTACATAGAGTACAACACTCCGTAAAGTACAACATTACATAAAGTACTACACTCCATAGAGTACAACACTCCATTGAGTACAACACTATGTGCTGGCAAGTCTTTGTTTCCAAACTGTTGCTAAGAATTAGGATTAACTTTGAGCTCAGTGCCTGTTAGAGGCACTATCATTGTGTTGCTTCCAGTTTAGTTACTGACTTTAGGAGCTTTTCTTTGCAGATTAACCCAGTTCTACGTCTGGATATTTATCCCTGGTCTTCCCGTGAGTACATAATGTTATACAACTTCAATTTAAATACCTTCCAAGCATTTCAGTTTAAAGAGACAAACGAGGACAGTGATTCCGTTATTTATTAATTTAATACTTCTCGTACCAAGTCAAACATAAACAGTTGCAACTCATTAACTCTTTACTGAACTTTAACTCTTAAACTACACACTGACGAACTGAACATCAATTTTAACTATTTAACTGAAAATAGATACTACCGAGTTTATAAAACCTCGACCAAGAAATATCCTCAATGTAGAACAAAGAAACTTACAGCACAGGATCAGGCCCTTCAGCCTGCCAAGCCTGCACCAACCACACTTCCTATCTGAACTAAAACCCCCTACCCTTCCGGGGACCATATCCCTCCATTCCCACCCTATTATGTATTTGTCAAGATGCCCCTTAAATGTCACTATCGTATCCACTTCCACTACTTCCCTCGGCAGCAAGTTTCAGGCACCCACCACTCTCTGTGTAAACAATTTCCCTCGTACATCTCTTTTAAAACTTGCCCCGCGCACCTTAAATCTATGCCTCCTAATAATTGACTCTCCCACCCTGGGAAAAAGCCCCTGACTATCCACTCTGTCCATGCCTCTCATAATTTTGTAGACTTCTATCAGGTCGCCCTCAACCTCCGTCGTTCCAGTTTCTCCATCCTCTCCTCATAGCCAATGCCCTCCATACCAGGCAACATCCTGGTAAATCTTTTCTGTACCCCCACCAAAGCCTCCACATCCTTCTGGTAGTGTGGTGACCAGAATTGAACATTATATTCCAAGTGCGGCCTCACTAAGGTTCTATAAAGCTGCAACATGACTTGCCAATTTTTAATCTATCTTCTTCTTCTCTCTGAAGTATCCTTCAGGGCACAGGCTTTGTTGCGGTGGTTGTTCTCTTGGGGTTATCGCTGCCATCCAAAGAACGCACATGTCTTTTATCCACAATTCTCCACTTGCTTCCCGGAAAATTCTCTGTCATCCAGCCATTTGTATAACCAGAAACTGATCACATGGCTCAAACATCCGGTGAAGTTAATTTTGAACAAAACCATTACACTTAATTCAAACTGCATATTCCATACACAACAGATATTAATCGGAGGCAAGTTAATGCAACCAACTTCCCTGATCTGACTGACAAAGAAAGCTTCAAATCACAGCTCCCAGCTCTTTATGACCTGCATCTGGTTCTAATCGATAAATTGACCAAAAATCCCAGCATGCTTAACTCTCAACCAGAATAGCCAATTTAAAACCACTATTGCTATTATTGTTGTTAAATTATTGTTGCAGCCGTTCTTTCTCCATCCACAATTATTTGATGTTAAGTGAAAATCATTAGCATCGGAGTGTGAGCGGTTGCAGAGGCGTCGAATTATAGAAGAGTTGCTGTGAGCAACAAGTAAGTCAATGCCGTGCCTGGTGTGACAACTTTCCATTGAGGCCGGGTTGGTTCCCTGGTTCGGTGCCCATTCCGAGATGATTAGACTGGTTGGCAGCAGTAATGCTACTGACTGGACTCAGAGTCAAGGCTCTTTAGTGTTCCAGCATCTTGCCAATGTTCTGCTGGGAGGGGGAGGCTCGGGTTGTGGGAGCGGGGGGAGTGGGGAGGTTGGGGGGGGGGGGGGTGGTGGGGGTCGTTCCAGCAGTGGCCATGCCATCCGTCATGGCACTACTGAGTTTCACGGCTTCAGAGCAGTCATAGAACCCCTACAGTGCAGAAGGAGGCCATTCAGCCCATCGAGTCTGCATCAACCACAACCCCACCCAGTCCCTATTCCCATAACCCTATATATCCCCGACACTGGGTCAATTTATCATGGCTTATCTTATGACACTAATTTAAAAGACTTTACTTTATTAGGCAGTATATTTCAAAGTCTTTGCATAAAATACATCTGCCTCAGATCATGCCTGTTTCTTGTTGCCAATCATCACTTTTTCCTCTGCTCACTTACAGTTCAACCATTGGAAACTGTTCTTTCTTCTTTTCATTTAAACACTTCAAGATTTGAGCACCTCTATCAAATATTCTTCCAGTGTTCTCTGCTGTGTGGAGAACAACTTCAACTTCAGGCGTCTAACCGTGTGTCTGTAATCCTTTATCGCTGGGACGATTCGATTAACTATTTCCTTATCCTCTCCCAAGGCCTACTTAAGGGCCTCATCCTGTCGCCACTATCCCACAGTGGGCCGGGAGGCTCTCTGTGTGTGGGGCACAGCAAGGAAACCTATGGACTCTGCTGAGAGTCAAACACTGGCCCTGACCCTCCACAAACCACATCCCCTTCAACTGCCACTTTATGAAGCCCTTCTCATCATTAGACCATAAGACACAGGGGCAGAATTAGGCCACTTGGCCCATCGAGTCTGCTCTGCCATTCAATCATGGCTGATATTTTTCTCATCCTCCATTCTCCCGCCTTTTTCCAATAACCCCTGATCCCCTTGTTAATCAAGAACCTATCTATCTCTGTCTGAAAGACACTCAATGACCTGGCCTCCACAGTCTTCTGTGGCAAAAATTTCCACAGATTCCCCACTCCCTGGCTGGAGAAATTCCTCCTCATCTCTGTTTTAAAGGATCGTCCCTTTAGCCTGAAGTTGTGCCCTCTGGTTCTAGTTTTTCCTACTAGTGGAAACATCCTCTCCATGTCCACTCTATCCAGGCCTTGCAGTATCCTGTAAGCTTCAATAAGATCCCCCCTCATCCTGCTAAACTCCAAGTATAGATCCAGAGTCCTCAAACGTTCCTCACTCCAGTGACCTCTGCCTGGAACTCTCCTCCAACCTGGGCATTAGGTGGGTGCTGTACCAGCTTCAACCACTGCTTGCCCAGAGGAGCTGCTGAGCACAGAAGACCTGCCAGCCTCTGACAGGATGGCAGCCAATGGTAGACAGGGCTCCTTCCCCATCTTTAATCCCAGGGAAAAGATCCCCCCAGATGTGTGAAATCCTTGAGTCACACACAATCCAGTGGGACTTCCCAAAAAGAGGAAGGGTAGGGCCTCACAGGCTCAGTGGCCAGCAGTCAAGATAAAAGATAAAGGTACACGGTGTTACAGGTAATGTATTAGCATGGATAGAGGGCTGGTTAACTAGCAGACAGCAAAGAGTGGGGGTAAATGGGTGTTTTTCTGGTTGGCGATCTGTGACTAGTGGTGTGCCTCAGGGATCAGTGTTGGGACTGCAATTGTTTATGATTTATATAGATGACTTGGAGTTGGGGATCAAATGTAGTGTGTCAAAATTCGCAGATGACACCAAGATGGGTGAAAGAGCAAAATGTGCAGAGGATGCTAAAAACCTGCAAAGGGATATAGATAATCCAAGTGAATGGGCAAGGGTCTGGCAGATGGGGTACAATGTTGGTAAATGTGAGGTCATCCATTTTGGTAGGAATAACAACAAAATGGACTAATATTTAAACGCTAAAAAAATTGCAGCATGCTGCTGTGCAGAGGGATCTGGGTGTCCTTGTGCAGGAATCTCAAGGAGTTGGTTTGCAGGTGTAGCAGGTCATTAAGAAGGCAAATGGAATTTTGTCCTTCATTGCTAGAGGGATGGAGTTTAAAAACAGGGAGGTTATGTTACAGCTGTATAAGGTGCTGGTGAGGCCACATCTGGAGTACTGTGTACAGTTTTGGTCTCCTTACTTGAGAAAGGATATACTGGCACTGGAGGGGGTGCAGAGGAGGTTCACCAGGTTAATTCCAGAGTTGAGAGGGTTGGCTTATGAGGAGAGACTGAGTAGACTGGGGCTATACTCATTGGAATTCAGAAGAATGAGGGGAGATCTTATAGAAACATATAAGATATGAAGGGAATAGATAAGATAGAAGCAGGGAAGTTGTTTCCACTGGCGGGTGAAACTAGAACTAGGGGACATGGCCTCAAAATAAGGGGGAGCAGATTTAGGACTGAGTTGGGGAGGAACTTCTTCACCCAAAGGGTTGTGAATCTGTGGAATTCCCTGCCCAGTGAAGCAGTTGAGGCTACCTCATTGAATGTTTTTAAGGCAAGGATAGATAAATTTTTGAACAGTAAAGGAATTAAGGGTTATGGTGAGCGGGCGGGTAAGTGGAGCTGAGTCCACGCAAAGATCAGCCATGATCTTATTGAATGACAGGGCAGGCTCGAGAGGCTAGGTGGCCTATTCTTGCTCCTAGTTCTTATGTTCTTATTAGTCACCTCCACACAAGGTGCTTCAGCTGGGAATGATCGAGAGGTTTATGTGAGTTCAGCATGACTTTCCAGATTCTGAACTCTGCTTCTATTTATAACTTCTATTTATAAAGGCAGGATCACATTTGCTTTATTGACAGACGTGGATGTACCCTTTCACCTTAACATCACCAGGTCCCTTGACCCTGTGCCCCCTTTAAGATTGTACCATGGTCTGTGTATTTTGTACACACATATTGAAACGCTGTGTTTGCAGTTATTTGATGAACTTGGATTCTCCCTCCAATTCAGTAGGAAAACACCGAAGACATTGTTTTCTGCCCTGGTTCTAAGCTCCATCTCGAGGTACGCTGGCAGAACGGTTAGCACTACTGCCTCACAGCGCCAGGGACCTGGGTTCGATTCCGGCCTCGGGTCACTGTCTGTGCAGAGTCTGCACGTTCTCCCCAGTGTCTGCGTGGGTTTCCTCCGGATGCTCCAGTTTCCCCCCACAGTCTGAAAGACCGGCTGGTTTAGGGGCATTGGCCATGCTAAATTCTCCCTAGTGTCGGGGGATTAGCAGGGTAAATATGTGGGGTTACGGGAATAGGGCCCGGGTGGGATTGTGGTCATTATAGACTCGATGGGCCAAATGGCCTCCTTTTGCACTGTAGGGATTCTGTGATCCATCTCACTGGCAATAGTCTAGAACTAAAACACTCTGTTCACAACATTCTTGGCATAACCCCAAATATTTACCCTGCCGCTCCCCCTGACACTCAGGCCAATTTAGCATGGCCAATCAACCTAACCCATTCACAAATCCCCGCCCTCCAAGAGGTGACGGCTTCTGATTGGCCAGCAGCTCTTGGAGGGTGGGGTGTTGTCTTCCAGGGTCCTCCGTCTGGAGGAAGGCCCACTGCTGTCCACTGAACTGCCTGATTGGCAGAAGATACAGCAAGGTCTCAGTGTTTAGCATGGGGGCCTTTCCATTTGATCTGGCAGCCAGTGAGACACCTGCCCAGAGTGGAAACTTCCGCCCATTATTTCCATCTAGATATTGACCACTACAAAATCTGTCGTCCTAATGTCTTCCCTTCTCTCTTTCTAGGCAACTTTTCTTTATCAGCTAGAGATCCGATACCTTCAGAATCAGGTACAATCGCTCTCCTCTGCAGTTGCAAATGTTAATTTATTAATTGCTGCTGTGAACCCTTTATATAAAATCCTTCAGTCTCGTTTCCCTTACAGTTCAGCTGCGTTAAAAAATTCTTGGCGTTACGTAGCGGGTGGATATTGGAAATGGAAGTTATCCCACAGTAATGCAGTGGTTTTACCCTTGCGGTTCCCTGCGTGGCAAGTTCCTCATCTCAGTGATACCCCTGTAGGGAGGCAGCAAGCGGAGGCAACGTGTCTCTTTACACAGAGGGACGGTTTCCTCTGGATGCTCTGGATTCCTCCCACAGTCTGATAGACGTGCTGGTTTGGGGGCATTGGCCATGCTAAGTTCTCCCCCAGTGTACCCGAACAGGCACCAGAGTATGGCGACTAGGGGAATTTCACAGTAGCTTCATTGTGGTGTTAATGTCAGCCTACTTATGACTAATAAATAAAACTTAATAAATAAATAAACTTTATTGTTGGTGGTTATTTATAGTGAAACAGCTACTGTTATACATCACTCCTGGTTTGAAAGTAAATGAGCAATATATAACAGCAACTGATTCAGTATAAGTCACCCTCAACATTTAAAAGCATCTCATTGGCTGTAAAATGCTTTGAGACATCCTGAGGTCATGAAAGGTGCTATATAAATGCAAGTTCTTTCTTTACCTTTATTGCCCAAACTCTTTAATTAACTTCAAACTTTGACCAATCAATTTGAAATAGGCATCAGAGCCTATCAGATTAGAATTTGATGTTTTGATAACCTGGAAACCAATATTATTGTGATGATTTTGGGTATGTTATTAGGGGTGTAAAAGCTGGGAACAGGGGCAAAAATGGTAGAAAAACACTTGCCACCTGCTGAGTAATAGCTTAGTTCAGCTGTCAGAGAGAGAGACTTGCTGAATCTCTCAGAGCTGCTTTTATGTCTTAAAAGAAAGCTTCATCTCAATTGCAAAGGTACCAACAAAAGATAGTGAAAACATAAAAAATCAATAAAGAAGACAGAAGATGCCAGAAAATGACAAATGTGGTTAAAATTTTGTTAACAAATGGGAATTGTATTTACCGAAACAGCATTCCATTAGAATAGTGTGTTACTTGGTTTGTTAATAGTTTAGTTAACCTGTTCACTGTTAGTTAGATAAATAAAACGTTACTTGCTGCTTTTTACAGACGGAGTCTCAGGTAGTTATTTTGATTTAACCACGAGAAGTTGCTGAAGCTCAGATATTACCCCCCTCACACTCACTTTAACAGATTATGAAGGGAGGTACTCCTCTCTGAGTGGTTGAGTGTTAGTTCTCAGAGAGGAGATGAGCCTTCCCTTCGTAACAGGACTTTCAATAGCACGTCACGTCCAGTTTCTGGTCTACTTAAGAGGTTGAAGGGTAGCGTGGAGAAGAACTGACTTTGTTTTTGTTCCCACTCCAGGGAATTACTCTGCCGCAGATTTTCACTGGTCTGATAGCTAACATCTTCAATGCTGTAGTGAACTATCTCTTGCTCTATGTGTTAACACTGGGAGTGCCGTAAGTACCACACTCTTCCATTCAAATATATAAATGTGTCAAAACTGAACTGCTTTGTGATTTTTCTTCTCTCCGGGGGAGTCTTGAAATCTTTCTTTCTCTCCCCCCACCCCATCACTCTGCAGGAAGTTTAATTTTAAATTCATTTATGGGGCAAGAGTGTTGCAGGCTGGGCCAGTATTTATTGCCTGTCCCTAACTACCCTCCATTTCAGAGAGGCATTTGAGAGACAACCACATTGCTGTGGATCTGTGCAATCACATGCGGGTAGCATGGTAACACGGTGGTGCAGTGGGTTAGCACTGCTGCCTCACAGCGCCAAGGGCCTGGGTTTAATTCTGGCCTCGGGGTCACTGTCTGGGTGGAGTCTGTACATTCTCCCCATGTCTGCATGGGTTTCATCAGGCTGCTCCAGTTTCCTCCCACACTCCAAAGACGTGCAGGTTAGATGGATTGGCCAAGGTAAATAAATTATCCTTTAGTGTCAGTGGGACTAGCTAGGATAGATGCTTGGGGGTTACAGGAAAAGGGCCTGGGTGGGATTGTTGTCAGTGCAGACTCAATGGGCCAAATGGCCTCCTTCTGCACTGTCTGGGTTCTCTGATTCTATTTCGGCCAGACCAGGTAAGGATGGCAGATTTCTATCCCGGAAGGGCATCAGTGAACCAGATGGATTTTTATAACAATGGTTTCATGGTCATTCGTAGACTTTTAGTTCCACAATTTTGTGGAATCTACATTTCACCATTTGCCGTGGTGGGATTCAAACCGGGGTCCCCAGACCTTGCCCGGGGTCCGTGGATGAATAGTCCAGTCACAATGCCACCATGAAACCGCCTCCCCTAAAGTGAGCGAGCAAATGAAGTGCAGACTTACCTGTGTAAGAACAGGAGGGTGCCAGTCAGCCCCCTCAAGGCCATTCCACTCAATGAACTTGATCGTGCAGTGGGGTATCTGAAGGTGCATATTTAACACATTTGGTCAAACAATTCAAAGGAAAACGTTCACGCCAAATTGTTCAGATGCACGTTGTCACGATGGCACGTTGTCACGATCGCACATTGTTGCGATGCATTGCCTGAAAGGGTGGTGAATTCTTTCAATTGGGAAATAGGTAGAGAAATGGAGAATTTACACAGTTGAGGGATGTCCCTTTCAAAGAGCTGCCACAGGTACGATAGGTCCTCCTGTGCTGTTTGATTCTCCTTCATAGAATCCATAGCACCATAAAATCACTTCGGTGCAGAAGGAGGCCATCCAGCCTGTCAAGGCCACATATTCAAAAGCGGCTCTTACTCAGGCCTTACCCTCCACCCTACCCCCATAACCCCGTGCATTTACCATGGCCAATCCACCTAATCCGCACGTCTCCGGACACTAAGGGGCAATATATCTTGGCCAATCCACCTAACCTTGAATATCTTGGGACACTAAGGGGCAATTTAGTATCCACCTAACCTGTACATCTTTGGATTGTGGGAGGAAGCCGGAGCACCCGGAGGAAATCCACCTTCCAGGATTCCGCAGTACAACTTTCAGAAAAATTTCTATCCCCTCTCGCTTTTAGTTTTGCTCCCTCTTCCTCTAGCTTTGTCTCACAAGAATTCCTTCCGCACAGATAAAGAGGCGCGTCTGTCCCTTTGGCCGACCTGTTCTGTAAAGGATAGCCGGGGGTTCTGCAGCAGCGATGCAGGCTAACTCACCCTTTGATATTCATTTCAATTGTAGCAGAATGGACTTTGGTTCTAATCAGATGATTACACAGAATTGTTACAATGCAGAATTTGGCCCACCCTGTCCACCCTGGCTCTCTGAATGAGCATCCTGATTACTATCATCCCACTGCCTTCTCCCCGGTAACCCTGCACATTGTTTGTTTTCAAGTAATCGTTTAATTCGCGCTTGAGTGTCTCAATTCAACCTCCTTCCACCACACTCCTCAGATCAAAGATTCATTGAATGCCTACAGTGTAGAAAGAGACCATTCAGCCCATCAAGTCTGCACCAATCACAATCCCCTTAACCCCACGTTTTTATCCTTTTATTCCCCCTGGGGCATTTTACCCTAGCCATTCAACCTGCCGATCTTTGGACTGTGAGAGGAAACCGGAGCACCCGGAGGAAACCCACGAAGACACAAGGAGGACGTACAAGCTCCGCACAGATAGTGACCCAAGGCCGGGAATTGAACCCGGGTCCCTGGCACTGTGAGGCAGCAGTGCTAACCACTGTGCCACAGTGCCACCCAGAATGGGGCCTAGCGAGCCACTCAGTTCAAGGGTGATTAGGGATGGTGGCATAAGTGCCTAACTCTTCATATTCTCGATGCAGAACCTATTTCTACTTGTGTCACTGGTGCCTAGAATCAGAGAATCCCTACAGTGCAGAAGGAGGCCATTCAACCCATCGAGTCTGCACTGACCCTATCCCTGTAACCCCACCCATTTACCCTGCTAATCCCCCTGACACTAAGGGTCAATTTAGCATGGCCAATCCACCTAACTCACACATCTTTGGAGTGTGGGAAGGAAACCAGAGCACCTGAAGGAAACCCACACAGACACGGGGAGAAGGCGCAAACTCCACACAAATAGTCACCCAAGCCGGGAGTCGAACCCAGGTCCCTGGCGCTGTGCTTAGCAGTGCTAATCGCTGTGTCTCCCCAAGCAGAGCTTTCCAACCAGAACCACTCACTGCGTGAAAAAGGTTTTTCCCACATCGCTGTTGCTTCTTTTACCGATTACTTTAACTTGGAGCAGAAGTGTCGTTGTGTAAGGTCACTCCTAGAACAGTCTAGTTGAGGAATTCACCCTGGGCATTGCCACATGGAGACGTACAGGAAAAAGGATGAATTAAAATCATGTCAAATCGCACTAAGTTACAGATCCTCTACAAGACTTTCCCAGCATTCGTAATGCAAATGAGGAAGGGAATAGGACGGTGGGAAAGTCCTGCTTTGTAAATGTTTCCCCTTAGACCTTGCAAAGGGCAGTGACAGGGAGAGAGGATTACATGTGCAGCCTGGCAGAGCTGCAGGCGAGGTGTGACGTTTCCTGGGTTGCACGAGGCTATTTAAAGCCCAGTTCTGATATGTTAAACTTTCACTGAGTTGTGACCCTTTCCAGGTTGCCTTTAACACATGAACCTTACTGTTTCCCAGGGGTTCGGCTGCTGCCAATGTTGTCTCTCAGTACTGTCAGGTTATCCTCCTGTTTGGATACATCCGATGGAAAAAGCTGCATTTTGGAACCTGGACAGGTAACTTGCGGTCGATTTGTAGGCAATGCTGCTTTCGGTTAAAGACTTTCTAGTTTATTTCCTCCCCCTTTGTCTTTTCCTTTCATTTCCTCCTCTCCTAAAGCCACTCTTTCCCGTTGGGTTTCTATTTTGCACACGTCACCGTGTTTCTAATGTGAAAATTGTTACCCTGCCAACTCAGCTCAATGATAATCCTCACCGGATAGCCACACACACACACACGCACCTGGAATTGCCATCTCTGTTTGGGTGTATTCCTGAATATTCCATCACATGAGCTTTCCCCTCTTCCCCCACCCACTTCCCCTTCCACCCCCCCCAACTCCTGGTTCACCAATACTGAAATAACTGAGACGGACATCAGGAAAAGGCACGAGGCCGGAGACAAGTTCGATTCCGGGTTCCAGCCTGTGTACTCCCCTTGTCTTCCCACTCACCTCACCTCACCCAGCTAGCACCAACCCCCCCCATTTCTCCTCAACACCCTACCCCACCCCCCCATGCCTGCTTGCTGTTGAAGTACAATTTGGACAGGGTCGGAGTCTTACTGACCCCAGGGACAAGTCTACCAGCCAACCAATGGCTAGAGGGAGGATAGGTGGGAACAAATGTGACGTGCCAGAGAACTCAAATTAACCTGAAGAGATGCCGGAGTGTGGCGAATGGGGGAATTTCACAGTAACTTCATTGCAGTGTTAATGTAAGCCTTACTTCTGGCTAATAAATAAACTTTTACTCGACAAGTAGACTTGAAATTTGACTGTATTCTGATCTGAAGCAGCAGCCAACGCTGTATCACACCGCCAACTCTCTTCTTTTTAATCTAGGATGGTCCACTGACTGCCTACAAGAATGGGGCAACTTTGTACGGCTGGCAATTCCGAGCATGCTGATGCTATGTATCGAATGGTGGACCTACGAGATTGGAACATTCCTAGCAGGTAAAACCAACGGCCCTCCATCGATGTCTCCCGATTCCATGCTTTGCAGCACACGCGCCTCTCTCCCAGGTCACGAAAGATGCCTTCAAGTTGCAAGTTCGTCCAGCAATGCAAGTTCTTTGGTCAGCAGAATCCGATGCATATTTGGAGGCCCCTTATTAGTGGGATGGGTTACCTGCACGGGGCCCATTCCCAATCCATCTGGCGAATAACCTTATCTAATATCCGTCCCCAAATATCAGACCAACAGGTGAGAGAACCACCCATCAGAGACTACCCCATGTCCCATTGCTGAGGCCATTATTCCATTATCCCTATTGCTACACAAAGCAAATTGCATGGAGGGTGTGGAAAGTCTGCAGAGGGATCTGGATAGGCTAAGCGAGTGGGCCAGGACCTGGCAGATGGAATACAATGTTAGCAAATGTGAAGTTATCCACTTTGGTAGAAATAATAGTAGGAGGGATTATTATTTAAAAGGCGAAAAGCTGCAGCATGCTACGGTGCAGAGGGACCTGGGGGTCCTTGTGCATGAATCGCAAAAACCCCATCTGCAGGTGCAGCAGGTGATCAAGAAGGCAAATGGAATGTTGGCCTTTATAGCGAGGGGGATAGAATATAAAAGCAGGGAGGTCTTGCTGCAACTGTACAGGGCACTGGTGAGGCCGCAGCTGGAGTACTGTGTGCAGTTTTGGTCACTGCACTTGCAGAAGGCTATATTGGCCTTGGAGGGAGTGCAAAGAAGGTTCACTAGGCTGATACCAGAGATGAGGGGGTTGGACTATGAGGAGAGATTGAATAGACTGGGTCTGTACTCGTTAGAGTTTAGAAGGATGAGGGGGGATCTTATAGGGATGTATAAGATAATGAAGGGGATGGATAGGGTAGAGGTAGAGAGATTCTTCCCGCTTAGAAAGGATAGCAGAACTAGAGGGCACAGCCTCAAGGTAAGGGGGGAGCAGTTTAGATCGGAGTTGAGGAGGAACTTCTTCACTCAAAGGGTGGTGAGTCTCTGGAATTCTCTGCCCGTTGAAGTGGTGGAGGCTACCTCGCTGAATATATTTAAGTCACGGGTAGATAGGTCTCTGATAGACAGGGGAATTAAGGGTTATGGGGAGAAAGCGGGAAGTGGAACTGATCCACTTCGGATCAGCCATGATCTTATTGAATGGCGGGGCAGGCTTGAAGAGCTAGATGGCCTACTCCTATTTCTTATGTTCTTATGTTAAGAGTTCTTGATAAATGCGGTTGGGCAAGATTCAAGGAAATCGAAAACTAGACAATGCAAATCTAAGGTAGTCACCACTAAATCCAATAAGGAATTCGGAGGGAACTCCTTGACCTGGAGAGCAGTGAGAAGATAGGTTTTTAATTAATGAGTGGATCAGTGGTTATGGGGAAAAGGCTGGGTTTTTAGTTCTATCCTCTATTTTGAAGGCTGATGTAGAATAACTCACTTTAAAATACTGATGAAAGTTCTTACTCTCTGTGTTTGTGTTTTGAATGGTTTGTGTGTCCCTGTCGTTATGAGATCCACCTCGTTTCCTTTTCCAGCTTTAGATAACTGGGTACCTCTCCATTGCCAGTAACATACCGCAGTTTCCCCTCATTCCACCAACTCCCCCCGCACCCCCTCCATGATCGAATGGCGGAGCAGACTCGATGGGCCAAGTGGCCTAATTCTGCTCCTACGTCTTCCGGTCTCTCTCTCCCATCTCCACCGCAATTCTACCCCACTCCACACCCCCCACCCCACCCCCCCCAACTCTCATCGAATCCCTACAGTTGCAGAAGGAGGCCATTCCGCCCATCGCCCTATCCCCATAACCCCACATCTTTAGAACATGGGAGGAAACCTGCAGGAAAGCCAAGTAGACACAGGGAGAACATGCAAACTCCACACAGACTGTCACACAACTCCAGAATTGAAACCGTAACTCTCTCCCCCACCCCTCCACGCCTCCCCCCCCCCCCCCCCCAACAACACCCTCTATGAGATGTACGTGTGGCCATGGAGTGATCTTAAGGGGATCAGTGGGACAAACAGATTGGGAACAATGGCAAAAAAAGACAGGGAAGATTGAGAGTTAGCCCTTTCCTTTAAGGTTACTGATGCCACTTGGAAACATTAAGATGGCAAGAGCTGTAACACTGGATTCACCCTGATAGCTCGTAAAGGAGATTAAAACACACACACACGATAATAACTTGCTTCAATTGTATCTATCCGCCAGAATGGTGAGGAGGAGGGTTTGAACTTTGTGCTATTTCTGCTGTATTGCTGTTAATGTTTCCAATAGTCCAGTAACGACAGATAGACAAAGAACAATTGGATTTCCCTTGGTGTACAGCACCTTCACAGCCACCAGTTCACTGCAAGGTTACACACAAGGCTTCCTGCATCGCCAATCCTTTCTGGCTTTTCCCTGATTGTGATTTCAACCTCACCTTTTTCTAAACATTTCTACCACTCCCAGGAGATTTCCTATAGATTGTCCATTAACCAACTGACCATGCCCTGGAGACAAAATAGAATCAAAGAAATATACAGTATGTAAGGAGGCCATTCAGTCCACCATGTCCATGCTAGCCAATCCAGCCTAATACACTTCCCAGTTTTTGGTCTGTAGCTCTGTCAGAATCGTAAGAAGTCTCACAACACCCGGTTGTGTGATGGTGGCGCAGTGGTTAGCACTGCTGCCTCACAGCGCCAGGGACCCAGGTTCAATCCTGGCTTAGGTCACTGTCTGCGCAGAGCCTGCACGTTCTCCTCGTGTCTGCATGGGTTTCCTCCAAATGTTCCAGTTTCCTTCCACAGTCCGAAAGATGTGCTGGTTAGGGTACAGTGGCCATGCTAAATTCTCCCTCAGTGTTTCCAAACAGGCGCCGGAGTGTGACGATTAGGGGATTGTCACTGTAACTTCATTGAAGTGTTAATGCAAGCCTACTTGGGGCAATAATAAATGAACTGAACTTTAAAGTCTAATAGTTTTATTTGGAATCACGAGCTTTCGGGGTGCTCCTCCTTCATCAAAGGAGTGGAGAGTTGGGTTCACAAACAGGGCATATATAGACAAAGGCACAATTGCAAGATAATGGTTGGAATGTGAGTCTTTACAGGTAATCAAGTCTTTATAGATACAGACTGTGCGAGTGAAGAGAGGGATAATCGCAGGTTAAATTGCCTCAACCCACCTTTCCACTCACCTGATGAAGGGGCAGTGCTCCGAAACCTCGTGATTCCAAATAAACCTGTTAGACTTTAACCTGGTGTTGTGAGACTTCGTACTGTGCCCACCCCAGTCCAACGCCGGCATCTCCACATCAAGTCTGTCAGAGCTGATACTTCAAATTCATATTCAAGTACTTCTGAGGTGTGGCGCCCCTCAAGCTGGACGTCTCTGGTGACAGTCTAGCGACCTGTTCCAGGAAAAATACATCGCTATGGAAACAGATGAACATCTGCCCTTGCCCCACTAGGTGCGCGAAAGAGAAACACCAATAACGTTTCACATTGTTGGGTCTAACAGCCTTGAAGTATTCAGAGAGGTTTTGATTTTCAGAGCAGCTTGTAGACTCCATCCAGAAACTGACCCTACACACCTAATCAAAAGCCCCAGTTTCCATTCCTTTAATCAAAAAGCCCTAGGGGACCTTTTAATCTATAAACAAAAACCCTTTAGCCCGCTCCTAAATAAATACATGTTTAAAATGAATAATAATCCTGCTCACCCAGCACCTGAGCTGTATTCTTACCAGACATACTGACTGTTGGTGTAAAAAACTGAGTCCTGAAACATTCCCCTTAAACATAAAGCAAATCAATAGTGCAGTATAATCACAGCAGGGTGTGTTTGTTGAAGCTAGGAGGAGATACTGAAAGAAAGGGCCATTGCTAAACGGCTAACACACCATCCCCGCAAGAGCTCCAAAGCAATAGAGGCTATGTGTAAATTGCTGGCTCCCTCTCTTGGTTACAAGAGTCACATCAGTGGAGAAATTCAAAAGAACATTATAAAAAGCAACAGGAAGCAGCCAACAGACACAGTGGCACAGTGGTCAACACAGCTGATTCACAGTGCAAGGGACCTGGGTTCGATTCTCACCTTGAGTCACTGTCTGTGTAGAGTTTGCACGTTCTCTCCTGTGTCTGTGCATGTTTCCTCCGGGTACTCCGGTTTCCTCCCACAGTCTGAAAGATGTGCAGGTTAGACTGATTGGCCATGCTAAATTGCCTCTTAGTGTCAGGGGGGTTAAACATGTGGGGTTACGGGAATAGGGCCTGGGTGGGATTGTGGTCGGTGCAGACTTGATGGGCCAAATGGCCTCCTGCTGCACCGTGAACCCCAGGAACCTGGTCTGACATTCAATCAGATTGTGATCAAGTGATTTCAAAAATAGCTTGCATGATCCTCACTCATATCAAAGGAAAATTTGTTTGTTTATTATTTGCTCAGTTCATCTCTGCAGCAGTGTTTGACTGTAGTCTTTCCTGCTCTAGGGCTAATCAGTGAAGTTGAACTCGGAGCACAGTCTGTTATTTATCAAGTGTTAACAGCAGCTTACATGGTAAGGCTAAAAGTTTTTGCATAGATGTCTCTTTTCTTAGCTTATTAACTTATTATTTAATCAAATGCTAAAGTGCTCAACTTGCAAAGAATTCATTGAAAGATACTTCCGAATCATATTTGACTTGATTTAGTGTCAGTCTATGTCCAGAATTTATCCTTTGATGGGATGTGGTATCACTGACGAAGCTAGTGTTTGTTGCCCATCTCTAATTTCTCTTGAACTGAGTGGCTTGCTAGGCCATTCCAGAGGGTAATTAAGAGTTGTGATGTCCTGACTATGTAAGGGATTGTGGTTTTTTTTAAAAGATGTGGACACGATTCGCCCAAAAAACTCTAAGAGCCAAAATTGCGTAAAAGCTGGAGTAACTCCCGTTGGATTTTTTTCAGCAGGATTTTCAAAATGAATCTCCCACGCTCTGAGCACTGCAGAGTGCCCTAGCGTGAATGATGATTGAAATCTTGGGGTGGAGCCTATTCCCGCTGGAGAGGCCGGCAGCATAGTGCTGAGGGGGCCATTGCGCAGGCGCCGATCTGTCGGATTTTGGTTGAGTTGATTGCCCAACTTTATTCCTTCCTCGTGGATCGAATCAAAGCATCTTCACAACAATTCTGACTGAGGTCAGTTTGCTGGGAATCGGTTATGGTGCATGCATAAGAAGAACACTGCTTTCTGCGTCATGAAAGTGATTTTCCCCATTTTCACACGGGCTCGCCACCATGTTGGTTGGATCACCTTGGTGTCAACTTTCCTTGTTTAGGTTTGGCGGATGGTTTTTGCAATCTTTTGCCCTTCCTGCCGCTAACCCTTTCCTGCATACTTGGGCTTGGGAACCAGTAAGAAGTCTCACAACACCAGGTTAAAGTCCAATAAGTTTATTTGGTAGTAAAAGCCACTAGCTTTCAGAGCGCTGCTCTTTCGTGAGGTGAGTGGGGTGTTCTGATCACAAACAGGGCATATAAAGGCACACACTCAGTTTACAGAATACTGATTAGAATATGAGTCTTTGCAGCTAATCAATCTTAAAGGTGCAGACAATGTGAGTGGAGATAGCATTAAGCATAGGTTAAAGAGATGTGTATTGTCTCCAAACAGGACAGTAAGAGAGATATTGCAATTTCAGGCAAGCCATGGGGGTTACAGATAGTGTGACATGAACCCAAGATCCCGGCTGAGGCCGTCCTCATGTGTGGAACTTGGTTATCAGTCTCTGCTCAGCGACTCTGCACTGCCGTGTGTCGTGAAGGCCGCCTTGGAGAACGTTTACCCGAAGACAAGCATTTGGCCTCTGGAGACAATACACATCTCTTTAGCCTATGCTTAATACTATCTCCAATCACATTGTCTGCACCTTTAAGACTTGATTAGCATCAAAGACTCACATTCTAATCAGTATTCTGTAAACTGTGTGTACCATTATATGCCCTGTTTGTGATCAGAACTCCCCACTCACCTGACGAAGGAGCTAGTGCTCCAAAAGCTAGTGGCATTTACTACCAAATAAACCTCTTGGATTTTAACCTGGTGTTGTGAGACTTCTTACTGTGTTTACCCCAGTCCAACGCCGGCATCTCCACATCCTGGGAACCAGAACGTGGTTGACCAGGAGACTCTCTCAATTTAATGTCTGCCATGGACCTGTTGGGAAGATTTAACATTCCAAACCCACCTTCCCTGGACATCAAGTCCAAGTGGACTTGAATCGAGAGCTTCCTGACTCAGAGGCAGGGATGCGACCCATTGCGCCATCGGAGCTTCTACCCAGCTGGGCACAATCGTGAGCACAAGTCATATTTGTGGCAGCAGCAACATCTGGATAAGAACAGAAACTGGAATGGTCATGTTGCCCCTCACTCTGCAGATCCCTCTGGGATGTGGTGTGGCGGCTAGTGTCCGCGTGGGTAACGCACTGGGTGCGAGGAATCCGGAGAAAGCTAAAACCTCTGCGACAGTTGCCCTGTCTTTCGTTGGTGAGTTTATCATTTACCACATTTGGTGTTGAGCTTGTTAACTGAAACATTGGCTGTTCAGATGAGTTAATGCATTTTAACCATTTCTTGAACAACCAACTAAAGTGATGAACATGTCGTTGAGTTGTGTGTAACTATACTGGGGTGCATCTTTGTTATAGGCCAGCTTAGAAGCTCCAAAATATCCTGTGGAGATCACCTGAACTCAACTGATTCCTGTTCAGGCCCAATGTTCAGCAATGTGCCTTTTCACTGGGAGGTTAGAACTCAGATTCTCCTCTTCACTCCCTTCCAGCCCACATTCCAAACGGTGTCAGGACCAACTGTAATTGTTTATCCTGTAAGGAATCTATATTGAATTTTAGAATTTCTGGTATGTGGCAATCAGTCCAACTTACACCTATTGAATCATCAGTAACTTGATTTGATTTGATTTGATTTGATTTATTATTGGGACAGTGAAAAATATTGTTTCTCGCGCGTTATACTTACAGCTCACAGCTTCAGCTATGTCACTGGTGTTGCCGGGCTGACTACAATGAGTCCTTTTATTCCTACTTCAATATCTTAAGTGAGGGTTGTTTGTGTTTACTGTGAGATTAGTTTTACGATCCTGCATTGTTAGGAGAAAAGATCAAGTGTTTTTGGACAGTTTTTATCCCCGGTGAGTTTAAGATTTCAGTTTGGGGAGCTCTGAGGCTACAGTTTACTTTTTAGTTTTAGAAGGGGCATCAAGAAGAAAGAAGCTGAAGTCTCTCTCTCTGTCTCTGTTCTATTTGGAAATTCTGCTGGTTATCTAAAGGCAACATTTTGCCTTCCAGAAGAAAAGTGCAGGCTTCGAAAAGACTCAATTCCAGTCAAGTGAGATTTTAACCTATGCTGTGTTAAGCCTGTGAAAAGGGTTTTGTCAATGAAAGGTTTTGATTTGTTGGAACAACTTTAATATTCAATTAAGCATTAATATTGTGGTTCTTTTCTTTCTGTTTTTTTGCTTGTAATTAATAAAAGGTATTGCTAATTTTCTTACTATACATGTTAACTATATTCTTAAATAAAGTTTGTTTGATAAAAGCTCATGTATTGGGACAGTGAAAAATATTATTTCTTGTGCGCTATACTGACAAAGCATACCGTTTATAGAGCACATTAGAGAGTGTTAAGGTTCTGGTCAGAAGCTCCAAAGTGTTCTATGAAGTCTGCCTGAACCATAAGTTTTGCATCTTGAATTTGACTAGGATAAGCATGAGATGTTCCGATTCAGGTCTAATTCAACAATCCACCAGGCAGCTTTTATCAAACAAAGTTTATTTAAGGATATAGTTAACATGTATAGTAAGAAAATTAGCAATACCTTTTGTCAATTACAAGCAAAAAAAACAGAAAGAAAAGAATCATAATATTAATCCTTAAATGAATATTAAAATTGTTCCAACAAATCAAAACCTTTCGTAGACAAAACCCTTTTCACAGGCTTAACACAGCATAGGTTAAAATCTCACTTGACTGGAATTCCATCTTTTCGAAGCTTATACTTTCTTCCGGAAGGCGAAACGTTGCCTTTAGATAACCAGCAGAATTTCCAAATAGAACAGAGACAGAGAGAGAGAGACTTCAGTTTCTTTCTTGCTTGATGCCCCTTCTAAAACTAAAAAGTAAACGATAGCCTCAGAACTCTCCAAACTGAAATCTTAAACTCACTGGGGAAAAAAAACTGTCCAAAAACACTTGATCTTTTCTCCTAACAATGCAGGATCGTAAAACTAATCCCAGAGTAAACACAAACAACCCCACTTAAGATATTGAAGTAGGAATTAAAGGACCCATTGTAGTCAGCCCGGCAACACCAATGACATGGCTGAAGCTGTGAGCTGTAAGTCGTTGGAGGTGGAAATCCCTTCTTCCAAATTCCTTTATTTACAGGATCCAACAACTTTATACAGAGTGCTCTCAGCATGCAGTCTGCATCTGGAGTGCCAGAGGAACTGACACACCTTTTCAACTACAGAGCATGGAGCTCCCTGATTGGCCCATCAACTTGGGCCCTTAGTCAGGGAGCTCATCTTCAAGCAGCCCAACCTCAATTGCCTGATTAAAATCATTACAGCTGCAAAAATCATGTTTGTTTAAAAAAAAAACTTTCTTAAAGGTACACTAACATCACACGTTCATATTCTGACAGTCGCAGCAACAACATACCGAGTGTTCAGTCTCTTCTAGAACTGGAGGTACAACAAAATCATGCAATGATGCCGATGTTCATGTCCGCTGTAAGCAGTCAGTAGTACAGCAGTCAACACCAGCAGCACAATGGACGACAACACCTCGATAGTTTCATTGGAGCATTGCCTCAATTCCCACAACTAGGCTTGGGTTTTCCAAATGCATACACTCAGATAGTGAGGCTCTATTATAATAATGCCAAATCTGGGGACATTGACCCTAAGATGGTTGAAACCATAAACATGAAGACAATACTATCCACCATGCCGTGGAATCCCTTCTGATATAGTTTTGAGACAGCACTCTTTGTAAAGAGCGACAACCGGGGAGTCAGCACCCGCAAGGAGAATAGGCCTGTCCTGATAATACTGGGAAGGTTTATTTACTAGGGTCACTAGTAGCTTTGCATTAACGCTGCAATGAAGTTATTGTGAAAATCCCCTAGTCGCCACGCCCTTGTGCGGGTACACCGAGGGAGAATTTAGCACGGCCCATGCACCTAACCAGAATATCTTTGGACCGTGGGAGGAAACCAGAGCACCCGCAGAAAACTCACGCAGACACAAGGAGAATGTGCAGACTCCACACAGATAGTTACCCAAGCCGGGAATTGAACCCAGGTCCCTGGCTCTGTGAGGCAGCAGTGCCAACCACTGTGCCACCAGTCACCATAAATTCTTTATCAAAACTTGAAGAGTCATTGGACAGGATTTTCTGGCCGTTTTCATCCCAAAAACCGGAAAATCCTCCCAAGGTCAATGGACCTTTCCATGGTCCGCCCCTTGCCTGCTCCGATTCCCGTGGTGAGTGGAACACAATAACTCCACCCCCCCCCCCCCCCCCCAAATCTGGGGGTGGCACGGTGGCACAGTGGTTAGCACTGCTGCCTCATAGGTTTGATTCCTGGCTTGGGTCACTGTCTTTGCAAGAGTCTGCATGTTCTCCCCATGTCTGCGTGGGTTTCCTCCAGGTGCTCTGGTTTCCTCCCACAGTCTGAAAGACGCGCTGGTTAGGTGCATTGACCGTGCCAAATTCTCCCTCAGTGTACCCAAACAGGCGCCGGAGTGTGGCGACTAGGGGATTTTCACAGCAACTTCATTGCAGTGTTAATGTAAGATTACTTGTCACATTAAATAAAATGTTTTCCCCGTGTTTGCGCGGGTTTCCTCCGGGTGCTCCGGTTTCCTCCCACAGCCCAAAGATGTGCAGGTTAGGTGGATTGGCCACGATAAATTTCCCCTTATGGTTAGTGGAACTAGCGAGGGCAAATGCATGGGGTTAGAGCCTGGGTGGGATTGTGGTTGGTGCACACTCGATGGGCTGAATGGCTTCCTTCTGCACTGTAGGAATTGTATGGTTCTATCTGACTTTGTCCTGTTTTATTTCTGTTTTTATTTTTTTTTCAGTGTGTTTTCAAACCAAGCAACTTTAACTATATCCTGTTCAATATGCATCGTTCGACCAATTTGACTAAAGCAGGTTATGTGGTCATGTCGCTGTGTGTGGATCTTGCTGTGTACCGTATTGTGAGTTTGTTAAAGGCGCTATGCTTGTAAATAGTTGTTCATTTTCCATGCCTCCCAACAGGCTGCTGTTCCCTGCTGATTGCAATGATACTGGGAGCTTCACGAAGTGTGTTAGGTTATATCTTCACTACTGACAGGTGAGTAAAACTGGCTGAAGTGTTACAGAATTCATTTGCTTTCGCTGTATAAAGAATGAATTCCGCAATGTGTGATAAGCTCTCTGACCCACCTTTCTCCTCCTTTCGCAGAGATATTATTCAGTTAGTTTCTGACGTTGACCCAGTAGTTGCTGCTTTCCACTGGTTCGAAGCCATAGCTGTGAGTGTTTCGACAAAGTCCTTATTCACCGAGCTATTCTCCACCCCTTAAAGCCGCCCCTGTTTAAAACGGGGCAGTTGTTTATGTTAGCCGCAATAGCTAAAGACCACTCTCTGTTTGCATTTCCATTTCAAAGTTGCCACTTGCAGCACCAGAAGTGTTCGGTTTATTTCAGGCAGAGTGACAAGAGCGAGGAGGAAACCATAGAGGAAACCAGTGTAGGAGGAGGCCATTTGTCCCATCAAGTCTGTACCGACTCTCCGAAAGAGCATCTTATCCAGTTCCACATCCTTACATTCCCCCATCCAGGTCCCATAATCCTGCCCATTTACCATAGGCAACCCACCTACCCTACACATCTTGCAACACTAAAGGGTAATTTAGCATGGCCAATTCACTTATCCTACCCATCTTGGGACACTAAAGGGTAATTTAGCATGGCCAATTCACTTATCCTACCCATCTTGGGACACTAAAGGGTAATTTAGCATGGCCAATTCACTTATCCTACCCATCTTGGGACACTAAAGGGTAATTTAGCATGGCCAATCCACCTACCCTACCCATCTTGGTACACTAAGGGATAATTTAGCATGGCCAATCCACCTACCCTACCCATCTTGGTACACTAAGGGATAATTTAGCATGGCCAATCCACCTACCCTACCCATCTTGGTACACTAAGGGATAATTTAGCATGGCCAATCCACCTACCCTACCCATCTTGGGACACTAAGGGATAATTTAGCATGCTTAATCTACCTAACTTGGACATCTTGGAACACTAAGGGGCAATTTAACATGGCCAATCCACCTAACCTGCACATCTTGGTACACTAAGGGGCAGTTTACTATGGCCAGTCCACCTAACCTGCACATCTTGGGACACTAAGGGGCAGTTTACCGTGGCTAATGTGCACACCTTTGTGGTAGGAAACCAGAGCACCCAGAGGAAACCCACGCAGACACAGGGAGAATGTGCAAACTCCACACAGACAGTGACCCGAGGCTGGAATTGAACCTGGGTCCCTGGTGCTGTGAGGCAGCAGTGCTAACCACTGGGCCACTGTGCCACTCATTAACTGTTGCCACTCCTGTGAGGTATGCTTACAGATTGAGATGGCCAGTGGATCTCAGTAACAGCGCTATTTATTGTTAAGTTTTGACAGCCATCAGCAAATCCTCAAAATAAATTACAATTGTATTGAGCTGTCTGTAAATAGTGAACTGGCCAGTCTGAAGGAATCAACATAAAACCATGTAGTGAACTGACTGTTACCTTCAATCCTTTAAATTAAGCTGTCTTTCTGAATCACTGTTGTTGCCTCCACTTATCTGCTGTTTAAACCCTCCATCCATGACTTTGACCCCATCAGACTTAACCTTCCAATGCTCTCCTGACCAGCCTCTCCTCAGAAGTACTGAGCTCCTCTGACCCTCCCCTGCCCACACCATAACTCGTATCATTGGCCTGCGGTCAACATAAGAAGAACATAAGACTAAGAACAGGAGTCGGCCATCTGACCCCTCGAGCCTGCTCTGCCATTCAATAAAATCATGGCTGATCTTTTCGTGGACTCAGCTCCACTTATCCATCCGCACACCATAACCCTTAATTCCTTTACTGTTCAAAAATCTATCTACCCTTGCCTTAAAAACATTCAACACACTCAATGACCTACACTAATTGCCTCAAATTTAAAGTTCCAGTTCTTGTTTCCAAACCCCTCCATGGTCTTCCCCTCCCTATATCCCCGCACCCTTCCCCAGTTCCGCATCTCTCAGGGCTGATTTCCTTCAATTTGGGCCTCTTGTACATCACAGATATCTTTTCCACTCTGCTGACGGCCATGCCTTCAGTTGCCTGGGTATTAATTGTCCATGAATTATGTTGTTAAGACCCGTGGACATTGTTTAATTAAATGCCTAGCGTGCGTACGAAGAAAGACTGAGCCAACTCTAGGGCTTGGCCATCAATAAGTCCATCATAATATCCCTACATTGCAGAACGTGGTCATTCAGCCCATCAAGCCTGCACTGACAACAATCCCACCCAGGCCCTATCCCCATAATCTCACCTGTTAATCCCCCTTAGGGTCAATTCTGCATGGCCAATCCACTAACTCACACATCTTTGGAGTGTGGGAGGAAACTGGAGCACCCGGAGGAAACCCTCACAGAACACTACAGCACAGAAATAGGCCTCCTGGCTCTTCTTGGATCTGCCGAACCATTTTTCTGCCTAGTCCCACTGACCTGCACTTGGACCATATCCTTCCACACTCCCTCTCATCCATTACCGTGTAATGCTGCATTCCGGCAATAAATCTATTATTGAGAAAGGTATTAGTGTTGAGGTTCATATTTCACTGACTGGCTTGGGATGGAGTTAACACGGGCCCACGCTCTGTAATCCCTCCCTAAACCACACTCTCTCTCTCCTGTAAGTGGTAACCACAATGCCCAATTTTTTAAAGCTTCCTGTGTAATTCAGAGTTAAATTTGAGAAACACTCCAGTGAAGCTTTGTTATGAGTACATAAGCGCTGGTTTTTGTTTAAAGCATTTGTTGGGTTACAGCTGACGCACTCTCCTCCTCGCGTGCTGTGGGTCTCCAGCTACACATTAAGACCATAAGACACAGGAGTAGAATTAGGCCACTCGGCCCATCGAGTCTGCTCCGCCATTCAATCACGGCTGATATTTTTCTCATCCCCATTCTCCTGCCTTTTCCCCATAACCCCTGATCCCTTTATTAATCGAGAACCCATCTATCTCTGACTTAAAGACACTCAGTGACTTGGCCTCCTCTGTGACAAAGAGTTCCACTGATTCACCACCCACTGGCTGAAGAAATTCCTCCTCATTTCAGTTTTAAAAGATCGTCCCTTCACTCTGAAGTTGTGCCCTTGAGTTCTAGTGCCTCCCACTTGGGGAAACACCCTCTCCACTCTGTCTAGGCCTCTCAGAATTCTGTAAGTTTCAATGAGATCCCCCCCCCCCTTGTCCTTTTTAACTCCATCGAGTACAGACCCAGAGTCCTCAATCACTCCTCATGTGACAAACTTTTCATTCCAGGGATCATTCTTGTAAACCTCCTCTGGACCCCCTCCAGGGGCAGCACATCCATCCTTAGGTACGGGGCCCAAAACTGCTCACAATACTCCGAATGGGTTCTGTCCAGAGCCTTATACAGCCTCAGCAGTACATCCCTGCTCTTGTATTCCAGCCTTCTCGACATGAATGCTAACATTGAATTTGCCTTCCTAACTGCCGACTGAACCTGCATCTTAGAGTCCTGAACTATAACTCCCAGGTCCCTTTGTGCTTCAAACTTCCGAAGTCTTTCCCCATTTGGAAAATAGTCTACGCCTCAATTCTTCCCCCCAAAGTGCATAACCACACACTTTCCCACGTTGTATTCCATCTGCCATCGAGGCACCATATTCACAATTCCAGGTTGATTAGAAAGATCCCACAGCCACTACCTTAGAGAAGACCAGGGAAGTCATTCCCAGTGTCCTGGGTCAATCCCGTCATTGACATTGTTAAAACTGGATGATCTGGTCGCTATCACAATGCGCAAATTGGTCGCTCATTGTCCCATGTTGCAGTAGTGACTACTTTGCTAGCTATTTGGGCAGCACTGTGACACAACGGTTAGCATTGCTGCCTCGTAACGCAGGATCCAGGTTCAATTCTGGCCTTGGGTGACTGTCTGTGTAGAGTTTGCACATTCTCCTCATGTGGGTTTCCTCCGGGTGCTCCAGTCTCTTCCCACAGCCCAAAGATGCGCAGGTTAGGTGGACTGGCCACACTAACTTGCCCTTACTGTCCCAAGTTGTGTAGGTAATGTGGATTGGGGATTATGGGGATTAGGGGGCAGGTGGATGAGTGGGGGTGTGGACCTTTTTGAGATTCTGAATTTGTGCAGACTCAATGAGCCGAATAGCCTCCTCCTGCACTGTAGGATTTCTAAGATTGTGAGACGCTACATTGTTAAAGGTGCTGTAGAAATGTATTTGTCTTTCTGTTTTAGATACATTCCTTGGAATTTTATTGGCCCGCCGGCCATGGGAATCGGAGCGGGTGAGGGGTGGACAATGGGAAGGTCCACGGGAATTGGAGCGGGCGAGGGACGGACAATGGGAAGGTCCATGGGAATCGGAGTGGCCAAGGGATGGACAAATGGAAGGTCAACGGGAATCGGAGTGGCCGAGGGATGGACAATGGGAAGGTCGATGGGAATCGGAGTGGTCGAGGGATGGACAATGGGAAAGTCAATGGGAATCAGAGCAGGCGAGGGATGGACAATGGGAAAGTCAACGGGAATCGGAGCGGGCAAGGGCTGGACAATGGGAAGGTCAAAGGGAATCGGAGTGGTCGAGGGATGGACAATGGGAAAGTCAACGGGAATCGGAGCGGGCGAGGGATGGACAATGGGAAGGTCGACGGGAATCAGAGCAGGCGAGGGATGGACAATGGGAAAGTCAACGGGAATCGGAGCGGGCGAGGGATGGACAATGGGAAGGTCCACGGGAATCAGAGCAGGCGAGGGATGGACAATGGGAAGGTCAACGGGAATCAGAGCAGGCGAGGGATGGACAATGGGAAGGTCGATGGGAATCGGAGCAGGCGAGGGATGGACAATGGGAAGGTCCACGGGAATCGGAGCAGGCGAGGGATGGACAATGGGAAGGTCCTCGGGAATCGGAGTGGTCGAGGGATGGACAATGGGAAGGTCCACAGGAATCGGAGTGGTCGAGGGATGGACAATGGGAAGGTCCATGGGAATCGGAGCAGGCGAGGGATGGACAATGGAATGTTTGAACTCGGGTGGGATTTTTCAGGCCAAGCGAGGCTGTAAAATCCCATCCATTGATTAGACCACCCTTTGGGAGGACATCTCTTAAAGCAAAAAGAATCTATGTCTCTGAAGTGACTTGATAAGATGATGTATTGTTAACCTGTGCTTTGTCCTACAGACTGTAAGCGGTGGAGTGCTAAGAGGAGTTGGGAAGCAGAAGCTGGGGGCGATCGGTAATCTAGTGGGCTTTTATTCAATTGGGTTTCCCCTTGGGGTCACACTGATGTTTGCTGCACATCTTGGTGTGCAAGGTAGGAGTTTACTTTTGATATTTTCTCCCAGTTATTTTTGTTTCCTCTATTGAGTCGCCCTATTGCGATATAATGTACCCTTGATGCGAAAGTTCGCATTAACCTTGCTCCCAACTCTCCCAGGGCACTGGCACTGAGCCAGTCACATGGAATTAGACTGTGGTTTGCCTTTCCTTCACCTCTGTGGCGAGGTATGACCTCTGACCTTTACTCAACTCTTGACCTCTGACCTTTATTCAACTCTTGACCCTGGCAGGTCAACTGACACCAAGAGCTTTATTACACAACCTCTTTGGATCGTCAGAGGCTCTTTTGCAGGATAGAAAAGTCAAGTTCCTGGGGACATAGGTTTAAGGTGCATGGGGAAAAGTTTAGAGAGGCTTTTTTTACACAGAGGGTGGCGAATGTCTGGAACGCGATGCCCGGGGAGGTGGTGGGAGCGGGTACAATAGTAGCATTTAAGGGCCATCTAGATAGATACACACATATGGAAGGATACAGGCTCTGTAGGTGCATATGGTTTTGGTTTAGGCAGGCATCATGGTTAGCACAGGCTTGGAGGGCTGAAGGGCCTGTGCTTGTGCTCTACTGTTCTTTGTACTAAGCACAAGAGTCACTGCAGCAACTCATCAAGCCAAATCAACAGCACTTGTAATCTCTACCATCTAGAAGGACAAGGGCAGCAGATACATGGGAACGGCACCGCCTGCCATTTTCCCTCTGTGATAACCCCCCCGTGAGTTCCAAAGGCCTGTTCCTCTGCTGTACTGTTCTTTGTTCTCTGCCATCTGGAAGGGCAGGGGGCAACAGATACAAGAGAGGGTCATCAGCTTGGCAAATCCAATTTCAAATCCAAAGATGTGCAGGTTAGGTGGATTGGCCATGGTCAATTGCCCCTTAGTGTCAGGGGGGGCTAGCTAAGGTAAGTGCATGGGATTATGGGGATAGGGTCTGGGTGGGATTGTGGTTGGTGCAGAGTCGATGGGATGAATGGCCTCCTTCTGCACCAGAGGATTCTATGATTCCACGAAGTCAGGCACCATTTTGACATTGATTGTATATTAACCATTTCAACATCATTGTTGTGTGAAAATGTGGGAACTCCCTTTTTAAAAACGCCGAGGGCACTTCTCTACACAATGGTTTAAGAAGGAAGTCCATTATCATTTCTTCAAGAGTAATTAGGGATTAATGTCAGACTTTCCCAAATCCCAGGGATTAATTTTTAAAACAAATGACAAATGCTTCACAAAATGTCCACTGGTTCTTTGCAGGTGAAGGGATAAAGTGCAAAGGCCATTGAATCACACGCAAAGCATCAATGGCCTTCCCATGTAATAAAGCTCTTGGTGTCAGTTGACCTGTCAGGGTCAAGAGTTGAGTAAAGGTCAGAGGTCATACCTCACCACAGAGGTGAAGGAAAGGCAAACCACAGTCTAATTCCATGTGACTGGCTCAGTGCCACTGCCCTGGGAGAGTTGGGAGGTGAAGGAAAGGCAAAGTGCTGTTGAAGGTGCCTTGCTGAGTTACTGCATTGCATCATGTTGCAAACTGCAGCCAACGCTCACAAGTGGTGGGAGGGAAAAAATGTGTAAGATTGTGGGTGGGCTGCCAATCAAGTAGTCTGCTTTGTCCTACATAAGAACCAGGAGCAGGAGTAGGCCCCTCGAGCCTGCTCCGCCATTCAATAAGATCATGGCTGATCTTTTCATGGACTCAGCTCCACTTACCTGCCCGCTCACCATAACCCTTAATCCCTTTACTGTTTAAAAATGTATCTATCCTCGCCTTAAAAACATTCAATGAGGTAGGCTCAACTGCTTCACTGGGCAGGGAATTCCACAGATTCACAACCCTTTGGGTGAAAAAGATCCTCCTCAACTCAGTCTTAAATCTGTCCCCCCCTTATTTTGAGGCCATGGTCCCTAATTCTAGTTTCACCCGCCAGTGGAAACAACTTCCCTGCTTCTATCTTATCTATTCCCTTCATAATCTGATCATGTTTCCTTAAGATCTCCCCTCATTCTTCTAGATTACAATGAGTATAGCCCCAGTCTACTCAGTCTCTCTTCTTAAGCCAACCCTCTCAACTCCAGGATCAACCTAGATGGTACTGAGCTTTATGAGTGTTGCTGAAATCCTCATCACGCTTCTGACTTGTGCTTTGTAAGTTATGGAAAGGCTTGAATAACGTCGCTCTCAACTGATCTTAACGATCGCCAGTGGAGACGAGTGGTATTAAAATCCTGGGGAGGTCCAGTCAACTGATATGTGTGTGTGTGTGTGTGTGTAGGATCGCTAGAATATCAGCAATGTGCCCTGTGTATTCACTGCACCATTATGATTTTGCAGGTCTTTGGTCGGGACTGTTTATTTGTGTTGTTGTACAAACAGTCTTCTTTATAATTGTGATTGCTAAAATGAACTGGAATAAAGTATCTGACCAGGTGAGTGCAGCTCACAGAGGTTAGTAATGACATCAGTATGGAGGTTTCCACCGCTCTTTCTATTCTCTGCTTTCCATTGCCTTCCCTGCAGCTCAATATCACCTTCCCTCACTCACCCCCCTCCTCCCCCCTCCCCTCCTCTCCCCTCCCGTCCCCTCCTCTCCCCTCCCGTCCCCTCCTCTCCCCTCCCGTCCCCTCCTCACCCCCTCCCCTCCTCACCCCCTCCCCTCCTCACCCCCTCCCCTCCTCCCCTCCTCCCCCTCCCCCCCTCCTCCCCCTCCTCCCCCTCCCCCTCAATCCTCCCCTCCTCAATCCTCCCCTCCTCAATCCTCCCCTCCTCAATCCTCCCCTCCTCAATCCTCCCCTCCTCAATCCTCCCCTCCTCCCCCCTCCCCTCCTCACCCCCTCGCATCCTCAGCACCCCCCCCCTCCTCACAGGAGGCGGTGGTATCATCACTGATTTTTGCTTTGATTTATTATTCATCAAATCATTGAATCTCTACAGTGCAGAAGGAGGTCAAGTCTGCACCGACCACAAACTCACCCAAGTTCTACCACACCTCTACCCTAGCTAATCCCCCTGACACTAAAGGGCAATTTAGCATGGCCAATGAACCTAACCCACACATCGTTAGAGTGTGGGAAGAAAACGGAGCACCCAGAGAAAACCCATGCAGACACGGGGAGAATGTGCAAATTCAACACAGTGACCCAAGGCCAGGACTGGAATCGGGTCCCTGGTGCTGTGTTGCAGCAGTGCTAACACTTATTGTCACATGTATTAGTATGTAGTGAAAGATGTTGTTCCTTGCTCACTATACAGACAAAGCAATGTTGTTCATTGAGTACGTGGGCGAGAAGGAAAGGAGAGAGTGCAGAATGTAGTGACAGTCATAACTAGGAAAGATCAACTTAATATCAGGTAGATCCATTCAAAAGTCTGATGGCAGCGGTGAAGAAGCTGTTCTTGAATCAGTTGATATATGATCTCAGACTTATGTATCTTTTTCCTGATGGAAGAAGGTGGAAGAGAGAATGTCCGGGGTGTGTGGGGTCCTTAATTATGCTGGCTGCTTTACCGAGGCAGCGGGAAGTGTAGACAGAGTCAAAGAACAAAGAACAAAGAACAACACAGCACGGGAAACAGGCCCTTCGGCCCAATGAGCCCGCGCCGCCGTCCCATTGTCTCAGTGACCTATTCATGATTTTAGTCTACGCCTAATGTGCGAGGATCAGGGAGGTCCAATATAGGGACAATTTGTTACCCAATCAATCAGCCTAAAAGCGCATCTTTGGGATGTGGGAGGAAACCGGAGCACCCGGAGGAAACCCACGCAACCACGGGGAGAACGCGCAAACTCCCACAGACACAGGCCCAAATCCATGTGTCCGCACAGCAACAGAGATAGTCTCTGAGCTGTCATGTTGCCCTCGAGATGGTCCAGTTTAAGCACACTAACGACATGAAGCAATAGGCAACTCCCGAAGCAACATCCAAGAGCAGCCCACTACAACCTGCCGCATGCATGCCCCTTGCTGGTCAACAAGGTGGACTTAAATGCCTGTGGAGACAAAAAATTCATTATTAAACAGGCAAAGACTGTAACATCCCTGAGGCAAAAACGTATTCCCAAGCCTACAATGTTTAGTAAGGCCTGCTATATCCCCCTATATGTAGACCGCTCATGTGGCTATCTAAGTGACTCTTAAACAACCCTAGCGTGCCTGCTTCCACCACCTTACTCGGCAGTGCATTCCACACCCCCACTACCCTTTGCGTGAAAAACTGCCCTCTAATATTTGTCTTATACCTAGCCCCCCTCACCCTAAGCCCGTGACCCCTCGTTCTATCCATTTCTAATAGCGGAAAAAGCTTACCACCATTTACTCTATCTATCCCCTTCATAATCTTATAAACCTCTATTAGATCCCCCCTCAGCCGACGTCTCTCAAGGGAAAACAGCCCAAGTTCGTTCAATCTTTCCTCGTAAGCCAGCCCTTCCATACCAGGCAGCATCCTGGTAAATCTCCTCTGCACTCTCTCCAGGATCTCTACATCCTTCCGGTAGTACGGCGACCAGAACTGGACGCAGTACTCCAAGTGAGGCCTAACCAACGTTCTATACAACTGCAACATCAGACTCCTACTCTTATATTCTATACCCCTTCCTATGAAGGCTAACATACCATTTTTTTTTATCCTCCTTATCAACTGTAACACTGTCAATTCTACTCCCCTGCAACCCAGTGTCCTCCTCAGCTATATCCATGTCCCCCTGCGTGATGGGATGCGTCAATGGATGGGAGGCTGGTTTGCGTGAAGGACTGGGTTACGTTCACCATCCTTTGTAGTTCCTTGCAGTCTTGGACAGAACTGGAGCTATACCAACCTGTGATACATCCAGAAAGAATGCTTTCTAGGTGCATCTGTAGAAGTTGGTGAGAGTCGTAGCGGACATGCCAAATTTCCTTAGTCTCCTGAGAAAGTCAAAGCGTGGGTAGGCTTTCTTAACTATAGTTTCGGCATGGAGGGACCAGGGCTGGTTGTTGGTGATCTGGACACCTAGAAACGTGAAGTTTTTGACCATTTCCACTTCATCCCTATTAATGTAGACAGGGACATGCTCTCCACTATGCACCCTGAAGTTGACGGCTGTCTCCTTCATTTTACAAATTGGACGAGTATATCAAAGACCCAGGATAATACTCTGGGGACTTGGGTTCGAATCTCACCCCAGCAGATGGTGAAATTTGAATTGAATTAAAATCTGGAATTAAAAGACTTCAAAGCCATTGTTAATTCTCGTTTTTAAAAAAACCTGGTTCATTAATGCGCTGTGGGGAAGGAAATCTGTCATCCTTACCTGGTGTGGACTACACATGACCTCCAGAGCCACAGCAATGACTCTTGGATGTCCTCAGGCAACTAGGGACGGGCAATAAATGCTGATGTGAAGGGGCAAACCCCAAAAGCTTGCGAGTTTACTATCAAATAAATCGGTTGGACTTAAACCTGGTGTTGTCAGACCTCTTACAATAAGTGCTGGCCAGCCAGTGATGCCCACAGCCCATGAAAGAATTTTAAAAAGCTAAGAAACCCATCCATTCGCATCAAACCCCGTCCAGGGGGAAATTTCCCTCAAAGTTCCCATGATATGAATATAGTCTTTATTTATCTGTGGGAACTATAGGCCTTTACAATAGATAAAATATACAGTTAGAACAAACATAACTCATAACCAGTGGTATACTGTTTAGTCAATCTCGCTCTGTCTAACTCATTTATAAATCATTTTGTTATCTTCAGTTGTCACGATGTAGTTTCAGGCTCTGGCCTCTGAGCTGCGCTGTGCAGCAAATTAATGCAGTCAGAAGTCTCACTACACCAGGTTAAAGTCCAACAGGTTTATTTGGTGGTAAACACCACTAGCTTTCAGAACGCTGTTTCTTCATCAGTTGAACAGAGAGTTCTGATCACAAACAGGGCATATAAAGGCGCACACAATTTACAGAATACTGATTAGAATGCAAGTCTTTACAACTAATCAAGTCTTAAAGGTACAGATAGTGTGAGTGGAGATAGCATTAGGCACAGGTTAAAGAGATGTGTATTGTCTCCAGACAGGACAGTAAGTGAGATGTTGCAAGTTCAGGCAAGTCATGGGGGTTACAGATAGTGTGACATGAACCCAAGATCCCGGTTGAGGCTGTCCTCATGTGTGCAGAACTTGGCTCTCAGTTTCTGCTCAGTTGAAGGTGATGTGGAGATGCCAGTGTTGGACTGGGGTAAAGACAGTAAGAAGTCTCACAACACCAGGTTAAAGTCCAACAGGTTTATTTGATAGTAAACCCACAAGCTTTCGGAAATGGTTTCCCTTTGTCAGGTGTGTGGAAGTTTCTGATCAGAGAAGGACAGATAAAAACACACACAGCTTACAACCGACTGGCCCATGTTCAACTGCTGTTCACATGGAACCCTTCTCCACTGTATGTCTGCATTGTCTTCACCTGTAAGACTTGAATAACAGGTTAGCTGGAAAGACTTGCATTCTAATCAGTATGTTGTAAACTGTGTGTGTCTTTATCTGCCTCTCTCTGATCAGAAACTTCCACACACCTGACGAAGGGAAACCATTTCCAAAAGCTCTTGTGGGTTTACTATCAAATAAACCAGTTGAAGGTGGCCATTCAGCCCTTTGAACCTATCCCATCATTCAAATAGATTCTGGCTGATCTGTATCTTGACTCCATCCACATAGTTTGATTCCACGTAGTTAAGTCCCTTGCCAAAATAAGACTCAGCTGTGAAACGTTATATATCGTTATATAAATATGATGGCACAGTGAGTTAGCACTGCTGCCTCACAGCGCCAGGGACCCGGGTTCGATCCCTGGCTTGGGTCACTGTCTGTGTGGAGTCTGCACATTCTCCCCGTGTCTGCGTGGGTTTCCTGCGGGTGCTCCGGTTTCCTCTCAAAGTCTGAAAGATGTGCTGATTGGCTATGTTAAAGTGCCTGTCTGTCTGTGTGGCTGTCCCTGGCGACAGACCCGTGACCTGTTCCGGGAATAGTTAGCTACAGAAACCGATGAAAGTCTGACCTATGCACTGTCAAGGGCGCAGAAACATTGAGAGATACGAACACACACACAAACATGAGAAATCAGGAATAGGCCATTGGCCCTTCAAGCCTGGTCCGTCATTCTGTGAGACCATGGCTGATCTGATAGTAATCCCCCGTTCCTAACCTTTCACCACCTCTTAATCAAGAGTCTTCCCTCTGTAGTGAAGAGCCATACAAAATATTTATTCAATTCATCTCCCATCTGGTTATTTGCCATTGTTAATTCCCAGTCATACTTTCCACAGGACCAACACTCACGTTCCTGACCCTGCCCTTTTTAAAATATTTCTATAGCTATTTCTAGCAAGCCTCTGCTGTACTCTATAAACTTTTCCCTCCCTATCCATCTTTTGGCTCTTCTTCACCACTTTTGAAGTTCTGTCCAATCTTTTGTGCAGGGAGGCGCTGGTCTAATGGTGTTATCGTTCGATTATTAATCCAGAAACTCAGCTAATGTTCTGGGGACTCAGGTTCGAATCCCGCCACAGCCAATGGTGGAATTTGAATTCACTAAGCAAAAATACTCTGGAATTAAGAATCTACCGATGACCATTGTCAATTATTGGAAAAGTCCTTTAGGGAAGGAAATCTGCCATCCTTACCTGGTCTGGCCTACTTGTGACTCCAGGTCCACAGTAAAGTTTATTTATTAGTGTCACACGTAGGGTTACATTAACACTGCAATGAAGTTACTGCAAAAATCCCCTAGTCGCCGCACCCTGGCACCTGTTTGGGTCCACTGGGCGATAATTAAGCACAGCCAATGCACCTAACCAGCACATCTTTCTGACTGTGGGAAAACGGAGCCCCCAAAGGAAACCCATGCAGGCATGGGGAGAACGTGCAGACTCCGCACAGACAGTGACCCAACCCAGGAATCGAAGCTGGGTTGGGACAGCAATGCTAATCACTGTGCCACTGTAACGTGGTTGACTCACAACTGCACTCAGGCAACCAGGGATGAGCAATAAATCTGGCCAGCCAGCAACACCCATGTCCCATGAATGAATCAAAAAAATCCTATTTGCCCAGTGGCTGTGGAAAGTGATACAGGAGTCGCTGTAAATTGTATAAAGTCACTTTCCTTCTCCTTTTAACTGAGAATGTGTGTTCTTTTCGAAGGCGATGGTTAATGCAGGCATGAAGATCACCGTGGACACCACTTGCACTCCTTCGAATCCTCAGATTGAGGACATTTCAACAGGTATGAAGAATACAATGTGAACTTTCCGTTCAGGTATTCACAGAATCCTAAAATCCCTACAGTGCAGAAAGAGACCATTCAGCCCATCGAGTCTGCACTGACAATAATCCCACCCAGGCCCTATCCCTGTAACCCCACGTATTTACCCTGCAAATCCCCCTGACAATTAATGGCCAATCCACCTAACCTGCACATCTTTGGACTGTGGGAGGAAACTGGAGCACTCGGAGGAGACCCACGCAGACACGGGGAGAATGTGCAAACTCCACACAGACAGTGACCCAGAGGCAGAGAGTGGGGGTCAATGGGTGCTATTCGGATTGGCGGATGGTGACCAGTGGCGTGCCCCAGGGGTCGGTGCTGGGGCCTCAGCTATTTACCATTTATATAGATGATCTGGAGGAGGGAACCGAGTGTAGGGTGTCGAAATTTGCTGATGACACCAAAATTGGTGGAAAGGCAAATTGTGCGGAGGGTGGGGAGAGTCTACAGAAGGATCTAGATAGGCTGGGCGAATGGTCCAGGAAATGGCAAATGGAATTTAATGTTGGCAAGTGCAAGGTGGTCCACTTTGGTAGGAAGAATGGTAGGATGGATTATTAATTACATGGAGAAAAACTGCAGCAGGCGACGGTGCAGAGGGACCTCGGGGTCCTTGTGCATGAGTCGCAAAAACCCAGCCTGCAGGTGCAGCAAGTGGTCAGGAAGGCGAATGGGATGCTGGCCTTCATCGCGAGGGGGATTGAATATAAAAGTAGGGAGGTCTTGCTGCGGCTGTATAGGGCATTGGTGAGGCCGCAGCTGGAGTACTGTGTGCAGTTTTGGGCGCCGTACTTACGCAAGGATATTTTAGCCTTGGAGGGAGTGCAGAGGAGGTTTACTAGGCTGATACCAGAGTTGAGGGGGTTGAACTATGAGGAGAGGCTGAATAGATTAGGCTTGTACTCGTTAGAGTTTAGAAGAATGAGGGGAGATCTCATTGAGACGTATAAGATGATGAATGGGATGGATAGGATAGAGGTGGAAAGACTCTTCCCACTCAAAAAAGACAGTAGGACTAGGGGGCACAGCCTCAAGATAAAGAGGGGGCGGTTTAGAACAGAGTTGAGGAGGAACTTCTTCACTCAAAGGGTGGTGAATCTCTGGAATTCTCTGCCCGTTGAAGTGGTGGAGGCTGCCTCGCTAAATATTTTTAAGATGCGGGTTGATGGGTTTTTGATAAGAGAGGGGATTAAGGGTTATGGGGAGAGGGCGGGAATGTGGAACTGAGCCACGACAGATCAGCCATGATCTTATTGAATGGCGGGGCAGGCTCGAAGGGCTAGTTGGCCTACTCCTGCTCCTATTTCTTATGTTCTTATGACCCAAGGTCGGAATCGAACCCTGGTTCCTGGTATTGTGAGGCAGCAGTGCTAACCACTGCACCACCTTGCCGCACCTTAAATTCAACCATGTTGGGATTTGAACCCATGTCACCGGAGCATTAGTCTGGGACCTCCTGATTACTAACCCAATGACATTACCGCTACACCACCGCCTTGCAGTTTTGCGAGCAGTCCAATAACTCTTTGATTTTTGGACTGGTGTAAAAGGTCACAGGAACTCGGCGCACGCTGAATCTAATTTGCACTTCAAATTCCGAGACCCTTTCTGTGGGGTACGTTGATTTTGGAGTGAATTGGATCAAGGAAACCAGCACAAACAGAATGAGAATGCTGCCCTCGATGCCAACCTGTGCCATCATTGTTCACCGCAATCAGATAGAGGCTGTAACTATGCCCTGTTGTATTAGTGTCCATTGATAGATGGGGCAAATCTACCAACAACACTACCCTCTTTAGAAGGGGAGTTTGGCTGGGATGCCAGCTGTGTTGGTCGTGATGGCGACGGTGCTCCCATAAACCGCTGTGAAATGGGCACAGCTCAAAATTGTCAGCCAGTAACATTGCGACAGCGTATATGCATTGGGTGTGTTTAGTGAGTATTCTTCACCCAGTCTGCTCACTGGGAGATTGACGTAATCAGATGGACTCCTTCGGCCGGGGCATTGAGTACAAGGGCGGGGAAGTAATGTTGCAGCTGTATAAAACCTTGGCTAGGCCACACTTGGAGTACTGAGTGCAGTTCCGGTCGCCACACTATCAGAAGGACATGGAAGCTGGAGGTAGAGGGCGTAGGTTTAAAGTGAGAGAGGAGAGATACAAAAGGGTCCAGAGGGGCAATTTTTTCACACAAAGGGAGGTGAGTGTCTGGAACAAGGTAGTAGTAGAGGCGGGTACAATTTTGTCTTTTGGACAGTTACATGGGTAAGATGGGTATAGAGGGATATGAGCCAAACACGGGCAATTGTGACTAGCTTTGTGGTAAAAACTGGACAGAATGGACAAGTTGGGCCAAAGTTTCTATGCTGTAAACCTCTATGACTCTTTAAGCTTTGGCAAGAGTGCCTGGTCTTGAGGCCATTGGCTATGAAGAGAGGTTGAATAAACTGGGACTGTGAGGCTGAGGGGAGACCTAAAACATTATGAGAGCCATAGACAGGGTGGAAGTCAGAGGCTTTTTCCCAGGGTCGATTACAGGGGAATATAGGTTCATGATGAGAGGGGAAAATTTAAGGGAGATGTGTGGGGGAAGATTTTTGTGCAGAGTGTGGTGGGTGCCTGGAAGGCACTGCCAGAGGAGATGGTGGAAGCGGGCACATTGGCAACATTTAAGAGGCATCTGGATGGGTACGTGAATAGGGAGGGAATAGAGGGATACGGACCGAGTACGGTTTTTTATTATAGTTAGGGCATCACGATCGGCATGGGCTTGGAGGGGCCGAACGGCCTGTTCCTGTGCTGTACGGTTCTTTGTTCTTTTACAACTGGCCTGATTTTAATTACCAGCCAATCTAAATTGTCCACCAGGCAGGGAAGGTCCAAACTACCCTGCGTATCTTTTCAAGTAAACTGCGTAGACACCAGGATGACACTGGGTGATATGCAGCCTTGGAGAGGGATAGCTCTGGCTGTGGAGGCACTTATTCCTCATCTTAACAGCTCTTTGCCTGTAATTTATGATGCAGTTTTACACTCTGCAATATGAAAATCACTGAGCAAAACTCAAGGAAATAAAGCATTTCGTAAAACCAGTCCAATTTTGGATGTAGTCTGCGTGCAGATGGTGCTTGATACTTGGCAAGGCTGCATCACCCACCAGGTAATTTTCACAGGATTTTAGGGGGGGCCAGTGGCATTGTCACTCGACAATTAATCTAGAGGTCAGTGTGATGGCACAATGGTTAGCTCTGCTGCCTCACAACGCCAGGGACCCGGGTTCGATTCCTGGCTTGGGTGACTGTCTGTGTGGAGTTTTGCATGTTCTCCCCATGTCTGCATGGGTTTTCCTCCAGATGCTCCAGTTTCCTTCCCACACTCCAAAGATGTGTGGGTTAGATGGATTGGCCGTGCTAAATTGACCCTTAGTGTCAGGGGGATTAACAGGGTAAGTACATGGGGTTACAGGGATAGGGCCTGGGTGGGGTTGTGGTCGGTGCTGACTGGATGGGCTGAATGGCCTCCTCCTGCACTGAAGGGATGCTATGATCTATGACTTAGGGTAATACTCTGGGGGCCCAGGTTCGAATCCCACCACAGCAGATGGTGAGCAGAAGGATCTAGATAGGCTGGGCGAATGGGCCAGGAAATGGCAAATGGAATTTAATGTTGGCAAGTGTGAGGTGGTCCACTTTGGTAGGAAGAATGGTAGGAAGGACTATTACTTACGGGGCGAAAAACTGCAGCAGGCGACAGTGCAGAGGGACCTCGGGGTCCTTGTGCATGAGTCGCAAAAACCCAGCTTGCAGGTGCAGCAGGTGGTCAGGAAGGCGAATGGGATGCTGGCCTTCATAGCGAGGGGGATTGAATATAAAAGTAGGGAGGTCTTGCTGCAGCTGTATAGGGCATTGGTGAGACCGCAGCTGGAGTACTGTGTGCAGTTTTGGGCGCCGCACCTGCGCAAAGATATTTTGGCCTTGGAGGGAGTGCAGAGGAGGTTTACTAGGCTGATACCGGAGTTGAGGGGGTTGAGCTATGAGGAGAGGCTGAATAAACTAGGCTTGTACTCGTTAGAGTTTAGAAGAATGAGGGGAGATCTCATTGAGACATATAAGATGATGAATGGGATGGATAGGATAGAGGTGGAGAGACTCTTCCCACTCAAAAAAGACAGTAGGACTAGGGGGCACAGCCTCAAGATAAAGGGGAGGCGGTTTAGAACGGAGTTGAGGAGGAACTTCTTCACTCAAAAGGTGGTGAATCTCTGGAATTCTCTGCCCGTTGAAGTGGTGGAGGCTGCCTCGCTAAATATTTTTAAGAAGCGGGTTGATGGGTTCTTGGTAAGAGAGGGGATTAAGGGTTATGGGGAGAGGGCGGGAAAGTGGAACTGAGCCACGACAGATCAGCCATGATCTTATTGAATGGCGGGGCAGGCTCGAAGGGCTAGATGGCCTACTCCTGCTCCTATTTCTTATGTTCTTATGTTCTTAAATTCAAATTCACTAAAAATCTGGAATTAAAATGTCTAACTCTGACCAAGAAAGCATTGTTGATTGTTGGAAAAACCCATCTGGTTCACTAATGTCCTTTAGGGAAGGAAATCTGCCTTCCTTACCTAGTCTGGCCTACATGTGACTCCAGAGCCTTGGCAATGTGGTTTGATTTTAATGGTGACATGATGGCACAGTGTTTAACGCTGTTGTCTCACAGCACCAGGGACCCATGTTCAATTTCAGACTTGGGTGTCTGTGCTGCCATTTGCACATTCTCCCCATGTCTGGGTGGGTTTCCTCCTGGTGCTCTGGTTTCCTGGCACAGTCCAAAAATGTGCAGGTTAGGTTGATTGGGCATGCTCAATTATCCCTTAGTGTCCAAAGATGTGTGGGCTAGGTTAAACTGACCCTAGTTTCAGGGGATTAGCAGGGTAAATATGTGCGTTACAGGCATAGGGCCAGGGTGGGAATGTCGTTGATGCAGACTTGATGGGCTGAATGGCCTCCTTCTGCATTTTGAAGGTTCTACATTCTATGTTCTATGATTGGCCATGCTAAATTGTCACTTATTGTTTGGGGGATTAGCAGAGTAAATAGATGAAGTTTTATGGGATAGGGCCAGGGTGACTCAATGGGCCAAATGGTCTCCTTCTGCACCGTAGGATTCTAAAGGGGATGGGCAATAAATGCTGGCCCAGCCAGCGATGTCTGCGTCCCATGAATGATTAAACTGTATTTGAGTCTCCAAGCTCCTGCAATCACTTTGCTCCATCATATCTTTCACTGAGATTTTCCCTTCCAGGACTGCATGCAGAGGACCCTGCTGTCATTGTGTTAACCAACCTTAGCCAAGTGGAGAGTATCACGGACACAGAACAGCTGAGAGAAGAGGCAGCTGCGCTGGAAATCGGAGTCACCATCGTCGGAGAAATCCTGTCCACAAAACAACTAATTCTCCGTCGTGGTCTAGCCTTCCTTTCGGGACCACTTATACTGGCCATTGGACTGGCGATACAATTAACCATTGCACAGCACACGTAGACCCTCGATACATGATGCCGAGAAACGCAGGGATCAAAGTGACATTCTGCAGCATGGGAGGAGTGGCCAGTGGATACCAAGCAGTCTGAAGAAAAAGGGTCATATTGGACGCGACGCATCAACTCTTGTTTCTGTCTCCACGCACGCTACCAGACCTGCTGAATTTTCCCAGCACTTTCTGTTTTTTATTTGGATAACAAGAGGCCACTGTTCACTTGGGACATCAGTGTGTAGAGGGAATGTCCGATCTCCTTCCAGCTATCTAATAAATGGAGTAGCCTTGGCAACGTGTAGGCAGTTCACAACCCATAAAAGAACCAAAGGTATCCACATTCTGAATTAACAGGGATTTGTTGATAGCACAACTCCAGAAACTTGATGGTTTTATAGGTGTATAGATTAAATAGAGTATCATTAGTAATAACTATTGATAAATAACAAATTAGAAAAAAGTCATGCCCAAATTTGATTTCCCTTAAGTACTATTAAGCCTATAGAATCCTAGAGTTGTCTCAGGGTTCTGTAACCAATTTCTAACCATCTAAATACCAGGTCCAAGGAGGTAGAATAATGCAACATGACACCATGGGCACACTTATTAGATGTTAACAGGCATTCTAGGTACTAGCTCACCTGTAGGTCAAATGAAACACTTCAGCATGTAATGCACAATGTATTATTCTGCTTTTAAGGTGGAACTGTTTTTGAGCTGGTCTCCCGTCTTCAGGCTACAAAGTCCAATTGTGGTAGATTACAGAGACGCTCAATGCTATTGGTGTGGAAACTGACAGGGGCTTGTAAGTTTCTGGCTGTAGGTCGGAAGACGACAGCACAATGTAACTTTGAAGGGGGGGATTGAACCTTAAACCTTGCGAATCTGAGGCAAAGCTATTCCCAGCTGCACCAAAAAACACTTGGCAATAAGCTGTTGTGTGTTCGCTGATTTATTGTACATTTTACATATTTGATTTACTTCAGAACAGTACAGAGATGAGACTAGTTAAGTCTACAACAAGTTTATTTTCAGTACTTTAAAATAGCCCTTCAATTACAAGATATCTCCATGCACATCTAGAGCTCAGGTCCCATAGATGTTGCTCTTTCTCTGGTAGCTCATATTTACTTTAGCTCTCAAAGGCTCCACATAGGCTTAAGCAATCAAGGATAGTGAACATAACTCAGTGAACAGGTTAACATAATCAAACAAAGATCAATCAAACAATTAAACACTGCAAAATCCTGGACAGTATGTCAGTCTGAAGAAGAAAAAGACTGATCTTCCAAGTTGGACCAATGGGTCAGAATGTTCTAGAGAAAATTTGCATTAGCCATCCTTTGCTGAAGATTGTGGAGTAATAAGATTGTAAACCTGAGTAAATTAACTAAATAATGAATTAAAATAATTACCAATGTGAATACAATTCATGATGGCATTTCTCAGGGATCAACACCCTACGGTAAGACTACCAAATGTGTTTTGGAGATAAGACTACATTATCATTATAATAATCATTCTTTCTCCAACGTGTTTTCCATTGGGTCACACGTGCTGTCAAAAATTTGAGTGTATCACAGAGTTTTATTTTGGATGGTGCCTTTCTATAAGAAATATGTTTTTTTTTAATAGAATGTTTCTTACTGAATGCTAATCACAACGCAGCAAACAATAAATAAAGTCAAGTCCTCACTGATCGAAGACTTGCCAGGATTCATTCCTTCTCTGCAGGTGCCAGCAATGCTTTTCATGTGAACTGTGGGTTTGTTGATATGCCCCAGTGTGAAGGGGCCTGCGTGTACAATTTCTCCAACAGAACATCAGAATAAAGTAAATTTACTGATTGGTGAGTTTTGATTCAAATTCCTGATTCTAATTGTCCCACGATCGCTTGCCCTTCCTTCAGCTCCAATCACCTGAAGCTTTGGAGAACCCTTCTTAAATATCTCACCTCCCATCTCTCTTCATTTAAGACTCTTTGACATCTATCTCTTAAGCCAAGCTTCTGCTCACTTGATCCAATATCTCCTTAAGTGTCTCAGTCTCAAATATTGTTTGCAAAAGGACAATTTCCCCTTAGGTAGAGCTAGAAGAAATAGATGGCAAGACTTGAAAGATGTCCCGGGGATATAGAGGCATTGAAATACAGGTTTAGCCACGATCATATTGAATAGTGGAGCAGGCTCGAAGGGACAAATGACCTTCTCCCACTCCTATTTCCTACGTTTCTAGGAAACCGCCTCGGATTAGGGCTGAGATGAGGAATAATTTCTCCACTCCAAGGATTGTGAAAATGCTTGGAATTCTCTATCCCAGAGAGCTGTGGATGCTCAGTCATTGAATGCATTCAAAACTGCAATCAATAAACTCCTGGGATCTAAAGAGGTAAATGGAAATGGAAATGGGGATCAGATAGGAAGCTGAGTGGAGATCAGAAAGCCATGCTCTTAGTTATTGATAGAGTATGGCCCATTCCCTCTATTTCTTAACTTTTTATGAATAAATGGATATTGTCTTCTGTAAAGACATAAAAATGACCTCCGAAGAAGGATCAGCGGACCCTCGAGCCTGCTCCATCATTCAATAAGATTGAAATGACTTTAATCAGGCAATTGAGGTGGGCTTGTCAGAATATGAGCTCCCTGATTAAGGGCCAAATTGATGGCACAATCAGGGAGCCTCTTGCCTTGTATTTAACCAGGCGTGTCAGTTCCTCTGGCACTCCGAGTGCGGGCTGCTCACTGAAAGCACTCCAGATGCTGGTGTCAGACTTGTAAATAAAGGGATTTTGGTGAAGGGACTTCTGTCTCCAGCAACTTATTCCAAAGATCATGGCTGATCTGATAGTCTTATGAGGAAAGGCTGAGGGACTTGAGGTTGTTTTCATTAGAAAGAAGAAGGTTGAGAGGTGACCTAATTGAGGCATACAAGATGATCAGAGGGTTAGATAGGGTGAACAGTGAGAGCCTTTTTCCTCAGATGGTGATGGCTAACAGGAGGGGACATAGCTTTAATTATAGGACGGATGTCAGAGGTAGGTTCTTTACTCAGAGGGTAGTAAGGGCGTAGAATGCCCTGTCTGCAGCAGTTGTGGACTCGCCAACTTTAAGAGCGTTCAAATGGTCAGTGGATAGGCATATGGATAATATTGGAATAGTTTAGGTTAGACGGTCATTAGATTGGTTCCACTGGTCGGCGCAACATCGAGGGCCGAAGGGCCTGTACTGCGCTGTAACGTTCTATGTTCTAAACTCAAACCTGCATCCCACCGACCCCCGATAACCTATCACCCGCTTGCTTACCAAGAATCTACCCATTTCTGCCTTGAATGTATTCAAAGATTCTGCTCCCATTGCCTTCTCAGGAAGAGAGTCCCAAAGACGCACAACACCCTAATAAACTCACGTTGTCTCATCTCTGTTTTAAATCGTTATTTTTAAACAGTGACTTCTGGTTCTAAAGTATTCTGGAGGAATGTATCCCATCAGAAATATCAGAGTAAAGAAAGAATAACTGTGAATACTGCAGGAGGGCAAATTCTGATTAATATCTGAGTTTAGATTGATTTGATTTGACTTCTTATTGTCACGTGTATTAACATACAGTGAATGGTATTGTTCCTTGCGCGCAAAACAGACAAAACATACCGTTCATAGTGAAGGAAAGGAGAGAGTGCAGAATGTGGTGTTACAGCCATAGCTAGGGTGTAGAGAAAGATCAACTTAATGCACGGTAAGTCCATTCAAAAGTCTGACAGCAGCAGGGAAGAAGCTGTTCTTGAGTCAGTTAGTACGTGACCTCAGACATTTGTGTCTTTTTCCAAACGGAAGAAGGTGGAAGGGAGAATGTCCAGGGTGCGTGGGGTCCTTAATTATGCTGGCTGCTTTTCCGAGACAGCGGGAAGTGTAGACAGAGCCAATAGATGGGAGGCTGGCTGCATTGTGTGTGTAGGAGAAGTGGACACAGGTAACATAGGGCAATTACACAATTCTTTAACATTGAGTAAAGAATTTCACAAAGAGTCAGAGAAGCAAAACCTCTGTAATCTTTTGGAAAGGATTGGGATGCTAGATTAACTGAGAGAGGGAGAGGGGAGCTGTAGGATCTTTCAAGCTGTATGAATTAAATTGGAGTGAATGGAAAAGACTAAGGGCTGGGTTGGATTGCTTCTCACAGTGTCAGTTGAGTGGTGATTCCATGGAGATGCCTATTTTGTAGATCATTACCAAGTGCACTATTCCACTTGGTCCCCTGCAGAGTTATGCACAGTTTTGGTTTCCTTACTTGAGGAAAGATATCGTGGCATTGGAGGCAGTTCAGAGGAGGTTCACTGGATTGATTCCAGAGATGAGGGGCTTCTTGTATGAAGAGAGATTGAACAGTGTAGCCGACACTCTCTGGAATTTAGTAGAATGAGGGGAGATCAAATTGAGGTTTACAAGATGATAAAAGTATGGATAGAGTAGATGTGGAGCAGATACTTCCTCTTGTGGGGCATTCTAGGACGAGAGCTCATAGGATAGAGCTGGCAAATTTAGAATGAGGAGAAACTACTTCCCCCAAAGGGTTGTGAACCTGTGGAATTCGCTACCCCAAAGTGCAGTGGTTGCTGGAACAGTGAGTAAATTTAAGGCAGAGTTACACAGATTTTTACTTGGTAATGGGTCAAAGGGTCATGTGCTCTCAATACAGCTGCTGGATATTGAAATACAAACAGAAAAAGCTGGAAATTTTCAGCAAGTCAGGCAGTATCGGTGGAGAGGAAACCTGAGTGAACATTTCAGGTCTATTTTCTTTCACCAGCACCGTCCTCAGTCAGCCAGTGTCAGAGCAGATTTCTCTGGAGTGAGACTTGAACCCACATTCTTCTGTCTCTGCTGTCAGAGGGCCATGATCTGAGCAATGGTGAGCAGGGTAAAGCAGCAATTGTACATTTCGCATACTCAGTTAATAGTAGGGAGGTGGGGAGAGTTACAGAACAAAGAGAGCCAGGGGTACAGGTTCATAGCTTCTTGAAAGTGGAATCACAGGCGGACAGAGTGGTGAAGAAGGCATTCAGCATGTTTGGTTTTGTTGTAGGTGAAATAATACCTCTGAGACTGTTAGTGAGTCAAAATACAGTGGTTTTTATTTCAAAACTCTGGGGTTTATTCCAGGATTTTGGGAGAAGCAGGGACTACCAAGCTTCTCATAGAACACAAACACAAGTGGGCGTTTATACATCATGAGTCTTAGTGTCAATCATGATTCAAAGTTCCAATTCCTGCCAGACCTCCGGGTCTTCCTTCCTTGGTCGTGATATAGCCCCAGAGTTAATCACAATTCACAGTCCAGCTGGCAGCTGCAGTCATGACACAGGCTTCAATCTGGTCACGATTCAAATCCCTTCTGCAGCAGTACCGCATCCCTGTCTTTGAAGTTACTTGTGTGATGGCAGCTGTCCCAGCAGGACTCCTCCTGTTAAAAGCCAGTATCATAAACTACCATCTGTGTAACGATGTCCAACTAATACAAATAGATAAGGTTTACAAAGTCTACAAAATAACAGCCACATTAAACTGTCTGTCTTTATAAAGATGAGAGTTAAAGCATGTAATACATGAACAAATAACTTATATTACTGCCAGGAGCAGTATAAGCTAAAGGAGATCAATCATGATGAAAGGTTATGTTTGTGACATATTCTAGGTACAAAATGTATTAACCCTTTCCCTACTTCAGTTTCATTGGTCAGAACACTGAATACAGGAGTTGGAATGTCTTGTTGAAGTTGTACAAGACATTGGTATGGCCACACTTGGAATACTCTGTACAGTTCTGGTCACCTTATTATAGAAAGGATATAATTAAACTAGAAAGAGTGCAGAAAACGCTCAACCATTCCCAACACACACTTTTCAGATGAAGCAGCGTTTAATCTGGTCTATTTCATTCGCTGCTCCCAATGTGGCCCCCTCTACACCGGAGAGACTAAACCAGGCTCGGTGACTGATTTGCAGAACACCTTCAATCCGTCTGCAAGCAGGACCCAGCCCTCCCTGCCCTTCCATTCCAACACACAACCCTGCTCTCCTCTCTACATTTACAGTCTTGGCCTTTTGCAATGTCTGAGTGAGGCCCAATGCAGGCTGGAGGAACAGTGCCTCATCTTCCGATTCGACACTTTACAGCCGACACATCACATTTTCTTCTTTTGCAATCACTTCCAATCTGTACCCTCTCATTCTTGGCCCTGTTATAAAAGGGAACAGTTTCTCCTTCCCTCTTACAACGCTTGCGTGGGTTTTCTCCGGGTGCTCCGGTTTCCTCCCACACCCCAAAAACGTGCTTTTAGGCTGACTGGTGTTAACAAATTGTCCCGAAATTAGACCTCCCTTAATCTGGTGCACATAAATTCTCTAAATTTGCACACTTTTTTAATGGAGTCGTAGAGTCGTAGACAAAGGTCATGGGTAGAAGGAGGATTGGAATGAGGCACTGACTGGACATTAAGGTGGGGGCGTGGGCTTGTAGGGCCAAAGGGCCTGTTTCCTGTGCTGTGTTGTTCTTTGTTCTTTGTTCTACTCTGTCCCTCGTGAATTTGAACATCTCTATCAAATCTCCTCTCGGCCTCCTTCTCTCCAAGGAGAACGCACCCAACCTCTCCCACTCTACAATTGTACAGGAAGCATTTCCTCTGTTGTGTCCTCCTACAGATGGGAACCCAGTTGCCTTCTGAATATCTTGAATGAACCAGACTCCAACCGCTGTCCGGGTGAAAGGATGTTTCCCGGCAACACCTCTGCTCCTTTTGTCGATTATTTTGAACCTGCGCCCTTAAGGGGTGGCACAGTGGGTTAGCACTGCTGCCTCACAGCGCCAGGGACCGGGGTTCAATTCCTGGCTTGGGTCACTGTCTGTGTGGAGTCTGCACATTCTCTGTGCGGGGTTTCCCCCCCGGGTGCTCCGATTTCCTTCCACACTCCGAAAGACGTGCTAAATTCTCCCTCAGTGTACCCGAGCAGGCCCCGGAGTGTGGCGATTAGGGGATAGAACATAGAACAGTACAGGCCCTTTGGCCCTCAGTGTTGTGCTGAGCTATGTCCAAACCCAAGAACAAGCTATCCCACTCCCTATCATTCCGGAGTGCTCCGTGTGCCTATCCAATAATCGCTTGAAAGTTCCTAAAGTGTCCGACTCCACTATCACAGCAGGCAGTCCATTCCACACCCCAACCACTCTCTGAGTAAAGAACCTCGGACATCCCTAAAAACTATTTCCACAGAAACTTCATTGCAGTGTTAATGTAAGCCTAACTGTGACGCTGATAAATAAACTTAATTCCCAGAGCCACCTGCGTAGATGGTTTTAGGGTTTTGAGCTGCTGTCCTCCTCCCCCCTGTAGGTGCTTGAGGAAGTGGGTTAGTATGGATTGAAAGCTGGCTGTCAGGTAGAAAAGAGAGCTGGAATAAATGGATCCTTTTCGGATGTAAGTGCCGAGGGGATTAGTTATTGGCCAACAATTGTGCACTACTTACATTAATGGCCTGCAGCAAGGAACAGAATAGAACAAAGAACAAAACAGCCCAGGAAACAGGCCCTTCGGCCCAACGAGCCCGCGCCGCCATTTTAACATTATGAGTTCCCCCCCCCTCCAACCTTGTCTAAGCTTATGGCATTCCACATTGAGGGAAGACTAATTTAGGGACAATTTGTTACACCAATCAGCCTAATAGCACATCTTTCGGGGTGTGGGAGGAAACCGGAGCGCCCGGAGGAAACCCACGCACGTAAGATTTCCAAACTTGCCGATGATCCGAAGCCAGGTGGAAGGGCAGGCTGTGTGAGTCTGCGAAAGGATATAGATGGATTGGGCGATTGGGCAAAAACCTGGCAGATGGAGTTTGATGCGGGGAAGGGTGAGTGAGGTCATACTGGTAGGAGGAATCAAAAGGCAGATTATTATCCAAATGGAGAGAGACTGCAGGTGAGTGAAGTGCAGAGGGATCTGGGCGTTCTAGTGCAACAAGCTAGCAAACAGGTCCAACAAGTAGTTCAGAAGGCAAAAGGCATTTTGGCCTTTATTGGAAAGAGGTTGGAGTTTAAAAATGGGAAAGTTTTGTTGGAATTGTACAGATGTCACCTGGAATACTCCATATAGGTTTGTTCCCCTTACCTTAAAAAGGGGATCGTATCGGAGGCTGTCCGAAGGAGATTCACCGGGCAAATTCCTGGGATGAGAGGGCTGTTCTATCAAGAGACTAAATAGCCTGAGTCTGTATTCCTTGGAGTTTAGAGTGAGAGGTGATCCTAGTCAAACAAAAGATCTTGAGGGGTCTTGACAGGTAGATGGAGAGATGTTTGCACCAGTGGGAGAGTCTTGAACAAGGGGACACCGTTACAAGATAAAGAGCCAGTCATTTCAAACTGAGGTGCGTAGAAATTTCTCCTGGCAGAGGGCAGTGAACCTCTGGAATTCTCTATCCCAAAGGGCAGTGGAGGCTGGATCATTAGAAGTATTTAAAGTGGAGGTGGATATAGATTGACCTGGGGGGAGATGGAACATGAAAGGAGCTGAGACTGTCAGCCATCATCCGTACTGAACAGTGGAGCAGGCCTGATGGCCTACTCCTGCTTCCGTCACTTGTGTTCTTGTGTGGGCCCCGACGACTCTGTGAGGAGAAGTGGAAGTGGGAGTGAGATTGAGCTGCCCGGCACCCCTCTCGTTGACACTGTTGGAGGCTCCAGGAGTGCGGAATAAGGCGACAACTTTGTATTCTTCCAATGATTCTGTCTGTCTCCGTTTTGCCTAGCTCAACACTTAATTTTGTCTTGTAAGTCAGTACTCTTCTCACACGATGACAGAATTGTATGTTCTTGCAGTTAAAACCAAACACTAACTTAAAGATGGCCCCTGCTCGCGTTACAAACTACGCCTGAATTGTGATTTGAGAGTTTACAATGTAAGAAGCAAACAGAGCTGAGAGAAGGACTGAGCTGTGGCTTAGCAACCAGGGGCCACCTTTAGGTTGGAGTGTAGTTTTAAATGGAACCAAGGAAGGTGGAACTTGTCGGCGAGAGAGGAAACAGTTCTCGCTGCTCTGCCAGAAACAGAACAGTGGCGAAGAAAACAAGTCCCAGAAACTAAAGAACAGGCAGTTCTAGAAACCAGGGAATGAAAAGAGAAGGCAAAAGAGAAAATGCTGGAAAACCTCAGTGGGCCTGGCAGCAACTGTAAGGAGAGAAAAGAACTGATGTTTCGAGTCCAGATGACCATTTGGCAAAGCTAAGAGGCATAGAAAGTGGGAGGTATTTATACTGCAGGGGGAGGGAATGAAAAATGGGGTCATAGTCACAGAAACAAGGGGAAAGGCTGCTACTGGGAGTCCATAGAGAGAATAAAGGGTGTGAATGGCCAAACTGCAGAGAAACTGAAATCAGAGAGTAAACTGTGACAGAGGAAGATGTGGGGGTGGGGGGGAATAGTGGGTGGGAGAGAGGTAACATTTAGAAAAAGTGGGAAAAGGGAAGCATAGGAGGAGAAAAGGTAAGGAAAGGGGGATAAAGTCAGGGGAAAGAGTTGGGGAGGGGGAGAAAAATGAAGAAAGACAATAAATGAAAGGTAGAGAACAGTCAAAAAACTCATGTCTGCATGGGTTTTCTCCGGGTGCTCCGGTTTCCTCCCACAGTCCAAAAATGTGTGGGTTAAGTGGATTGGCCATGCCAAATTGCCCCTTAGTGTCATGGGGACTAGCTGGGGTAAATGTGTGGGGTTACGGGGATAGGGGTTGGTGGTATAGTGGTAGGTGCAAACTTGGTGGGCCGAACGGTCTCCTTCTGCACTGTAGAGACTCAATGGGATTCTAGATGTTTAATCTCGCCAACATCTTGGAACACAAATGAGCAATTTGGCATGGCCAATCCACTTAACCGGCACATCTTTGGACTGTTATCAATACTACTCATGAGGGGCCTTGGGACATTAAAGGTGCTACACAAATGCAGTTGGTTGAACCATTTAGCTGAGCCTGTTTCAGCTGCCCGCCTCGATTTTGATTCTCTGTGGCCTGTTGCCTCTTTAAAGCCTGCACTAGGCCGGGACAATGATCCGCCACTGTTCCTCACTCAGCTGACAAGACTGAGTTTGCAGCAGGAAAGAGGCCAGCTCCTGTCCGCCACCACATTCCCGCGGCAGAATCGCACCTTTTTTTCTTTTGCACGGGCGGGTAAAAGCAGCACTGAGGCCCAACGGCAACTTTCTCCGCCATATTGTTGGGGAGATTGAAACAGAAGCCAAGACCAGGCTCAACGCTGGCACACTGGCGGGGCGGGCTCTGATTGAGTCCACCTCACCAACAACAGGGCACCATTTGTACAGACAGCCCCTGAACAGAAAAGTAAGAATGGAGCCCCTACCCGCATCCCCCCCTCCCCCCGCCCATCCCCCAGTGCCTGGACAGTGCCCAGGGGAAGTGCCTGAGGAGTGCCAAGGATCAGTGTCTGGGTACTGCCCATCCTTGGTCCTCCTCCCCCAACTCCCCACCAGTAATGCGCTTATCTGAGCTACTCAGGTGGGTTTGCCTGCCAAGTGCACACACCATCGGAGGCCGCTTGTAATTCACTCTGGCTTGCCCTCGCGCCAATGTGAATGGATGGGGAGGTGGTGGCCTAGTTATTATCATTAGACTATTAATCCAGAACCTGGGTTCGAATCCTGCCACAGCAGATGGTGGAATTTGAATTCAATAAAAAATATCTGGAACTAAGAATCTACTGATGACCATGGAATCATTGTCGATTGTTGGAAAAACCCATCTGATTCACTGATGTCCTTTAGTGAAGGAAATCTGCAGTCCTTACCCTGTTTGGCCTACATGTAACTCCAGAACCACAGTGATGTGGTTGACTCAACTGCCCTCAGGCAACTAGGGATGGCCAATGCTGGCCAATTAGCATTGTTCTTCGTCACACCATGAATTCAATATAATTATATTCTCGCCTTTAAATTTCCTATTGAATTTTGATTAAGATCATATAACATCAGTTTTCTTCTTCTAAACGTTTGATTTGATTTATTATTGTCACGTGTATTAGTAAACAGTGAAAGGTGTTGTTTCTTGCGTGCTATACACTCAAAGCATACTGTACATAGAGAAGGAGAGAGTGCAGAATGTGATGTTACAGTCATAGCTAGGGTGTAGAGAAAGATCAACTTAATGCGAGGTGGGTCCTTTCAAAAGTTTGACAGCACCAGGGAAGAAGCTGTTTTTGAGTCGTTTGGTATGTGACTTCAGACTTTTGTATCTTTTTCCAGACGGAAGAGAGACTCTCCGGGGCGCGTGGGGTTCTTAATTATGCTGGCTGCTTTTCCAAGGCAGCGTAGACAGAATCAAGGGATGGGAGGCTGGTTTGCCTGATGGATTGGCTACGTTCACAACTCTTTGTAGTTTCTTGCAGCCTTGGGCAGAGCAGGAGCGATATTGTGATACAACCAGAAAGAATGCTTTGTATGGTGCATCTGTAAAAGTTGGTGAGAGCCATAGCAGACATGCCAAATTTCCTTAGCCTCCTGAGATCCATTAGCAACAATATTGTAGAAAAAAACAACTTACGCTCTTCAATTTATTGGTATAATTTACACATGCACATCCCCAACATGTTAAACATCTATTAGCTACATGACTAATTATAAAGGAGAGGAAAGTCACATATATAAACTGTGGTAAGAGGGAAAACTGGGTGCAGTGGTACATGAGCTCCCCCCCCCCATCTTCATCTCTGAGACTTCAACTCAAATCCAAAGCAGATTATTGGGATTAAGAGTTTCTCTATCTGTTGCCTTAAGGAAAGAAGAAAAATATCCCCCAAATAATTGAGCTGCCAAAATTACATCAGACTTCCCTCTGCAAATTGTTTTAAGAACGTCTTGAATCTGGTTTGATGATTTTGGAGAACTCAGCAAGGATCATTTTCTACCTGGATTCCAGGACAGGAACCTTTTGGGTCTCCCTATCTTTTATAAAGCCACCTGACTTTCATTCTATTGACGGTAAAGGAGTCAGAATTGGGTGGCCCCAGGAACTCTGCAGCAGAGGGGGGCGAGAGTTAGCCCCATTGTAGAAGACTTTCACTCCTTGATGTTCACCACCTGCAGAAAGGCTCTCGCTTGGGGTTCTTACACCCGAACTGTAAAATGGACAGTAATGCCAATGGCCAGTACCACCAGCCCAGCTAGAATGGCAAGTCCACGGCGAATGATCAGCTGGATAGGCAACAAGATGTCAACTGTCAGGTTGGAGCTGTTGCTCGCTATCAATATGGTGCGCTCCAGCTGGTCTGGTTCTTCCTGGTTCTGTGATGATGCCAAGTTTCCATCTTCTGTAACATCTGAAACACACAAGTTTTACTATTATCTGTAACACACACAAGGCCCATTGTTTCGACAGGTTTCATCAGATAAACATTGCAGTCTGCACTCGGTCTGTTTTCTGCCCAATATTGTGTGAGCTAGTATTGGTGCGGCTACAGTGCATCCTATGGAAGAGACAGTGTAGATTGCAGCCACAGTGTGTCCATGGTGGAATTAGGTGGCTATCTCAGTCTGTTTCAAGTAAAATTCAAGGACAAAGTCTTGGAACAGCGAGGAGAGATGGATCAGCCATTGGGAACAGTATGGGATCCCATGAGGGCGAATAATTGAAGTTATAGACACAGGATAACACAACTTAACGCTCCTGATGCCTGTGACTGGCTGCGTGTCCAGTGCTATGCATCTGAGACAGGACAGGCTGTGGCACAGTGGTATTGTCACTGGACTAGCAATCCAGAGACCCAGGGTAATGCTCTGGGGACCTGGGTTCGAATCCCATCACGGCAGATGGTGGAATTTAAATTCAATCAAACATCTGAAATTAAAAGTCTAATCATGACCATGAAACGATTGCCATAAAAGCCCATCTGATTCACCAATGTCCTTTAGGGAAGGGAATCCTTACCCAATCTGGCCTTCATGTGACTCCAGGCCCACAGCAATGTGGTTGACTCTTAACTGTCCCCTCAAGAGCAATTAGGGATGGGTAACAAATGAGCCAGCGATGCCCACATCCCATGAAAGAATAAAGAAAGAAGAAATTACCATAGGCGGAGGAATCGATTTCCGCCACGATGTTGGGATCCATTTCCTTCCTCAGACCTGTTCTCTCTTGAGCCTGAGGGAAAATGTTACTGGAGTTAATGGTTAAATTTGCACACTTGGCAGTTCAGCAACCCACAATATCCCCACGAGCACTTCTCATGCTTAATAAGTATTTAACTGGGGCGGGCACGGTGGCACAGTGGTTAGTACTGCCGCCTCACAGCGCCAGGGACCCGGGTTCGATTCCCGGCTTGGGTCACTGTCTGCGCAGAGTCTGCACATTCTCCCCGTGTCTGCGTGGGTTTCCTCCGGGTGCTCCGGTTTCCTCCCACAGTCCAAAGATGTGCAGGTCAAGTGAATTTGCCATGTTAAATTCTCCCTCTGTGTACCCGAGCAGGCGCCGGAGTGTGACGACTTGGGGATTTTCACAGTAACTTCATTGCGGTGTTAATGTAAGCCTTCCTTGTGACTAATAAATAAACTTTAACTTGGGGGGTAATTTTGAGCGAACGTTCTGCATGGGAGATAACAGATTCATACACCAAATGGAAGCTAAAATCGGGAGGAATATAAAATTAGCATTACACCCAATCCCACCATTCACCCATGGGTGTATTGTATTCTAATCACTCTGACAACGTACAACAGTGACAGACTGTCGTTTCACACACAGGATAAAGGATAAGGACTAAAAACATATGTCCAGCATTGAACCATTACCCAGGACTCGGGTCTGTGATGGTAGCTCCCACAGTCCGGCTCTCCAATATCAGTCTCCAGGTAACACCGCTCAGGATGTTACAGACCACTTGTCCCTTATCTCGAGCAGCCAATGGGATTTCCCAGTTCTGTGCATACACCTAGAATAATCCTACACTGAGCCAATTGCAAACATACAAAATCAGAGACAGGCCATTCAGCCCTCGAGCTGTTTGCCCATATATCGGGCTTGGGTTCATCGTGTAGGATGTCAAACGCAGGAAGATGTCATTCAGTCCGACTGCTCCATGCTATTTCTGCTCTGCATGAGCTTCCTCCAATCTTTCACCATCCCACCCTCTGATTATAACCCTCTATTCTTTTCTTCCTCAAGTCGATTGACCTTCCCCTTTAAAGGTATTGCCTTTGCTCAACCACTAACTGAAAGTGTTAAAGATGTCAAGAGATTTAGCTCTGCTGGTTTTAAATTTGTCAAAAATGTGGGGCTTTTTTAAAAAATCACCACTTGCTATTTCACTCTGTTGACATAAGCCTGAGGGTTACCATTACAGGATTTGTGCTTCATGATTGATTTTATAACCTAACATTATCAAAGCAAGGTGCCTATTAAGTGAGCAGTTTGATTGACAGCTCCAAGTGATTATGTAATAGAAATGTTTGTGTTCATAAGAGATTATTTGAAGGAATGTCAATGTATTGAATGATTTTTTTTCCATACAGTGACATAATCTATTGACACATAACGTTATTTTAGGTCAGCAGGATTCCTGAGATCTTCATGGTGGATACTAGATGGTTGGAATGGATAGAGCAAAGGGAATTTTGGGGGGGGGGGCATTAGGGCTCTTATTAGTTTTATTCATTTAATAACTTTAATAAAATGCTGAGGCACTTCCAACCAGATTGCCTCAGCATCTGGCAATCTCCGCACTTGTTCCTAGGGTTGGTGAGCCCAACTTCTAGCAAAGCCCCACTACCCACCCCACCCCCCACCACCACCATCTACCATGAGCTGGGACCATTCCTGGGCATCTCCCAGGTTGAATGTGGTGTGGGCAAATGTACTTGACCACCAAGGGAACTCTGGGAGAGGACAAAACAGCTGTGTGTGATTCAAGGTGGGACTTTATCTTTTTGACTTCCTTTCCAATTCTAAACATGACTCAAACATGCCACACTGAAGCACCCCAACAGGGGCGCCACCAGATTTGATGGTGGAATAAATCTCTTGCCTCTTCTGCAGCTCGGTTCCAGTTCATCTTGAAGATCACTGTCAAGAGGAGGGTTGACAGCAGAAAAGTACCAATTGCCAGTCCCGTCCAAAGACCTGGAAGAAACAACAAGAACTATACTTTCTAACATACTCTGTGGGTACCTGGTGCAGCTGTCCAACTACACAGAACAGGAAGATGCCAGGGGAAACAATACTTATGGGGATGATGGCACAGTGGTAACATTACTGGACTAGTAATGCAGAGACCTGACTGAGAGATCTGGAGACTTGAGTTCAAATCGCACTATGTCCCCTGGGAGAATTTAAATTAAATTAATAAATCTGGAATAGAATGCTGGTCTTATTAATAATGTTCATAAAACTGAATGGGGCGGTATGGTGGCACAGTGGTTAGCGCTGCTGCCTTACGGCACCAGGGACCCGGGTTCGATTCCCAGCTTGGGTCCCTGTCTGTGAGGAGTCAGCACGTTCTCCCCGTGTCTGCGTGGGTTTTGTCCGGGTGCTCCGGTTTCCTCCCACAGTCCAAAAGATGTTCTGGTTAGGTGCATTGGCCGTGCTAATCTTGGCCTTAGTGTCAGGGAAACTAGCTACAGTGAATGCTTGAGGTTAGGCCTGTGTGGGACTGTAGTCAGTGCAGACTTGATGGACCAAATGGCCTCCTTCTGCACTGTAGGGATTCTAAGATACTGCATTTTTATAAAAACCCATTTTGTTCACTAACGTTCCTTAGAACCATAGAAAAGTTACAGCAAAGAAGGAGGCCATTTGGCCCATCTTGTCCATACCAGCCCAAGGACATCCGAGCTTACAATCTAATCCCACTTTCCTGCACCTGATCCACAGCCCTGTAGCTCACAGCACTTAAAGTGCAGATCCAGGTACTTTTTGAAAAAGCTTGGGGTCTCTGCCTCCACCACCCACTCAGGCAGTGAATTCCAGGCACCCACCACCCTCTGCGTTTAAAAAAAACCTTCCTCGCGTCCCCTCCATACCGACTGTCACCTATCTTGAATCTATGTCCCCTATTTCTCAAATTCATTACCTAGGGAAGTAATTTTATCCTGCCCCCCTCTATCTCTTCCCCTCACAGTCTTGTACACCTCTATCAAGTCAACCTTCAGCCTTCTTCGTTCCAAGGAAAATAACCCCAACCTTTCCGATCTCTCCTCATAGCTACACTTCATTATTGTAGTATTGTTTACAACATTGTTGTAAACCTCCTCCGCACTCTCCAGAGCAATTGCCTCGTTGGGGGGGGGGGGGTGAGATCTGCCATTTGTACCTGGTCTGATCTACATGTGACTCCAAACCCACAGAGCAATGTGGCCACTCCCAAGGATGAATGAAGAGGGAAAGGGCAGGTGTCATGACTGAACTCCATCCACTCCAGCAGCAAGACGGGGGAGTTAACCGATAGCATCCCACCGTCACCAACTCATCAATTCTCCACAAGTGGCCTGATTATTTTGATGGCTTTCCACTTGTGTTCCACATGCCTGACTGGTTCTACGTATAACAGAGCGGTGGGAAAGACATTTAGCACACTTCATCAGTCAGGGCGTTGAGTACAGGAGTTGGGACGCTATGTTACGGTTGTATGAATCGTTGGTGGGGCTGAGCTTGGAGTATTGTGGGCAGTTTTGGTTACCCAGTTGTAGGAAAGACATTGATAAACTGGAATGAGCGCAGAGAAGATTTACAAGGATGTTGCCAGGACCTGAGTTATAGGGAGAGGTTGGCCAGGCTAGGGATTTATTCACTGGGAATGTAGGAGAATGAGGGTTGACCTTATTGAGGTATAAAATCATGAGGGGTGGAGATAGGATGAACTCACATTGGGTGGGATCTTCCAGCCATACTCGGCCCAAGGCCGGACATTCCCGCCCCCGATCAATGGACCTTTGCATGGTCCGTGTCCTGCACACGTCGATTCCTAAGGATGGGAAAATCCCGCCCAGAATTTTTTTCCCAGGGAAGAGGAAGTGAAAACTCAAGGATATAGGTTAAAGGTGAGAGGGGAGAGATTAAAAAAAGGGACCTGAGGGGAAATTTCTTTATGCAGAGGGGGGTGTATGGAATGAGCTGCCAGAGGAAGTGTTTGAGGCAGGTTCAATAGCAACATTTAAAAAACATTTGGTTGGATGGGAAAGGATTAGAGGGACATGGGCCAAACACGGGCAACTGGGACTAGCTGGGAGGGCACCGGGGTTGGCATAGGCCGAAGGCCTATTTCTGTGCTGTATTTCTCTATGACTCTATGATAGGGCACATGATGACAGAAGGAGGTGGGGGCTTATGTAAGGGTTTGGAACCCCCGCCTTAGGAAGCCATATTTAAAAACTGAAGAGAGCTAAGAAGCCATACATTATTCCTGGCGTTCCGGGAGTCCACAATGTGAGTCAGTTCATCAAACTCATGAGGAAAACGGTGAGAGCTCACACCTCACTGACCGAATCTTCTTCCAAATGTGTAGTCACCATGGTAATCGTTCCCCCCAAAATTACTGGGATAACTTTTAAGGAAAAATTAGCTGTGCTGTCCAAGGGCTCACCGAGGATTCCAAGCTTGGCTGCAAACATCAGCGAAATTCCGACAGGGATCGCGACAACGTAGAAAACAACCAGATTAGCGATCGCTCCAATCTTCTGCTTCCCTGTTCCTCGAACAATGCCACTGGCTACCCCCTGCAGAGGGGAACAAGAGCAGAGAAGGTTTCAGGGGTGAGATATTGCAATTGGAACGAGCAAAGGGAAACCATTTCTACAGAGTTGAAATGAATACAAGTTATTGGTAATGACATGAGAATTAGGAGCAGGAGTTGGACATACTGCCTCTTGGGCCTGCTCCACCATTCAATAAGATCATGGCTAACCCTCTACGTTGACTCCATAATGAATTTTCTCTGTTTCTGTGAGATCCCCACTCATTTATTCTGAACTCCAAAGAGAAGGGCAGCATGGTGCCACAGTTGGTTACCACTGCTGCTTCGCAGTGCCAAGGACCCAGGTTCGATTCCCGGTTTGGGTCACTGTCCGTATGGAGTTTGTACGTTCTCCCCGTGTCTGTGTGGGTTTCCTCCGGGTGCTCCAGTTTCCTCCCACAGTCCAAAGATGTGTGGGTTAGGTGGATCGGCCATGATAAATTGCCCCTCAGTATCCAGGGGACTAGCTGGGGTACATACACGGTGTTGTGTGGTTGGGGCTTGGATGGGATTGTGGTCATTGCAGACTCGATGGGCTGAATGGCCTCCTTCTGCACTGTAGGGATTCTATAAGAGACCCACTCTACACAAAATGAATGACAGTGGGGAGTAAATGGGCCAGTATCTCACCTCCAGTTGGAATCTGTGCCAAAGACCAAGGCTGACCATATAAGGAATTGTCTGCCTCTAATTCCTATAACTCCAGAGCATTTACACCATCTGGTCAGAGTTATCCACGCACAGAGATCAAATAAGGGCAGTGCCAGGCTTATTGGTTTGGCTTTTACAGTTGAACAGTCTACTGTGACATACTTACCTGGATGGGTGCAGCTCCAACAACACTGAAGAAGCTCGACACCATCCAGGACAAAGCAGCCCCGCTTGATTGGAACCACACCTACAAACATTCAATCCCTCCATCACCGACACTCAGTAGCAGCAGTGTGTACCATCTACAAGATGCACTGCAGCAATTCACCAAAGATCCTTAGACAGCATCTTCCAAACCCACAACCACTTCCATCTAGAAGGACAAGGGCAGCAGATACATGGGAACACCACCACCTGCAAGTTCCCCTCCAGGCCACTCTCCATCCTGACTTGGAAATATATCGCCATTCCTTCACAGTCGCTGGGTCAAAATCCTGGGATTCCCTCCCTAACGGCATTGTGGGTCAACCCACAGCACGTGGACTGCAGCGATTCAAGAAGGCAGCTCACCCCCACCTTCTCAAGGGCAACTAGGGATGGGCGATAAATGCTGGCCAGCCAGCGACACCCATGTCCCATGAATTAATAAGGAGAAATTATCAAACGTACAGTTAAAACTCATGGGAGCTTTCACTGATTAACTTCTAATTCAGAAGGTGATGGATTCGAGCCCCAGTTTAGGGATCTAGGCTGACAACTCCGTGCACTGCTGAGGGAGTGCTACATTGTTGGAGGTACCATTCTTTTGATGAGGTACCCATAATTTGACTGCCACGTCTACAGTCTCAGGGAGATCCCTGCTTGAAAAGGAGCAAGAGAGTTCTCAAGGGCAATGCGTATTCCTCAACCTCAAGTAAAAATCACACGGATTAATAATTTACCACATCACTTTTTGTGGAGTCTGGAACAGGCACAAATTGGACGTCAAATCAGCTAAATAATGCTGACCGTAACTTAGAAAATAATTCATTGTGTGAAAAACACTGGGATATCCTGTGAGCAGGAATGACAGTACTTTGTGTCAATCTATGAATTCATTCATTCCCCCATCCCGGACCCCACGCACTCTGGACATTCTCTCTTCCACCTTTTTCCGTTGGGAAAAAGGTTTAAAACTCTGAGGTCACGCACCAACCAACTCAAGAACAGCTTCTTCCCTGCTGCCGTCAGACTTTTGAATGGACCTACCTCGCATTAAGGTGATCTTTCTCTACACCCCAGCTATGACGGTAACACTACATTCTGCACCCTCTCCTTTCCTTCTCTATGAACAGGATGTATTGATCGCAAGAAATAATACTTTTCACCGTATACGAATACATAGGCGGCACAGTTGCACAGTGGTTAGTGCAGCTGCTTCACAGCACCGGGTTCGATTCCCAGCTTGGGTCACTGTCTGTGTGGAGTCTGCATGTTCCCCCTGTGTCTGCGTGGGTTTCCTCCGGGCGCTCCGGTTTCCTCCCAGAGTCCAGAAGACAAGCTGGTTAAGTACGTTGACCTGAATAGGTGTCGGATTGTGGCGACTAGGTGAATTTTACAGTAACTTTATTGCAGTGTTAACGTAAGCCTTACTTTTCACTAATAAATAAACTTTACTTTTTATTTTATGTAATAATAAAAAATGCAATCAGATCAAATTCAAAATCAAATCGAACCTACTCTAGAGAGCTGTGGATTCTCAGTCACTCAGTGTATTTAAGACAGAGGTGGCTGGTTTTTTAAACGTTAGGGTAGAATTTTACAGGTCTTGCTGTTGGAAAGCAGGAATGCTGGATGTTGTGTTGAGATGCATCCGCGACACCTTCCCACTTCTGAGGAAATTTCCCACAGCCCCACAGAGTGCAGAGCTGAACACAGGCAGGCAACCAATTAACATGCTTAAAGCTTCAACTGTGGACGATTTTGTGAGAAAGCCCCTGCCACGCTGGTCCTTCTAGAATCGTGAGACCAGTCACCGTCCTTGCGGAGACTTCATTTGCCCTTCATTTTGCCAATGGCAGTACATCCCACCACTTGGGGCAGCAGCCAGCCTCACGGAGGTGACTCCCTGAGGGGGTCTGAACAAGGGCATCCCAATGAGGGGCCTTCCCTCCACTCCGAGGGGCCTACCTGCTTGGACCCATAGGCAGAGAAAGAATGGCCACAGCAATGATTTAACAACAATAGTGTTTTCACAATGGCTATTCTGGCTCAGAGCTAAGCATGCTGGGATTTTTGGTCAACTTATAATTAAAACCGGATGCGGGTGGTAAAGTTAATCTGAGCGGAGGTTGGGGATACTTGTCTCCTGCCCTGTCTGGGGATGTAACCATGTGGGGACTGTAACTTCAAAGCAGCGTTCTCCAATTTCTACACATGTTCATGTCACTCACCGAGCCTATTGCGTCAGACAGGTGGACAGGAGCCAGGATTGGGATCGTTTTGGAAACCAATTTGATAATTTGTCTGTTTGCAAGAGAGGAAAGGTGTTAAAAACACTGAAACATCAGAAAACGTGATTTTGTGTTCACGGTTCTCATCCCTTGTCTCCCAAAGAGCTGGAACCTTCTCCGTTGCACATACTCCCCATTTGCCTGGATGGGTGCGGCTCCAACAACACTCAAGCACCATCCAGGACAAAGCAGCCTGCTTGATTGGCACCCTATCCACAAACATCCACTCCCCCCACCACCGACACTCAGTAGCAGCAGTGTGTGCCATCTACAAGATACACTGCAGCAATTCACCAAAGATCCTGAGACAGCACCTTCCAAACCCACAACCACTTCCATCTAGAAGGACAAGGGCAGCAGACACATGGGAACACAAGTTCCCCTCCAAGCCACTCACCATCTTGACTGGTGGGTCAACCCACAGCATATGGACTGCAGCAATTAGAGAAGGCAGCTCCTCACCACCTTCTCAAGGGCAACTAGAGGTGGGGAATAAACTACGTGTCTTTATAAGCCCTTCTCTGGTCAGAACCTTCTGCACACCTGACAAAGGAACAGTGTTTCCGAAAGCTTGTGTGATTACTATCAAATAAACTGGTTGGACTTAACCCTGGGGTGGGAGAGAGGGGGGCCTTGGCTCACACTTCAGACCCCCAGAGGCAATATTTCAACCTCCTTCAGGAGAAAATTCCCAGCTCCACATCCTCGCTCCCTTTCTTCATTATTCGGACGGGGGAAAGGTTACTAACCGGTCACTGGTGAAGACCTTTGCCACGACATCCTTAAGCCCCAGAAGCAACGTCATGAGAACCAGTGCCACACAACCTGTTACAAGAGAATGCTTTAAACAGGCAGCAGTTAGACACGGTACACATCACCATACACAGCAATACACAACACTGGTTCCAAAACTACAGCATTGACACAGTATAGATTACCCAGGGTGGAGTGTACACCCCAACCCGTCCAAAAATGCCCACAAGATGCACAAAGAGAACAAAGAACAAAGAAAATTACAGCACAGGAACAGGCCATTCGGCCCTCCAAGCCTGCACCGACCATGTTGCCCGACTGAATTAAAACTCCCTACCCTTCCGGGGACCATATCCCTCTATTCCCATCCTATTCCTGTATTTGTCAAGACGCCCCTTAAAACCTGAACAGATACTATCGTATCTGCTTCCAGTATCTCCCCCGGCTCCGGGTTCCAGGCAACCACCACCCTCTGTGTAAAAAACATGCAGTAAGAAGTCTCACAACACCAGGTTTAAGTCCAACCAGTTTATTTGATAGTAAACCCACAAGCTTTTGGAAACGCTATCCCTTTGTCAGGTGTGTGATCAGAGAAAGGCATATAAAGACACACACAGTTTCCAGAATACTGATTAGAATGCAAGTCTTTGCAGCTAACCTGTTATTCAAGTCTTGTCTTGTCTGTTTTCTAGCATCATTGTAAAAACTTGATGTGTTGTGAGACTTCTTACCATGTTTACCCCAGTCCAACACCGGCATCTCTACATCATAAAAAACTTGCCTCATACATCCCCTTTAAACCTTGCCCCTCACACTTTAAACCTGTGCCATCCAGTAATTGACTCTTCCACCCTGGGAAAAAGCTTCTGACTACCCACTCTGTCCGTGCCCCTCATAATCTTGTAGATTTCTATCAGGTCTCCCCCTTAACCTCCGTCATTCCAGTGAGAACAAACCAAGTTTCTCCAGCCTCTCCTCATAGCTAATACCACTGTGCCACCGTGCTGCCCATCTTATGAGGGAAGGCTGAGCAGGTTAGACTTATCAGAGTTTAAGAGGTGGTTAGCACTGCTGCCTCACAGAGCCAGGGACCCGGGTTCAATTCCAGCCTTGGGTCACTGTCTGTATGAAGTTTGCACATTCTCCCCGTGTCTGTGTGGGTTTCCTCCAGATGCTTTGGTTCTCTTCCACATTCCAAAAATGTGCGGGTTAGGTGGATTGGCCATGCTAGAGTGTCTCTTAGTGTAGGTTAGGGGGATTAGCAGGGTAAATACATCTGGTTACAGGGATAAGTTGGGGGACGTGGGTAAGGAGCTCTGTCAAAGGGTCGGTGCAGACCCAATGGGCGGAATTTTCCCACAGGAATCGAAGCGGGTGGGACAGGGACCATGCAAAGGTCCATTGACCTTGGGCGGGATTTTCCAACCTTGGGGCAAGCACGCTGGAAATTCCCATCCGATGGGTCGAATGGCCTCCTTCCACATTGCAGGGATTCTACAAAACAGGGACTCTGAGAGGACTTGACCGGGTGGGTGCTGACAGCGTGTTCCCTCTCATGCAGGATTCTAGAACAGTTTCAGAATAAGGGGTCTCCCATTTAGGATGGAGATGAGGAGGAATTTCACCAATGTTGGAATTCTATCCTCCAGAAAGCAGTGGAGCCTGGATCACTGAACAGATTCAAGGCCGAGTTACACAGAGCTTTGATTGACAAGGGAAGTCAAGGGTCATGGGTCAAGGGTTATTTATAAATGAACAGCAGGGTAGAGCAATTTGAGACATTAAACAGAAATGAACAGAGATGAAAAAAAGACAGAGGTAGAAGAAAGAGGGACACGAGGCAAGAGAGAGAAGGGAAGAGAAAGGGGGGAGATGGAGATGAACCCAAGAGAGAGAGAGAAGGGCCTCACAAAATGACTCAAAAGTCCGAAGATGGGTGGGTTAGGTTAATTCGCCATGTGTCAGGGTGAATGTATGAGGTTATGGGATTAGGACCTGGCTGGGATTGTGGTCGGTACAGTCTCAATGGGCTGAATGGCCTCCTTCTGTACTGTAGGAATTCTATAATTTTATGACACAGAAAGACAAACACACACACACACCCCTCCCTCCCTACCCACATGCGTGCCGGATTAACCACAAGCAGCTCTGGAAGCAGGTTTCCACCCCCTAGGCTAAAAGATCCATTTATTAATGAAAGTTCCTTTTAAAAACGTTGATGAGAGAGTGCCCCCATTTTGAAATTCCCTCTCTGTTCATAGCTGCTTCTCTCAAACAGGGATGCCTCTGATCGGTCACTCAGCTTCAAGAGCCCACCCAGCACCTCACTTGGACAGGGGACTGTAGCAATTACAGAGAGAGACCTCTGTGACAATCCCCCAGAGAGAGCTGTGGGTTCAGGAGCCAGAAAGAGCCCAAAACCACAGCTACTGGGAAATCCAACCCATAGAATCTGAGAGAGAGAGAGCAAAACAGAGGCATACACATAAACACACACACACACACACACACACAAAGACACAAACAGAGACAAACACAGAGACACACACACACATACATTTAGACACAGACAGACACACACAGTGATGGGCACACACACATAGACACACACGCACACACACACAAAAGCACATACAGATACACACACACAAACACACACACACAGACACACAGATAAACATAGATGGATACACAAACAGACACATGGAGAAACATGCAGAGACAGACAGACAGGCACCCACAAACACACAAATACACATATACAAACACAGACACAAGCACAGGCAGACACACACACTCACACACACACAGGCAGACAGGTATACGCACAAAGCCAATGTGTGAGTCACAGCTCTGACGCACATGTCCACATTATCACTGACCAGCAGAAACGATGGCGGTCATTGCAGAGATCTTGGCCTGCCGTGGATCCCCTCCACCCAGCGCCATGCCCACACGGACCCCCGCTGCCATCCCGATCCCAACATGAGTCTGCAAAAAGGGAAAAAAATTACTTCTTTTTAGAAAAAGGGGCAAAATGTGTGGAGATGTAGCCCTCAGTCATGGCGGTGTGTGAATTGGGGAGGAAACATATAAGATGATTAGAGGTTTAGATAGGGTGGACAGTGATAGCCTTTTTCCTCGGATGGAGAAAGCTAGCACGAGGGGGCATGGCTTTAAATTAAGGGGGGGTAGTTATAGGATGGATGTCAGGGGTAGGTTCTTTACCCAGAGGGTGGTGAGGGATTGGAATGCCCTGCCTGCTGCGGTTGTAAATGCGCCTAGTTTGGGGGCGTTTAAGAGATCCGTGGATAGGTTTATGGACGAGAAGGGATTGGTTTAGGTTAGAGGGTCATTGTTTTTTAACTGGTCGGCGCAACATCGTGGGCCGAAGGGCCTGTTCTACGCTGTAATGTTCTATGTTCTATGTTCTATGAGCTGCAGGAGGCGATGTTCCCTTGTGCCTGATGCCCTTGCCCTGCTGGGTGGTAGATGGCATGTAGTGAGTGTGGGCTGGGATGTGGGTGCCCAATGGTGGGGGTGGCGGTGGGGGGGAGTTTTGCAATTGATCAAGATGTCATAGACAAAAGTACAAAGGGAATGCCAATGGTGGTGATATAGGCTGAGAATGGTGCTAATAGTGTCCATTGAGAGATCAGACTGTGTAAGTGACGGAACCAAGGTGCAAAGCACAACCTGAGGAATATGACAGATGGTCCTAATGAGGTGCGGGGGATAAACGAGATGGAAAGCGAGATTTAGAAGTGGACAACTGAAACGATAAAGGAAATTAAAGTATGTCACAAAAATATGAAGTAATAATGTGGGGTTGGTGTGTGGGTCAGTGAGTACAGTGAACAGCGTGAAACTTACCATATACAAAACCGTTAACACCTGGAAAATAATAGACTGAGCCCCAAGTTCAACTTGACTGATCAGGCCTGGGAGAGAAAGAGGGAATTCAGATTTGTAACTAAGAAATACAAAACAGCCAGCCTGGGCAACTCAGCACCGGAAACAGGCCAAGAGAGGCACTGTGAGGCATTGTCTCATTCCGACAATCCAGTCTGGATTCGGCCTGCAAAGACTCACCCGCCAGGAAGGATCCCATTTCGTAGGCCCACAGCTCGATACAAAACATGAACATGCTGGGAATAGCCAGTCGCAAGAAAGGTCCCCATTCCTGCAGGCAGTCCATTGTCCATCCTACAGCCAAAAATCCGCATTAGCCAACAGTACAAAATATCCACATGTTCCCACTGCTACCTCCAGATTCAAATGTCCCAATCCTCTCTGGGCTGGACCCTCTCCCACCCTCAATCCTCTCTGGGCTGGACCCTCCCCCACCCTCAATCCTCTCCGGGCTGGACCCTCCCACCCTCAATCCCCTCTGGGCTGGACCCTCCCACCCTCAATCCTCTCTGGGCTGGACCCTCCCACCCTCAATCCCCTCTGGGCTGGACCCTCCCACCCTCAATCCTCTCTGGGTTGGACCCTCCCACCCTCAATCCCCTCTGGGTTGGACCCTCCCACCCTCAATCCCCTCTGGGCTGGACTCTCCCACCCTCAATCCCCTCTGGGCTGGACCCTCCCACCCTCAATCCTCTCTGGGTTGGACCCTCCCACCCTCAATCCCCTCTGGGCTGGACCCTCCCACCCTCAATCCTCTCTGGGTTGGACCCTCCCACCCTCAATCCCCTCTGGGCTGGACCCTCCCACCCTCAATCCTCTCTGGGCTGGACCCTCCCACCTTCAATCCTCTCTGGGCTGGACCCTCCCACCCTCAATCCTCTCTGGATAGGGTCCTCCCACCCTCAATCCTCTCTGGATAGGGCCCTCCCACCCTCAATCCTCTCTGGATAGGGCCCTCCCACCCTCAATCCTCTCTGGGCTGGACCCTCCCACCCTCAATCCTCTCTGGGCTGGACCCTCCCACCCTCAATCCTCTCTGGGTTGGACCCTCCCACCCTCAATCCTCTCTGGGTTGGACCCTCCCACCCTCAATCCTCTCTGGATAGGGCCCTCCCACCCTCAATCCTCTCTGGGCTGGACCCTCCCACCCTCAATCCTCTCTGGATAGGGTCCTCCCACCCTCAATCCTCTCTGGATAGGGCCCTCCCACCCTCAATCCTCTCTGGATAGGGCCCTCCCACCCTCAATCCTCTCTGGATAGGGCCCTCCCACCCTCAATCCTCCCTGGGTTGGACCCTCCCACCCTCAATCCTCTGTGGATAGGGCCCTCCCACCCTCAATCCTCTCTGGGTTGGACCCTCCCACCCTCAATCCTCTCTGGGCTGGGCCCTCCCACCCTCAATCCTCTCTGGCAGGGCCCTCCCACCCTCAATCCTCCCTGGGTTGGACCCTCCCACCCTCAATCCTCTCTGGATAGGGCCCTCCCACCCTCAATCCTCTCTGGATAGGGCCCTCCCACCCTCAATCCTCTCTGGGTTGGACCCTCCCACCCTCAATCCTCTCTGGGCTGGGCCCTCCCACCCTCAATCCTCTCTGGCAGGGCCCTCCCACCCTCAATCCTCCCTGGGTTGGACCCTCCCACCCTCAATCCTCTCTGGATAGGGCCCTCCCACCCTCAATCCTCTCTGGGCTGGACCCTCCCACCCTCAATCCTCTCTGGATAGGGTCCTCCCACGCTCAATCCTCTCTGGGCTGGACCCTCCCACCCTCAATCCTCTCTGGATAGGGCCCTCCCACCCTCAATCCTCTCTGGATAGGGTCCTCCCACCCTCAATCCTCTCTGGATAGGGCCCTCCCACCCTCAATCCTCTCTGGATAGGGCCCTCCCACCCTCAATCCTCTCTGGATAGGGTCCTCCCACCCTCAATCCTCTCTGGATAGGGCCCTCCCACCCTCCATAAACCTCAGATAATGCACAAAAACATCTCTTACCCACTTCCAATCAGACACCAACTTCCTTCCACCCAACGTTTGCTGACCTGTACAAACCCCCGGCCTGGTAACGTCTCCATTTTAGAATCCTCGGGCAGGATTCTCCACCCCTAACCTCCCCCACCCCCCAATCCCCCAAACTCCCCCTTACCCCCCCAACCCCCCCACCTCCTACCCTCACCAATCCCCCATCCCCCCCACCACTGCCTACCACCCAACCCCCCAATCCCCCACCACCCCCAACCCACGAACACCCCATCACCCAACCCCCCAATCTCCCACCACCCCCAACCCACTAACACCCCATCACCCAACCCCCCAATCCCCCACCACCTCCCACCACCCCCAACCCACCAATTCCCCCACCATCCCAACCCCCAACCACCCTCCACTGGTGGGATCTTCCCATCCCACCAAAGGTGACCTCCCTCGTGGCGGGTTCCCAGGTGGCGGGACAGCCCTGCCACGCAAACCTCCGTGGACCTTGGCAGGACAGGAGGATCCCACTGGCAGCCAACGGTGAGCTACATTGCCGCAAAATGCGACCAGGGACCAGGGGGAGGGTGGAGGGCTGGGGGGAGAACCCAGTCCCTTGTTTACCAAACTGTCCATTTCCTCGTCTGTCTCCACAAACCCTCCCAACCCTACAAGCATAAAATTATGGACAGGGACAGCGCAGAAGGCAGACATTCAGCCCATCGATTCTGTGCCAGCTGTTTTGAAGAGATCTTCAGTTAGCCCGACTCTTTCCAAACAATTCTGGAATGATTTTTCTCTTTGACTATTCATCCACGGGTGGCACAGTGGTTTTTTTAGTGCTGCTGCCTTACAATGCCAGGGACCCAGGTTCGATTCCAGCCTCAGGTCACTGTCTGTGCGGAGTTTGCACATTCTCCCCATGTCTGCGTGGGTTTCCTCCGGGTGCTCCGGTTTCCAGGAAGGACACCTTTGACAATTTTCGCTACTCCCTGTTCTCTGGCCAAAGACTGGTGAAACCTGTATATTAAGGGACTGGATAGTCACCTTGTCTCCAGTCTCGGAGGCAGGAGTTAAATCTTCTTTAACCTGATCTAATTATACAGCTATTTTGATTAAATTCCACATTCTGATAGTTTTATTTGGTTCTGCAATTAAGAATAATCAGGGTGGCACAGTGGTTAGCACATGCCTCACAGTGCCAGGGACCCCGGTTCAATTCCTGTCACTGTCTATGTGGAGCCTGCACATTCTCCCCGTGTCTGCGTGGGTTTCCTCCGGGTGCTCCAGTTTTCTCCCACAGTCCGAAAGATGTGCTGATTAGGGTGCAGTGGCCGTGCTAAATTCTCCCTCAGTGTACCTGAACAGGTGCCAGAGTGTGGCGATTATGAGATTTTCACAGTAACTTCATTGCAGTGTTAAGCTGTATAGGGCATTGGTGAGGCCACAGCTGGAGTACTGTGTGCAGTTTTGGGCGCCGCACCTGCGCAAAGATATTTTGGCCTTGGAGGGAGTGCAGAGGAGGTTTACTAGGCTGATGCCGGAGTTGAGGGGGTTGAGCTATGAGGAGAGGCTGAATAAACTGGGCTTGTACTCGTTGGAGTTTAGAAGAATGAGGGGAGATCTCATTGAGACGTATAAGATGATGAATGGGATGGATAGGATAGAGGTGGAGAGACTCTTCCCGCTCAAAAAAGACAGTAGGACTAGGGGCACAGCCTCAAGATAAAGGGGAGGCGGTTTAGAACGGAGTTGAGGAGGAACTTCTTCACTCAAAGGGTGGTGAATCTCTGGAATTCTCTGCCCGTTGAAGTGGTGGAGGCTGCCTCGCTAAATATTTTTAAGACGCGGGTTGATGGGTTTTTGCTAAGAGAGGGGATTAAGGGTTATGGGGAGAGGGCGGGAATGTGGAACTGAGCAGCGACAGATCAGCCATGATCTTATTGAATGGCGGGGCAGGCTCGAGGGGCTGGATGGCCTACTCCTGCTCCTATTTCTTATGTTCTTATGTTCTTATGTAATGTAAGCTTACTTGTAACACTAATAAGATAGATGTAATTCCCTTCCGAAGACAATTGCTGAGTCTGTTTCCACCACCCTGTGCGTTCCCAATCCGAACCACTTATCCCAGCACAAGCTTTCCCTTCATGTTGCCTCTGCTTCTTTAACCAATCAGATCTGATCCCTCTGGTCATCGAGCCTCCAGCCAATGGGAATGATCTTTATTTACTCAATCTAAACCCCTCACAGTTTCGAACAGTCCAATCCAATCTCCCCTTTGCCCCCCGCTGCTCTGAGGAGAACCCATTCTTTGCCAGATTACTTCACGTTACCTCCCCAGGTTTGGAGATGCAGTTTCCTCCATCGGATGTAGCTGAAGAGGATGATGTTCTGGCTGTACTGGGAAATCACGTTGGCCCAGGCTGAGCCTCTGAAACAAAAGAGCGAGCACTTTAACCATCACCAAATGCTCACATCGTGGTCTCCGCAAGGCTCCCAGCCACTCAACATCCAACCCGAGATGCAGCTCCATTGCTGATGGAGACTGATGTTAGGAAACCATCAAGCAGTCATGTTGGACAACCACTAACGAGCAAACAGGAGCGGGACATCATGGACTGGTCATGTTGGCATGATAGCACAGCCTGTCCAAATCACGCAGACACATCTCTATATCCTCCTCACAGCTCACCCTCCCACCCATCTGCAAATTCATAGATAATACATGGGCGGCACGGTGGCACAGTGGTTAGCACTGCTGCCTCACAGTTTCAGAGACCCGGGTTCGATTCCCGCTTGAGTCACTGTCTGTGCAGAGTCTGAACATTCTCTCCGTGTCCGCACGGGTTTCTTCCAGGTGCTCCGGTTTCCTCCCAGAGACGTGCTGGTTAGGTGCATCGGCCATGCTAGATTCTCCCTTTGTGTGCCCGAACAGGCGCCTGACTGTGACGACTAGAGGACTTTTACAGTACCTTCATTGCAGTGTTAATGTAGCCATGATGTGGAGATGCCGGCGTTGAACTGGGGTAGGCTCAGTAAGAAGTCTCACAACACCAGCTCTCACCATTGTGTTAATATAAGCCTGCTTGTGTAACTAATACAAAAACTTTAAACCGTATAGCCAAAAGCAAAATACTGCAGATGCTTTGATTTGATTTATTATTGTCAGATGTATTAACATACAGTGAAAAATATTGTTTCCTACGCACTGTACAGACAAAGCATTCCATTCATAGAGAAGGAAAGGAGAGAGTGCAGAATGTAGTATTATTAGGGTGTAGAGAAAGATGAAAGTAATGCAAGGTAAGTTAAGAAATTGCATTAAAGCATTGTGAGAGAGTTGGAAAGAGTTAAAATAAAGTTTTAGAAGCATAGAACGAGACTAAAAGATAGAATTACAGGTATACTGGGCACAGCGTGTAAGAATTCACTGCATTCCAGTGCCATCTTATGAGATGCTGGAGTCTGAAATAAAAACAGAAAATGCTGGAAAATCTTAGCAGGTCTGTCAACATCCGTGGGAAGGGGATGGAGTTAACATTTCCAGCCTAAATAATCCTTCATCAGAGCTAAAGGCAAAGAAAATTGGAGAAGATTTATACTGGAAGGGCTGGGGCTGGGTGGGAGGGGTGTTGCTTAATCAATGAAGATGCCACTGACAAAAGTACAAACAGAATGTCAATGGTGGTGATAAAGGCTGAGAATGGTGCTAATAGCAGCTCCATTAAAAGATTCGAATGTGTAAATGGCAGAACCAAGGTGTAGAGTGTCAAAGAACAATCTGAGGGATGTGGCCCCAGTGGGGTGGGAAACAAGATAGAAAGTGAGATTTAGAAGTGGACAACTGAAAAGCTGAAAGAATTTAAAGTTAAAAGTATGTAATAAAAATATAACATAATAAAAATGGATTGATAAGATAAAATAAAGTAATTGGAAATAGCATGGAGATGGAAGAGAAAGTTCATGCTCTGAAGCTGTTGAACTCAATGTTCAGTCCGGAAAGTTTAAAGTTTATTTAGTAATCACAAGTAGGCTTACATTAACACTGCAATGAAGTTATTGTGAAAATTCCCTAGTCGCCACACTCAGGCACCTGTTTGGGTACACAGAGAGAATTTAGCCCAGCCTATGCATCTAACCATCACGTCTTTCTGATTGTGGGAGGAAACTGGAGCACCTGGAGGAAACCCACACAGGCACAGGGAGAATGTGCAGACTCCGCGCAGACAGTGACCCAAGCTGGGAATCGAACCAGGGTCCCTGGCGCTCTGAGGCAGCAGTGCTAACCACTGTGCCACCATGCTGGAAGGCTGTAAAATGCCTAATTGGAAGGTGAGACGCTATTTCTCCAGTTTACGTTGGGCTTCACTGGATCACTACAGTAGGTATGATGTGAAGATGCCGGCGTTGGACTGGGATAAATGCAGTAAGAAGTCTCACAACACCAGGTTAAAGTCCAACAGTAAAGTGACGAAGGGGCAGTGCCCCAAAAGCTAGTGACTTTTGCTACCAAGTAAACCTGTTGGACTTTTACCTGGTGTTGTGAGACTTCTTACTGTGTTTATTGCAATAGGTGAAGGTTGGATGTGTGGAGATGAGAGCAAGATGGTGTGTTGAAATGGCAGACGATAGGAAGATCTGGGTTCTGCTGGACAGCCAATAGTGAGCAACTGGAGGGGGGATTCATGAGGCAGACGTGTTGGACAACCAGTAGTGAGTGTGTGGGGGCATGGCACTGAGAGTTGGACATGTTAGGCAACAGATGGCTGGAGATCAGGCGATTAAACCTTCAGAACACCTCAACTCGGAGTTGGCGAGTCTAAGCTTTGAGCCAAATTCGTGGGGTGAAGAGAACAGCTGGGACGAACATCAGGAATATTTGATGAGGGTCACCAGTGTGGAGATGTGAACTCTGTTTCTCAGCTGCTGCCTGAATCTGCTGAGGGTTTGCAGCTTTGTGCCCTGGGCCACGACACCACGGGGACACGGAGAGCGAATGGGTGTCTTTACTGAACGAGTGCGTAAATAAATGCAGCTGGTACTCACGCCACTCCCAGTTTCAACACAATCAGGAAGATGTAGTTCACTAATGCGCTCAGAATGTTGGCCACCAGTCCTGTAAAAACCTGTGGCATGGTTATACCCTGTACACAAAGCATAAAACACAGCGAATATAAATAACCCACCCAGGCCGATTCCAGCACACTCAGATTATTGAATTATAGACTCCCTTCCCAAAGCCCGTAGCGGTCTCCCCTTCCTTGTCTCACTGCCCGATTGAGATTGTGTAAGTGCTGCCTCCCTCGGAGAGTGGCACCCCCACCTTTCACAGCAAGACTGAAAGAGAGAGAGAGAAAGGGAGAGAGAGAGAGGGAGAGAGAAAGAGGGAGAGAGAAAGAGGGAGAGAGAATACAAGGAGTGTGAATAGAAGAAAGATAGGGAGAGAAAGTAACTCACCTCCTAACTCCCCAAAGCCTCTCTCTTTCACACATACGCACACACTCTTTTTCCTTTCTCTCCACGTTCCCCTCATCCACCTGTCTGCCTCTCCCCATCCCTCTCTTCCTTCCTCCACCTCTCCTTCTATTCCCCTCTCTCTCTTCCTCCCTCTATCCCCTTCTCTATCGTCCTCCTTCCCTCTACCTTTCTCACTCCCCTCTCTTTCTACCCTCTCTTACACTCCACTCCTTCCCACATTAATTCCCCTTCTCTCTCTCTCTCTCCCACTCATTCTCACTCCCCTCTTTCTTATTTCTCTCTTCTTCTCTCCCTTTCTTTCCTCCCTCTTTTTTTATGTATTCACGGGATGTGGGTATCACTGTCTACGCCAGCATATATTACCTACCCTAATTGCCCTTGAACCATGTGGTGTAGGTACACCACCTACAAGTCAGGAGTGTGATGGAATATCCCTCACTTGCCTGGACGGTGCAGCTCCAACAACACTCATGAAGCTTAACCCCATCCAGGACAAAGCAGCTCCACTTGAATGGCATCTGTTCCATCATCTTAACCATTCACTCCCTCCATCACCAAGGCAGAGTGGCAGCCATGTGTACCATCTCCTTAAGATGCACTGCAGCAACTCACCAAGGTTTCTTCAACAGCATCTTCCCAACACACAACCCCTACAATCTAGAAGGACGAGGGCAGCAAATACATGTGAACACCACCGCCTGGAAGTTCCTATCCAAGCCACTCACCATCCTGACTTGGAAATACATCACCGTTCCTTCACTGTCGCTGGGTCAAAATCCTGGAACAGCACTGTGGGTGAACCTACACCACACGGACTGCAGCGGTTCAAGAAGGCAGCTCACTACCACCTTCTCAAGGGTGACTAGGGATGAGTAATGAGTGCTGATCTAGTCAGCGATGCCCACATCCAATGAATGAATAAAAAGGAGGGAGAGAGAGGAAGAAGGAAAAGAGGACAGAGAGTGGGAGATAAGAGAGGGGGGGAGTGAGAATGGGTGAGTGAGAAAGAAGGGGAGTGACAGAGTTTGGGAGGGAGACAGAGTATTCGAGTAAGGAAGGGAGAAAGAGAGGAGAGAGAAAAAGGGGAAAGAGAAAGAGGGGAGAGAGAAAGAGGGGGGAGAGAAAGAGGGGAGAGAGAAAGAGGGGGGAGAGAAAGAGGGGGGAGAGAAAGAGGGGGGAGAGAAAGAGGGGGGAAAGAGGGGAGAGAAAGAGGGGAGAGAGAAAGAGGGGAGAGAAAGAGGGGAGAGAGAGAAAGAGGGGGGAGAGAAAGAGGGGGGAGAGAAAGAGGGGAGAGAGAAAGAGGGGGGAGAAAGAGAGGAGAAAGAAAGAGGGGAGAGAGAAAGAGGGGGGAGAGAAAGAGGGGAGAGAGAGAAAGAGGGGGGAGAGAAAGAGGGGGGAGAGAAAGAGGGGGGAGAGAAAGGGGGGGAGAGAAAGAGGGGGGAGAGAAAGAGGGGGGAGAAAGAGAGGAGAAAGAAAGAGGGGAGAGAAAAAGAGGGGAGAGAGAGAAAGAGGGGAGAGAGAAAGAGGGGAGAGAGAAAGAGAGGGGAGAGAGAAAGAGGGGAGAGAGAGAGAGGGGGGAGAAGGGGGAGAGGAGAAGGAAGAAAGTGGGAAAGAAGGATCGGAAGAGGCAGACAAATAAATGAGGGGAACAGAGGAGAGAAAGGAAAAAGAGTGTGCATATGTGTGAAAGGGAGAGCTTAACTCAGTAACTTCACAACAACTGGTTTTCCCACTTGGTTCGTCTGTATTTAATATTTATATTTTGAAAGTGAACCAAACAGCGGAAGTATTAGAAATAAAAGCAGCTGCTACAACCCACAATCTGTCCATAACTGGCTGACATCTGGATTAGTAATACCTGATTCTGTAGGTATCGGACCTGGAGCTGGTACAGGAAAACTGCCTGTGGGAACGCAAAACAGAGGGAGGTTAACAGCAGGCAGTAAAAACCCCACACACAACTCCCACTGTCACCGTCAGGGAGAGAACCTGAGAGAATATAGAGAGGGAGAAGGAGAGGGGGAGGGAAATCTGATGGAACAAATTGAGGAGGTGGGTCAATCAGGGTAGTGCGGTAGATTAGTTTGCAGGGATTTCAACAAAACCTTTGACAGGGTCCCACATGGGGAGACTTGTAAAGAAGGCAAATGCTCACGGGATACAGAGTTATTTGATAAAATGGATTCAGGCAGTCCTGAGGGTAGTTTGCTGACTGATAGCACTCTGAGCGCTGCTGTTGGAATTGTAAATTAAGGGATTATGGTGAAAGGACTTTCACTTTGGGAGACTTATTACAACCTCGATGACTCGATGCTGGTGAATAGAACTGGAGAATCAAACCATTGATAGTATCGCTTGATTGAAAATCTTCTTGGAGGAACAGACAAGACATCAGCAGCACTTACCTCACATTTCCCAACATCCCGAACTCAAAAGCTCCATTATTCCCAGTAACAAAACGGAATTTGAAGGCAATGGGACCATAAGACCATAATTCATAGCAGCAGAATTAGGCCACTCGGCCCATCGAGTCTGCTCCACCATTCAATCATGGCTGATTTCTTTTCTCATTCCCATTCTCCTGCCTTTTCCCCATAACCCCTGATCCCCTTATTAATGAAGAACCTCTCTATCTCTGTCTTAAAGACACTCAATGACCTGGCCTCCTCTGCGGCAAAGAGTTCCACAGATTCACCACTCTCTGGCAGAAGAAATTCCCCCTCATCTCTGTTTTAAAGGAACGTCCCTTTCGCCTGAGGTTGTGCCCCCTGGTTCTAGTTTTCCCTACTAGTGGAAACATCCTCTCCACGTCCACTCTATCCAGGCCTCGCAGTATCCTGTACATTTCAATAAGGGACCTAGACTGGATGAACATAAGAACATAAGAAATAGGAGCAGGAGTAGGCCATCTCGCCCTTCGAGCCTGCCCCGCCATTCAATAAGATCATGGCTGATCTGAAGTGGATCAGTTCCACTTTCCCGCTTTCTCCCCATAACCCTTAATTCCCCTGTCTATCAAAAACCTATCAACCCGTGTCTTAAAAATATTTAGTGAGGCAGCCTCCACCACTTCAACGGGCAGAGAATTCCAGAGATTCACCACCCTTTGAGTGAAGAAGTTCCTCCTCAACTCTGATCTAAACTGCACCCCTCCCGCCCTTATCTTGAGGCTGCGTCCTCTAGTCCTGCTATCCTTTCTAAGCGGGAAGAATCTCTCTACCTCTACCCTATCCATCCCCTTCATTATCTTATACATCCCTATAAGATCCCCCCTCATCCTTCTAAACTCCAACGCGTACAGACCCAGTCTATTTAGTCTCTCTTCATAGTCCAACCCCCTCATCTCCGGTATCAGCCTAGTGAACTTCCTCTGCACTCCCTCCAAGGCCAAAATATCCTTGCGCAAGTGCGGCGACCAAAACTGCACACAGTACTCCAGCTGCGGCCTCACCAGTGCCCTGTACAGTTGCAGCAAGACCTCCCTGCTTTTACATTCTATCCCCCTCACTATAAAGGTGAGGAATGAAATTTATGAGGAATGAAATTGTTCAACACTCATTGACAACCAGCCCTTACCATCAAATTTTACAAGCTATGTAATTCCCGACAACTTGTACCCTTATCCCTACGGCACCAGGAGTGGAGGAATTAATACTCACGGGAAGTGCAGGAATAAATATCTTCACGTAAAGCTGGCATAACCTGGAAGAGAAGATTATTCGTCAGCACCCGAACCCAAAGCTGGGAGTTAACATAACATTCCCAGGAATCTGTGGAGAACATCCGCCATTGTAACCGTGCATCTCTCAACACAAACATCCCAGGAAATTGCAGCCCAAGTGAGTGAGGCTACGCTCCAGAGGTTTCCTGGGATTTTTGCATTGTTGTTGCCAATATTCTTGTCAAAGCCATGGAACCAGTCGCTCATCCTAACCGCAATAAGACCCCCGACTCAGAAATTTCCGGATCATTTTCCACTTTCCTTTCCAGCTGTAAAAATGTGAGGCTGGGTGTTGCTCAAGTCACAGGTTCCAAATAATTGATGGAAGTAAAATTAAATCTCTTTCCTTTCTGTGCCTCTTTAATCTGTAGTGACAAACCCCCATTGAAGCAGACTTTATTCTCTGTGTGTTAGGTCAAGCGTAAGTGCAAAAAGAGACTGGGGCAAACATTCATTCACGTCCAATTTCTGAGCCCAAAATTGCCAGGGAATCATAGAGTCCGTACAGTGCAGAAAGAGGCTCTTTGGCCCATCAAGCCTGCACTGGCAAAAATCCCACCCAGGCCCTACCCCTGTAACCCCACACATTTACTCTGCTAATCTCCCTAACACTAAGGGGCAATTTAGCATGGCCAATCCACCTGACCTACATGTTGTGGGCGCCGTGAGGCAGCAGTGCTAACCACTGTGCCACCCACCATGCTCCCAGGAGCCTGAGGCCTAGTCTGGAAATAGGCCTCAGGCCTCAGCTGAATGATTGCAGTGGGCCTTCCAGGGCAACTTGCTGTTTATTCTTCTCTCTGGGCCAACTTAGGTGGCAGCAGCCGCCCTTCAATTGGTTCCAAGAAGGGCTAATGTGAGTTTGCAATAGGCTGTAATCGTCCTGTGCCAACAATATCAGTCCTGCTCCTCCTCCAGGCTCCACATTCAAAAAGATAAGTTATACAGGAAAGACATGGTGTACCCTTCACCTGACAGCCTCCAACAGACTATTTAAGGATCATTGGCAAAGTGGCAGAAGGAACTGGCATGTAATCAAATCTTTTGTTTTGTTGTTTCTTTTAGAAATCATAGAATTCCTATAGTGCAGGAGGAGACCATTCAGCCCATTGAGAATGCACTAACACTCTGATAGAGTATCGTACCCAGGTCCTATCCCCATAACCCCAAGTATTTACCCCACTAATTGATCTAACCTACACAATTTGGGACAATTTAGCATGGCCCATCCACCTAACCCACATATCTTTGGACTGTGGGAGGAAATCGGAGTACTCGGGGGAAAACCACGCAGAATGGGTAGAACATGTGGCAAACTCCACGTGTGCAGTCACACAAGGCCGGAATCGAAGCCGGGTCCCTGGCGCTGTGAGACAGCAGTGCCAACCACGGTGCCACTTTTCCAGTGCACAAGGCAGACTTTCATCTGTTCCCAGGTCGCCAGGCTGTCACCAGGGGCTTATAACGTGAGGGGGCGCCACGCCACATCAAGGGTGACTGACCAGGAGTCTCTCCTACTCTTACCACCAGCCATTGGCGCGTTTGGAAGGTTTGGCAGGTTGACTCGCTCAACCTGTTTGACCGCATCGTGGAAACAGCTTTGTTTGGCCATCAAGTCTGGGAGTGGGGATTGCGAACCCATAGCGTCTGATTCAGAGGCAGAGACACGAACCTGTTGCGCCGCAAGACTAACTGAATTGTCCGTGAAGGATTTCAGTACGTATCGAGCTGCCGTGAGTGGTAAACGCGAGACTTCAAATGCATTAACTAATCTCCGCAGGTCTCAGAGGACTTCACCCAGTGAAGAATGGCAGCTCCCTGATGCCCTCAAGCGAGGGAACCAGCGCTCCCTCCTTTCCACTGAAATGCCTCCTGTGATGGTTCTTGGTTAGGGATTGGAAAGAGCGTCTAACCTGGCCACCTCAGGATGCTGGTTGGTCCTCAGGAGGATTTTTTCCGTGTTAATGAAGAGGGCCCAGCAAGGACAGCAGAAGATGATGAGGATGAGGATTCCTCGCTGAAGAATGATTCCAATCCGCTTCAGCTTCTTGCTGCCGTAAGTCTGAAATGAGATTCAAATCCACTCTGCTCCGTCACACAATCTGGAAATATTCATAAGAAGACAAGATATAGGGGCTGATGAAGGCCATTGGGCCCCTCGAGCCTGCTACACCATTCAATAAGTTTGGTTTCTATCTCAAATTAACCTCCCTGTCTCATTCCCATGTCCCTTAGAATCTTTAAAGCTTATTTATTAGTCACAAGTAGGCTTACATTAACACAGCAATGAAGTCACTGTGAAAATCCCCTGGCCATCACACTCCAGCGCCTGTTCGGGTACACCAAGGGGGAATTTAGCACGGCCAATCCACTAGCTAGACGTCTTTCAGACTGTAGGAGGGAATCAGAGCACCCGGAGGAAACCCACGCAGACACAGGGAGAACATGCAGACTCCACACAGACAGTGACCCAAGCTGGGAATCGAACCTGGGTCCCTGGCACTGCGAGGCAGCAGTGCTAACCACCGTGCCACAGGGTCTATCAAGCTCTGCCATGAGTGAACTCAATGACTTAGCTCTCCAGGGTCGAGAATTCCAAAGATTCACAAGATTCAGAGTGAAGAAATTATCCCTCAGCTCCGTCCTGAATGGCTGCACTTCTTATTGTGGTCCCTGACTGTCCATCGAGGGAGAAACATCCTTCCAGTATCTATCTCATCAAACCTTCTGGGAATTGTAAGTGTTCCAAAGACAGCACCTCTCGCTCTTCAGAAACCTCTAAAGGATATCATTGAACCCCCACCGTGCAAAAGGAGGCCATTCTGCCCATCAGCTCTGCACCTGCTCCCCAACACAGCATCTCTTCCAGGTCCTGCTACAGAGCATCTTTTCCAGTCTTATTCCGGTAACCCCAAATATTTACCTGGCTAATCCCACTAAAATACACATCGTGGGACACTCGGGGGCAATTTAGCACGGCCAATCCAGGTGACCTATACATGTTTGCAGAACACCCAGAGGAAACCCACGCAGACACGAGGAGAACATGCAGACTCCACACAGACAACAACCCAAGGCCAGAATCAAACTCTGGTCCATGGCGCTGTGAGGCAACGACTCTGCCACCATGCCACACTGGTATCGAGCTGGTTTTTAAATGTGGAGATGCTGGCGTTGGGCTGGGATGGACACAGTAAGAAGTCTCCCAACATCAGGCTAAAGTCCAACAGGATTATTTGGAATCAAGTTTGACATAACGCATAATGGTCCTCACAAATAACAAGGGCACTAACTGCTGCCTGAAGGGCTTTATCAAATAATATGTTATTTATTTGATTTCAGCATGCTAGCCCAGGGAGGTGAGACACAAACCCTTTACCTGCGAGCGCTGTCTGCCAGAAACAGCGGCCTGGCAGGGGAGGGCACCCACCCACTTTCTCAGACATGGGGATATTTAAGGAAGGGCCTTGGTGAAGGGCAAACTTACATAGAGAGCAGGAGGGAAGAACTTGGAGCTCGACCAAGGTTTAGGGCCCCCCCCCCCCACCCATCACCAAATAATAACCACGCCATCGGTTACCATGGCAAACAGAACGGGGTCTACGGTCATGTGATCCTGACACGCCCACCCACTCAACAAGTGGGCGGGGTGAGAGTCCCACAGGGTTACGTTGATTGGCCGGGCTAAACCGACCCTTAGTGTCGGGGGGGGGTTAGCAGGGTAGACGTGGGGCGTTACAGGAATAGGGCCTGGGTGGGATTGTGGTCAGTGCAGATTCGATGGGCCGAATGGCCTCCTACTGCGCTGTAGAGATTCTATGAGGTCATCTTGGGGTCAACATTTCGGAGGGGACAGTTCTGCTCTTTGTCTCTTTACAGCACTAACAAACTCCTTTCTTCAACCTTGGACCTCAGTTACCTCCTCTAAAAACTCAGCCCACTCCCTCCCCTCACAACTCAGCCCCCTCCATCCCCTCACAACTCAGCCCCCTCCCTCCCCTCACAACTCAGCCCCCTCCCTCCCCTCACAACTCAGCCCCCTCCCTCCTCCCACAGCCTGTTCAGCAGGCCACCCCTCACGCCGCTGCACCACATCCACAGGTACCGTGAGAATGAGCACAGGAAGAGGTCAGAAGGGTGACCGGGGATTCACCTGTGAGATCAGGGTGTCGCAGGCCATGGACAGACCGGTTCCCACGGCAACGCCCGTCACGCTGATCACCTTAGCCGCCATTTTGGAAAGAGAGGGAGCGGGGGGGGATGGTGGAGGTTGGGGGTGGGGGGGGGGGGGGGGTGGTGGGGGGGGTGGATGCAGAAGAGAAAATTGAAAGAGAAACAAAGTGTTAAAAATAGTCGTGGCAATCTATCCAACCATCTCCTACCCTAACTTGACCATGCCAGTACAGTGTGCGCACAGACCATGATGGACGTGTCCCCGTGAGGGTGCCTTCCATCTCAGATTGACAACATCCCCACTCCTGCGGGCTCCTCCTGCTTCAGAGATTCTTACCCCTGGAGATGGGTTGGAAACCCACGGGCAATGGGCAAAACCAAGGGCCACCTCAGAGGCAAAAGGCGAGCATCAAATGCAGGATCCCTGCACAGGGCCTAAGGCATGGCACCATGAATCCCAGGCCCGCCAAAGAGGTGAAATGCCATCGTCAAGCCATTGGCCACCAACCCACTGCTCCGTAATCCCAGACCGGTAGCATAATGGTGATGAGAGCGGGCTGTGAATCCATAGGCCTGGGCTATTAATCAGAAGACACAGGTTCAAACCCCACTGGGAAGGACACAAGTGAACAAGACAAACTTTGGAACAATCCAATAGCTCCATGGTCACCCTTACTGAAACAAGCTTTCAATTGGCGGCAAGGTAGCACAGTGATTAACACTTCACAGCTCCAGGGACCCAGGTTCAATTCCAGCCCCGGGTCTGTGCGGAGTTTGCACATTCTCCCCGTGTCCGCGTGGGTTTCCTCCGGATGCTCCAGTTTCCTCCTCCAAAGATGTGCGGGTGAGGCGGATTGGCCATGCTAAATTGTCCCTTGGTGTCAGTCGGATTAGTAGAGTAAATATATGGGGTTAAGGGGATAGGGCTAGAATGGAATTGTTGTCACTGCTGGGTCGATGGGCAGAATGGCCACTTTCTGCACTGTAGGGGGTTCTATAATTCGATAATAATTTTTAAAATTAATTGAATTTAGCTTCAGTGAGGGCGACTGTAATGAGTTAAATGAGGCCTGTGAGGTTGGCTTCTTAGAGTATGAGCTCCCTGATTGAGGTTCCCCAAGTTAATTTGATTTCATTTCCCTGGTTGGACACAAAAAGATTTCCCTGATTGAGGTAATGGCTGCCTTCCCAATCAGGGAGTCTCACCTGTATATAAACGTGGGAGTGTCAGGTCTACTGATACTGTGGATTCTGACTGTGTACCTGAAGCACTCTTAGGAGTGGAATTGAGTCTGTTAGAGGGAATCTGGTGAAGGACACTGGCCTCTGAGGAGCTATTTCAGTAACCATGGAACTATTGGACAGTGGTAAAAGCCCATTCAGATAACTAATGTCCTTTAGGAAAGGAAATCCTTACTCGGTTTGGTTTACGTGTGACTCCAAACTCACAAAAATGTGGTTGACTCTTAACTGCCCTCTGAAGACCATAAGACATAGGAGCAGAATGAGGCCACTCGGCCCATCGAGTCTGCTCTGCCATTCAATCATGGCTGATATTTTTCTCATCCCCCATTCTCCTGCCTCATAGCCCCTCATCCCCTTGTTAATCTCTGTCTATCTCTATCTTAAAGACACTCAATAGTTGGGGGGGGAGGGGTAAGCCACTCAGTTGTATTCGAGAAGGCGATAAGGGATGAGTAATAAATATTGGTCTTGCCAACATCCCGTTAACACATTTATTTTAAAAAGCAAACTATTGCAACTGGTGGAAATTGGAAATAAGAAACGGAAAATCTTGGAACTCTCCAGCAGGTCATGTAACCTCTGCGGAGTGTGAAACAGAGTTAACATTTCAGGTAGATGACCCCCCCGGACCACCCCCGCCCTTCCACCGCCCGCACCCGCCCTTCCACACCCCCCCACCCTTCCACCGCCCCCACCCTCCCTTCCACCGCCCCCACCCCCCATACCCTTCGAAGAGGTGAAAGGTCAGTTCCATCACTCAGCCTCTAAACAAGGAGGTTTTTACTGGGTAACAGGATTTGTGAATAATCGTAGAGTGTCCTGTCCTCACTGAGGGTTCGTTGCTTCAATGACTGTCCTGTACTTACAGAGGTAGCGAGTGACACAGCGCCCAGCTCATATTTGCCAAGGTGTCCACTGAACGCTGAGCTGATAAAATTAAGGCTATAAATCATCACCTGGGACAAAATCTGTTCAAAGAAAAACTTTCATTAAAATTAGTTGGAAAGGTCAGTAATGGATAAAAAAAATAAAAGGAGACAATGCAGCCGGGGTTAACTCATTAATCCGGGGAAAACAAACCCTATTGTTTTCCTAGCTCATTCCAAGGCTGATGCTTCACCATCAGCGCTCTGTAACAGCAAATAATTATATAGACACACACACCATCATTGCACCATGACTCTGTCCCATTCACCAAACCATTACTCTCTGCAATTCACTGAACAGGTATTCTCACCCATTCATTGCACTGTTACTCTCTCTCCCATTCATTGCACTGTTACTCTCTCACCCATTCATTGCACTGTTACTCTCTCACCCATTCATTGCACTGTTACTCTCTCCCATTCATTGCACTGTTACTCTCTCCCATTCATTGCACTGTTACTCTCTCTCCCTTTCATTGCACTGTTACTCTCTTACCCATTCATTGCACTGTTACTCTCTCACCCATTCATTGCACTGTTACTCTCTTTCCCTTTCATTGCACTGTTACTCTCTCTCCCACTCATTGCACTGTTACTCTCTCACCCATTCATTGCACTGTTACTCTCTCTCCCATTCATTGCCCTGTTAATCTCTCCCATTCATTGCACTGTTACTCTCTCACCCATTCATTGCACTGTTACTCTCTCACCCATTCATTGCACTGTTACTCTCTCACCCATTCATTGCACTGTTACTCTCTCACCCATTCATTGCACTGTTACTCTCTCCCATTCATTGCACTGTTACTCTCTCCCATTCATTGCACTGTTACTCTCTCTCCCTTTCATTGCACTGTTACTCTCTTACCCATTCATTGCACTGTTACTCTCTCACCCATTCATTGCACTGTTACTCTCTTTCCCTTTCATTGCACTGTTACTCTCTCTCCCATTCATTGCACTGTTACTCTCTCACCCATTCATTGCACTGTTACTCTCTCACCCATTCATTGCACTGTTACTCTCTCCCATTCATTGCACTGTTACTCTCTCACCCATTCATTGCACTGTTACTCTCTCACCCATTCATTGCACTGTTACTCTCTCACCCATTCATTGCACTGTTACTCTCTCACCCATTCATTGCACTGTTACTCTCTCCCATTCATTGCACTGTTACTCTCTCCCATTCATTGCACTGTTACTCTCTCTCCCTTTCATTGCACTGTTACTCTCTCACCCATTCATTGCACTGTTACTCTCTCACCCATTCATTGCACTGTTACTCTCTCTCCCTTTCATTGCACTGTTACTCTCTCTCCCTTTCATTGCACTGTTACTCTCTCACCCATTCATTGCACTGTTACTCTCTTACCCATTCATTGCACTGTTACTCTCTCTCCCTTTCATTGCACTGTTACTCTCTCTCCCTTTCATTGCACTGTTACTCTCTCTCCCATTCATTGCACTGTTACTCTCTCACCCATTCATTGCACTGTTACTCTCTCACCCATTCATTGCACTGTTACTCTCTCCCATTCATTGCACTGTTACTCTCTCACCCATTCATTGCACTGTTACTCTCTCACCCATTCATTGCACTGTTACTCTCTCACCCATTCATTGCACTGTTACTCTCGCTCCCTTTCATTGCACTGTTACTCTCTCTCCCATTCATTGCACTGTTACTCTCTCCCATTCATTGTCCTGTTAATCTCTCCCATTCATTGCACTGTTACTCTCTCTCCCTTTCATTGCACTGTTACTCTCTCACCCATTCATTGCACTGTTACTCTCTCGCCCATTCATTGTACTGTTACTCTCTCTCCCTTTCATTGCACTGTTACTCTCTCACCCATTCATTGCACTGTTACTCTCTCTCCCATTCATTGCACTGTTACTCTCTCTCCCATTCATTGCCCTGTTAATCTCTCCATTCATTGCACTGTTACTCTCTCTCCCTTTCATTGCACTGTTACTCTCTCACCCATTCATTGCACTGTTACTCTCTCTCCCATTCATTGTACTGTTACTCTCTCTCCCTTTCATTGCACTGTTACTCTCTCACCCATTCATTGCACTGTTACTCTCTCAACCCATTCATTGTACTGTTACTCTCTCACCCATTCATTGCACTGTTACTCTCTCTCCCTTTCATTGCACTGTTACTCTCTCCCATTCATTGAACTATTCCCCCTCTCCCTATTTCCACAAACTACTGCACCTCTACAATCTTATAAGAATTTGTGTTCCTCCCACTCTGACCTCCTGCCCATCCTTCACTTCCTTCAGCCTATCACTGGCTGCCTCACCTTCCGTCCTTCAGTCCTAGGCTCTGGGAATTTTTTCCCAAGCTTCCCCACCCCCTCTCTCCGCCTCTAAAATCCTTCTTAAAATCTGCACCTTTCACCAACCGTTTGGTCACTGGTCCTAATATTTCCTTCTCTGGCTCGGGGTTAATACTTGGGATGGTAAAGTTGCTATATAAATGCAAACTTTTGTTAAAAAAAAATTTATAAAACAGGAAGGACAAAGATTGAGTACAGATAATGGTTGATGCAGAATTCTCCGAGGTAACCCAAGGGTGACCAATGCCCCAATTGAGGGGTTTTTGATACGATGACTAACTCAGTGCAGAATTCTGAGTTTTAGGATACGAAATAGAAAGTTGCATTCACTGAGTGCTTTTATCATCTCAGGATGTCCATGTTCTGTTTGCTCCTCTGGACTAAGGGTGCACAAAGTATCACGAGGTAGGTTTGGTAATGTGAACACTGTGTCTATTGACGGTGGGCACTGAGTCAGAGTCAGGCCTCAGACTGCCCACCAGGGTCCCACACTGGGAGGAGCTAATCTCCCAGGGGTCACCTGACCCACACTCTTAAAGGGGCAGTCCGCACCCCAACGTACTATATATACACACACATATCACAGTTCACAAGTGCTTTACAGT